>NC_140372.1:0-640000 GCF_054491055.1 Hypomesus nipponensis
CTAACCCTAACCCTAACCCTAACCCTAACCCTAACCCTAACCCTAACCCTAACCCTAACCCTAACCCTAACCCTAACCCTAACCCTAACCCTAACCCTAACCCTAACCCTAACCCTAACCCTAACCCTAACCCTAACCTACTAGAATTCTAGTGCCTTGCCCTAACCCTAACCCTAACCCTAACCCTAACCCTAACCCTAACCCTAACCCTAACCCTAACCCTAACCCTAACCCTAACCCTAACCCTAACCCTAACCCTAACCCTAACCCTAACCCTAACCCTAACCCTAACCCTAACCCTAACCCTAACCCTAACCCTAACCCTAACCCTAACCCTAACCCTAACCCTAACCCTAACCCTAACCCTAACCCTAACCCTAACCCTAACCCTAACCCTAACCCTAACCCTAACCCTAACCCTAACCCTAACCCTAACCCTAACCCTAACCCTAACCCTAACCCTAACCCTAACCCTAACCCTAACCCTAACCCTAACCCTAACCCTAACCCTAACCCTAACCCTAACCCTAACCCTAACCCTAACCCTAACCCTAACCCTAACCCTAACCCTAACCCTAACCCTAACCCTAACCCTAACCCTAACCCTAACCCTAACCCTAACCCTAACCCTAACCCTAACCCTAACCCTAACCCTAACCCTAACCCTAACCCTAACCCTAACCCTAACCCTAACCCTAACCCTAACCCTAACCCTAACCCTAACCCTAACCCTAACCCTAACCCTAACCCTAACCCTAACCCTAACCCTAACCCTAACCCTAACCCTAACCCTAACCCTAACCCTAACCCTAACCCTAACCCTAACCCTAACCCTAACCCTAACCCTAACCCTAACCCTAACCCTAACCCTAACCCTAACCCTAACCCTAACCCTAACCCTAACCCTAACCCTAACCCTAACCCTAACCCTAACCCTAACCCTAACCCTAACCCTAACCCTAACCCTAACCCTAACCCTAACCCTAACCCTAACCCTAACCCTAACCCTAACCCTAACCCTAACCCTAACCCTAACCCTAACCCTAACCCTAACCCTAACCCTAACCCTAACCCTAACCCTAACCCTAACCCTAACCCTAACCCTAACCCTAACCCTAACCCTAACCCTAACCCTAACCCTAACCCTAACCCTAACCCTAACCCTAACCCTAACCCTAACCCTAACCCTAACCCTAACCCTAACCCTAACCCTAACCCTAACCCTAACCCTAACCCTAACCCTAACCCTAACCCTAACCCTAACCCTAACCCTAACCCTAACCCTAACCCTAACCCTAACCCTAACCCTAACCCTAACCCTAACCCTAACCCTAACCCTAACCCTAACCCTAACCCTAACCCTAACCCTAACCCTAACCCTAACCCTAACCCTAACCCTAACCCTAACCCTAACCCTAACCCTAACCCTAACCCTAACCCTAACCCTAACCCTAACCCTAACCCTAACCCTAACCCTAACCCTAACCCTAACCCTAACCCTAACCCTAACCCTAACCCTAACCCTAACCCTAACCCTAACCCTAACCCTAACCCTAACCCTAACCCTAACCCTAACCCTAACCCTAACCCTAACCCTAACCCTAACCCTAACCCTAACCCTAACCCTAACCCTAACCCTAACCCTAACCCTAACCCTAACCCTAACCCTAACCCTAACCCTAACCCTAACCCTAACCCTAACCCTAACCCTAACCCTAACCCTAACCCTAACCCTAACCCTAACCCTAACCCTAACCCTAACCCTAACCCTAACCCTAACCCTAACCCTAACCCTAACCCTAACCCTAACCCTAACCCTAACCCTAACCCTAACCCTAACCCTAACCCTAACCCTAACCCTAACCCTAACCCTAACCCTAACCCTAACCCTAACCCTAACCCTAACCCTAACCCTAACCCTAACCCTAACCCTAACCCTAACCCTAACCCTAACCCTAACCCTAACCCTAACCCTAACCCTAACCCTAACCCTAACCCTAACCCTAACCCTAACCCTAACCCTAACCCTAACCCTAACCCTAACCCTAACCCTAACCCTAACCCTAACCCTAACCCTAACCCTAACCCTAACCCTAACCCTAACCCTAACCCTAACCCTAACCCTAACCCTAACCCTAACCCTAACCCTAACCCTAACCCTAACCCTAACCCTAACCCTAACCCTAACCCTAACCCTAACCCTAACCCTAACCCTAACCCTAACCCTAACCCTAACCCTAACCCTAACCCTAACCCTAACCCTAACCCTAACCCTAACCCTAACCCTAACCCTAACCCTAACCCTAACCCTAACCCTAACCCTAACCCTAACCCTAACCCTAACCCTAACCCTAACCCTAACCCTAACCCTAACCCTAACCCTAACCCTAACCCTAACCCTAACCCTAACCCTAACCCTAACCCTAACCCTAACCCTAACCCTAACCCTAACCCTAACCCTAACCCTAACCCTAACCCTAACCCTAACCCTAACCCTAACCCTAACCCTAACCCTAACCCTAACCCTAACCCTAACCCTAACCCTAACCCTAACCCTAACCCTAACCCTAACCCTAACCCTAACCCTAACCCTAACCCTAACCCTAACCCTAACCCTAACCCTAACCCTAACCCTAACCCTAACCCTAACCCTAACCCTAACCCTAACCCTAACCCTAACCCTAACCCTAACCCTAACCCTAACCCTAACCCTAACCCTAACCCTAACCCTAACCCTAACCCTAACCCTAACCCTAACCCTAACCCTAACCCTAACCCTAACCCTAACCCTAACCCTAACCCTAACCCTAACCCTAACCCTAACCCTAACCCTAACCCTAACCCTAACCCTAACCCTAACCCTAACCCTAACCCTAACCCTAACCCTAACCCTAACCCTAACCCTAACCCTAACCCTAACCCTAACCCTAACCCTAACCCTAACCCTAACCCTAACCCTAACCCTAACCCTAACCCTAACCCTAACCCTAACCCTAACCCTAACCCTAACCCTAACCCTAACCCTAACCCTAACCCTAACCCTAACCCTAACCCTAACCCTAACCCTAACCCTAACCCTAACCCTAACCCTAACCCTAACCCTAACCCTAACCCTAACCCTAACCCTAACCCTAACCCTAACCCTAACCCTAACCCTAACCCTAACCCTAACCCTAACCCTAACCCTAACCCTAACCCTAACCCTAACCCTAACCCTAACCCTAACCCTAACCCTAACCCTAACCCTAACCCTAACCCTAACCCTAACCCTAACCCTAACCCTAACCCTAACCCTAACCCTAACCCTAACCCTAACCCTAACCCTAACCCTAACCCTAACCCTAACCCTAACCCTAACCCTAACCCTAACCCTAACCCTAACCCTAACCCTAACCCTAACCCTAACCCTAACCCTAACCCTAACCCTAACCCTAACCCTAACCCTAACCCTAACCCTAACCCTAACCCTAACCCTAACCCTAACCCTAACCCTAACCCTAACCCTAACCCTAACCCTAACCCTAACCCTAACCCTAACCCTAACCCTAACCCTAACCCTAACCCTAACCCTAACCCTAACCCTAACCCTAACCCTAACCCTAACCCTAACCCTAACCCTAACCCTAACCCTAACCCTAACCCTAACCCTAACCCTAACCCCTAACCCTAACCCTAACCCTAACCCTAACCCTAACCCTAACCCTAACCCTAACCCTAACCCTAACCCTAACCCTAACCCTAACCCTAACCCTAACCCTAACCCTAACCCTAACCCTAACCCTAACCCTAACCCTAACCCTAACCCTAACCCTAACCCTAACCCTAACCCTAACCCTAACCCTAACCCTAACCCTAACCCTAACCCTAACCCTAACCCTAACCCTAACCCTAACCCTAACCCTAACCCTAACCCTAACCCTAACCCTAACCCTAACCCTAACCCTAACCCTAACCCTAACCCTAACCCTAACCCTAACCCTAACCCTAACCCTAACCCTAACCCTAACCCTAACCCTAACCCTAACCCTAACCCTAACCCTAACCCTAACCCTAACCCTAACCCTAACCCTAACCCTAACCCTAACCCTAACCCTAACCCTAACCCTAACCCTAACCCTAACCCTAACCCTAACCCTAACCCTAACCCTAACCCTAACCCTAACCCTAACCCTAACCCTAACCCTAAACCCTAAACCCTAACCCTAACCCTAACCCTAACCCTAACCCTAACCCTAACCCTAACCCTAACCCTAACCCTAACCCTAACCCTAACCCTAACCCTAACCCTAACCCTAACCCTAACCCTAACCCTAACCCTAACCCTAACCCTAACCCTAACCCTAACCCTAACCCTAACCCTAACCCTAACCCTAACCCTAACCCTAACCCTAACCCTAACCCTAACCCTAACCCTAACCCTAACCCTAACCCTAACCCTAACCCTAACCCTAACCCTAACCCTAACCCTAACCCTAACCCTAACCCTAACCCTAACCCTAACCCTAACCCTAACCCTAACCCTAACCCTAACCCTAACCCTAACCCTAACCCTAACCCTAACCCTAACCCTAACCCTAACCCTAACCCTAACCAAACCCTAACCCTAACCCTAACCCTAACCCTAACCCTAACCCTAACCCTAACCCTAACCCTAACCCTAACCCTAACCCTAACCCTAACCCTAACCCTAACCCTAACCCTAACCCTAACCCTAACCCTAACCCTAACCCTAACCCTAACCCTAACCCTAACCCTAACCCTAACCCTAACCCTAACCCTAACCCTAACCCTAACCCTAACCCTAACCCTAACCCTAACCCTAACCCTAACCCTAACCCTAACCCTAACCCTAACCCTAACCCTAACCCTAACCCTAACCCTAACCCTAACCCTAACCCTAACCCTAACCCTAACCCTAACCCTAACCCTAACCCTAACCCTAACCCTAACCCTAACCCTAACCCTAACCCTAACCCTAACCCTAACCCTAACCCTAACCCTAACCCTAACCCTAACCCTAACCCTAACCCTAACCCTAACCCTAACCCTAACCCTAACCCTAACCCTAACCCTAACCCTAACCCTAACCCTAACCCTAACCCTAACCCTAACCCTAACCCTAACCCTAACCCTAACCCTAACCCTAACCCTAACCCTAACCCTAACCCTAACCCTAACCCTAACCCTAACCCTAACCCTAACCCTAACCCTAACCCTAACCCTAACCCTAACCCTAACCCTAACCCTAACCCTAACCCTAACCCTAACCCTAACCCTAACCCTAACCCTAACCCTAACCCTAACCCTAACCCTAACCCTAACCCTAACCCTAACCCTAACCCTAACCCTAACCCTAACCCTAACCCTAACCCTAACCCTAACCCTAACCCTAACCCTAACCCTAACCCTAACCCTAACCCTAACCCTAACCCTAACCCTAACCCTAACCCTAACCCTAACCCTAACCCTAACCCTAACCCTAACCCTAACCCTAACCCTAACCCTAACCCTAACCCTAACCCTAACCCTAACCCTAACCCTAACCCTAACCCTAACCCTAACCCTAACCCTAACCCTAACCCTAACCCTAACCCTAACCCTAACCCTAACCCTAACCCTAACCCTAACCCTAACCCTAACCCTAACCCTAACCCTAACCCTAACCCTAACCCTAACCCTAACCCTAACCCTAACCCTAACCCTAACCCTAACCCTAACCCTAACCCTAACCCTAACCCTAACCCTAACCCTAACCCTAACCCTAACCCTAACCCTAACCCTAACCCTAACCCTAACCCTAACCCTAACCCTAACCCTAACCCTAACCCTAACCCTAACCCTAACCCTAACCCTAACCCTAACCCTAACCCTAACCCTAACCCTAACCCTAACCCTAACCCTAACCCTAACCCTAACCCTAACCCTAACCCTAACCCTAACCCTAACCCTAACCCTAACCCTAACCCTAACCCTAACCCTAACCCTAACCCTAACCCTAACCCTAACCCTAACCCTAACCCTAACCCTAACCCTAACCCTAACCCTAACCCTAACCCTAACCCTAACCCTAACCCTAACCCTAACCCTAACCCTAACCCTAACCCTAACCCTAACCCTAACCCTAACCCTAACCCTAACCCTAACCCTAACCCTAACCCTAACCCTAACCCTAACCCTAACCCTAACCCTAACCCTAACCCTAACCCTAACCCTAACCCTAACCCTAACCCTAACCCTAACCCTAACCCTAACCCTAACCCTAACCCTAACCCTAACCCTAACCCTAACCCTAACCCTAACCCTAACCCTAACCCTAACCCTAACCCTAACCCTAACCCTAACCCTAACCCTAACCCTAACCCTAACCCTAACCCTAACCCTAACCCTAACCCTAACCCTAACCCTAACCCTAACCCTAACCCTAACCCTAACCCTAACCCTAACCCTAACCCTAACCCTAACCCTAACCCTAACCCTAACCCTAACCCTAACCCTAACCCTAACCCTAACCCTAACCCTAACCCTAACCCTAACCCTAACCCTAACCCTAACCCTAACCCTAACCCTAACCCTAACCCTAACCCTAACCCTAACCCTAACCCTAACCCTAACCCTAACCCTAACCCTAACCCTAACCCTAACCCTAACCCTAACCCTAACCCTAACCCTAACCCTAACCCTAACCCTAACCCTAACCCTAACCCTAACCCTAACCCTAACCCTAACCCTAACCCTAACCCTAACCCTAACCCTAACCCTAACCCTAACCCTAACCCTAACCCTAACCCTAACCCTAACCCTAACCCTAACCCTAACCCTAACCCTAACCCTAACCCTAACCCTAACCCTAACCCTAACCCTAACCCTAACCCTAACCCTAACCCTAACCCTAACCCTAACCCTAACCCTAACCCTAACTCCTGAACGCAACAAACCCCACCCCTGGCCTAACCCCAAGTCCTCTACCTGTCTAACCCTGTGTCCTCCCCTCCTCTGGTTCTGCAGCAATGAAACACAAAGGTGCTTCTGATAGCAAACCTTTGTGGACCGGCAGCTGCGATTTATCAGACCCCGCTTCTCCAATTCCAGCCACAGCAGGATACCTCGGGTCTCACTCTTGCGCTTGGACACAAAGTTCAAGATGGCGAAGTCTTCCTCTGACGTGTTGCCAAAGCGCCGCGCACTCCTGCTCCACCCCGGCTTCTGTCCCGACTGGCCATCCCGTCTACAAGACATTGTCGGGGTTAGACCTGAGGACGCTAGGTTAAAGGATTGGAACAGAACACAAGCCATTAGTTTACAGGGGAATGCAAAATCCTTTTACAACAGTTATGACAACACAATTTATGCTCATACCCATCACATTGACTAGAGGCTCTGCCCTTACTATTTGTGCTCTTACACTGCCATCTAGTGGGCACTTTACCGAACTGGGCAAAAAACACTTGATCCATTGTATACATTCATTCATTTAGAAGACGCCTTTATCCAAAGCGACTTCCAAGAGAGAGCGTTACAAAGTGCATAGGTCACTGATAATAACAACAAGAGAGCCCCAAAACATTGCGAGTAGCCCAAAACATGAAGCACATATTGTAAACAACATTATGACTTAGTGATTTGCAAAACCACTGTGTGTAGTATTTCGCCAATAGTGTGAAGCTGAGAATGTGCTTATAGTTGTGAAGATCTGGTCTGCTGTTTTGCTCATTGAGGATTCGGACGCTGTGGCGCGCTATGGCGAGCAGTGGCGCACTGAGGCGCGCGGTCTCTTCCGACACAACCATGCGCAAGAGCATCTCAACGACACTTTGCCAACACATTACGTGACTTAGGTCTTCCTCCAGCCTCGCCAGTTTTTAAAAGACCACTCATGTCACATATGTCCGTTGTGCTTGAATGCAATCCAATGAGCTCTGACTTTGACTCTGACGTAACAGAGCGCGTGCTTTTACATCGGGGAGTTGTGCCACTGGGTGGCTTTGGCACAATCTAAACATCCAAACACAACCCATGTGTTTATATGTTACAGGAAACACAACCCATGTGTTTATATGTTACAGGAAACACAACGCATGTGTTTGGATGATTCCGGTTTTGTATTCATTCCAATGTCACCGTGACCCGGATAACGTACCATAACCAGCCATATATATCGAGCCCAAACAGTTTGACATTGTGGCCGGGGGGGGGCAGTTGTATGTCTCGTATCGTGGGTGTGAATGTATATATATGTAAAGCCACAATCCATGAAATGAACCCCTATGAATTGACTCCCCCCTGGCCACTTTTATTGGAGGAGGTCATTTGGTCATGGCTGTAAATATGGTAGAGGAGACCCGATATCCAGACACTAATGAATGACGAACGGAGCAGCTGTCAAAAGGCTGCTCCAAAATGTACTCTGAAAAAGAGCGCTGGCTAGTACTTGTGAATGGAATCAATAACGATGTGTTCTTCTCAATCGAGATAGCCCAGATGGAATGACAAACTTGTAACCCATTCAAATTTAAATTGGCCCATCAAGCAGCTTCGTGCAGTCAAGGCTCCAGTATATGGGTGAATTCAGGTGGGCTATATTGGGACATCGGGTCATTTGGGACAGCATAAGGAAAAGGCATTTCACTTTTGCCTTGGACTGCAGCATATTTGTTGCAATAACACGAATCCGTAACACGAGCGCTGGCTATTACGCGCGGGAGAGAAGCGTTGTCATTTGGTTATTGTCTCGCGAACCACTTATCAATGTGCAATCAATATGTTCTTGTCAATCGAGATAGCCCAGATGGAATGACAAACTCGCACCCATCGGCCGTGGGAGGGAATTGTAACCCATTCAAATTTAAATTGGCCCATCAAGCAGCTTCGTGCAGTCAAGGCTCCAGTATATGGGTGAATTCAGGTGGGCTATATTGGGACATCGGGTCATTTGGGACAGCATAAGGAAAAGGCATTTCACTTTTGCCTTGGACTGCAGCATATTTGTTGCAATAACACGAATCCGTAACACGAGCGCTGGCTATTACGCGCGGGAGAGAAGCGTTGTCATTTGGTTATTGTCTCGCGAACCACTTATGAATGCGCAATCAATAACGATGTGTTCTTCTCACTCGTCTAGCAGGGCCTATAACCCATTCAAATTTGAATTGGCCCATCAAGCTTCAGTATAGGCTACATTAATCTACACCCATGAGTCTGTGTCCCAAATGTGTTACCAGACATACTGTCCCAAATTACCAAACAAGTTGCTGAAAATTCGTTTTTTTGTCAGCTCCACTAAAATAGTGAGCCATGCATTTCTAAAATATTATGAAGACTTATTTTTTACACTTAAATAATGTGGATACCTTGAGGAATTCAGAAATGTCTCATTTATTGGGTTATGTTTGGAACTTGAAGAAAATCTTAAACTCAGCAGATTGAATTACAAAAGAAAATCTCCCAATATAGCCTGTATACCTGAATTCACCCTAGAGGATGTGTGAAGTAGAAAAAACACAAAGTGTGTAGAACGATAACTTTTATTTTTCACTGAAACATTCCCAGAGAAGATTAGAAAAATATATTCAGAAAATAAACAACTATAAACAACTTTAAACATATGATTTGAACAAGCCATGGCCCTCTTCTGACTTCCAAACTCAGTTCAAAGCCATTCCAAATCCAGTCCTTCCCCAGAAAAAGATGTTTTCTTTATTCCGTAGTCGTACATCAGTTCCTCGTTGACCTTTATGTCTCTTGCCGCAAAGAACAGGATGGTGTTTGTAGAGGTGCCCCCCGACTCGACCTTAAAATGTCTCGGTTTGAGATTCGCTTGTTTGGCAGAGTGGTTGATCAGCCTACCAAAAATGGTCATGTCAGGGTGACATAGGCAGCTGTTGGCGCGTGCATCGATACACTTTCCAACGCCTTTGTCCTTGAAGAAGAAAAGGTATCCCATTTCACCAGAAGGAGTGCTGCGTTGAATGGACTCGCCCTCGTCTTTTGAAATCACTCTGCCATGATAGTCACAAACAATTTCGTTCTTCAGGAAGCGTCTGGTCGTAAACACCCCCTGTCCTTTTCCTTGAACCGGCAAGGGCACCAGTCCGGTCCACTTCTGTGACCTGGCCAGGATTTGGATGGCCTCGTTGTTCGCCGCGTCGGAAACGCTTTCGAGGGGCTTCCATTGCGCCAGGATGTCTTTGGCGTCTGGACAGTTGGTGTTCCAGCCTTGCGCGCTCATCCAGGCCTGGAGCCTACTCTCTGTGGGCTGGCGCCGGGAGAATGTAGCTGTGAAAAGTCAATAAACAAACAAAAGAATGAGTTTATCTCGAGTACATTGTGCTATTTGGTTAGTCAGAACAAAAAGAGCCAACAAGATGCCAGCATCACTGTTAAACTAGTCTGTGAAACTGCAAACTTTTAAATATGGAATGGATTACTTACACAACACATGTTTTGCGCGCATGTTCATCTGGTCTGCGCGCCACTTGTCGTAGCAGATGCGGTCATGTTGCCCGGTGAGGTGTGCGCGCTGTTGTGTCGGTGGCAGGCTACCGTGCAGGGTCACCGGGAAGGACGCAGTCAGCAAGGCAAATATGGCTTGCTCCTCAGCTTTAGCCGAACTAGTGGACGCAAGTCGAGGCCGTTTTGCAGGCGTTTCTAGCGGGTCAGAGCTATGAAATAAAGAAACAAATATTGACATACAAATATATGAGAATGTGTACATTTTTTTAAGCAATTCTAAACTATGAAGGTTTAAAAGGGATGTTGTAGGAATAAGCTTACTTGGGATCAGACGCCAACTGTTTCAACAGTTTCGCTCCTTCGGCAAAGAAATCAAACTTTGCCGTCTGCCAACTCTGTTGAGCCACTGGGTCGCCGTGTGACAGGTAGCTTGCCAGGTGCGACTGCCTTTGAGTGCCCATGTTCTGGGCGGTGGCCGTCTGAAACGCCCGTCTGGCCATCTTACCGGTGACCTTTGGACAATGATACCTTGAAGACGTCACAAACAAATGATTAGTTGTGTACCACGACAACATTCTAAACTGTTTATGAAAAGGAAAACATGTCATAGTTCATTGTAGGGCCATAAACGTTTCACTCACTGTTTGTGGAATCTGTTCAAGTACTCTGGATGGTTCACGACAGGTCTTCCAGCTGGGGCGATGAAAAAATGGGGGAAGTCCTCTACTCCGACTTGAGAGGGCCTTAAAAAGTCAGGCCTGACTTGCTCAAAGTACATGGAGAACCACTGTGAACACATTAAAAGGGCATTATTAAAAAACGTTTCGTACACATTATGCTCCCAAAGATGAAATCTCAATTGTTATCATTAGAGCTATACATGTATTTCTACGTATTCGGTTTTACTCACAGAATCCTCTTCTTCGTCCAGGCAAAAAAACACATCTGGTGTAGCTGCTGTCTCGTGTTCCCGGATACCAGTCACCGACACTTGGCTACCATCAAAGGAGACTGAACTTCTTTCCAGCCACTCCTTGACCTTAGAACAAATTCGATTTGATTTAGTCGCAGCATTTAGAGTTTACATGGTATATACAGATTACGAATAAATAGCCATGAAATAGACAAGGGCACTTACCGTCATTTTTTCCAGAATGCTCGGCCGCAAAAGATGTTTCAGGAGCAAGACAGCCATGATGTAGTTCAGAAATAGAGCTCCATCTATTTTGGAAATGGCCTTCGCATGCTTGACTTTCGAGACGACGGCCAGAAAGTCCATCTTTGCTGCCCTCAAGAGTAAAAGGCACTCGTGTGGGTGTTGAACCTGGGGGATCTGGGGCCTAAAGAAGGACACACACAGGACAAATTGTTCGTTTAAAAAACTGAAACATTCAACTCGCACCATATAAATATATACACACACGATAGAGTTCACGACGACGACAACAAAAAAAACAAACAAAAAACGTGAATAAGTACATACGGTTGAGAGGGCGCGCTTGAACCGGCGTCTTCCTGGGAGCCCGTGGCCGAGGGGACGTTGGTAACCCAAATGCCTCGGTTCTTCATCTCGCCAATTAGACTGGCAACCCGTGAGTCCTCGCCGACAATTTCTTTCAGGGTAGAGTAGTCCCAAACGCTAGCTTTGGACGCGAGTCTGGAGAAAGTCCTCTTGGCTTCGTCGACCACGTCCTTGATTTCATCTGCAGTGGAATTCTTCATACACCTTCTCCTAAGGTGCACCGAAAGGGATGGCTGGACGGTGAAGCAGAACTTGCACACCAGCACATTTCTGTTCCTGAAAGAAAGACATGAAAATACAAACACGTGTTATAGGTTGCAAACATACCGTTGAATTACTTAGGTTAATGAAACAAAATGTAGAACTTTCACTAGGCCCATAGCTGTTCTGTATTTGTTGTAGGCTATGTTCAAGGGTTATTCGTCATTTTAGTCACACTTTATAACACAGTTTATAACAGCGTTCAAATGGGTCTGTCTCTCGCAACTGTTCCGAAAATATCGGACGCATTCAAACTTACCCAGAAGAAGACATTTTCAATGTTTTGCTTGAATAAAGGCCTAATTCAATGCAGTCAGGGAAGCCGTGCGGGGTCCGATGGATGGGGAGCTGTTCAAAGTGAGCAGCCTTGAATGTTGACGAGGCCCTCATATGGGTCTGATTCTTCGAAGTGGGCGTGGCCTACATGGCCTGGTGAACATACCTGGCAGGTATGTTGATCAGAAGTGTGGACATTATACTTTGCATTGAAAGTTTGCAGGGACGTAGGTATGCGTAATCGTTCCTGTTCTATTGAAATAATTGTTCAATAATACACAAGTAAATAATCTATTCTCGTGCACCATAATAACAACAACGAGTATTGCTCAATTTAGACGTTTTTTTTATATATATATATATATATATATATATATATATTTTTTTTGTTTGTTTTAAGTTTTTCGATTTGACCGACTCATGTTTTCGATAGTAGGCTAGATGAGTTATGGAACATTCCTTGGCAGTTACAGAAAATGGAATTTACATCATCAATTCTTAATCATTTCAAATAAGCCCTTCAAAAATGTAGGCTAGTGACAAACCACTAACAAAACACAATTGTAATTAGAGCCGGCAAAATCATTTGGACAAACAAAACAAGGCCAGTCCGACCCGTACAAATTCAAATTTCTTGAACACGAAGCACATCTTGTGAACACCATTGTTACTACTTGGTGATTTGCGGAAACCCTGTGCGTAGCCTCGTATTTTGCAAGTATAGTGTGAAGCTGTGAGTATGTGCCCATTGTGAAGACTTTTCGTTTGTTTTAATGTTGTTATTTCCCAGACTTTGTACAGCCTACTAACTGCGGCCCCATGATCGTCCATTCAGACTGGCCAACATTAAAGACCCCCTATCATTCACGCGGTTGGGTGGAAGACGATGGGGCCCCTTACTAATCGTTACTATAAATAATTCACTCGTGGCGATCAGAGTATTTTACCTTTGGTTGAGTTTTTTTTCTTCTCCCTTTTTCTATCACAATGTGGACCCTCCTGTTGTCCTCAAATTTACTAACATCGATCGTCCTGGGGGTTAATTTAAGCCCAGCTATACTTCGACCCCATGCATCAGATGTGTACCCAGAGTTTTTGTTTTGTTTGTGTTAGGTGCTTTTGTTTGTTTGTGTGGCTAATCGTTACCATGAATTATTCACACATGTGGCGATCAGAGTACCCTATTGGGAGAGCGTTTTTCCTGAAATATGTTTGGAACGTGTGGAATTACATTAGCATGGTCTTGTTTGAAATCTATTCATCTCTTTTTGTCTTGTGCCTCGTCTAATGGCCAGTTGCGTTCTTTGAGGGCTTTCCTAATACGCTGGAAAATAGGTGGAATATCGAATGAGTGATTGGCATTTGCTTGTCACGAATGGCATCTAAACTCTGAATGGTGGCTCAACACTCAAGAAATTAACCCTTTTTGCAACAGCTAAACTTGACCACTGGGAAAACTGATGTCCGAGCATTCCAATCAATGTAAAGAAAACACAGTCTCGTGGCAATAACATTTATATGGCACTCGTGACATTACAACATCGGAACAGGAAAGAAGATAAAACATTGGAATCACACATACACACAATAAAATAGGCCGAACAAGGCAGTGTCACTGTTCTTGTGTCCGATCCGCTAGGTCTGCCGCTTGATCGAGGGACTTGCGTCTTCGAAGAGTGTTTTTTATTTTCTCCATGACGTAGCTCAAGAAGGTGGTGCGGCAATTCTCCGGGGCCCAGGGATGTACAGGCCAAACTTTGTGCCTTTCGCCTCTGTATATAATGGCACTGGCCTTGTTTTCCAAACCGACGGTGTCTGAAAAGCAAGAGGTCACATAATACACATCAGACGTGTGTGTGTGAGTGTGTGTGCATTGGTTGAGTGGGGCTGTTTTCTACGTGTGCCATTATGCCTGGTATAGTACAAAGACAGCAAAGCTTTCTCACCCTTGATGTCTAGCTCCTTCATCGACAACGCAAAGAATGCCAGTTGGACCTCGGAGAGCAACTCTCTGCCACTAATTGTAGCCGGCTTGTGGTCGAGCACACACTTCCCCAAGCCCGCCTCAAAGTCTGCGTAGGTCCGGACCAGATGCACCTCTGCTTCAGTTTCCTCCGGGGCAGATGTCGGAGGTTGGTGGCAGGGCGCACGACGTTTGGGCCTGGAGGCCATCGGCGAACCGGGTGTCTTCGGGGTAGAGCAGGTCGGTTTCCCCGGCCAAAAGTCTGGCGCCCGGTCACCGGAGATTGGTGGTGCCTCTCTGTCGGGGCTGGAGGCGGCAGGTTCCTCTGACTCCGCGCGCTGCGGCTTGCTCCCATTGGCCCGCTCCGCTGCGGACAGTCTTCTTTCTAGTGCGCCCATGTGCCGTAGCATCTTGGCCTCCACCTCTGCGCACCGGGCAGCCGCCTCAGCCATCACCCTCCTCTGCACCTGCTCGAGTTCATGGGCAAGCCTGCCACACTCTGCCTTCAGCTCCTTCACCGTCTGCCCAACTGCACCTTTTAGGGCGTCGACCTTTGTGTCGAGCACTTCCAACTCCGACAGGGCCATTTCTTCGTTGCTCATCCTTGCACACAAAAAAAAAAACAGACAGGTGATGATTGTTGTTGTCATTGACTAGCGTACAGTTACAGTTACTGATGGCCATTCGTAGTCTCTAAGAGTAACACCCTTCAAGCGGCCTGGCCAGAAACGGACCACGGAGTCACACACTGCTAGAAAGGCCTTGAAAAACCCCCACATGACATTTACATTTATGCATTTAGCAGACGCCTTTATCCAAAGCTTTACAAAGGAGCACAGGTCACTGATCATAACAACGAGGTAGTCCCAAACATTACAAGCAGCCAAAACATGAAGCATACATTGTGAAGAAAAAAAACTTACTTTTGTAATTGACAACAGTTTCACCTTGTCGTTGCTGTCGTCGGTCAGTCGGTATGAACAGAAGACAAATACCACCTATGGTTGTTAAGTTTTGGCCTGATTCTATTGGTGTAAAAGCTAACAAGGGTTAATTGGAGTTGACTCCCCTTTTCACGTTGTTGTGCTGTTACCAGGCAAATAAGTTTTGGCCTGCTATCTAACTGGTCTAGGGTCAAATTGGAGTTAACTCCCATTTCCACGTTGTTGTGCTGTTTCCAAGTAGATTCTAACATCGAAACAAGTCTACGTTGGCCCCCTAATGTTTGTGTATGTGAGTCTGGAAACAAACAAAATGTTGTCTGGAGGACATTTAAGAATGGTTTTCGATCAATATTTATTCTAGATTCTCCGTGACCAGGATTACTTAACGTCATCGTCCATACATGTAGAGCCAAATAGTAATCTGCTCTTACACTGCCATCTAGTGGGCACCTTAGCGAACTGGGCAAAAACACTGTTGGAATACATTGCATAAAAACACTGTGTGTAGTATTTGGCATATATTGTTTCAATCCTTTCCTGCAGCCATTATGATGTCTCTCTCTCTCTCAGTGTGTGTGTGTGTGTGTGTGTGTGTGTGTGTGTGTGTGTGTGTGGGGTGGTCTTGCACAATGACATCCTGCACATTGCAATGTTGTATCGTTCTCTTGCACTATCTGTTTATTTGAGGTTATATTGTCAATTATGACTACTTATATTTTATTTTATTCCCCTTGGTATTAGCTAGACCCCCCTTAGTATTAGCTAGACTTTTCTCCTTTTGTATAGTTAGTCCACATATTTAAGTTTTCAATATTCCTATATGTTAAATGTATGCACCTCCCTGCCAAAGTCAATTCCTTACAGACCAAAACCCAGAATGAGTCAAGAAAACACTGTCTCAAAAACAATAGCATCCTTTATATAAACAACTCAAAACAACACCAACAGAACAGAAGATAAAAATAATTTGGATGGAAACCATTGCTATGGACGCGCCAGGTCTTCCATATAGGACTGCCTCAGCTTTTCCAGCAACGCTCGCTTGGCCACTGTCTTCAGGTGTGTCCTGATTTTGTCCATGACGTAGCCCAAAAAGGTTTGGCTGCAATTGGGCGGCGCCCAGGGCTGATCAGGCCAAACTCCGTGGACGGCGCCCAGGCAGATGACTTGCACGGCCTTGTGCTCCAAATCGACGGCATCTGAAAAAACAAGAGTCAGAGAGAACAGAGGTATCAGATGTCTGTGCCTTTGTCGAGTGTTACAAACTATACGCATATTCCCCCGTTACTCACTCACCTGTTATTTTAAAGTGGTCCAGCGACATAAGGAGGTGCGCCAGCTGGAGTTCGGTGAGCAACTCTCCTTTGTCGACCACGGGCGGCCTGTAGTCCAAAACCCGAACCCTGGTGGCTGGGTCCAAGTCCTCGTAGGAGAGGACCACGCGACGCTTCTTGGGCTCGGCGGCACCCTCCGTTAGTCCGTCCTGGGGAGACGAGGGTCGCTTGCGCTGGGGACTTCCGTGCCTGGAGTCTGTCTGCGACGCTGGGGCACCGTGCATTGGTCCGTCCTGGGGAGACGAGGGTCGCTTGGGCTGGGGACTTCCATGCCTGGAGTCTCTCTGCGGCACCGCGGGTGGCGAGTGGCGAGGGCTTGGCGTCCGGTCGACGGGGTCCGCCACCTGGACAGGGCTGGGAGCGCCCCGCTGGGCCATGGCATCCTCTGCCCGCCTGGCCCTTCGAAGGCGCACGGCCGTCACCTCCAGTTCCGCTGCCGACAGTCTGCTTTCCAGGGTGGCCAAATGCTCCAGCATCCTGGCTTCCACCTGGTCACAGCAGGCCTTTGTCTCCGACGCCATTCTGCGCTGTGCCTGCACCAGGCCGTCTTCGAGCCGCGCGCACTCGGCCTTCAGCTCCCCGACCCTCTGGCTCACGGCACTTTGGAGAGCCTCCATTTGCATTTCGATGCTCATCTGCCAAAAACACAGACAGGTGACAAAGGGAGTTATATGCAGAGAAAAGCAGTGTGTGTGGGGGGGGGGGGGGTGCGTGCGTGCGTGCGTGCGTGCGTGCGTGCGTGCGTGCGTTCGTTCCCTACACGACTAGGCCATGTCCCCAAAGCGGATAGGCCATTTTGAGAGGCCTATAGCCAGATAAAACATTTGTACACGTTTAGCAATGTACACGGTTGGGCCATAAAGTGCCAGATTCGTTTAGTATTCATTAAGTCGGTTTGGTGAAGGAGGCTATGCCCATCCGTGTGTATATAGTTAGCCTATAGTAGATTAAGAATACGTCGACCAAAACTGGCTAAGGCAACATTGGGCGCTTTGCTCGGGACGAACAAACGTTTTATTAAGCCCCTATACACGGCAAAGTTGAAACTCGTCACCACATGAACTAAGCGCATAGCACGATGATAGGAGACCGACACAACACGGACCACCGAGTCACACACTGCTAGAAAGGCATTGAAACACTTACTTTTGTAATCGACAGCAGTTTACACTTCTTCTCCGCAGTTTAACCTCGTCGCTCCTGTCGGTCAATTGGTAAGGAACAGAAGACAAATGCCCATCTATGACTCTTGTGTTATGGCCTGCTTCTTATAGGTCTAAAAGCTAACAAGGGCCTGTCTTACTGACCAATTGGAGTTCGATCCGCTTCTACGTTGTTGTGCTGTTACCAGGTAGATTTTAACATTCATGTTTCAATTGAAACAAGTCTATACGTTGTGTTCAGAAATTGTATTATTAAATTTACATGTATTCATTTAGCCGACGCTTTTATCCACAGCGACTTCCAAGAGAGAGCTTTACAAAGTTCATAGGTCACTGATAATAACAACAAGATCTGAATATATCAACAACAACAAAAAATATATATATATGAAAAATCAACTGAACAGCCGGCAGTGCAGCGGCCCCTGCCGGACTGCAGCATATTTGTTGCAATAGCACGAATCCGTAACAGATCCTCTCATTTAGAAAATACTTTTTTTTTTCTTTTTTTTTGCCGGAAGTGCTTGTCAACCTTTTATTCTTATTGAATTGAACATGTTTCAACATGTTTGCCAATTGACGTCGTGACGTCTTTCCATTTCCATTAGAAGCGCCATTTCGGATGACGGCGAGTGAGGCCGCGCACACTCAGGTAATTTCTCCAGGTTCAATAACAACAGATCTATGTACTTTGTGTCATTTTTGCAAGTTCATTTGTGACATTTGTAAAGTAGGGTTTCATTCTAGCTATATTTCATGTTAACTATTAATATGGTGTTTGCTAAAGGCTAACCACACGACGCGTGTAAGCTTTGCCAAAACTGTACTGCGCATTGCTGTAATTCAGACGCCATTGTTGAACTGTAGTAGCCAATATCAATTTGTAGCTAGTGAACACCAACCCTTACGTAGCCTACCATAACCATACCAATATTCTGGTTATCAGTCGTGCAGAGGTCTTGAAGGCTGGTCCTCAGGGTTGAAGACCTCTGAGTTAATGTATTAATCTGTGTCAGCTCAAAGAATGGTAATGATGTCCAAAAATGGCACTCACCCTACACACTAAAAAACGTTGCAACAACACTTACCTTGATCTCCAAATATTTGGCACCTACCTACCTGCAGACACGTGGAATTACACACTCATCCATCGCCACAGAGCACCTGCAAAAAAACAAACAAACACATGAACCATAACAATATGCTGGTTATCAATCGTGCAGAGGTCTTGAAGGCTGGTCCTCAGGGTTGAAGTTAATGTTAATGTATTAATCTCTGAGTTAATGTATTAATCTGTGTCTTTGCTCCAGATAGGCATACGTACGTCAACATGACCGGTTCGAGACACCAAGCTCCGCTCAAAGTAAGCACACAAACCTCTGCATTTCTACCCTCTCCACAATGAAATACCAAAGCATGATGTAATGTTTTCTCTTTCTTTTCGTTTTTCTTCTCAGGTGAGACCCACAGCCGCACTTGGCTCCCTTCTGAGGCACGCGGGTGCAAATAAGAATGTGTACACCAGGAAGGAGGTAGATTTAGTTTATTTTTCCATTTGGCACAAGTAGAGGTACAGGTGTTAGAATGCTTTAGTTGTCCCTGCTCCTCTTTGATAGTTTCCCAGCAGCGTGTCCAAACAAATGACAAACATTTGGTCCTCACTCCAGCCTCTGCGCTGCAGTCTAGGGCAGTGGTTCTCATCCCTGGTCCTCGGGACCCCCTGCCCTGCATGTTTTAGACGTTTCCCTCCTCAAACACACCTGATTCAAATGAATGGCTCGTTAACAGGCCCATTTATTTGAATCAGGTGTGTTGGAGCAGGGAAACATCTCAAACATGCAGGGCAGGGGGTCCCGAGGACCAGCGTTGAGAACCACTGGTTTAGGGCAACAGGGTTCAGGCCGGCTCTGACCATTTATGTCCCCGCAGGTGATCTTCTACCTTGGCCGGTACATCTTTCAGAACAAGCTGTACGACCAGAAGCAGCAGCACATTGTCAACCTAGGCAGTGATCCTCTGGGGGCCGCGCTGGGGATCGACACGTTCTCTGTGAAGGAGCCACTGTAAGGAACACACATTGCTCTCACACCAACACACAGACGTACACACACACGCGCACGCACACGTCTCAAGGGATTTCCATGGAGAGGAAGCAGCTGCCTAATGCCCCTTGGGAAGTGTGTGTGATTTATTTTGAAATGTGTGTAGACCATGTGCAGACAGCCAGCATCTGTATTGTAACCCCAGGTATGTGTGTGTGTGTGTGTGTGTCCAAGACGTTTCCTCTCCAGGCTGAGCCAAAAACTCATTCCCGTGTTAAACCCAGGTAAGCAGTATAGGATGACATTCACTGGAATGCAGTGCCAGAGATGCCCATCTCAGAAAGTGTATCGAGCAGGATCTGGTGGTTGACCGTGTCGAATGCTGCAGATAGGTACAGCAAAATGGTCACAGATGACCTTGAAGCAGCTCTGGCAGACTGGAGGGAATAGTGACTGACAGGAGGTGGGGCGAGGAGAAAGGATGAGGTCACGAGGTCAGAGATCTCTGCCTCGGACAGAGGAGAGAAAGAGTTTAGACGTGTAGTTGGGTCAGTCCTAGAGGAGGGAGTGTGAGTAGGAAAGAGGGGTTCATGGAACTGACTGCTAACATCAAATACTTTCTTTTCAACAAAGGAGGGGAATCCACCGGCTATTGGGGAGGAAAGAGGCCAGGTTCGGCCAAAGAGGAAGAGGAGGAACGTTGCGTCCACGGCACCACTGTGAGTCCTGCCCTTTTAACCCCAGAGCCTTGCGTCCATGGATACATGTTGACATCTCAGTACACAGTTTGTAAGTCACTTTGGAGAATGTGTGTTCTCTTTCTCTCCTTGATTCACCTGTACTGTCCAGCCATACACAAATGCCATCAAACACACGCATATAATGCGTTGGATGGCATTTATGTATGGCTGGACAGTACAGATATAGCTGCCACCAAAACAGTACTAATTCCACAAATGATGCACATGGGACATGGCACAAAGGTGATAACTCAGTTTGGAGACTATTGTGTGTGTGTGTGTGTGTTTCTGCAGGCCGACCTACCCGCCAGCTTCCTGGACCCTTGCTTCATCTGCCAGAGCCGGCCCAAGAACGGATGCATCGTGCACGGGCCCACCATCCACCTCATTTCCTGCTATCAATGCGCTCGCAAGCTGCAGAGGGGCAACAAACAGTGTCCAGTGTGCAGGGAGCCCATGGAGGCTGTGCTGCTCCTGATTGTCTCGTAGTGCCATGTTAGTGTTTGAATAAATATATACATATGTGTGAACCTTCTCCTATGTGTATGTTACTTCTTGTACATCACTTACCTTGTGTATTACTTACCTGCGTTGGCGTTCATAGTTTCAGGACATCCCAACAGGTAACAACGATGACGAGGGCTCCTGGTCCTTTTTTAAAATGTGGTTCCCGTTGATTTTCTTCTGCATTCCAACCTAGAGAACCAAAGATGTGATTAGATTCAACTTTATTGTCATTACACAAGTACAGGTACAAGGCAACCAAATGTAGTTTAGGTCTGGCCAGAAGTAAGTGCAGGTGTTGTGCAATAAAGTATGGACAGAAGCTATCCTTAAAAAAAAAAAAAAAGTGTCAAAGTGCAGTGGAAATTGATTGCATATTACAGTTAAAGGTACGGTGCTGAATGCAAACAGTTGGCACTGCATATGACAGTCGTCAGTGCTAAGGAGCACAATCCAGTTAAGGTGGCGCAGTGCAAGATTCGCAAGTAAACAGCTGTTACTGTAAACAGCTGTGACTGCAATAAACAGACAGTGGTTGCAAATTGACATTCCAGTAGTGCAAGTGACAAAGTGAAGGCAGACGTGTGTCGGCTGGGCGAGGGGAGTCCTGGAGGATGCTGCGAGCTCGATGCAGACAGCGTTTCCTCTGGATGTGCTCGATGGCAGGTAGTGGAGTCCCTACAAGAACGGAAAATTCATCACAAACCCCCACAGTCACACATCAGCTCCGGTTCCGGGCAGTCTCACTTCACAAACCTCCAATGTGGTTTACGTCATCACCTGCACCCTCTGCCACAAACACTACGTTGGAGAAACCGGGGCATCGATAGACACCAGGCTGAAACAACACCAGAACAACAAACCGCCTGGCACAGCTACAAACAACACTGGTCACACACTTCCAGGAGCACCCCCTCACTCACCTACACACTAAAAAACGTTGCAACAACACTTACCTTGATCTCCAAATATGTGGCACCTACCTTTCCCTGCAGACACGTGATTTACACACTCGTCCATCGCCACAGAGCACCTGCAAAAGAAAAGCAAACACACAATTTCACAACGCATCCATTTGCATTCCTGCCTTTTTCACTTGCCTTCCTATTTTTGTTGACCTGGTACGCTGCTGCCACTGCCAAGGACAAGAGCAGGCTGCAGCGTGTCATCCGCACTGCAGAGAAGGTGATTGGCTGCAATCTGCCTTCCCTCGAGAACCTGCACACATATCTCCCGTCTCTCAGTTTCCCGCACATGCACACGCGCACACACACACAAACACTGTCTAGACAGTACCCATTTATCGGTAACTTTGTATACGTTTATGCTGGTGCGCAGCGCGGGAAAGGGGAATCCACTTGTTTCTCACCTAACATATCAAAGGGTTACTGTTTTGAGCATCTCTCTCTGTGTGTGTGTGTGTGTGATTTAGCAGCTCAAACAATGGTAACGATGTCCAAAAATGGCACTCACCTACACACTAAAAAACGTTGCAACACCACTTACCTTGATCTCCAAATATTTGGCACCCACCTACCTACCTACCTACCTGCAGACACTGTTAGTGTTTGAATAAATATATATATATATATATATATATATATGTGTGTGTGTGTGAACCTTTTCCTATGTGTATGTTACTTCTTGTACATCACTTACCTTGTGTATTACTTACCTGCGTTGGCGTTCATAGTTTCAGGACATCCCAACAGGTAACAACGATGACGAGGGCTCCTGGTCCTTTTTTTCAATGTGGTTCCCGTTGATTTTCTCCTGCATTCCACCCTGGAGAACCAAAGATGAGATTAGATTCAACTTTATTGTCATTACACAAGTACAGGTACAAGGCAACCAAATGTAGTTTAGGTCTGGCCAGAAGTAAGTGCAGGTGTTGTGCAATAAAGTATGGACAGAAGCTATCCTTAAAAAAAAAAAAAAAGTGTCAAAGTGCAGTGGAAATTGATTGCATATTACAGTTAGAAGTACGGTGCTGAATGCAAACAGTTGGCACTGTATATGACAGTCGTCAGTGCAAAGGAGCACAACCCAGTTAAGGTGGCGCAGTGCAAGATTCGCAAGAAAACAGCTGTTACCTGCCTTTTTCACTTGCCTTCTTATTTTTGTTGACCTGGTACGCTGCTGCTGCTGCTGCTGCTGCCACTGCCAAGGACAAGAGCAGGCTGCAGCGTGTCATCCGCACTGCAGAGAAGGTGATTGGCTGCAATCTGCCTTCCCTCGAGAACCTGCACACATATCTCCCGTCTCTCAGTTTCCCGCACATGCACACGCGCACACACACACAAACACTGTCTAGACAGTACCCATTTATCGGTAACTTTGTATACGTTTATGCTGGTGCGCAGCGCGGGAAAGGGGAATCCACTTGTTTCTCACCTAACATATCAAAGGGTTACTGTTTTGAGCATCTCTCTGTGTGTGTGTGTGTCTGTGTGTGTCTGTGTGTGTCTGTGTCTGTGTGTGTCTGTGTGTGTGTGTGTGTGTGTGTGTGTGTGTGTGTGTGTGTGTGTCTGTCTGTCTGTCTGTCTGTCTGTCTGTCTGTCTGTCTGTCTGCTGTTCAGTAAAATATCTGCATTGCTCTAAACCCTACATAGGCCTAAATGCACTAATGATGAGGGATAGTGTTTATACAATCGAGCCTTTATTCTATTGTGGGCCAATGGGCTCGCGATGTGTAAACGAGTGCCATTCAAAGGAGTGCCATGCTCGTGGGCTATCCCTTACCCCAAGCCCCAAGCCCCAAGCCCCAAGCCCCAAGCCCCAAGCCCCAAGCCCCAAGCCCCAAGCCCCGTCCTCAAGCTCCCATGAAAGACCGCCATGTATATTCCACTTCAGAGGGGCTTTGGGAGTCTGACAAAGAGTGGCCGTACAGGTGTGCCCCTCGGGTATTATCACGGTGAGATGAACAGTGACCAGTGCAAAAACATCACGCCACGCCTAGCGCCTTGGCCTGTCCGAGGGGGGCCAATCGGGGGACAAACGCCCACACAACGCATGCCCACGGAAAGCTGGAGGCCTGCTGAATGCAGGGAGATCGCCCGCGCGCGCCTCTCAGACTCGTAGCAAGCACGAGGGCTTCACCAGACGCCCGAGGCCACAACCGTTGACCTAGTGCTCGACTTTGACTGTCGCAGTGGCTTTTTTTGTCCACAGGGTGGCGCAAAGTTTCAAAACCCTGTAACGTCCGTGCACTGTCTTGACATTTTCTGGGCGGTGTCAAAGTGCCTCGACCAATGGGCTAGCGGTATGTAAACGAGTGCCATGCAAATGAGTGCCATGCTCGTGGGCTCTCCCTTACCTACCTACCCTACCTACCTACCTACGTATGCCCACTACCCACAGGCTGGCTAGGAGGGCTAGGCTATCCCCCCAAACCCCAATGAAACCCCAATGAAACCCCACAGCTGACCGCACTGACGTCATTTGGAGCAGAAGCTTGGATTGATTGATTGATTGATTGATTGATTGATTGATTGATGAATTTATGGATCGACGATTGCTTCTCTTTATCACTGATCGTTTTCTTTATCATTTTTTCTCACATGTTCACACATTAGGATAAAATGAAACGGGGGTTTTGGTCTGGCTCGCCACTTGCGAACGAAATCAATGACGACCACAGAGAGTGAACGACGCGTTCGTCTTCTTCATTTGAAGCAATGCATTTTGACCAGCCGGCCGGCCGTGCGGCGCCCCCTGCGGGACTGCAGCATATTTGTTGCAATAACACAAATCCGTAACTGGAGCGCTGGCTTTTGACTGGGGGAGACGCGCAGCACGGACTCTGGACTGTGGCGCGCTGTGGGCGCAACACGACAGCGTGCAATAGCCACTCGGCAATATGTGTATATACACTTTGCTCAACAAATCCACACTCTCACGAACAGCTAAACACGACTCACACACAAATGACTGCGGGCATTCTCCACTGTACACATTGTATGTGGGTGCATGAGCTGTGTTGCGCGCACAACGTCTTCCCATGCCGCCCTCGCCCCGCTACGGAGCTATGCACAATACATCGACTTTGCTCAGTAATGACAGCCTTTTATCAACAGCTAAACGCCAACAAAAAGACACACCCGTCACAACGGGGATGAGAAGCGCATTGCCGCAGCACAGCAATAACCCCACATTAATAACAGCAATAACCCCACATTAATAACGGTGGACCCCAAATGAATAGGGATGAACGGAGCAGCTGTCAGAAGCGGGCTGCAAAATTTACTCTGAAAACTGCTCCATTTATAGAGCTCAATTGGAGGGAGGGGTTTGGCGTTTGGGGGGCTCAAAAACGTCACGACGTCACTCTGCCAAGTCATGTGACTATTTTTACACTCAACCATCGTCGCCAAACACAGCACCTGCTGTATCAGAACGGACACGTTACTTCAGCCCGACCCATTGTCTACCTCTACGTTCTCACCCCAGGCCAACGCCAACAGCCAAACCCTGAGCCATAACCCCCAGCTCCCCAAACCACCGACCCAATTCTAACACCAACACTGCGGGAAGGTGATGGTGTGTACCACCCCGCCCACGCAAACTCTCTGGGTGACAACTATTTTCAAGGAAGGAAGGGACAAGGGAAAGTGAAAGAGTTTTTAATTTTTTTATTTTATTTTGACTTATGTGGCACAGCACAGTATACGCTCAACCATCAGCAATCACCTATAGGGCCCAAACCCAGCACTAACCCCAAATCCTCTACCTGTCTAACCCTAACCCCCCGCGTGCTCCCCCTCGTCCCCGATCCTGAACGCAACAAACCCCACCCCTGGCCTAACCCCAAGTCCTCTACCTGTCTAACCCTAACCCCCCGCGTACTCCCCCTCGTCCCCGATCCTGAACGCAACAAACCCCACCCCTGGCCTAACCCCAAGTCCTCTACCTGTCTAACCCTGTGTTCTCCCCTCCTCTGGCCTAACCCCAAGTCCTCTTCCCTCTCTAACCCTAAACCCCCGCGTGCTCCCCCTCGTCCGCGATCCTGAACGCAACAAACCCCACCCCTGGCCTAACCCCAAGTCCTCTACCTGTCTAACCCTGTGTCCTCCCCTCCTCTGGCCTAACCCCAAGTCCTCTACCTGTCTAACCCTAAACCCCCGCGTGCTCCCCCTCGTCCCCGATCCTGAACGCAACAAACCCCACCCCTGGCCTAACCCCAAGTCCTCTACCTGTCTAACCCTGTGTTCTCCCCTCCTCTGGCCTAACCCCAAGTCCTCTTCCCTCTCTAACCCTAAACCCCCGCGTGCTCCCCCTCGTCCGCGATCCTGAACGCAACAAACCCCACCCCTGGCCTAACCCCAAGTCCTCTACCTGTCTAACCCTGTGTCCTCCCCTCCTCTGGTTCTGCAGCAATGAAACACAAAGGTGCTTCTGATAGCAAACCTTTGTGGACCGGCAGCTGCGATTTATCAGACCCCGCTTCTCCAATTCCAGCCACAGCAGGATACCTCGGGTCTCACTCTTGCGCTTGGACACAAAGTTCAAGATGGCGAAGTCTTCCTCTGACGTGTTGCCAAAGCGCCGCGCACTCCTGCTCCACCCCGGCTTCTGTCCCGACTGGCCATCCCGTCTACAAGACATTGTCGGGGTTAGACCTGAGGACGCTAGGTTAAAGGATTGGAACAGAACACAAGCCATTAGTTTACAGGGGAATGCAAAATCCTTTTACAACAGTTATGACAACACAATTTATGCTCATACCCATCACATTGACTAGAGGCTCTGCCCTTACTATTTGTGCTCTTACACTGCCATCTAGTGGGCACTTTACCGAACTGGGCAAAAAACACTTGATCCATTGTATACATTCATTCATTTAGAAGACGCCTTTATCCAAAGCGACTTCCAAGAGAGAGCGTTACAAAGTGCATAGGTCACTGATAATAACAACAAGAGAGCCCCAAAACATTGCGAGTAGCCCAAAACATGAAGCACATATTGTAAACAACATTATGACTTAGTGATTTGCAAAACCACTGTGTGTAGTATTTCGCCAATAGTGTGAAGCTGAGAATGTGCTTATAGTTGTGAAGATCTGGTCTGCTGTTTTGCTCATTGAGGATTCGGACGCTGTGGCGCGCTATGGCGAGCAGTGGCGCACTGAGGCGCGCGGTCTCTTCCGACACAACCATGCGCAAGAGCATCTCAACGACACTTTGCCAACACATTACGTGACTTAGGTCTTCCTCCAGCCTCGCCAGTTTTTAAAAGACCACTCATGTCACATATGTCCGTTGTGCTTGAATGCAATCCAATGAGCTCTGACTTTGACTCTGACGTAACAGAGCGCGTGCTTTTACATCGGGGAGTTGTGCCACTGGGTGGCTTTGGCACAATCTAAACATCCAAACACAACCCATGTGTTTATATGTTACAGGAAACACAACCCATGTGTTTATATGTTACAGGAAACACAACGCATGTGTTTGGATGATTCCGGTTTTGTATTCATTCCAATGTCACCGTGACCCGGATAACGTACCATAACCAGCCATATATATCGAGCCCAAACAGTTTGACATTGTGGCCGGGGGGGGGCAGTTGTATGTCTCGTATCGTGGGTGTGAATGTATATATATGTAAAGCCACAATCCATGAAATGAACCCCTATGAATTGACTCCCCCCTGGCCACTTTTATTGGAGGAGGTCATTTGGTCATGGCTGTAAATATGGTAGAGGAGACCCGATATCCAGACACTAATGAATGACGAACGGAGCAGCTGTCAAAAGGCTGCTCCAAAATGTACTCTGAAAAAGAGCGCTGGCTAGTACTTGTGAATGGAATCAATAACGATGTGTTCTTCTCAATCGAGATAGCCCAGATGGAATGACAAACTTGTAACCCATTCAAATTTAAATTGGCCCATCAAGCAGCTTCGTGCAGTCAAGGCTCCAGTATATGGGTGAATTCAGGTGGGCTATATTGGGACATCGGGTCATTTGGGACAGCATAAGGAAAAGGCATTTCACTTTTGCCTTGGACTGCAGCATATTTGTTGCAATAACACGAATCCGTAACACGAGCGCTGGCTATTACGCGCGGGAGAGAAGCGTTGTCATTTGGTTATTGTCTCGCGAACCACTTATCAATGTGCAATCAATATGTTCTTGTCAATCGAGATAGCCCAGATGGAATGACAAACTCGCACCCATCGGCCGTGGGAGGGAATTGTAACCCATTCAAATTTAAATTGGCCCATCAAGCAGCTTCGTGCAGTCAAGGCTCCAGTATATGGGTGAATTCAGGTGGGCTATATTGGGACATCGGGTCATTTGGGACAGCATAAGGAAAAGGCATTTCACTTTTGCCTTGGACTGCAGCATATTTGTTGCAATAACACGAATCCGTAACACGAGCGCTGGCTATTACGCGCGGGAGAGAAGCGTTGTCATTTGGTTATTGTCTCGCGAACCACTTATGAATGCGCAATCAATAACGATGTGTTCTTCTCACTCGTCTAGCAGGGCCTATAACCCATTCAAATTTGAATTGGCCCATCAAGCTTCAGTATAGGCTACATTAATCTACACCCATGAGTCTGTGTCCCAAATGTGTTACCAGACATACTGTCCCAAATTACCAAACAAGTTGCTGAAAATTCGTTTTTTTGTCAGCTCCACTAAAATAGTGAGCCATGCATTTCTAAAATATTATGAAGACTTATTTTTTACACTTAAATAATGTGGATACCTTGAGGAATTCAGAAATGTCTCATTTATTGGGTTATGTTTGGAACTTGAAGAAAATCTTAAACTCAGCAGATTGAATTACAAAAGAAAATCTCCCAATATAGCCTGTATACCTGAATTCACCCTAGAGGATGTGTGAAGTAGAAAAAACACAAAGTGTGTAGAACGATAACTTTTATTTTTCACTGAAACATTCCCAGAGAAGATTAGAAAAATATATTCAGAAAATAAACAACTATAAACAACTTTAAACATATGATTTGAACAAGCCATGGCCCTCTTCTGACTTCCAAACTCAGTTCAAAGCCATTCCAAATCCAGTCCTTCCCCAGAAAAAGATGTTTTCTTTATTCCGTAGTCGTACATCAGTTCCTCGTTGACCTTTATGTCTCTTGCCGCAAAGAACAGGATGGTGTTTGTAGAGGTGCCCCCCGACTCGACCTTAAAATGTCTCGGTTTGAGATTCGCTTGTTTGGCAGAGTGGTTGATCAGCCTACCAAAAATGGTCATGTCAGGGTGACATAGGCAGCTGTTGGCGCGTGCATCGATACACTTTCCAACGCCTTTGTCCTTGAAGAAGAAAAGGTATCCCATTTCACCAGAAGGAGTGCTGCGTTGAATGGACTCGCCCTCGTCTTTTGAAATCACTCTGCCATGATAGTCACAAACAATTTCGTTCTTCAGGAAGCGTCTGGTCGTAAACACCCCCTGTCCTTTTCCTTGAACCGGCAAGGGCACCAGTCCGGTCCACTTCTGTGACCTGGCCAGGATTTGGATGGCCTCGTTGTTCGCCGCGTCGGAAACGCTTTCGAGGGGCTTCCATTGCGCCAGGATGTCTTTGGCGTCTGGACAGTTGGTGTTCCAGCCTTGCGCGCTCATCCAGGCCTGGAGCCTACTCTCTGTGGGCTGGCGCCGGGAGAATGTAGCTGTGAAAAGTCAATAAACAAACAAAAGAATGAGTTTATCTCGAGTACATTGTGCTATTTGGTTAGTCAGAACAAAAAGAGCCAACAAGATGCCAGCATCACTGTTAAACTAGTCTGTGAAACTGCAAACTTTTAAATATGGAATGGATTACTTACACAACACATGTTTTGCGCGCATGTTCATCTGGTCTGCGCGCCACTTGTCGTAGCAGATGCGGTCATGTTGCCCGGTGAGGTGTGCGCGCTGTTGTGTCGGTGGCAGGCTACCGTGCAGGGTCACCGGGAAGGACGCAGTCAGCAAGGCAAATATGGCTTGCTCCTCAGCTTTAGCCGAACTAGTGGACGCAAGTCGAGGCCGTTTTGCAGGCGTTTCTAGCGGGTCAGAGCTATGAAATAAAGAAACAAATATTGACATACAAATATATGAGAATGTGTACATTTTTTTAAGCAATTCTAAACTATGAAGGTTTAAAAGGGATGTTGTAGGAATAAGCTTACTTGGGATCAGACGCCAACTGTTTCAACAGTTTCGCTCCTTCGGCAAAGAAATCAAACTTTGCCGTCTGCCAACTCTGTTGAGCCACTGGGTCGCCGTGTGACAGGTAGCTTGCCAGGTGCGACTGCCTTTGAGTGCCCATGTTCTGGGCGGTGGCCGTCTGAAACGCCCGTCTGGCCATCTTACCGGTGACCTTTGGACAATGATACCTTGAAGACGTCACAAACAAATGATTAGTTGTGTACCACGACAACATTCTAAACTGTTTATGAAAAGGAAAACATGTCATAGTTCATTGTAGGGCCATAAACGTTTCACTCACTGTTTGTGGAATCTGTTCAAGTACTCTGGATGGTTCACGACAGGTCTTCCAGCTGGGGCGATGAAAAAATGGGGGAAGTCCTCTACTCCGACTTGAGAGGGCCTTAAAAAGTCAGGCCTGACTTGCTCAAAGTACATGGAGAACCACTGTGAACACATTAAAAGGGCATTATTAAAAAACGTTTCGTACACATTATGCTCCCAAAGATGAAATCTCAATTGTTATCATTAGAGCTATACATGTATTTCTACGTATTCGGTTTTACTCACAGAATCCTCTTCTTCGTCCAGGCAAAAAAACACATCTGGTGTAGCTGCTGTCTCGTGTTCCCGGATACCAGTCACCGACACTTGGCTACCATCAAAGGAGACTGAACTTCTTTCCAGCCACTCCTTGACCTTAGAACAAATTCGATTTGATTTAGTCGCAGCATTTAGAGTTTACATGGTATATACAGATTACGAATAAATAGCCATGAAATAGACAAGGGCACTTACCGTCATTTTTTCCAGAATGCTCGGCCGCAAAAGATGTTTCAGGAGCAAGACAGCCATGATGTAGTTCAGAAATAGAGCTCCATCTATTTTGGAAATGGCCTTCGCATGCTTGACTTTCGAGACGACGGCCAGAAAGTCCATCTTTGCTGCCCTCAAGAGTAAAAGGCACTCGTGTGGGTGTTGAACCTGGGGGATCTGGGGCCTAAAGAAGGACACACACAGGACAAATTGTTCGTTTAAAAAACTGAAACATTCAACTCGCACCATATAAATATATACACACACGATAGAGTTCACGACGACGACAACAAAAAAAACAAACAAAAAACGTGAATAAGTACATACGGTTGAGAGGGCGCGCTTGAACCGGCGTCTTCCTGGGAGCCCGTGGCCGAGGGGACGTTGGTAACCCAAATGCCTCGGTTCTTCATCTCGCCAATTAGACTGGCAACCCGTGAGTCCTCGCCGACAATTTCTTTCAGGGTAGAGTAGTCCCAAACGCTAGCTTTGGACGCGAGTCTGGAGAAAGTCCTCTTGGCTTCGTCGACCACGTCCTTGATTTCATCTGCAGTGGAATTCTTCATACACCTTCTCCTAAGGTGCACCGAAAGGGATGGCTGGACGGTGAAGCAGAACTTGCACACCAGCACATTTCTGTTCCTGAAAGAAAGACATGAAAATACAAACACGTGTTATAGGTTGCAAACATACCGTTGAATTACTTAGGTTAATGAAACAAAATGTAGAACTTTCACTAGGCCCATAGCTGTTCTGTATTTGTTGTAGGCTATGTTCAAGGGTTATTCGTCATTTTAGTCACACTTTATAACACAGTTTATAACAGCGTTCAAATGGGTCTGTCTCTCGCAACTGTTCCGAAAATATCGGACGCATTCAAACTTACCCAGAAGAAGACATTTTCAATGTTTTGCTTGAATAAAGGCCTAATTCAATGCAGTCAGGGAAGCCGTGCGGGGTCCGATGGATGGGGAGCTGTTCAAAGTGAGCAGCCTTGAATGTTGACGAGGCCCTCATATGGGTCTGATTCTTCGAAGTGGGCGTGGCCTACATGGCCTGGTGAACATACCTGGCAGGTATGTTGATCAGAAGTGTGGACATTATACTTTGCATTGAAAGTTTGCAGGGACGTAGGTATGCGTAATCGTTCCTGTTCTATTGAAATAATTGTTCAATAATACACAAGTAAATAATCTATTCTCGTGCACCATAATAACAACAACGAGTATTGCTCAATTTAGACGTTTTTTTTATATATATATATATATATATATATATATATATATTTTTTTTTTTTTAAGTTTTTCGATTTGACCGACTCATGTTTTCGATAGTAGGCTAGATGAGTTATGGAACATTCCTTGGCAGTTACAGAAAATGGAATTTACATCATCAATTCTTAATCATTTCAAATAAGCCCTTCAAAAATGTAGGCTAGTGACAAACCACTAACAAAACACAATTGTAATTAGAGCCGGCAAAATCATTTGGACAAACAAAACAAGGCCAGTCCGACCCGTACAAATTCAAATTTCTTGAACACGAAGCACATCTTGTGAACACCATTGTTACTACTTGGTGATTTGCGGAAACCCTGTGCGTAGCCTCGTATTTTGCAAGTATAGTGTGAAGCTGTGAGTATGTGCCCATTGTGAAGACTTTTCGTTTGTTTTAATGTTGTTATTTCCCAGACTTTGTACAGCCTACTAACTGCGGCCCCATGATCGTCCATTCAGACTGGCCAACATTAAAGACCCCCTATCATTCACGCGGTTGGGTGGAAGACGATGGGGCCCCTTACTAATCGTTACTATAAATAATTCACTCGTGGCGATCAGAGTATTTTACCTTTGGTTGAGTTTTTTTTCTTCTCCCTTTTTCTATCACAATGTGGACCCTCCTGTTGTCCTCAAATTTACTAACATCGATCGTCCTGGGGGTTAATTTAAGCCCAGCTATACTTCGACCCCATGCATCAGATGTGTACCCAGAGTTTTTGTTTTGTTTGTGTTAGGTGCTTTTGTTTGTTTGTGTGGCTAATCGTTACCATGAATTATTCACACATGTGGCGATCAGAGTACCCTATTGGGAGAGCGTTTTTCCTGAAATATGTTTGGAACGTGTGGAATTACATTAGCATGGTCTTGTTTGAAATCTATTCATCTCTTTTTGTCTTGTGCCTCGTCTAATGGCCAGTTGCGTTCTTTGAGGGCTTTCCTAATACGCTGGAAAATAGGTGGAATATCGAATGAGTGATTGGCATTTGCTTGTCACGAATGGCATCTAAACTCTGAATGGTGGCTCAACACTCAAGAAATTAACCCTTTTTGCAACAGCTAAACTTGACCACTGGGAAAACTGATGTCCGAGCATTCCAATCAATGTAAAGAAAACACAGTCTCGTGGCAATAACATTTATATGGCACTCGTGACATTACAACATCGGAACAGGAAAGAAGATAAAACATTGGAATCACACATACACACAATAAAATAGGCCGAACAAGGCAGTGTCACTGTTCTTGTGTCCGATCCGCTAGGTCTGCCGCTTGATCGAGGGACTTGCGTCTTCGAAGAGTGTTTTTTATTTTCTCCATGACGTAGCTCAAGAAGGTGGTGCGGCAATTCTCCGGGGCCCAGGGATGTACAGGCCAAACTTTGTGCCTTTCGCCTCTGTATATAATGGCACTGGCCTTGTTTTCCAAACCGACGGTGTCTGAAAAGCAAGAGGTCACATAATACACATCAGACGTGTGTGTGTGAGTGTGTGTGCATTGGTTGAGTGGGGCTGTTTTCTACGTGTGCCATTATGCCTGGTATAGTACAAAGACAGCAAAGCTTTCTCACCCTTGATGTCTAGCTCCTTCATCGACAACGCAAAGAATGCCAGTTGGACCTCGGAGAGCAACTCTCTGCCACTAATTGTAGCCGGCTTGTGGTCGAGCACACACTTCCCCAAGCCCGCCTCAAAGTCTGCGTAGGTCCGGACCAGATGCACCTCTGCTTCAGTTTCCTCCGGGGCAGATGTCGGAGGTTGGTGGCAGGGCGCACGACGTTTGGGCCTGGAGGCCATCGGCGAACCGGGTGTCTTCGGGGTAGAGCAGGTCGGTTTCCCCGGCCAAAAGTCTGGCGCCCGGTCACCGGAGATTGGTGGTGCCTCTCTGTCGGGGCTGGAGGCGGCAGGTTCCTCTGACTCCGCGCGCTGCGGCTTGCTCCCATTGGCCCGCTCCGCTGCGGACAGTCTTCTTTCTAGTGCGCCCATGTGCCGTAGCATCTTGGCCTCCACCTCTGCGCACCGGGCAGCCGCCTCAGCCATCACCCTCCTCTGCACCTGCTCGAGTTCATGGGCAAGCCTGCCACACTCTGCCTTCAGCTCCTTCACCGTCTGCCCAACTGCACCTTTTAGGGCGTCGACCTTTGTGTCGAGCACTTCCAACTCCGACAGGGCCATTTCTTCGTTGCTCATCCTTGCACACAAAAAAAAAAACAGACAGGTGATGATTGTTGTTGTCATTGACTAGCGTACAGTTACAGTTACTGATGGCCATTCGTAGTCTCTAAGAGTAACACCCTTCAAGCGGCCTGGCCAGAAACGGACCACGGAGTCACACACTGCTAGAAAGGCCTTGAAAAACCCCCACATGACATTTACATTTATGCATTTAGCAGACGCCTTTATCCAAAGCTTTACAAAGGAGCACAGGTCACTGATCATAACAACGAGGTAGTCCCAAACATTACAAGCAGCCAAAACATGAAGCATACATTGTGAAGAAAAAAAACTTACTTTTGTAATTGACAACAGTTTCACCTTGTCGTTGCTGTCGTCGGTCAGTCGGTATGAACAGAAGACAAATACCACCTATGGTTGTTAAGTTTTGGCCTGATTCTATTGGTGTAAAAGCTAACAAGGGTTAATTGGAGTTGACTCCCCTTTTCACGTTGTTGTGCTGTTACCAGGCAAATAAGTTTTGGCCTGCTATCTAACTGGTCTAGGGTCAAATTGGAGTTAACTCCCATTTCCACGTTGTTGTGCTGTTTCCAAGTAGATTCTAACATCGAAACAAGTCTACGTTGGCCCCCTAATGTTTGTGTATGTGAGTCTGGAAACAAACAAAATGTTGTCTGGAGGACATTTAAGAATGGTTTTCGATCAATATTTATTCTAGATTCTCCGTGACCAGGATTACTTAACGTCATCGTCCATACATGTAGAGCCAAATAGTAATCTGCTCTTACACTGCCATCTAGTGGGCACCTTAGCGAACTGGGCAAAAACACTGTTGGAATACATTGCATAAAAACACTGTGTGTAGTATTTGGCATATATTGTTTCAATCCTTTCCTGCAGCCATTATGATGTCTCTCTCTCTCTCAGTGTGTGTGTGTGTGTGTGTGTGTGTGTGTGTGTGTGTGTGTGTGGGGTGGTCTTGCACAATGACATCCTGCACATTGCAATGTTGTATCGTTCTCTTGCACTATCTGTTTATTTGAGGTTATATTGTCAATTATGACTACTTATATTTTATTTTATTCCCCTTGGTATTAGCTAGACCCCCCTTAGTATTAGCTAGACTTTTCTCCTTTTGTATAGTTAGTCCACATATTTAAGTTTTCAATATTCCTATATGTTAAATGTATGCACCTCCCTGCCAAAGTCAATTCCTTACAGACCAAAACCCAGAATGAGTCAAGAAAACACTGTCTCAAAAACAATAGCATCCTTTATATAAACAACTCAAAACAACACCAACAGAACAGAAGATAAAAATAATTTGGATGGAAACCATTGCTATGGACGCGCCAGGTCTTCCATATAGGACTGCCTCAGCTTTTCCAGCAACGCTCGCTTGGCCACTGTCTTCAGGTGTGTCCTGATTTTGTCCATGACGTAGCCCAAAAAGGTTTGGCTGCAATTGGGCGGCGCCCAGGGCTGATCAGGCCAAACTCCGTGGACGGCGCCCAGGCAGATGACTTGCACGGCCTTGTGCTCCAAATCGACGGCATCTGAAAAAACAAGAGTCAGAGAGAACAGAGGTATCAGATGTCTGTGCCTTTGTCGAGTGTTACAAACTATACGCATATTCCCCCGTTACTCACTCACCTGTTATTTTAAAGTGGTCCAGCGACATAAGGAGGTGCGCCAGCTGGAGTTCGGTGAGCAACTCTCCTTTGTCGACCACGGGCGGCCTGTAGTCCAAAACCCGAACCCTGGTGGCTGGGTCCAAGTCCTCGTAGGAGAGGACCACGCGACGCTTCTTGGGCTCGGCGGCACCCTCCGTTAGTCCGTCCTGGGGAGACGAGGGTCGCTTGCGCTGGGGACTTCCGTGCCTGGAGTCTGTCTGCGACGCTGGGGCACCGTGCATTGGTCCGTCCTGGGGAGACGAGGGTCGCTTGGGCTGGGGACTTCCATGCCTGGAGTCTCTCTGCGGCACCGCGGGTGGCGAGTGGCGAGGGCTTGGCGTCCGGTCGACGGGGTCCGCCACCTGGACAGGGCTGGGAGCGCCCCGCTGGGCCATGGCATCCTCTGCCCGCCTGGCCCTTCGAAGGCGCACGGCCGTCACCTCCAGTTCCGCTGCCGACAGTCTGCTTTCCAGGGTGGCCAAATGCTCCAGCATCCTGGCTTCCACCTGGTCACAGCAGGCCTTTGTCTCCGACGCCATTCTGCGCTGTGCCTGCACCAGGCCGTCTTCGAGCCGCGCGCACTCGGCCTTCAGCTCCCCGACCCTCTGGCTCACGGCACTTTGGAGAGCCTCCATTTGCATTTCGATGCTCATCTGCCAAAAACACAGACAGGTGACAAAGGGAGTTATATGCAGAGAAAAGCAGTGTGTGTGGGGGGGGGGGGGGTGCGTGCGTGCGTGCGTGCGTGCGTGCGTGCGTGCGTGCGTTCGTTCCCTACACGACTAGGCCATGTCCCCAAAGCGGATAGGCCATTTTGAGAGGCCTATAGCCAGATAAAACATTTGTACACGTTTAGCAATGTACACGGTTGGGCCATAAAGTGCCAGATTCGTTTAGTATTCATTAAGTCGGTTTGGTGAAGGAGGCTATGCCCATCCGTGTGTATATAGTTAGCCTATAGTAGATTAAGAATACGTCGACCAAAACTGGCTAAGGCAACATTGGGCGCTTTGCTCGGGACGAACAAACGTTTTATTAAGCCCCTATACACGGCAAAGTTGAAACTCGTCACCACATGAACTAAGCGCATAGCACGATGATAGGAGACCGACACAACACGGACCACCGAGTCACACACTGCTAGAAAGGCATTGAAACACTTACTTTTGTAATCGACAGCAGTTTACACTTCTTCTCCGCAGTTTAACCTCGTCGCTCCTGTCGGTCAATTGGTAAGGAACAGAAGACAAATGCCCATCTATGACTCTTGTGTTATGGCCTGCTTCTTATAGGTCTAAAAGCTAACAAGGGCCTGTCTTACTGACCAATTGGAGTTCGATCCGCTTCTACGTTGTTGTGCTGTTACCAGGTAGATTTTAACATTCATGTTTCAATTGAAACAAGTCTATACGTTGTGTTCAGAAATTGTATTATTAAATTTACATGTATTCATTTAGCCGACGCTTTTATCCACAGCGACTTCCAAGAGAGAGCTTTACAAAGTTCATAGGTCACTGATAATAACAACAAGATCTGAATATATCAACAACAACAAAAAATATATATATATGAAAAATCAACTGAACAGCCGGCAGTGCAGCGGCCCCTGCCGGACTGCAGCATATTTGTTGCAATAGCACGAATCCGTAACAGATCCTCTCATTTAGAAAATACTTTTTTTTTTCTTTTTTTTTGCCGGAAGTGCTTGTCAACCTTTTATTCTTATTGAATTGAACATGTTTCAACATGTTTGCCAATTGACGTCGTGACGTCTTTCCATTTCCATTAGAAGCGCCATTTCGGATGACGGCGAGTGAGGCCGCGCACACTCAGGTAATTTCTCCAGGTTCAATAACAACAGATCTATGTACTTTGTGTCATTTTTGCAAGTTCATTTGTGACATTTGTAAAGTAGGGTTTCATTCTAGCTATATTTCATGTTAACTATTAATATGGTGTTTGCTAAAGGCTAACCACACGACGCGTGTAAGCTTTGCCAAAACTGTACTGCGCATTGCTGTAATTCAGACGCCATTGTTGAACTGTAGTAGCCAATATCAATTTGTAGCTAGTGAACACCAACCCTTACGTAGCCTACCATAACCATACCAATATTCTGGTTATCAGTCGTGCAGAGGTCTTGAAGGCTGGTCCTCAGGGTTGAAGACCTCTGAGTTAATGTATTAATCTGTGTCAGCTCAAAGAATGGTAATGATGTCCAAAAATGGCACTCACCCTACACACTAAAAAACGTTGCAACAACACTTACCTTGATCTCCAAATATTTGGCACCTACCTACCTGCAGACACGTGGAATTACACACTCATCCATCGCCACAGAGCACCTGCAAAAAAACAAACAAACACATGAACCATAACAATATGCTGGTTATCAATCGTGCAGAGGTCTTGAAGGCTGGTCCTCAGGGTTGAAGTTAATGTTAATGTATTAATCTCTGAGTTAATGTATTAATCTGTGTCTTTGCTCCAGATAGGCATACGTACGTCAACATGACCGGTTCGAGACACCAAGCTCCGCTCAAAGTAAGCACACAAACCTCTGCATTTCTACCCTCTCCACAATGAAATACCAAAGCATGATGTAATGTTTTCTCTTTCTTTTCGTTTTTCTTCTCAGGTGAGACCCACAGCCGCACTTGGCTCCCTTCTGAGGCACGCGGGTGCAAATAAGAATGTGTACACCAGGAAGGAGGTAGATTTAGTTTATTTTTCCATTTGGCACAAGTAGAGGTACAGGTGTTAGAATGCTTTAGTTGTCCCTGCTCCTCTTTGATAGTTTCCCAGCAGCGTGTCCAAACAAATGACAAACATTTGGTCCTCACTCCAGCCTCTGCGCTGCAGTCTAGGGCAGTGGTTCTCATCCCTGGTCCTCGGGACCCCCTGCCCTGCATGTTTTAGACGTTTCCCTCCTCAAACACACCTGATTCAAATGAATGGCTCGTTAACAGGCCCATTTATTTGAATCAGGTGTGTTGGAGCAGGGAAACATCTCAAACATGCAGGGCAGGGGGTCCCGAGGACCAGCGTTGAGAACCACTGGTTTAGGGCAACAGGGTTCAGGCCGGCTCTGACCATTTATGTCCCCGCAGGTGATCTTCTACCTTGGCCGGTACATCTTTCAGAACAAGCTGTACGACCAGAAGCAGCAGCACATTGTCAACCTAGGCAGTGATCCTCTGGGGGCCGCGCTGGGGATCGACACGTTCTCTGTGAAGGAGCCACTGTAAGGAACACACATTGCTCTCACACCAACACACAGACGTACACACACACGCGCACGCACACGTCTCAAGGGATTTCCATGGAGAGGAAGCAGCTGCCTAATGCCCCTTGGGAAGTGTGTGTGATTTATTTTGAAATGTGTGTAGACCATGTGCAGACAGCCAGCATCTGTATTGTAACCCCAGGTATGTGTGTGTGTGTGTGTGTGTCCAAGACGTTTCCTCTCCAGGCTGAGCCAAAAACTCATTCCCGTGTTAAACCCAGGTAAGCAGTATAGGATGACATTCACTGGAATGCAGTGCCAGAGATGCCCATCTCAGAAAGTGTATCGAGCAGGATCTGGTGGTTGACCGTGTCGAATGCTGCAGATAGGTACAGCAAAATGGTCACAGATGACCTTGAAGCAGCTCTGGCAGACTGGAGGGAATAGTGACTGACAGGAGGTGGGGCGAGGAGAAAGGATGAGGTCACGAGGTCAGAGATCTCTGCCTCGGACAGAGGAGAGAAAGAGTTTAGACGTGTAGTTGGGTCAGTCCTAGAGGAGGGAGTGTGAGTAGGAAAGAGGGGTTCATGGAACTGACTGCTAACATCAAATACTTTCTTTTCAACAAAGGAGGGGAATCCACCGGCTATTGGGGAGGAAAGAGGCCAGGTTCGGCCAAAGAGGAAGAGGAGGAACGTTGCGTCCACGGCACCACTGTGAGTCCTGCCCTTTTAACCCCAGAGCCTTGCGTCCATGGATACATGTTGACATCTCAGTACACAGTTTGTAAGTCACTTTGGAGAATGTGTGTTCTCTTTCTCTCCTTGATTCACCTGTACTGTCCAGCCATACACAAATGCCATCAAACACACGCATATAATGCGTTGGATGGCATTTATGTATGGCTGGACAGTACAGATATAGCTGCCACCAAAACAGTACTAATTCCACAAATGATGCACATGGGACATGGCACAAAGGTGATAACTCAGTTTGGAGACTATTGTGTGTGTGTGTGTGTGTTTCTGCAGGCCGACCTACCCGCCAGCTTCCTGGACCCTTGCTTCATCTGCCAGAGCCGGCCCAAGAACGGATGCATCGTGCACGGGCCCACCATCCACCTCATTTCCTGCTATCAATGCGCTCGCAAGCTGCAGAGGGGCAACAAACAGTGTCCAGTGTGCAGGGAGCCCATGGAGGCTGTGCTGCTCCTGATTGTCTCGTAGTGCCATGTTAGTGTTTGAATAAATATATACATATGTGTGAACCTTCTCCTATGTGTATGTTACTTCTTGTACATCACTTACCTTGTGTATTACTTACCTGCGTTGGCGTTCATAGTTTCAGGACATCCCAACAGGTAACAACGATGACGAGGGCTCCTGGTCCTTTTTTAAAATGTGGTTCCCGTTGATTTTCTTCTGCATTCCAACCTAGAGAACCAAAGATGTGATTAGATTCAACTTTATTGTCATTACACAAGTACAGGTACAAGGCAACCAAATGTAGTTTAGGTCTGGCCAGAAGTAAGTGCAGGTGTTGTGCAATAAAGTATGGACAGAAGCTATCCTTAAAAAAAAAAAAAAGTGTCAAAGTGCAGTGGAAATTGATTGCATATTACAGTTAAAGGTACGGTGCTGAATGCAAACAGTTGGCACTGCATATGACAGTCGTCAGTGCTAAGGAGCACAATCCAGTTAAGGTGGCGCAGTGCAAGATTCGCAAGTAAACAGCTGTTACTGTAAACAGCTGTGACTGCAATAAACAGACAGTGGTTGCAAATTGACATTCCAGTAGTGCAAGTGACAAAGTGAAGGCAGACGTGTGTCGGCTGGGCGAGGGGAGTCCTGGAGGATGCTGCGAGCTCGATGCAGACAGCGTTTCCTCTGGATGTGCTCGATGGCAGGTAGTGGAGTCCCTACAAGAACGGAAAATTCATCACAAACCCCCACAGTCACACATCAGCTCCGGTTCCGGGCAGTCTCACTTCACAAACCTCCAATGTGGTTTACGTCATCACCTGCACCCTCTGCCACAAACACTACGTTGGAGAAACCGGGGCATCGATAGACACCAGGCTGAAACAACACCAGAACAACAAACCGCCTGGCACAGCTACAAACAACACTGGTCACACACTTCCAGGAGCACCCCCTCACTCACCTACACACTAAAAAACGTTGCAACAACACTTACCTTGATCTCCAAATATGTGGCACCTACCTTTCCCTGCAGACACGTGATTTACACACTCGTCCATCGCCACAGAGCACCTGCAAAAGAAAAGCAAACACACAATTTCACAACGCATCCATTTGCATTCCTGCCTTTTTCACTTGCCTTCCTATTTTTGTTGACCTGGTACGCTGCTGCCACTGCCAAGGACAAGAGCAGGCTGCAGCGTGTCATCCGCACTGCAGAGAAGGTGATTGGCTGCAATCTGCCTTCCCTCGAGAACCTGCACACATATCTCCCGTCTCTCAGTTTCCCGCACATGCACACGCGCACACACACACAAACACTGTCTAGACAGTACCCATTTATCGGTAACTTTGTATACGTTTATGCTGGTGCGCAGCGCGGGAAAGGGGAATCCACTTGTTTCTCACCTAACATATCAAAGGGTTACTGTTTTGAGCATCTCTCTCTGTGTGTGTGTGTGTGTGATTTAGCAGCTCAAACAATGGTAACGATGTCCAAAAATGGCACTCACCTACACACTAAAAAACGTTGCAACACCACTTACCTTGATCTCCAAATATTTGGCACCCACCTACCTACCTACCTACCTGCAGACACTGTTAGTGTTTGAATAAATATATATATATATATATATATATATATGTGTGTGTGTGTGAACCTTTTCCTATGTGTATGTTACTTCTTGTACATCACTTACCTTGTGTATTACTTACCTGCGTTGGCGTTCATAGTTTCAGGACATCCCAACAGGTAACAACGATGACGAGGGCTCCTGGTCCTTTTTTTCAATGTGGTTCCCGTTGATTTTCTCCTGCATTCCACCCTGGAGAACCAAAGATGAGATTAGATTCAACTTTATTGTCATTACACAAGTACAGGTACAAGGCAACCAAATGTAGTTTAGGTCTGGCCAGAAGTAAGTGCAGGTGTTGTGCAATAAAGTATGGACAGAAGCTATCCTTAAAAAAAAAAAAAAAGTGTCAAAGTGCAGTGGAAATTGATTGCATATTACAGTTAGAAGTACGGTGCTGAATGCAAACAGTTGGCACTGTATATGACAGTCGTCAGTGCAAAGGAGCACAACCCAGTTAAGGTGGCGCAGTGCAAGATTCGCAAGAAAACAGCTGTTACCTGCCTTTTTCACTTGCCTTCTTATTTTTGTTGACCTGGTACGCTGCTGCTGCTGCTGCTGCTGCCACTGCCAAGGACAAGAGCAGGCTGCAGCGTGTCATCCGCACTGCAGAGAAGGTGATTGGCTGCAATCTGCCTTCCCTCGAGAACCTGCACACATATCTCCCGTCTCTCAGTTTCCCGCACATGCACACGCGCACACACACACAAACACTGTCTAGACAGTACCCATTTATCGGTAACTTTGTATACGTTTATGCTGGTGCGCAGCGCGGGAAAGGGGAATCCACTTGTTTCTCACCTAACATATCAAAGGGTTACTGTTTTGAGCATCTCTCTGTGTGTGTGTGTGTCTGTGTGTGTCTGTGTGTGTCTGTGTCTGTGTGTGTCTGTGTGTGTGTGTGTGTGTGTGTGTGTGTGTGTGTGTGTGTGTGTCTGTCTGTCTGTCTGTCTGTCTGTCTGTCTGTCTGTCTGTCTGCTGTTCAGTAAAATATCTGCATTGCTCTAAACCCTACATAGGCCTAAATGCACTAATGATGAGGGATAGTGTTTATACAATCGAGCCTTTATTCTATTGTGGGCCAATGGGCTCGCGATGTGTAAACGAGTGCCATTCAAAGGAGTGCCATGCTCGTGGGCTATCCCTTACCCCAAGCCCCAAGCCCCAAGCCCCAAGCCCCAAGCCCCAAGCCCCAAGCCCCAAGCCCCAAGCCCCGTCCTCAAGCTCCCATGAAAGACCGCCATGTATATTCCACTTCAGAGGGGCTTTGGGAGTCTGACAAAGAGTGGCCGTACAGGTGTGCCCCTCGGGTATTATCACGGTGAGATGAACAGTGACCAGTGCAAAAACATCACGCCACGCCTAGCGCCTTGGCCTGTCCGAGGGGGGCCAATCGGGGGACAAACGCCCACACAACGCATGCCCACGGAAAGCTGGAGGCCTGCTGAATGCAGGGAGATCGCCCGCGCGCGCCTCTCAGACTCGTAGCAAGCACGAGGGCTTCACCAGACGCCCGAGGCCACAACCGTTGACCTAGTGCTCGACTTTGACTGTCGCAGTGGCTTTTTTTGTCCACAGGGTGGCGCAAAGTTTCAAAACCCTGTAACGTCCGTGCACTGTCTTGACATTTTCTGGGCGGTGTCAAAGTGCCTCGACCAATGGGCTAGCGGTATGTAAACGAGTGCCATGCAAATGAGTGCCATGCTCGTGGGCTCTCCCTTACCTACCTACCCTACCTACCTACCTACGTATGCCCACTACCCACAGGCTGGCTAGGAGGGCTAGGCTATCCCCCCAAACCCCAATGAAACCCCAATGAAACCCCACAGCTGACCGCACTGACGTCATTTGGAGCAGAAGCTTGGATTGATTGATTGATTGATTGATTGATTGATTGATTGATGAATTTATGGATCGACGATTGCTTCTCTTTATCACTGATCGTTTTCTTTATCATTTTTTCTCACATGTTCACACATTAGGATAAAATGAAACGGGGGTTTTGGTCTGGCTCGCCACTTGCGAACGAAATCAATGACGACCACAGAGAGTGAACGACGCGTTCGTCTTCTTCATTTGAAGCAATGCATTTTGACCAGCCGGCCGGCCGTGCGGCGCCCCCTGCGGGACTGCAGCATATTTGTTGCAATAACACAAATCCGTAACTGGAGCGCTGGCTTTTGACTGGGGGAGACGCGCAGCACGGACTCTGGACTGTGGCGCGCTGTGGGCGCAACACGACAGCGTGCAATAGCCACTCGGCAATATGTGTATATACACTTTGCTCAACAAATCCACACTCTCACGAACAGCTAAACACGACTCACACACAAATGACTGCGGGCATTCTCCACTGTACACATTGTATGTGGGTGCATGAGCTGTGTTGCGCGCACAACGTCTTCCCATGCCGCCCTCGCCCCGCTACGGAGCTATGCACAATACATCGACTTTGCTCAGTAATGACAGCCTTTTATCAACAGCTAAACGCCAACAAAAAGACACACCCGTCACAACGGGGATGAGAAGCGCATTGCCGCAGCACAGCAATAACCCCACATTAATAACAGCAATAACCCCACATTAATAACGGTGGACCCCAAATGAATAGGGATGAACGGAGCAGCTGTCAGAAGCGGGCTGCAAAATTTACTCTGAAAATTTAGCCCGCCCACCCGCCCATGCGCCCTCTGCTCCATTTATAGAGCTCAATTGGAGGGAGGGGTTTGGCGTTTGGGGGGCTCAAAAACGTCACGACGTCACTCTGCCAAGTCATGTGACTATTTTTACACTCAACCATCGTCGCCACACAGCACCTGCTGTATCAGAACGGACACGTTACTTCAGCCCGACCCATTGTCTACCTCTACGTTCTCACCCCAGGCCAACGCCAACAGCCAAACCCTGAGCCATAACCCCAAGCTCCCCAAACCACCGACCCAATTCTAACACCAACACTGCGGGAAGGTGATGGTGTGTACCACCCCGCCCACGCAAACTCTCTGGGTGACAACTATTTTCAAGGAAGGAAGGGACAAGGGAAAGTGAAAGAGTTTTTAATTTTTTTATTTTATTTTGACTTATGTGGCACAGCACAGTATACGCTCAACCATCAGCAATCACCTATAGGGCCCAAACCCAGCACTAACCCCAAGTCCTCTACCTGTCTAACCCTAACCCCCCGCGTGCTCCCCCTCGTCCCCGATCCTGAACGCAACAAACCCCACCCCTGGCCTAACCCCAAGTCCTCTACCTGTCTAACCCTAACCCCCCGCGTGCTCCCCCTCGTCCCCGATCCTGAACGCAACAAACCCCACCCCTGGCCTAACCCCAAGTCCTCTACCTGTCTAACCCTGTGTTCTCCCCTCCTCTGGCCTAACCCCAAGTCCTCTACCTGTCTAACCCTAACCCCCCGCGTGCTCCCCCTCGTCCCCGATCCTGAACGCAACAAACCCCACCCCTGGCCTAACCCCAAGTCCTCTACCTGTCTAACCCTAACCCCCCGCGTGCTCCCCCTCGTCCCCGATCCTGAACGCAACAAACCCCACCCCTGGCCTAACCCCAAGTCCTCTACCTGTCTAACCCTGTGTTCTCCCCTCCTCTGGCCTAACCCCAAGTCCTCTTCCCTCTCTAACCCTAAACCCCCGCGTGCTCCCCCTCGTCCGCGATCCTGAACGCAACAAACCCCACCCCTGGCCTAACCCCAAGTCCTCTACCTGTCTAACCCTGTGTCCTCCCCTCCTCTGGTTCTGCAGCAATGAAACACAAAGGTGCTTCTGATAGCAAACCTTTGTGGACCGGCAGCTGCGATTTATCAGACCCCGCTTCTCCAATTCCAGCCACAGCAGGATACCTCGGGTCTCACTCTTGCGCTTGGACACAAAGTTCAAGATGGCGAAGTCTTCCTCTGACGTGTTGCCAAAGCGCCGCGCACTCCTGCTCCACCCCGGCTTCTGTCCCGACTGGCCATCCCGTCTACAAGACATTGTCGGGGTTAGACCTGAGGACGCTAGGTTAAAGGATTGGAACAGAACACAAGCCATTAGTTTACAGGGGAATGCAAAATCCTTTTACAACAGTTATGACAACGCCTTGCAACAATATCTGCATTGCCCCAAACCCTATGTAGGCCTACATGCACGCTCATGATGCACCTGCAAAAAAAACACACAATCACCGTCTACACAGTACCCATTTATCTGTAACTTTGTATACGTTTATGCTGGTGCGCAGCGCGGGAAAGGGGAATACACTTGTTTCTCACCTAACATATCAAAGGGTTACTGTTTTGAGCATCTCTCTCTGTGTGTGTGTGTCTGTGTGTGTCTGTGTGTGTCTGTGTGTGTGTGTGTGTGTGTGTGTGTGTTTAGCATTGATTTAGCAGCTCAAACAATGGTAAAGATGTCCAAAAATGGCACTCACCTACACACTAAAAAACGTTGCAACAACACTTACCTTGATCTCCAAATATTTGGCACCCACCTACCTACCTACCTGCAGACACTGTTAGTGTTTGAATAAATATATATATATATATATATATATATATATATGTGTGTGTGTGTGTGAACCTTCTCCTATGTGTATGTTACTTCTTGTACATCACTTACCTTGTGTATTACTTACCTGCGTTGGCGTTCATAGTTTCAGGACATCCCAACAGGTAACAACGATGACGAGGGCTCCTGGTCCTTTTTTAAAATGTGGTTCCCGTTGATTTTCTTCTGCATTCCAACCTAGAGAACCAAAGATGTGATTAGATTCAACTTTATTGTCATTACACAAGTACAGGTACAAGGCAACCAAATGTAGTTTAGGTCTGGCCAGAAGTAAGTGCAGGTGTTGTGCAATAAAGTATGGACAGAAGCTATCCTTAAAAAAAAAAAAAAAGTGTCAAAGTGCAGTGGAAATTGATTGCATATTACAGTTAAAGGTACGGTGCTGAATGCAAACAGTTGGCACTGCATATGACAGTCGTCAGTGCTAAGGAGCACAATCCAGTTAAGGTGGCGCAGTGCAAGATTCGCAAGTAAACAGCTGTTACTGTAAACAGCTGTGACTGCAATAAACAGACAGTGGTTGCAAATTGACATTCCAGTAGTGCAAGTGACAAAGTGAAGGCAGACGTGTGTCGGCTGGGCGAGGGGAGTCCTGGAGGATGCTGCGAGCTCGATGCAGACAGCGTTTCCTCTGGATGTGCTCGATGGCAGGTAGTGGAGTCCCTACAAGAACGGAAAATTCATCACAAACCCCCACAGTCACACATCAGCTCCGGTTCCGGGCAGTCTCACTTCACAAACCTCCAATGTGGTTTACGTCATCACCTGCACCCTCTGCCACAAACACTACGTTGGAGAAACCGGGGCATCGATAGACACCAGGCTGAAACAACACCAGAACAACAAACCGCCTGGCACAGCTACAAACAACACTGGTCACACACTTCCAGGAGCACCCCCTCACTCACCTACACACTAAAAAACGTTGCAACAACACTTACCTTGATCTCCAAATATGTGGCACCTACCTTTCCCTGCAGACACGTGATTTACACACTCGTCCATCGCCACAGAGCACCTGCAAAAGAAAAGCAAACACACAATTTCACAACGCATCCATTTGCATTCCTGCCTTTTTCACTTGCCTTCCTATTTTTGTTGACCTGGTACGCTGCTGCCACTGCCAAGGACAAGAGCAGGCTGCAGCGTGTCATCCGCACTGCAGAGAAGGTGATTGGCTGCAATCTGCCTTCCCTCGAGAACCTGCACACATATCTCCCGTCTCTCAGTTTCCCGCACATGCACACGCGCACACACACACAAACACTGTCTAGACAGTACCCATTTATCGGTAACTTTGTATACGTTTATGCTGGTGCGCAGCGCGGGAAAGGGGAATCCACTTGTTTCTCACCTAACATATCAAAGGGTTACTGTTTTGAGCATCTCTCTCTGTGTGTGTGTGTGTGTGTGTGTGTGTGTGTGTCTCTGTGTGTCTGTGTGTGTCTGTGTGTGTCTGTGTGTGTGTCTGTGTGTGTCTGTGTGTGTCTGTGTGTGTCTGTGTGTGTGTGTGTGTGTGTGTGTGTGTTTAGCATTGATTTAGCAGCTCAAACAATGGTAACGATGTCCAAAAATGGCACTCACCTACACACTAAAAAACGTTGCAACACCACTTACCTTGATCTCCAAATATTTGGCACCCACCTACCTACCTACCTACCTGCAGACACTGTTAGTGTTTGAATAAATATATATATATATATATATATATATGTGTGTGTGAACCTTTTCCTATGTGTATGTTACTTCTTGTACATCACTTACCTTGTGTATTACTTACCTGCGTTGGCGTTCATAGTTTCAGGACATCCCAACAGGTAACAACGATGACGAGGGCTCCTGGTCCTTTTTTTCAATGTGGTTCCCGTTGATTTTCTCCTGCATTCCACCCTGGAGAACCAAAGATGAGATTAGATTCAACTTTATTGTCATTACACAAGTACAGGTACAAGGCAACCAAATGTAGTTTAGGTCTGGCCAGAAGTAAGTGCAGGTGTTGTGCAATAAAGTATGGACAGAAGCTATCCTTAAAAAAAAAAAAAAAGTGTCAAAGTGCAGTGGAAATTGATTGCATATTACAGTTAGAAGTACGGTGCTGAATGCAAACAGTTGGCACTGTATATGACAGTCGTCAGTGCAAAGGAGCACAACCCAGTTAAGGTGGCGCAGTGCAAGATTCGCAAGAAAACAGCTGTTACCTGCCTTTTTCACTTGCCTTCTTATTTTTGTTGACCTGGTACGCTGCTGCTGCTGCTGCTGCTGCCACTGCCAAGGACAAGAGCAGGCTGCAGCGTGTCATCCGCACTGCAGAGAAGGTGATTGGCTGCAATCTGCCTTCCCTCGAGAACCTGCACACATATCTCCCGTCTCTCAGTTTCCCGCACATGCACACGCGCACACACACACAAACACTGTCTAGACAGTACCCATTTATCGGTAACTTTGTATACGTTTATGCTGGTGCGCAGCGCGGGAAAGGGGAATCCACTTGTTTCTCACCTAACATATCAAAGGGTTACTGTTTTGAGCATCTCTCTGTGTGTGTGTGTGTCTGTGTGTGTCTGTGTGTGTCTGTGTCTGTGTGTGTCTGTGTGTGTGTGTGTGTGTGTGTGTGTGTGTGTCTGTCTGTCTGTCTGTCTGTCTGTCTGTCTGTCTGTCTGTCTGTCTGCTGTTCAGTAAAATATCTGCATTGCTCTAAACCCTACATAGGCCTACATGCACTAATGATGAGGGATAGTGTTTATACAATCGAGCCTTTATTCTATTGTGGGCCAATGGGCTCGCGATGTGTAAACGAGTGCCATTCAAAGGAGTGCCATGCTCGTGGGCTATCCCTTACCCCAAGCCCCAAGCCCCAAGCCCCAAGCCCCAAGCCCCAAGCCCCAAGCCCCAAGCCCCAAGCCCCAAGCCCCGTCCTCAAGCTCCCATGAAAGACCGCCATGTATATTCCACTTCAGAGGGGCTTTGGGAGTCTGACAAAGAGTGGCCGTACAGGTGTGCCCCTCGGGTATTATCACGGTGAGATGAACAGTGACCAGTGCAAAAACATCACGCCACGCCTAGCGCCTTGGCCTGTCCGAGGGGGGCCAATCGGGGGACAAACGCCCACACAACGCATGCCCACGGAAAGCTGGAGGCCTGCTGAATGCAGGGAGATCGCCCGCGCGCGCCTCTCAGACTCGTAGCAAGCACGAGGGCTTCACCAGACGCCCGAGGCCACAACCGTTGACCTAGTGCTCGACTTTGACTGTCGCAGTGGCTTTTTTTGTCCACAGGGTGGCGCAAAGTTTCAAAACCCTGTAACGTCCGTGCACTGTCTTGACATTTTCTGGGCGGTGTCAAAGTGCCTCGACCAATGGGCTAGCGGTATGTAAACGAGTGCCATGCAAATGAGTGCCATGCTCGTGGGCTCTCCCTTACCTACCTACCCTACCTACCTACCTACGTATGCCCACTACCCACAGGCTGGCTAGGAGGGCTAGGCTATCCCCCCAAACCCCAATGAAACCCCAATGAAACCCCACAGCTGACCGCACTGACGTCATTTGGAGCAGAAGCTTGGATTGATTGATTGATTGATTGATTGATTGATGAATTTATGGATCGACGATTGCTTCTCTTTATCACTGATCGTTTTCTTTATCATTTTTTCTCACATGTTCACACATTAGGATAAAATGAAACGGGGGTTTTGGTCTGGCTCGCCACTTGCGAACGAAATCAATGACGACCACAGAGAGTGAACGACGCGTTCGTCTTCTTCATTTGAAGCAATGCATTTTGACCAGCCGGCCGGCCGTGCGGCGCCCCCTGCGGGACTGCAGCATATTTGTTGCAATAACACAAATCCGTAACTGGAGCGCTGGCTTTTGACTGGGGGAGACGCGCAGCACGGACTCTGGACTGTGGCGCGCTGTGGGCGGAACACGACAGCGTGCAATAGCCACTCGGCAATATGTGTATATACACTTTGCTCAACAAATCCACACTCTCACGAACAGCTAAACACGACTCACACACAAATGACTGCGGGCATTCTCCACTGTACACATTGTATGTGGGTGCATGAGCTGTGTTGCGCGCACAACGTCTTCCCATGCCGCCCTCACCCCGCTACGGAGCTATGCACAATACATCGACTTTGCTCAGTAATGACAGCCTTTTATCAACAGCTAAACGCCAACAAAAAGACACACCCGTCACAACGGGGATGAGAAGCGCATTGCCGCAGCACAGCAATAACCCCACATTAATAACAGCAATAACCCCACATTAATAACGGTGGACCCCAAATGAATAGGGATGAACGGAGCAGCTGTCAGAAGCGGGCTGCAAAATTTACTCTGAAAATTTAGCCCGCCCACCCGCCCATGCGCCCTCTGCTCCATTTATAGAGCTCAATTGGAGGGAGGGGTTTGGCGTTTGGGGGGCTCAAAAACGTCACGACGTCACTCTGCCAAGTCATGTGACTATTTTTACACTCAACCATCGTCGCCACACAGCACCTGCTGTATCAGAACGGACACGTTACTTCAGCCCGACCCATTGTCTACCTCTACGTTCTCACCCCAGGCCAACGCCAACAGCCAAACCCTGAGCCATAACCCCAAGCTCCCCAAACCACCGACCCAATTCTAACACCAACACTGCGGGAAGGTGATGGTGTGTACCACCCCGCCCACGCAAACTCTCTGGGTGACAACTATTTTCAAGGAAGGAAGGGACAAGGGAAAGTGAAAGAGTTTTTAATTTTTTTATTTTATTTTGACTTATGTGGCACAGCACAGTATACGCTCAACCATCAGCAATCACCTATAGGGCCCAAACCCAGCACTAACCCCAAGTCCTCTACCTGTCTAACCCTAACCCCCCGCGTGCTCCCCCTCGTCCCCGATCCTGAACGCAACAAACCCCACCCCTGGCCTAACCCCAAGTCCTCTACCTGTCTAACCCTAACCCCCCGCGTGCTCCCCCTCGTCCCCGATCCTGAACGCAACAAACCCCACCCCTGGCCTAACCCCAAGTCCTCTACCTGTCTAACCCTGTGTTCTCCCCTCCTCTGGCCTAACCCCAAGTCCTCTACCTGTCTAACCCTAACCCCCCGCGTGCTCCCCCTCGTCCCCGATCCTGAACGCAACAAACCCCACCCCTGGCCTAACCCCAAGTCCTCTACCTGTCTAACCCTAACCCCCCGCGTGCTCCCCCTCGTCCCCGATCCTGAACGCAACAAACCCCACCCCTGGCCTAACCCCAAGTCCTCTACCTGTCTAACCCTGTGTTCTCCCCTCCTCTGGCCTAACCCCAAGTCCTCTTCCCTCTCTAACCCTAAACCCCCGCGTGCTCCCCCTCGTCCGCGATCCTGAACGCAACAAACCCCACCCCTGGCCTAACCCCAAGTCCTCTACCTGTCTAACCCTGTGTCCTCCCCTCCTCTGGTTCTGCAGCAATGAAACACAAAGGTGCTTCTGATAGCAAACCTTTGTGGACCGGCAGCTGCGATTTATCAGACCCCGCTTCTCCAATTCCAGCCACAGCAGGATACCTCGGGTCTCACTCTTGCGCTTGGACACAAAGTTCAAGATGGCGAAGTCTTCCTCTGACGTGTTGCCAAAGCGCCGCGCACTCCTGCTCCACCCCGGCTTCTGTCCCGACTGGCCATCCCGTCTACAAGACATTGTCGGGGTTAGACCTGAGGACGCTAGGTTAAAGGATTGGAACAGAACACAAGCCATTAGTTTACAGGGGAATGCAAAATCCTTTTACAACAGTTATGACAACGCCTTGCAACAATATCTGCATTGCCCCAAACCCTATGTAGGCCTACATGCACGCTCATGATGCACCTGCAAAAAAAACACACAATCACCGTCTACACAGTACCCATTTATCTGTAACTTTGTATACGTTTATGCTGGTGCGCAGCGCGGGAAAGGGGAATACACTTGTTTCTCACCTAACATATCAAAGGGTTACTGTTTTGAGCATCTCTCTCTGTGTGTGTGTGTCTGTGTGTGTCTGTGTGTGTCTGTGTGTGTGTGTGTGTGTGTGTGTGTGTGTGTTTAGCATTGATTTAGCAGCTCAAACAATGGTAAAGATGTCCAAAAATGGCACTCACCTACACACTAAAAAACGTTGCAACAACACTTACCTTGATCTCCAAATATTTGGCACCCACCTACCTACCTACCTGCAGACACTGTTAGTGTTTGAATAAATATATATATATATATATATATATATATATGTGTGTGTGTGTGTGAACCTTCTCCTATGTGTATGTTACTTCTTGTACATCACTTACCTTGTGTATTACTTACCTGCGTTGGCGTTCATAGTTTCAGGACATCCCAACAGGTAACAACGATGACGAGGGCTCCTGGTCCTTTTTTAAAATGTGGTTCCCGTTGATTTTCTTCTGCATTCCAACCTAGAGAACCAAAGATGTGATTAGATTCAACTTTATTGTCATTACACAAGTACAGGTACAAGGCAACCAAATGTAGTTTAGGTCTGGCCAGAAGTAAGTGCAGGTGTTGTGCAATAAAGTATGGACAGAAGCTATCCTTAAAAAAAAAAAAAAAGTGTCAAAGTGCAGTGGAAATTGATTGCATATTACAGTTAAAGGTACGGTGCTGAATGCAAACAGTTGGCACTGCATATGACAGTCGTCAGTGCTAAGGAGCACAATCCAGTTAAGGTGGCGCAGTGCAAGATTCGCAAGTAAACAGCTGTTACTGTAAACAGCTGTGACTGCAATAAACAGACAGTGGTTGCAAATTGACATTCCAGTAGTGCAAGTGACAAAGTGAAGGCAGACGTGTGTCGGCTGGGCGAGGGGAGTCCTGGAGGATGCTGCGAGCTCGATGCAGACAGCGTTTCCTCTGGATGTGCTCGATGGCAGGTAGTGGAGTCCCTACAAGAACGGAAAATTCATCACAAACCCCCACAGTCACACATCAGCTCCGGTTCCGGGCAGTCTCACTTCACAAACCTCCAATGTGGTTTACGTCATCACCTGCACCCTCTGCCACAAACACTACGTTGGAGAAACCGGGGCATCGATAGACACCAGGCTGAAACAACACCAGAACAACAAACCGCCTGGCACAGCTACAAACAACACTGGTCACACACTTCCAGGAGCACCCCCTCACTCACCTACACACTAAAAAACGTTGCAACAACACTTACCTTGATCTCCAAATATGTGGCACCTACCTTTCCCTGCAGACACGTGATTTACACACTCGTCCATCGCCACAGAGCACCTGCAAAAGAAAAGCAAACACACAATTTCACAACGCATCCATTTGCATTCCTGCCTTTTTCACTTGCCTTCCTATTTTTGTTGACCTGGTACGCTGCTGCCACTGCCAAGGACAAGAGCAGGCTGCAGCGTGTCATCCGCACTGCAGAGAAGGTGATTGGCTGCAATCTGCCTTCCCTCGAGAACCTGCACACATATCTCCCGTCTCTCAGTTTCCCGCACATGCACACGCGCACACACACACAAACACTGTCTAGACAGTACCCATTTATCGGTAACTTTGTATACGTTTATGCTGGTGCGCAGCGCGGGAAAGGGGAATCCACTTGTTTCTCACCTAACATATCAAAGGGTTACTGTTTTGAGCATCTCTCTCTGTGTGTGTGTGTGTGTGTGTGTGTGTGTGTGTCTCTGTGTGTCTGTGTGTGTCTGTGTGTGTCTGTGTGTGTGTCTGTGTGTGTCTGTGTGTGTCTGTGTGTGTCTGTGTGTGTGTGTGTGTGTGTGTGTGTGTTTAGCATTGATTTAGCAGCTCAAACAATGGTAACGATGTCCAAAAATGGCACTCACCTACACACTAAAAAACGTTGCAACACCACTTACCTTGATCTCCAAATATTTGGCACCCACCTACCTACCTACCTACCTGCAGACACTGTTAGTGTTTGAATAAATATATATATATATATATATATATATGTGTGTGTGAACCTTTTCCTATGTGTATGTTACTTCTTGTACATCACTTACCTTGTGTATTACTTACCTGCGTTGGCGTTCATAGTTTCAGGACATCCCAACAGGTAACAACGATGACGAGGGCTCCTGGTCCTTTTTTTCAATGTGGTTCCCGTTGATTTTCTCCTGCATTCCACCCTGGAGAACCAAAGATGAGATTAGATTCAACTTTATTGTCATTACACAAGTACAGGTACAAGGCAACCAAATGTAGTTTAGGTCTGGCCAGAAGTAAGTGCAGGTGTTGTGCAATAAAGTATGGACAGAAGCTATCCTTAAAAAAAAAAAAAAAGTGTCAAAGTGCAGTGGAAATTGATTGCATATTACAGTTAGAAGTACGGTGCTGAATGCAAACAGTTGGCACTGTATATGACAGTCGTCAGTGCAAAGGAGCACAACCCAGTTAAGGTGGCGCAGTGCAAGATTCGCAAGAAAACAGCTGTTACCTGCCTTTTTCACTTGCCTTCTTATTTTTGTTGACCTGGTACGCTGCTGCTGCTGCTGCTGCTGCCACTGCCAAGGACAAGAGCAGGCTGCAGCGTGTCATCCGCACTGCAGAGAAGGTGATTGGCTGCAATCTGCCTTCCCTCGAGAACCTGCACACATATCTCCCGTCTCTCAGTTTCCCGCACATGCACACGCGCACACACACACAAACACTGTCTAGACAGTACCCATTTATCGGTAACTTTGTATACGTTTATGCTGGTGCGCAGCGCGGGAAAGGGGAATCCACTTGTTTCTCACCTAACATATCAAAGGGTTACTGTTTTGAGCATCTCTCTGTGTGTGTGTGTGTCTGTGTGTGTCTGTGTGTGTCTGTGTCTGTGTGTGTCTGTGTGTGTGTGTGTGTGTGTGTGTGTGTGTGTCTGTCTGTCTGTCTGTCTGTCTGTCTGTCTGTCTGTCTGTCTGTCTGTCTGCTGTTCAGTAAAATATCTGCATTGCTCTAAACCCTACATAGGCCTACATGCACTAATGATGAGGGATAGTGTTTATACAATCGAGCCTTTATTCTATTGTGGGCCAATGGGCTCGCGATGTGTAAACGAGTGCCATTCAAAGGAGTGCCATGCTCGTGGGCTATCCCTTACCCCAAGCCCCAAGCCCCAAGCCCCAAGCCCCAAGCCCCAAGCCCCAAGCCCCAAGCCCCAAGCCCCAAGCCCCGTCCTCAAGCTCCCATGAAAGACCGCCATGTATATTCCACTTCAGAGGGGCTTTGGGAGTCTGACAAAGAGTGGCCGTACAGGTGTGCCCCTCGGGTATTATCACGGTGAGATGAACAGTGACCAGTGCAAAAACATCACGCCACGCCTAGCGCCTTGGCCTGTCCGAGGGGGGCCAATCGGGGGACAAACGCCCACACAACGCATGCCCACGGAAAGCTGGAGGCCTGCTGAATGCAGGGAGATCGCCCGCGCGCGCCTCTCAGACTCGTAGCAAGCACGAGGGCTTCACCAGACGCCCGAGGCCACAACCGTTGACCTAGTGCTCGACTTTGACTGTCGCAGTGGCTTTTTTTGTCCACAGGGTGGCGCAAAGTTTCAAAACCCTGTAACGTCCGTGCACTGTCTTGACATTTTCTGGGCGGTGTCAAAGTGCCTCGACCAATGGGCTAGCGGTATGTAAACGAGTGCCATGCAAATGAGTGCCATGCTCGTGGGCTCTCCCTTACCTACCTACCCTACCTACCTACCTACGTATGCCCACTACCCACAGGCTGGCTAGGAGGGCTAGGCTATCCCCCCAAACCCCAATGAAACCCCAATGAAACCCCACAGCTGACCGCACTGACGTCATTTGGAGCAGAAGCTTGGATTGATTGATTGATTGATTGATTGATTGATGAATTTATGGATCGACGATTGCTTCTCTTTATCACTGATCGTTTTCTTTATCATTTTTTCTCACATGTTCACACATTAGGATAAAATGAAACGGGGGTTTTGGTCTGGCTCGCCACTTGCGAACGAAATCAATGACGACCACAGAGAGTGAACGACGCGTTCGTCTTCTTCATTTGAAGCAATGCATTTTGACCAGCCGGCCGGCCGTGCGGCGCCCCCTGCGGGACTGCAGCATATTTGTTGCAATAACACAAATCCGTAACTGGAGCGCTGGCTTTTGACTGGGGGAGACGCGCAGCACGGACTCTGGACTGTGGCGCGCTGTGGGCGCAACACGACAGCGTGCAATAGCCACTCGGCAATATGTGTATATACACTTTGCTCAACAAATCCACACTCTCACGAACAGCTAAACACGACTCACACACAAATGACTGCGGGCATTCTCCACTGTACACATTGTATGTGGGTGCATGAGCTGTGTTGCGCGCACAACGTCTTCCCATGCCGCCCTCGCCCCGCTACGGAGCTATGCACAATACATCGACTTTGCTCAGTAATGACAGCCTTTTATCAACAGCTAAACGCCAACAAAAAGACACACCCGTCACAACGGGGATGAGAAGCGCATTGCCGCAGCACAGCAATAACCCCACATTAATAACAGCAATAACCCCACATTAATAACGGTGGACCCCAAATGAATAGGGATGAACGGAGCAGCTGTCAGAAGCGGGCTGCAAAATTTACTCTGAAAATTTAGCCCGCCCACCCCGCCCATGCGCCCTCTGCTCCATTTATAGAGCTCAATTGGAGGGAGGGGTTTGGCGTTTGGGGGGCTCAAAAACGTCACGACGTCACTCTGCCAAGTCATGTGACTATTTTTACACTCAACCATCGTCGCCAAACACAGCACCTGCTGTATCAGAACGGACACGTTACTTCAGCCCGACCCATTGTCTACCTCTACGTTCTCACCCCAGGCCAACGCCAACAGCCAAACCCTGAGCCATAACCCCCAGCTCCCCAAACCACCGACCCAATTCTAACACCAACACTGCGGGAAGGTGATGGTGTGTACCACCCCGCCCACGCAAACTCTCTGGGTGACAACTATTTTCAAGGAAGGAAGGGACAAGGGAAAGTGAAAGAGTTTTTAATTTTTTTATTTTATTTTGACTTATGTGGCACAGCACAGTATACGCTCAACCATCAGCAATCACCTATAGGGCCCAAACCCAGCACTAACCCCAAATCCTCTACCTGTCTAACCCTAACCCCCCGCGTGCTCCCCCTCGTCCCCGATCCTGAACGCAACAAACCCCACCCCTGGCCTAACCCCAAGTCCTCTACCTGTCTAACCCTAACCCCCCGCGTACTCCCCCTCGTCCCCGATCCTGAACGCAACAAACCCCACCCCTGGCCTAACCCCAAGTCCTCTACCTGTCTAACCCTGTGTTCTCCCCTCCTCTGGCCTAACCCCAAGTCCTCTTCCCTCTCTAACCCTAAACCCCCGCGTGCTCCCCCTCGTCCGCGATCCTGAACGCAACAAACCCCACCCCTGGCCTAACCCCAAGTCCTCTACCTGTCTAACCCTGTGTCCTCCCCTCCTCTGGCCTAACCCCAAGTCCTCTACCTGTCTAACCCTAAACCCCCGCGTGCTCCCCCTCGTCCCCGATCCTGAACGCAACAAACCCCACCCCTGGCCTAACCCCAAGTCCTCTACCTGTCTAACCCTGTGTTCTCCCCTCCTCTGGCCTAACCCCAAGTCCTCTTCCCTCTCTAACCCTAAACCCCCGCGTGCTCCCCCTCGTCCGCGATCCTGAACGCAACAAACCCCACCCCTGGCCTAACCCCAAGTCCTCTACCTGTCTAACCCTGTGTCCTCCCCTCCTCTGGTTCTGCAGCAATGAAACACAAAGGTGCTTCTGATAGCAAACCTTTGTGGACCGGCAGCTGCGATTTATCAGACCCCGCTTCTCCAATTCCAGCCACAGCAGGATACCTCGGGTCTCACTCTTGCGCTTGGACACAAAGTTCAAGATGGCGAAGTCTTCCTCTGACGTGTTGCCAAAGCGCCGCGCACTCCTGCTCCACCCCGGCTTCTGTCCCGACTGGCCATCCCGTCTACAAGACATTGTCGGGGTTAGACCTGAGGACGCTAGGTTAAAGGATTGGAACAGAACACAAGCCATTAGTTTACAGGGGAATGCAAAATCCTTTTACAACAGTTATGACAACGCCTTGCAACAATATCTGCATTGCCCCAAACCCTATGTAGGCCTACATGCACGCTCATGATGCACCTGCAAAAAAAACACACAATCACCGTCTACACAGTACCCATTTATCTGTAACTTTGTATACGTTTATGCTGGTGCGCAGCGCGGGAAAGGGGAATACACTTGTTTCTCACCTAACATATCAAAGGGTTACTGTTTTGAGCATCTCTCTCTGTGTGTGTGTGTCTGTGTGTGTCTGTGTGTGTCTGTGTGTGTGTGTGTGTGTTTAGCATTGATTTAGCAGCTCAAACAATGGTAAAGATGTCCAAAAATGGCACTCACCTACACACTAAAAAACGTTGCAACAACACTTACCTTGATCTCCAAATATTTGGCACCCACCTACCTACCTACCTGCAGACACTGTTAGTGTTTGAATAAATATATATATATATATATATATATATATATGTGTGTGTGTGTGTGAACCTTCTCCTATGTGTATGTTACTTCTTGTACATCACTTACCTTGTGTATTACTTACCTGCGTTGGCGTTCATAGTTTCAGGACATCCCAACAGGTAACAACGATGACGAGGGCTCCTGGTCCTTTTTTAAAATGTGGTTCCCGTTGATTTTCTTCTGCATTCCAACCTAGAGAACCAAAGATGTGATTAGATTCAACTTTATTGTCATTACACAAGTACAGGTACAAGGCAACCAAATGTAGTTTAGGTCTGGCCAGAAGTAAGTGCAGGTGTTGTGCAATAAAGTATGGACAGAAGCTATCCTTAAAAAAAAAAAAAAAGTGTCAAAGTGCAGTGGAAATTGATTGCATATTACAGTTAAAGGTACGGTGCTGAATGCAAACAGTTGGCACTGCATATGACAGTCGTCAGTGCTAAGGAGCACAATCCAGTTAAGGTGGCGCAGTGCAAGATTCGCAAGTAAACAGCTGTTACTGTAAACAGCTGTGACTGCAATAAACAGACAGTGGTTGCAAATTGACATTCCAGTAGTGCAAGTGACAAAGTGAAGGCAGACGTGTGTCGGCTGGGCGAGGGGAGTCCTGGAGGATGCTGCGAGCTCGATGCAGACAGCGTTTCCTCTGGATGTGCTCGATGGCAGGTAGTGGAGTCCCTACAAGAACGGAAAATTCATCACAAACCCCCACAGTCACACATCAGCTCCGGTTCCGGGCAGTCTCACTTCACAAACCTCCAATGTGGTTTACGTCATCACCTGCACCCTCTGCCACAAACACTACGTTGGAGAAACCGGGGCATCGATAGACACCAGGCTGAAACAACACCAGAACAACAAACCGCCTGGCACAGCTACAAACAACACTGGTCACACACTTCCAGGAGCACCCCCTCACTCACCTACACACTAAAAAACGTTGCAACAACACTTACCTTGATCTCCAAATATGTGGCACCTACCTTTCCCTGCAGACACGTGATTTACACACTCGTCCATCGCCACAGAGCACCTGCAAAAGAAAAGCAAACACACAATTTCACAACGCATCCATTTGCATTCCTGCCTTTTTCACTTGCCTTCCTATTTTTGTTGACCTGGTACGCTGCTGCCACTGCCAAGGACAAGAGCAGGCTGCAGCGTGTCATCCGCACTGCAGAGAAGGTGATTGGCTGCAATCTGCCTTCCCTCGAGAACCTGCACACATATCTCCCGTCTCTCAGTTTCCCGCACATGCACACGCGCACACACACACAAACACTGTCTAGACAGTACCCATTTATCGGTAACTTTGTATACGTTTATGCTGGTGCGCAGCGCGGGAAAGGGGAATCCACTTGTTTCTCACCTAACATATCAAAGGGTTACTGTTTTGAGCATCTCTCTCTGTGTGTGTGTGTGTGTGATTTAGCAGCTCAAACAATGGTAACGATGTCCAAAAATGGCACTCACCTACACACTAAAAAACGTTGCAACACCACTTACCTTGATCTCCAAATATTTGGCACCCACCTACCTACCTACCTACCTGCAGACACTGTTAGTGTTTGAATAAATATATATATATATATATATATATATATGTGTGTGTGTGTGAACCTTTTCCTATGTGTATGTTACTTCTTGTACATCACTTACCTTGTGTATTACTTACCTGCGTTGGCGTTCATAGTTTCAGGACATCCCAACAGGTAACAACGATGACGAGGGCTCCTGGTCCTTTTTTTCAATGTGGTTCCCGTTGATTTTCTCCTGCATTCCACCCTGGAGAACCAAAGATGAGATTAGATTCAACTTTATTGTCATTACACAAGTACAGGTACAAGGCAACCAAATGTAGTTTAGGTCTGGCCAGAAGTAAGTGCAGGTGTTGTGCAATAAAGTATGGACAGAAGCTATCCTTAAAAAAAAAAAAAAAGTGTCAAAGTGCAGTGGAAATTGATTGCATATTACAGTTAGAAGTACGGTGCTGAATGCAAACAGTTGGCACTGTATATGACAGTCGTCAGTGCAAAGGAGCACAACCCAGTTAAGGTGGCGCAGTGCAAGATTCGCAAGAAAACAGCTGTTACCTGCCTTTTTCACTTGCCTTCTTATTTTTGTTGACCTGGTACGCTGCTGCTGCTGCTGCTGCTGCCACTGCCAAGGACAAGAGCAGGCTGCAGCGTGTCATCCGCACTGCAGAGAAGGTGATTGGCTGCAATCTGCCTTCCCTCGAGAACCTGCACACATATCTCCCGTCTCTCAGTTTCCCGCACATGCACACGCGCACACACACACAAACACTGTCTAGACAGTACCCATTTATCGGTAACTTTGTATACGTTTATGCTGGTGCGCAGCGCGGGAAAGGGGAATCCACTTGTTTCTCACCTAACATATCAAAGGGTTACTGTTTTGAGCATCTCTCTGTGTGTGTGTGTGTCTGTGTGTGTCTGTGTGTGTCTGTGTCTGTGTGTGTCTGTGTGTGTGTGTGTGTGTGTGTGTGTGTGTGTGTGTCTGTCTGTCTGTCTGTCTGTCTGTCTGTCTGTCTGTCTGCTGTTCAGTAAAATATCTGCATTGCTCTAAACCCTACATAGGCCTAAATGCACTAATGATGAGGGATAGTGTTTATACAATCGAGCCTTTATTCTATTGTGGGCCAATGGGCTCGCGATGTGTAAACGAGTGCCATTCAAAGGAGTGCCATGCTCGTGGGCTATCCCTTACCCCAAGCCCCAAGCCCCAAACCCCAAGCCCCAAGCCCCAAGCCCCAAGCCCCAAGCCCCAAGCCCCGTCCTCAAGCTCCCATGAAAGACCGCCATGTATATTCCACTTCAGAGGGGCTTTGGGAGTCTGACAAAGAGTGGCCGTACAGGTGTGCCCCTCGGGTATTATCACGGTGAGATGAACAGTGACCAGTGCAAAAACATCACGCCACGCCTAGCGCCTTGGCCTGTCCGAGGGGGGCCAATCGGGGGACAAACGCCCACACAACGCATGCCCACGGAAAGCTGGAGGCCTGCTGAATGCAGGGAGATCGCCCGCGCGCGCCTCTCAGACTCGTAGCAAGCACGAGGGCTTCACCAGACGCCCGAGGCCACAACCGTTGACCTAGTGCTCGACTTTGACTGTCGCAGTGGCTTTTTTTGTCCACAGGGTGGCGCAAAGTTTCAAAACCCTGTAACGTCCGTGCACTGTCTTGACATTTTCTGGGCGGTGTCAAAGTGCCTCGACCAATGGGCTAGCGGTATGTAAACGAGTGCCATGCAAATGAGTGCCATGCTCGTGGGCTCTCCCTTACCTACCTACCCTACCTACCTACCTACGTATGCCCACTACCCACAGGCTGGCTAGGAGGGCTAGGCTATCCCCCCAAACCCCAATGAAACCCCAATGAAACCCCACAGCTGACCGCACTGACGTCATTTGGAGCAGAAGCTTGGATTGATTGATTGATTGATTGATTGATTGATTGATGAATTTATGGATCGACGATTGCTTCTCTTTATCACTGATCGTTTTCTTTATCATTTTTTCTCACATGTTCACACATTAGGATAAAATGAAACGGGGGTTTTGGTCTGGCTCGCCACTTGCGAACGAAATCAATGACGACCACAGAGAGTGAACGACGCGTTCGTCTTCTTCATTTGAAGCAATGCATTTTGACCAGCCGGCCGGCCGTGCGGCGCCCCCTGCGGGACTGCAGCATATTTGTTGCAATAACACAAATCCGTAACTGGAGCGCTGGCTTTTGACTGGGGGAGACGCGCAGCACGGACTCTGGACTGTGGCGCGCTGTGGGCGCAACACGACAGCGTGCAATAGCCACTCGGCAATATGTGTATATACACTTTGCTCAACAAATCCACACTCTCACGAACAGCTAAACACGACTCACACACAAATGACTGCGGGCATTCTCCACTGTACACATTGTATGTGGGTGCATGAGCTGTGTTGCGCGCACAACGTCTTCCCATGCCGCCCTCGCCCCGCTACGGAGCTATGCACAATACATCGACTTTGCTCAGTAATGACAGCCTTTTATCAACAGCTAAACGCCAACAAAAAGACACACCCGTCACAACGGGGATGAGAAGCGCATTGCCGCAGCACAGCAATAACCCCACATTAATAACAGCAATAACCCCACATTAATAACGGTGGACCCCAAATGAATAGGGATGAACGGAGCAGCTGTCAGAAGCGGGCTGCAAAATTTACTCTGAAAATTTAGCCCGCCCACCCGCCCATGCGCCCTCTGCTCCATTTATAGAGCTCAATTGGAGGGAGGGGTTTGGCGTTTGGGGGGCTCAAAAACGTCACGACGTCACTCTGCCAAGTCATGTGACTATTTTTACACTCAACCATCGTCGCCACACAGCACCTGCTGTATCAGAACGGACACGTTACTTCAGCCCGACCCATTGTCTACCTCTACGTTCTCACCCCAGGCCAACGCCAACAGCCAAACCCTGAGCCATAACCCCAAGCTCCCCAAACCACCGACCCAATTCTAACACCAACACTGCGGGAAGGTGATGGTGTGTACCACCCCGCCCACGCAAACTCTCTGGGTGACAACTATTTTCAAGGAAGGAAGGGACAAGGGAAAGTGAAAGAGTTTTTAATTTTTTTATTTTATTTTGACTTATGTGGCACAGCACAGTATACGCTCAACCATCAGCAATCACCTATAGGGCCCAAACCCAGCACTAACCCCAAGTCCTCTACCTGTCTAACCCTAACCCCCCGCGTGCTCCCCCTCGTCCCCGATCCTGAACGCAACAAACCCCACCCCTGGCCTAACCCCAAGTCCTCTACCTGTCTAACCCTAACCCCCCGCGTGCTCCCCCTCGTCCCCGATCCTGAACGCAACAAACCCCACCCCTGGCCTAACCCCAAGTCCTCTACCTGTCTAACCCTGTGTTCTCCCCTCCTCTGGCCTAACCCCAAGTCCTCTACCTGTCTAACCCTAACCCCCCGCGTGCTCCCCCTCGTCCCCGATCCTGAACGCAACAAACCCCACCCCTGGCCTAACCCCAAGTCCTCTACCTGTCTAACCCTAACCCCCCGCGTGCTCCCCCTCGTCCCCGATCCTGAACGCAACAAACCCCACCCCTGGCCTAACCCCAAGTCCTCTACCTGTCTAACCCTGTGTTCTCCCCTCCTCTGGCCTAACCCCAAGTCCTCTTCCCTCTCTAACCCTAAACCCCCGCGTGCTCCCCCTCGTCCGCGATCCTGAACGCAACAAACCCCACCCCTGGCCTAACCCCAAGTCCTCTACCTGTCTAACCCTGTGTCCTCCCCTCCTCTGGTTCTGCAGCAATGAAACACAAAGGTGCTTCTGATAGCAAACCTTTGTGGACCGGCAGCTGCGATTTATCAGACCCCGCTTCTCCAATTCCAGCCACAGCAGGATACCTCGGGTCTCACTCTTGCGCTTGGACACAAAGTTCAAGATGGCGAAGTCTTCCTCTGACGTGTTGCCAAAGCGCCGCGCACTCCTGCTCCACCCCGGCTTCTGTCCCGACTGGCCATCCCGTCTACAAGACATTGTCGGGGTTAGACCTGAGGACGCTAGGTTAAAGGATTGGAACAGAACACAAGCCATTAGTTTACAGGGGAATGCAAAATCCTTTTACAACAGTTATGACAACGCCTTGCAACAATATCTGCATTGCCCCAAACCCTATGTAGGCCTACATGCACGCTCATGATGCACCTGCAAAAAAAACACACAATCACCGTCTACACAGTACCCATTTATCTGTAACTTTGTATACGTTTATGCTGGTGCGCAGCGCGGGAAAGGGGAATACACTTGTTTCTCACCTAACATATCAAAGGGTTACTGTTTTGAGCATCTCTCTCTGTGTGTGTGTGTCTGTGTGTGTCTGTGTGTGTCTGTGTGTGTGTGTGTGTGTGTGTGTGTGTTTAGCATTGATTTAGCAGCTCAAACAATGGTAAAGATGTCCAAAAATGGCACTCACCTACACACTAAAAAACGTTGCAACAACACTTACCTTGATCTCCAAATATTTGGCACCCACCTACCTACCTACCTGCAGACACTGTTAGTGTTTGAATAAATATATATATATATATATATATATATATATGTGTGTGTGTGTGTGAACCTTCTCCTATGTGTATGTTACTTCTTGTACATCACTTACCTTGTGTATTACTTACCTGCGTTGGCGTTCATAGTTTCAGGACATCCCAACAGGTAACAACGATGACGAGGGCTCCTGGTCCTTTTTTAAAATGTGGTTCCCGTTGATTTTCTTCTGCATTCCAACCTAGAGAACCAAAGATGTGATTAGATTCAACTTTATTGTCATTACACAAGTACAGGTACAAGGCAACCAAATGTAGTTTAGGTCTGGCCAGAAGTAAGTGCAGGTGTTGTGCAATAAAGTATGGACAGAAGCTATCCTTAAAAAAAAAAAAAAGTGTCAAAGTGCAGTGGAAATTGATTGCATATTACAGTTAAAGGTACGGTGCTGAATGCAAACAGTTGGCACTGCATATGACAGTCGTCAGTGCTAAGGAGCACAATCCAGTTAAGGTGGCGCAGTGCAAGATTCGCAAGTAAACAGCTGTTACTGTAAACAGCTGTGACTGCAATAAACAGACAGTGGTTGCAAATTGACATTCCAGTAGTGCAAGTGACAAAGTGAAGGCAGACGTGTGTCGGCTGGGCGAGGGGAGTCCTGGAGGATGCTGCGAGCTCGATGCAGACAGCGTTTCCTCTGGATGTGCTCGATGGCAGGTAGTGGAGTCCCTACAAGAACGGAAAATTCATCACAAACCCCCACAGTCACACATCAGCTCCGGTTCCGGGCAGTCTCACTTCACAAACCTCCAATGTGGTTTACGTCATCACCTGCACCCTCTGCCACAAACACTACGTTGGAGAAACCGGGGCATCGATAGACACCAGGCTGAAACAACACCAGAACAACAAACCGCCTGGCACAGCTACAAACAACACTGGTCACACACTTCCAGGAGCACCCCCTCACTCACCTACACACTAAAAAACGTTGCAACAACACTTACCTTGATCTCCAAATATGTGGCACCTACCTTTCCCTGCAGACACGTGATTTACACACTCGTCCATCGCCACAGAGCACCTGCAAAAGAAAAGCAAACACACAATTTCACAACGCATCCATTTGCATTCCTGCCTTTTTCACTTGCCTTCCTATTTTTGTTGACCTGGTACGCTGCTGCCACTGCCAAGGACAAGAGCAGGCTGCAGCGTGTCATCCGCACTGCAGAGAAGGTGATTGGCTGCAATCTGCCTTCCCTCGAGAACCTGCACACATATCTCCCGTCTCTCAGTTTCCCGCACATGCACACGCGCACACACACACAAACACTGTCTAGACAGTACCCATTTATCGGTAACTTTGTATACGTTTATGCTGGTGCGCAGCGCGGGAAAGGGGAATCCACTTGTTTCTCACCTAACATATCAAAGGGTTACTGTTTTGAGCATCTCTCTCTGTGTGTGTGTGTGTGTGTGATTTAGCAGCTCAAACAATGGTAACGATGTCCAAAAATGGCACTCACCTACACACTAAAAAACGTTGCAACACCACTTACCTTGATCTCCAAATATTTGGCACCCACCTACCTACCTACCTACCTGCAGACACTGTTAGTGTTTGAATAAATATATATATATATATATATATATATATGTGTGTGTGTGTGAACCTTTTCCTATGTGTATGTTACTTCTTGTACATCACTTACCTTGTGTATTACTTACCTGCGTTGGCGTTCATAGTTTCAGGACATCCCAACAGGTAACAACGATGACGAGGGCTCCTGGTCCTTTTTTTCAATGTGGTTCCCGTTGATTTTCTCCTGCATTCCACCCTGGAGAACCAAAGATGAGATTAGATTCAACTTTATTGTCATTACACAAGTACAGGTACAAGGCAACCAAATGTAGTTTAGGTCTGGCCAGAAGTAAGTGCAGGTGTTGTGCAATAAAGTATGGACAGAAGCTATCCTTAAAAAAAAAAAAAAAGTGTCAAAGTGCAGTGGAAATTGATTGCATATTACAGTTAGAAGTACGGTGCTGAATGCAAACAGTTGGCACTGTATATGACAGTCGTGGACAGAAGCTATCCTTAAAAAAAAAAAAAAAGTGTCAAAGTGCAGTGGAAATTGATTGCATATTACAGTTAGAAGTACGGTGCTGAATGCAAACAGTTGGCACTGTATATGACAGTCGTCAGTGCAAAGGAGCACAACCCAGTTAAGGTGGCGCAGTGCAAGATTCGCAAGAAAACAGCTGTTACCTGCCTTTTTCACTTGCCTTCTTATTTTTGTTGACCTGGTACGCTGCTGCTGCTGCTGCTGCTGCCACTGCCAAGGACAAGAGCAGGCTGCAGCGTGTCATCCGCACTGCAGAGAAGGTGATTGGCTGCAATCTGCCTTCCCTCGAGAACCTGCACACATATCTCCCGTCTCTCAGTTTCCCGCACATGCACACGCGCACACACACACAAACACTGTCTAGACAGTACCCATTTATCGGTAACTTTGTATACGTTTATGCTGGTGCGCAGCGCGGGAAAGGGGAATCCACTTGTTTCTCACCTAACATATCAAAGGGTTACTGTTTTGAGCATCTCTCTGTGTGTGTGTGTGTCTGTGTGTGTCTGTGTGTGTCTGTGTCTGTGTGTGTCTGTGTGTGTGTGTGTGTGTGTGTGTGTGTGTGTGTGTCTGTCTGTCTGTCTGTCTGTCTGTCTGTCTGTCTGTCTGTCTGTCTGCTGTTCAGTAAAATATCTGCATTGCTCTAAACCCTACATAGGCCTACATGCACTAATGATGAGGGATAGTGTTTATACAATCGAGCCTTTATTCTATTGTGGGCCAATGGGCTCGCGATGTGTAAACGAGTGCCATTCAAAGGAGTGCCATGCTCGTGGGCTATCCCTTACCCCAAGCCCCAAGCCCCAAGCCCCAAGCCCCAAGCCCCAAGCCCCAAGCCCCAAGCCCCAAGCCCCAAGCCCCAAGCCCCGTCCTCAAGCTCCCATGAAAGACCGCCATGTATATTCCACTTCAGAGGGGCTTTGGGAGTCTGACAAAGAGTGGCCGTACAGGTGTGCCCCTCGGGTATTATCACGGTGAGATGAACAGTGACCAGTGCAAAAACATCACGCCACGCCTAGCGCCTTGGCCTGTCCGAGGGGGGCCAATCGGGGGACAAACGCCCACACAACGCATGCCCACGGAAAGCTGGAGGCCTGCTGAATGCAGGGAGATCGCCCGCGCGCGCCTCTCAGACTCGTAGCAAGCACGAGGGCTTCACCAGACGCCCGAGGCCACAACCGTTGACCTAGTGCTCGACTTTGACTGTCGCAGTGGCTTTTTTTGTCCACAGGGTGGCGCAAAGTTTCAAAACCCTGTAACGTCCGTGCACTGTCTTGACATTTTCTGGGCGGTGTCAAAGTGCCTCGACCAATGGGCTAGCGGTATGTAAACGAGTGCCATGCAAATGAGTGCCATGCTCGTGGGCTCTCCCTTACCTACCTACCCTACCTACCTACCTACGTATGCCCACTACCCACAGGCTGGCTAGGAGGGCTAGGCTATCCCCCCAAACCCCAATGAAACCCCAATGAAACCCCACAGCTGACCGCACTGACGTCATTTGGAGCAGAAGCTTGGATTGATTGATTGATTGATTGATTGATTGATGAATTTATGGATCGACGATTGCTTCTCTTTATCACTGATCGTTTTCTTTATCATTTTTTCTCACATGTTCACACATTAGGATAAAATGAAACGGGGGTTTTGGTCTGGCTCGCCACTTGCGAACGAAATCAATGACGACCACAGAGAGTGAACGACGCGTTCGTCTTCTTCATTTGAAGCAATGCATTTTGACCAGCCGGCCGGCCGTGCGGCGCCCCCTGCGGGACTGCAGCATATTTGTTGCAATAACACAAATCCGTAACTGGAGCGCTGGCTTTTGACTGGGGGAGACGCGCAGCACGGACTCTGGACTGTGGCGCGCTGTGGGCGCAACACGACAGCGTGCAATAGCCACTCGGCAATATGTGTATATACACTTTGCTCAACAAATCCACACTCTCACGAACAGCTAAACACGACTCACACACAAATGACTGCGGGCATTCTCCACTGTACACATTGTATGTGGGTGCATGAGCTGTGTTGCGCGCACAACGTCTTCCCATGCCGCCCTCGCCCCGCTACGGAGCTATGCACAATACATCGACTTTGCTCAGTAATGACAGCCTTTTATCAACAGCTAAACGCCAACAAAAAGACACACCCGTCACAACGGGGATGAGAAGCGCATTGCCGCAGCACAGCAATAACCCCACATTAATAACAGCAATAACCCCACATTAATAACGGTGGACCCCAAATGAATAGGGATGAACGGAGCAGCTGTCAGAAGCGGGCTGCAAAATTTACTCTGAAAATTTAGCCCGCCCACCCCGCCCATGCGCCCTCTGCTCCATTTATAGAGCTCAATTGGAGGGAGGGGTTTGGCGTTTGGGGGGCTCAAAAACGTCACGACGTCACTCTGCCAAGTCATGTGACTATTTTTACACTCAACCATCGTCGCCAAACACAGCACCTGCTGTATCAGAACGGACACGTTACTTCAGCCCGACCCATTGTCTACCTCTACGTTCTCACCCCAGGCCAACGCCAACAGCCAAACCCTGAGCCATAACCCCCAGCTCCCCAAACCACCGACCCAATTCTAACACCAACACTGCGGGAAGGTGATGGTGTGTACCACCCCGCCCACGCAAACTCTCTGGGTGACAACTATTTTCAAGGAAGGAAGGGACAAGGGAAAGTGAAAGAGTTTTTAATTTTTTTATTTTATTTTGACTTATGTGGCACAGCACAGTATACGCTCAACCATCAGCAATCACCTATAGGGCCCAAACCCAGCACTAACCCCAAATCCTCTACCTGTCTAACCCTAACCCCCCGCGTGCTCCCCCTCGTCCCCGATCCTGAACGCAACAAACCCCACCCCTGGCCTAACCCCAAGTCCTCTACCTGTCTAACCCTAACCCCCCGCGTACTCCCCCTCGTCCCCGATCCTGAACGCAACAAACCCCACCCCTGGCCTAACCCCAAGTCCTCTACCTGTCTAACCCTGTGTTCTCCCCTCCTCTGGCCTAACCCCAAGTCCTCTTCCCTCTCTAACCCTAAACCCCCGCGTGCTCCCCCTCGTCCGCGATCCTGAACGCAACAAACCCCACCCCTGGCCTAACCCCAAGTCCTCTACCTGTCTAACCCTGTGTCCTCCCCTCCTCTGGCCTAACCCCAAGTCCTCTACCTGTCTAACCCTAAACCCCCGCGTGCTCCCCCTCGTCCCCGATCCTGAACGCAACAAACCCCACCCCTGGCCTAACCCCAAGTCCTCTACCTGTCTAACCCTGTGTTCTCCCCTCCTCTGGCCTAACCCCAAGTCCTCTTCCCTCTCTAACCCTAAACCCCCGCGTGCTCCCCCTCGTCCGCGATCCTGAACGCAACAAACCCCACCCCTGGCCTAACCCCAAGTCCTCTACCTGTCTAACCCTGTGTCCTCCCCTCCTCTGGTTCTGCAGCAATGAAACACAAAGGTGCTTCTGATAGCAAACCTTTGTGGACCGGCAGCTGCGATTTATCAGACCCCGCTTCTCCAATTCCAGCCACAGCAGGATACCTCGGGTCTCACTCTTGCGCTTGGACACAAAGTTCAAGATGGCGAAGTCTTCCTCTGACGTGTTGCCAAAGCGCCGCGCACTCCTGCTCCACCCCGGCTTCTGTCCCGACTGGCCATCCCGTCTACAAGACATTGTCGGGGTTAGACCTGAGGACGCTAGGTTAAAGGATTGGAACAGAACACAAGCCATTAGTTTACAGGGGAATGCAAAATCCTTTTACAACAGTTATGACAACGCCTTGCAACAATATCTGCATTGCCCCAAACCCTATGTAGGCCTACATGCACGCTCATGATGCACCTGCAAAAAAAACACACAATCACCGTCTACACAGTACCCATTTATCTGTAACTTTGTATACGTTTATGCTGGTGCGCAGCGCGGGAAAGGGGAATACACTTGTTTCTCACCTAACATATCAAAGGGTTACTGTTTTGAGCATCTCTCTCTGTGTGTGTGTGTCTGTGTGTGTCTGTGTGTGTCTGTGTGTGTGTGTGTGTGTTTAGCATTGATTTAGCAGCTCAAACAATGGTAAAGATGTCCAAAAATGGCACTCACCTACACACTAAAAAACGTTGCAACAACACTTACCTTGATCTCCAAATATTTGGCACCCACCTACCTACCTACCTGCAGACACTGTTAGTGTTTGAATAAATATATATATATATATATATATATATATATGTGTGTGTGTGTGTGAACCTTCTCCTATGTGTATGTTACTTCTTGTACATCACTTACCTTGTGTATTACTTACCTGCGTTGGCGTTCATAGTTTCAGGACATCCCAACAGGTAACAACGATGACGAGGGCTCCTGGTCCTTTTTTAAAATGTGGTTCCCGTTGATTTTCTTCTGCATTCCAACCTAGAGAACCAAAGATGTGATTAGATTCAACTTTATTGTCATTACACAAGTACAGGTACAAGGCAACCAAATGTAGTTTAGGTCTGGCCAGAAGTAAGTGCAGGTGTTGTGCAATAAAGTATGGACAGAAGCTATCCTTAAAAAAAAAAAAAAAGTGTCAAAGTGCAGTGGAAATTGATTGCATATTACAGTTAAAGGTACGGTGCTGAATGCAAACAGTTGGCACTGCATATGACAGTCGTCAGTGCTAAGGAGCACAATCCAGTTAAGGTGGCGCAGTGCAAGATTCGCAAGTAAACAGCTGTTACTGTAAACAGCTGTGACTGCAATAAACAGACAGTGGTTGCAAATTGACATTCCAGTAGTGCAAGTGACAAAGTGAAGGCAGACGTGTGTCGGCTGGGCGAGGGGAGTCCTGGAGGATGCTGCGAGCTCGATGCAGACAGCGTTTCCTCTGGATGTGCTCGATGGCAGGTAGTGGAGTCCCTACAAGAACGGAAAATTCATCACAAACCCCCACAGTCACACATCAGCTCCGGTTCCGGGCAGTCTCACTTCACAAACCTCCAATGTGGTTTACGTCATCACCTGCACCCTCTGCCACAAACACTACGTTGGAGAAACCGGGGCATCGATAGACACCAGGCTGAAACAACACCAGAACAACAAACCGCCTGGCACAGCTACAAACAACACTGGTCACACACTTCCAGGAGCACCCCCTCACTCACCTACACACTAAAAAACGTTGCAACAACACTTACCTTGATCTCCAAATATGTGGCACCTACCTTTCCCTGCAGACACGTGATTTACACACTCGTCCATCGCCACAGAGCACCTGCAAAAGAAAAGCAAACACACAATTTCACAACGCATCCATTTGCATTCCTGCCTTTTTCACTTGCCTTCCTATTTTTGTTGACCTGGTACGCTGCTGCCACTGCCAAGGACAAGAGCAGGCTGCAGCGTGTCATCCGCACTGCAGAGAAGGTGATTGGCTGCAATCTGCCTTCCCTCGAGAACCTGCACACATATCTCCCGTCTCTCAGTTTCCCGCACATGCACACGCGCACACACACACAAACACTGTCTAGACAGTACCCATTTATCGGTAACTTTGTATACGTTTATGCTGGTGCGCAGCGCGGGAAAGGGGAATCCACTTGTTTCTCACCTAACATATCAAAGGGTTACTGTTTTGAGCATCTCTCTCTGTGTGTGTGTGTGTGTGATTTAGCAGCTCAAACAATGGTAACGATGTCCAAAAATGGCACTCACCTACACACTAAAAAACGTTGCAACACCACTTACCTTGATCTCCAAATATTTGGCACCCACCTACCTACCTACCTACCTGCAGACACTGTTAGTGTTTGAATAAATATATATATATATATATATATATATATGTGTGTGTGTGTGAACCTTTTCCTATGTGTATGTTACTTCTTGTACATCACTTACCTTGTGTATTACTTACCTGCGTTGGCGTTCATAGTTTCAGGACATCCCAACAGGTAACAACGATGACGAGGGCTCCTGGTCCTTTTTTTCAATGTGGTTCCCGTTGATTTTCTCCTGCATTCCACCCTGGAGAACCAAAGATGAGATTAGATTCAACTTTATTGTCATTACACAAGTACAGGTACAAGGCAACCAAATGTAGTTTAGGTCTGGCCAGAAGTAAGTGCAGGTGTTGTGCAATAAAGTATGGACAGAAGCTATCCTTAAAAAAAAAAAAAAAGTGTCAAAGTGCAGTGGAAATTGATTGCATATTACAGTTAGAAGTACGGTGCTGAATGCAAACAGTTGGCACTGTATATGACAGTCGTCAGTGCAAAGGAGCACAACCCAGTTAAGGTGGCGCAGTGCAAGATTCGCAAGAAAACAGCTGTTACCTGCCTTTTTCACTTGCCTTCTTATTTTTGTTGACCTGGTACGCTGCTGCTGCTGCTGCTGCTGCCACTGCCAAGGACAAGAGCAGGCTGCAGCGTGTCATCCGCACTGCAGAGAAGGTGATTGGCTGCAATCTGCCTTCCCTCGAGAACCTGCACACATATCTCCCGTCTCTCAGTTTCCCGCACATGCACACGCGCACACACACACAAACACTGTCTAGACAGTACCCATTTATCGGTAACTTTGTATACGTTTATGCTGGTGCGCAGCGCGGGAAAGGGGAATCCACTTGTTTCTCACCTAACATATCAAAGGGTTACTGTTTTGAGCATCTCTCTGTGTGTGTGTGTGTCTGTGTGTGTCTGTGTGTGTCTGTGTCTGTGTGTGTCTGTGTGTGTGTGTGTGTGTGTGTGTGTGTGTGTGTGTCTGTCTGTCTGTCTGTCTGTCTGTCTGTCTGTCTGTCTGCTGTTCAGTAAAATATCTGCATTGCTCTAAACCCTACATAGGCCTAAATGCACTAATGATGAGGGATAGTGTTTATACAATCGAGCCTTTATTCTATTGTGGGCCAATGGGCTCGCGATGTGTAAACGAGTGCCATTCAAAGGAGTGCCATGCTCGTGGGCTATCCCTTACCCCAAGCCCCAAGCCCCAAACCCCAAGCCCCAAGCCCCAAGCCCCAAGCCCCAAGCCCCAAGCCCCGTCCTCAAGCTCCCATGAAAGACCGCCATGTATATTCCACTTCAGAGGGGCTTTGGGAGTCTGACAAAGAGTGGCCGTACAGGTGTGCCCCTCGGGTATTATCACGGTGAGATGAACAGTGACCAGTGCAAAAACATCACGCCACGCCTAGCGCCTTGGCCTGTCCGAGGGGGGCCAATCGGGGGACAAACGCCCACACAACGCATGCCCACGGAAAGCTGGAGGCCTGCTGAATGCAGGGAGATCGCCCGCGCGCGCCTCTCAGACTCGTAGCAAGCACGAGGGCTTCACCAGACGCCCGAGGCCACAACCGTTGACCTAGTGCTCGACTTTGACTGTCGCAGTGGCTTTTTTTGTCCACAGGGTGGCGCAAAGTTTCAAAACCCTGTAACGTCCGTGCACTGTCTTGACATTTTCTGGGCGGTGTCAAAGTGCCTCGACCAATGGGCTAGCGGTATGTAAACGAGTGCCATGCAAATGAGTGCCATGCTCGTGGGCTCTCCCTTACCTACCTACCCTACCTACCTACCTACGTATGCCCACTACCCACAGGCTGGCTAGGAGGGCTAGGCTATCCCCCCAAACCCCAATGAAACCCCAATGAAACCCCACAGCTGACCGCACTGACGTCATTTGGAGCAGAAGCTTGGATTGATTGATTGATTGATTGATTGATTGATTGATGAATTTATGGATCGACGATTGCTTCTCTTTATCACTGATCGTTTTCTTTATCATTTTTTCTCACATGTTCACACATTAGGATAAAATGAAACGGGGGTTTTGGTCTGGCTCGCCACTTGCGAACGAAATCAATGACGACCACAGAGAGTGAACGACGCGTTCGTCTTCTTCATTTGAAGCAATGCATTTTGACCAGCCGGCCGGCCGTGCGGCGCCCCCTGCGGGACTGCAGCATATTTGTTGCAATAACACAAATCCGTAACTGGAGCGCTGGCTTTTGACTGGGGGAGACGCGCAGCACGGACTCTGGACTGTGGCGCGCTGTGGGCGCAACACGACAGCGTGCAATAGCCACTCGGCAATATGTGTATATACACTTTGCTCAACAAATCCACACTCTCACGAACAGCTAAACACGACTCACACACAAATGACTGCGGGCATTCTCCACTGTACACATTGTATGTGGGTGCATGAGCTGTGTTGCGCGCACAACGTCTTCCCATGCCGCCCTCGCCCCGCTACGGAGCTATGCACAATACATCGACTTTGCTCAGTAATGACAGCCTTTTATCAACAGCTAAACGCCAACAAAAAGACACACCCGTCACAACGGGGATGAGAAGCGCATTGCCGCAGCACAGCAATAACCCCACATTAATAACAGCAATAACCCCACATTAATAACGGTGGACCCCAAATGAATAGGGATGAACGGAGCAGCTGTCAGAAGCGGGCTGCAAAATTTACTCTGAAAATTTAGCCCGCCCACCCGCCCATGCGCCCTCTGCTCCATTTATAGAGCTCAATTGGAGGGAGGGGTTTGGCGTTTGGGGGGCTCAAAAACGTCACGACGTCACTCTGCCAAGTCATGTGACTATTTTTACACTCAACCATCGTCGCCACACAGCACCTGCTGTATCAGAACGGACACGTTACTTCAGCCCGACCCATTGTCTACCTCTACGTTCTCACCCCAGGCCAACGCCAACAGCCAAACCCTGAGCCATAACCCCAAGCTCCCCAAACCACCGACCCAATTCTAACACCAACACTGCGGGAAGGTGATGGTGTGTACCACCCCGCCCACGCAAACTCTCTGGGTGACAACTATTTTCAAGGAAGGAAGGGACAAGGGAAAGTGAAAGAGTTTTTAATTTTTTTATTTTATTTTGACTTATGTGGCACAGCACAGTATACGCTCAACCATCAGCAATCACCTATAGGGCCCAAACCCAGCACTAACCCCAAGTCCTCTACCTGTCTAACCCTAACCCCCCGCGTGCTCCCCCTCGTCCCCGATCCTGAACGCAACAAACCCCACCCCTGGCCTAACCCCAAGTCCTCTACCTGTCTAACCCTAACCCCCCGCGTGCTCCCCCTCGTCCCCGATCCTGAACGCAACAAACCCCACCCCTGGCCTAACCCCAAGTCCTCTACCTGTCTAACCCTGTGTTCTCCCCTCCTCTGGCCTAACCCCAAGTCCTCTACCTGTCTAACCCTAACCCCCCGCGTGCTCCCCCTCGTCCCCGATCCTGAACGCAACAAACCCCACCCCTGGCCTAACCCCAAGTCCTCTACCTGTCTAACCCTAACCCCCCGCGTGCTCCCCCTCGTCCCCGATCCTGAACGCAACAAACCCCACCCCTGGCCTAACCCCAAGTCCTCTACCTGTCTAACCCTGTGTTCTCCCCTCCTCTGGCCTAACCCCAAGTCCTCTTCCCTCTCTAACCCTAAACCCCCGCGTGCTCCCCCTCGTCCGCGATCCTGAACGCAACAAACCCCACCCCTGGCCTAACCCCAAGTCCTCTACCTGTCTAACCCTGTGTCCTCCCCTCCTCTGGTTCTGCAGCAATGAAACACAAAGGTGCTTCTGATAGCAAACCTTTGTGGACCGGCAGCTGCGATTTATCAGACCCCGCTTCTCCAATTCCAGCCACAGCAGGATACCTCGGGTCTCACTCTTGCGCTTGGACACAAAGTTCAAGATGGCGAAGTCTTCCTCTGACGTGTTGCCAAAGCGCCGCGCACTCCTGCTCCACCCCGGCTTCTGTCCCGACTGGCCATCCCGTCTACAAGACATTGTCGGGGTTAGACCTGAGGACGCTAGGTTAAAGGATTGGAACAGAACACAAGCCATTAGTTTACAGGGGAATGCAAAATCCTTTTACAACAGTTATGACAACGCCTTGCAACAATATCTGCATTGCCCCAAACCCTATGTAGGCCTACATGCACGCTCATGATGCACCTGCAAAAAAAACACACAATCACCGTCTACACAGTACCCATTTATCTGTAACTTTGTATACGTTTATGCTGGTGCGCAGCGCGGGAAAGGGGAATACACTTGTTTCTCACCTAACATATCAAAGGGTTACTGTTTTGAGCATCTCTCTCTGTGTGTGTGTGTCTGTGTGTGTCTGTGTGTGTCTGTGTGTGTGTGTGTGTGTGTGTGTGTGTTTAGCATTGATTTAGCAGCTCAAACAATGGTAAAGATGTCCAAAAATGGCACTCACCTACACACTAAAAAACGTTGCAACAACACTTACCTTGATCTCCAAATATTTGGCACCCACCTACCTACCTACCTGCAGACACTGTTAGTGTTTGAATAAATATATATATATATATATATATATATATATGTGTGTGTGTGTGTGAACCTTCTCCTATGTGTATGTTACTTCTTGTACATCACTTACCTTGTGTATTACTTACCTGCGTTGGCGTTCATAGTTTCAGGACATCCCAACAGGTAACAACGATGACGAGGGCTCCTGGTCCTTTTTTAAAATGTGGTTCCCGTTGATTTTCTTCTGCATTCCAACCTAGAGAACCAAAGATGTGATTAGATTCAACTTTATTGTCATTACACAAGTACAGGTACAAGGCAACCAAATGTAGTTTAGGTCTGGCCAGAAGTAAGTGCAGGTGTTGTGCAATAAAGTATGGACAGAAGCTATCCTTAAAAAAAAAAAAAAGTGTCAAAGTGCAGTGGAAATTGATTGCATATTACAGTTAAAGGTACGGTGCTGAATGCAAACAGTTGGCACTGCATATGACAGTCGTCAGTGCTAAGGAGCACAATCCAGTTAAGGTGGCGCAGTGCAAGATTCGCAAGTAAACAGCTGTTACTGTAAACAGCTGTGACTGCAATAAACAGACAGTGGTTGCAAATTGACATTCCAGTAGTGCAAGTGACAAAGTGAAGGCAGACGTGTGTCGGCTGGGCGAGGGGAGTCCTGGAGGATGCTGCGAGCTCGATGCAGACAGCGTTTCCTCTGGATGTGCTCGATGGCAGGTAGTGGAGTCCCTACAAGAACGGAAAATTCATCACAAACCCCCACAGTCACACATCAGCTCCGGTTCCGGGCAGTCTCACTTCACAAACCTCCAATGTGGTTTACGTCATCACCTGCACCCTCTGCCACAAACACTACGTTGGAGAAACCGGGGCATCGATAGACACCAGGCTGAAACAACACCAGAACAACAAACCGCCTGGCACAGCTACAAACAACACTGGTCACACACTTCCAGGAGCACCCCCTCACTCACCTACACACTAAAAAACGTTGCAACAACACTTACCTTGATCTCCAAATATGTGGCACCTACCTTTCCCTGCAGACACGTGATTTACACACTCGTCCATCGCCACAGAGCACCTGCAAAAGAAAAGCAAACACACAATTTCACAACGCATCCATTTGCATTCCTGCCTTTTTCACTTGCCTTCCTATTTTTGTTGACCTGGTACGCTGCTGCCACTGCCAAGGACAAGAGCAGGCTGCAGCGTGTCATCCGCACTGCAGAGAAGGTGATTGGCTGCAATCTGCCTTCCCTCGAGAACCTGCACACATATCTCCCGTCTCTCAGTTTCCCGCACATGCACACGCGCACACACACACAAACACTGTCTAGACAGTACCCATTTATCGGTAACTTTGTATACGTTTATGCTGGTGCGCAGCGCGGGAAAGGGGAATCCACTTGTTTCTCACCTAACATATCAAAGGGTTACTGTTTTGAGCATCTCTCTCTGTGTGTGTGTGTGTGTGTGATTTAGCAGCTCAAACAATGGTAACGATGTCCAAAAATGGCACTCACCTACACACTAAAAAACGTTGCAACACCACTTACCTTGATCTCCAAATATTTGGCACCCACCTACCTACCTACCTACCTGCAGACACTGTTAGTGTTTGAATAAATATATATATATATATATATATATATATGTGTGTGTGTGTGAACCTTTTCCTATGTGTATGTTACTTCTTGTACATCACTTACCTTGTGTATTACTTACCTGCGTTGGCGTTCATAGTTTCAGGACATCCCAACAGGTAACAACGATGACGAGGGCTCCTGGTCCTTTTTTTCAATGTGGTTCCCGTTGATTTTCTCCTGCATTCCACCCTGGAGAACCAAAGATGAGATTAGATTCAACTTTATTGTCATTACACAAGTACAGGTACAAGGCAACCAAATGTAGTTTAGGTCTGGCCAGAAGTAAGTGCAGGTGTTGTGCAATAAAGTATGGACAGAAGCTATCCTTAAAAAAAAAAAAAAAGTGTCAAAGTGCAGTGGAAATTGATTGCATATTACAGTTAGAAGTACGGTGCTGAATGCAAACAGTTGGCACTGTATATGACAGTCGTCAGTGCAAAGGAGCACAACCCAGTTAAGGTGGCGCAGTGCAAGATTCGCAAGAAAACAGCTGTTACCTGCCTTTTTCACTTGCCTTCTTATTTTTGTTGACCTGGTACGCTGCTGCTGCTGCTGCTGCTGCCACTGCCAAGGACAAGAGCAGGCTGCAGCGTGTCATCCGCACTGCAGAGAAGGTGATTGGCTGCAATCTGCCTTCCCTCGAGAACCTGCACACATATCTCCCGTCTCTCAGTTTCCCGCACATGCACACGCGCACACACACACAAACACTGTCTAGACAGTACCCATTTATCGGTAACTTTGTATACGTTTATGCTGGTGCGCAGCGCGGGAAAGGGGAATCCACTTGTTTCTCACCTAACATATCAAAGGGTTACTGTTTTGAGCATCTCTCTGTGTGTGTGTGTGTCTGTGTGTGTCTGTGTGTGTCTGTGTCTGTGTGTGTCTGTGTGTGTGTGTGTGTGTGTGTGTGTGTGTGTGTGTCTGTCTGTCTGTCTGTCTGTCTGTCTGTCTGTCTGTCTGTCTGTCTGCTGTTCAGTAAAATATCTGCATTGCTCTAAACCCTACATAGGCCTACATGCACTAATGATGAGGGATAGTGTTTATACAATCGAGCCTTTATTCTATTGTGGGCCAATGGGCTCGCGATGTGTAAACGAGTGCCATTCAAAGGAGTGCCATGCTCGTGGGCTATCCCTTACCCCAAGCCCCAAGCCCCAAGCCCCAAGCCCCAAGCCCCAAGCCCCAAGCCCCAAGCCCCAAGCCCCAAGCCCCAAGCCCCGTCCTCAAGCTCCCATGAAAGACCGCCATGTATATTCCACTTCAGAGGGGCTTTGGGAGTCTGACAAAGAGTGGCCGTACAGGTGTGCCCCTCGGGTATTATCACGGTGAGATGAACAGTGACCAGTGCAAAAACATCACGCCACGCCTAGCGCCTTGGCCTGTCCGAGGGGGGCCAATCGGGGGACAAACGCCCACACAACGCATGCCCACGGAAAGCTGGAGGCCTGCTGAATGCAGGGAGATCGCCCGCGCGCGCCTCTCAGACTCGTAGCAAGCACGAGGGCTTCACCAGACGCCCGAGGCCACAACCGTTGACCTAGTGCTCGACTTTGACTGTCGCAGTGGCTTTTTTTGTCCACAGGGTGGCGCAAAGTTTCAAAACCCTGTAACGTCCGTGCACTGTCTTGACATTTTCTGGGCGGTGTCAAAGTGCCTCGACCAATGGGCTAGCGGTATGTAAACGAGTGCCATGCAAATGAGTGCCATGCTCGTGGGCTCTCCCTTACCTACCTACCCTACCTACCTACCTACGTATGCCCACTACCCACAGGCTGGCTAGGAGGGCTAGGCTATCCCCCCAAACCCCAATGAAACCCCAATGAAACCCCACAGCTGACCGCACTGACGTCATTTGGAGCAGAAGCTTGGATTGATTGATTGATTGATTGATTGATTGATGAATTTATGGATCGACGATTGCTTCTCTTTATCACTGATCGTTTTCTTTATCATTTTTTCTCACATGTTCACACATTAGGATAAAATGAAACGGGGGTTTTGGTCTGGCTCGCCACTTGCGAACGAAATCAATGACGACCACAGAGAGTGAACGACGCGTTCGTCTTCTTCATTTGAAGCAATGCATTTTGACCAGCCGGCCGGCCGTGCGGCGCCCCCTGCGGGACTGCAGCATATTTGTTGCAATAACACAAATCCGTAACTGGAGCGCTGGCTTTTGACTGGGGGAGACGCGCAGCACGGACTCTGGACTGTGGCGCGCTGTGGGCGCAACACGACAGCGTGCAATAGCCACTCGGCAATATGTGTATATACACTTTGCTCAACAAATCCACACTCTCACGAACAGCTAAACACGACTCACACACAAATGACTGCGGGCATTCTCCACTGTACACATTGTATGTGGGTGCATGAGCTGTGTTGCGCGCACAACGTCTTCCCATGCCGCCCTCGCCCCGCTACGGAGCTATGCACAATACATCGACTTTGCTCAGTAATGACAGCCTTTTATCAACAGCTAAACGCCAACAAAAAGACACACCCGTCACAACGGGGATGAGAAGCGCATTGCCGCAGCACAGCAATAACCCCACATTAATAACAGCAATAACCCCACATTAATAACGGTGGACCCCAAATGAATAGGGATGAACGGAGCAGCTGTCAGAAGCGGGCTGCAAAATTTACTCTGAAAATTTAGCCCGCCCACCCCGCCCATGCGCCCTCTGCTCCATTTATAGAGCTCAATTGGAGGGAGGGGTTTGGCGTTTGGGGGGCTCAAAAACGTCACGACGTCACTCTGCCAAGTCATGTGACTATTTTTACACTCAACCATCGTCGCCACACAGCACCTGCTGTATCAGAACGGACACGTTACTTCAGCCCGACCCATTGTCTACCTCTACGTTCTCACCCCAGGCCAACGCCAACAGCCAAACCCTGAGCCATAACCCCAAGCTCCCCAAACCACCGACCCAATTCTAACACCAACACTGCGGGAAGGTGATGGTGTGTACCACCCCGCCCACGCAAACTCTCTGGGTGACAACTATTTTCAAGGAAGGAAGGGACAAGGGAAAGTGAAAGAGTTTTTAATTTTTTAATTTTATTTTGACTTATGTGGCACAGCACAGTATACGCTCAACCATCAGCAATCACCTATAGGGCCCAAACCCAGCACTAACCCCAAATCCTCTACCTGTCTAACCCTAACCCCCCGCGTGCTCCCCCTCGTCCCCGATCCTGAACGCAACAAACCCCACCCCTGGCCTAACCCCAAGTCCTCTACCTGTCTAACCCTAACCCCCCGCGTACTCCCCCTCGTCCCCGATCCTGAACGCAACAAACCCCACCCCTGGCCTAACCCCAAGTCCTCTACCTGTCTAACCCTGTGTTCTCCCCTCCTCTGGCCTAACCCCAAGTCCTCTTCCCTCTCTAACCCTAAACCCCCGCGTGCTCCCCCTCGTCCGCGATCCTGAACGCAACAAACCCCACCCCTGGCCTAACCCCAAGTCCTCTACCTGTCTAACCCTGTGTCCTCCCCTCCTCTGGCCTAACCCCAAGTCCTCTACCTGTCTAACCCTAAACCCCCGCGTGCTCCCCCTCGTCCCCGATCCTGAACGCAACAAACCCCACCCCTGGCCTAACCCCAAGTCCTCTACCTGTCTAACCCTGTGTTCTCCCCTCCTCTGGCCTAACCCCAAGTCCTCTTCCCTCTCTAACCCTAAACCCCCGCGTGCTCCCCCTCGTCCGCGATCCTGAACGCAACAAACCCCACCCCTGGCCTAACCCCAAGTCCTCTACCTGTCTAACCCTGTGTCCTCCCCTCCTCTGGTTCTGCAGCAATGAAACACAAAGGTGCTTCTGATAGCAAACCTTTGTGGACCGGCAGCTGCGATTTATCAGACCCCGCTTCTCCAATTCCAGCCACAGCAGGATACCTCGGGTCTCACTCTTGCGCTTGGACACAAAGTTCAAGATGGCGAAGTCTTCCTCTGACGTGTTGCCAAAGCGCCGCGCACTCCTGCTCCACCCCGGCTTCTGTCCCGACTGGCCATCCCGTCTACAAGACATTGTCGGGGTTAGACCTGAGGACGCTAGGTTAAAGGATTGGAACAGAACACAAGCCATTAGTTTACAGGGGAATGCAAAATCCTTTTACAACAGTTATGACAACACAATTTATGCTCATACCCATCACATTGACTAGAGGCTCTGCCCTTACTATTTGTGCTCTTACACTGCCATCTAGTGGGCACTTTACCGAACTGGGCAAAAAACACTTGATCCATTGTATACATTCATTCATTTAGAAGACGCCTTTATCCAAAGCGACTTCCAAGAGAGAGCGTTACAAAGTGCATAGGTCACTGATAATAACAACAAGAGAGCCCCAAAACATTGCGAGTAGCCCAAAACATGAAGCACATATTGTAAACAACATTATGACTTAGTGATTTGCAAAACCACTGTGTGTAGTATTTCGCCAATAGTGTGAAGCTGAGAATGTGCTTATAGTTGTGAAGATCTGGTCTGCTGTTTTGCTCATTGAGGATTCGGACGCTGTGGCGCGCTATGGCGAGCAGTGGCGCACTGAGGCGCGCGGTCTCTTCCGACACAACCATGCGCAAGAGCATCTCAACGACACTTTGCCAACACATTACGTGACTTAGGTCTTCCTCCAGCCTCGCCAGTTTTTAAAAGACCACTCATGTCACATATGTCCGTTGTGCTTGAATGCAATCCAATGAGCTCTGACTTTGACTCTGACGTAACAGAGCGCGTGCTTTTACATCGGGGAGTTGTGCCACTGGGTGGCTTTGGCACAATCTAAACATCCAAACACAACCCATGTGTTTATATGTTACAGGAAACACAACCCATGTGTTTATATGTTACAGGAAACACAACGCATGTGTTTGGATGATTCCGGTTTTGTATTCATTCCAATGTCACCGTGACCCGGATAACGTACCATAACCAGCCATATATATCGAGCCCAAACAGTTTGACATTGTGGCCGGGGGGGGGCAGTTGTATGTCTCGTATCGTGGGTGTGAATGTATATATATGTAAAGCCACAATCCATGAAATGAACCCCTATGAATTGACTCCCCCCTGGCCACTTTTATTGGAGGAGGTCATTTGGTCATGGCTGTAAATATGGTAGAGGAGACCCGATATCCAGACACTAATGAATGACGAACGGAGCAGCTGTCAAAAGGCTGCTCCAAAATGTACTCTGAAAAAGAGCGCTGGCTAGTACTTGTGAATGGAATCAATAACGATGTGTTCTTCTCAATCGAGATAGCCCAGATGGAATGACAAACTTGTAACCCATTCAAATTTAAATTGGCCCATCAAGCAGCTTCGTGCAGTCAAGGCTCCAGTATATGGGTGAATTCAGGTGGGCTATATTGGGACATCGGGTCATTTGGGACAGCATAAGGAAAAGGCATTTCACTTTTGCCTTGGACTGCAGCATATTTGTTGCAATAACACGAATCCGTAACACGAGCGCTGGCTATTACGCGCGGGAGAGAAGCGTTGTCATTTGGTTATTGTCTCGCGAACCACTTATCAATGTGCAATCAATATGTTCTTGTCAATCGAGATAGCCCAGATGGAATGACAAACTCGCACCCATCGGCCGTGGGAGGGAATTGTAACCCATTCAAATTTAAATTGGCCCATCAAGCAGCTTCGTGCAGTCAAGGCTCCAGTATATGGGTGAATTCAGGTGGGCTATATTGGGACATCGGGTCATTTGGGACAGCATAAGGAAAAGGCATTTCACTTTTGCCTTGGACTGCAGCATATTTGTTGCAATAACACGAATCCGTAACACGAGCGCTGGCTATTACGCGCGGGAGAGAAGCGTTGTCATTTGGTTATTGTCTCGCGAACCACTTATGAATGCGCAATCAATAACGATGTGTTCTTCTCACTCGTCTAGCAGGGCCTATAACCCATTCAAATTTGAATTGGCCCATCAAGCTTCAGTATAGGCTACATTAATCTACACCCATGAGTCTGTGTCCCAAATGTGTTACCAGACATACTGTCCCAAATTACCAAACAAGTTGCTGAAAATTCGTTTTTTTGTCAGCTCCACTAAAATAGTGAGCCATGCATTTCTAAAATATTATGAAGACTTATTTTTTACACTTAAATAATGTGGATACCTTGAGGAATTCAGAAATGTCTCATTTATTGGGTTATGTTTGGAACTTGAAGAAAATCTTAAACTCAGCAGATTGAATTACAAAAGAAAATCTCCCAATATAGCCTGTATACCTGAATTCACCCTAGAGGATGTGTGAAGTAGAAAAAACACAAAGTGTGTAGAACGATAACTTTTATTTTTCACTGAAACATTCCCAGAGAAGATTAGAAAAATATATTCAGAAAATAAACAACTATAAACAACTTTAAACATATGATTTGAACAAGCCATGGCCCTCTTCTGACTTCCAAACTCAGTTCAAAGCCATTCCAAATCCAGTCCTTCCCCAGAAAAAGATGTTTTCTTTATTCCGTAGTCGTACATCAGTTCCTCGTTGACCTTTATGTCTCTTGCCGCAAAGAACAGGATGGTGTTTGTAGAGGTGCCCCCCGACTCGACCTTAAAATGTCTCGGTTTGAGATTCGCTTGTTTGGCAGAGTGGTTGATCAGCCTACCAAAAATGGTCATGTCAGGGTGACATAGGCAGCTGTTGGCGCGTGCATCGATACACTTTCCAACGCCTTTGTCCTTGAAGAAGAAAAGGTATCCCATTTCACCAGAAGGAGTGCTGCGTTGAATGGACTCGCCCTCGTCTTTTGAAATCACTCTGCCATGATAGTCACAAACAATTTCGTTCTTCAGGAAGCGTCTGGTCGTAAACACCCCCTGTCCTTTTCCTTGAACCGGCAAGGGCACCAGTCCGGTCCACTTCTGTGACCTGGCCAGGATTTGGATGGCCTCGTTGTTCGCCGCGTCGGAAACGCTTTCGAGGGGCTTCCATTGCGCCAGGATGTCTTTGGCGTCTGGACAGTTGGTGTTCCAGCCTTGCGCGCTCATCCAGGCCTGGAGCCTACTCTCTGTGGGCTGGCGCCGGGAGAATGTAGCTGTGAAAAGTCAATAAACAAACAAAAGAATGAGTTTATCTCGAGTACATTGTGCTATTTGGTTAGTCAGAACAAAAAGAGCCAACAAGATGCCAGCATCACTGTTAAACTAGTCTGTGAAACTGCAAACTTTTAAATATGGAATGGATTACTTACACAACACATGTTTTGCGCGCATGTTCATCTGGTCTGCGCGCCACTTGTCGTAGCAGATGCGGTCATGTTGCCCGGTGAGGTGTGCGCGCTGTTGTGTCGGTGGCAGGCTACCGTGCAGGGTCACCGGGAAGGACGCAGTCAGCAAGGCAAATATGGCTTGCTCCTCAGCTTTAGCCGAACTAGTGGACGCAAGTCGAGGCCGTTTTGCAGGCGTTTCTAGCGGGTCAGAGCTATGAAATAAAGAAACAAATATTGACATACAAATATATGAGAATGTGTACATTTTTTTAAGCAATTCTAAACTATGAAGGTTTAAAAGGGATGTTGTAGGAATAAGCTTACTTGGGATCAGACGCCAACTGTTTCAACAGTTTCGCTCCTTCGGCAAAGAAATCAAACTTTGCCGTCTGCCAACTCTGTTGAGCCACTGGGTCGCCGTGTGACAGGTAGCTTGCCAGGTGCGACTGCCTTTGAGTGCCCATGTTCTGGGCGGTGGCCGTCTGAAACGCCCGTCTGGCCATCTTACCGGTGACCTTTGGACAATGATACCTTGAAGACGTCACAAACAAATGATTAGTTGTGTACCACGACAACATTCTAAACTGTTTATGAAAAGGAAAACATGTCATAGTTCATTGTAGGGCCATAAACGTTTCACTCACTGTTTGTGGAATCTGTTCAAGTACTCTGGATGGTTCACGACAGGTCTTCCAGCTGGGGCGATGAAAAAATGGGGGAAGTCCTCTACTCCGACTTGAGAGGGCCTTAAAAAGTCAGGCCTGACTTGCTCAAAGTACATGGAGAACCACTGTGAACACATTAAAAGGGCATTATTAAAAAACGTTTCGTACACATTATGCTCCCAAAGATGAAATCTCAATTGTTATCATTAGAGCTATACATGTATTTCTACGTATTCGGTTTTACTCACAGAATCCTCTTCTTCGTCCAGGCAAAAAAACACATCTGGTGTAGCTGCTGTCTCGTGTTCCCGGATACCAGTCACCGACACTTGGCTACCATCAAAGGAGACTGAACTTCTTTCCAGCCACTCCTTGACCTTAGAACAAATTCGATTTGATTTAGTCGCAGCATTTAGAGTTTACATGGTATATACAGATTACGAATAAATAGCCATGAAATAGACAAGGGCACTTACCGTCATTTTTTCCAGAATGCTCGGCCGCAAAAGATGTTTCAGGAGCAAGACAGCCATGATGTAGTTCAGAAATAGAGCTCCATCTATTTTGGAAATGGCCTTCGCATGCTTGACTTTCGAGACGACGGCCAGAAAGTCCATCTTTGCTGCCCTCAAGAGTAAAAGGCACTCGTGTGGGTGTTGAACCTGGGGGATCTGGGGCCTAAAGAAGGACACACACAGGACAAATTGTTCGTTTAAAAAACTGAAACATTCAACTCGCACCATATAAATATATACACACACGATAGAGTTCACGACGACGACAACAAAAAAAACAAACAAAAAACGTGAATAAGTACATACGGTTGAGAGGGCGCGCTTGAACCGGCGTCTTCCTGGGAGCCCGTGGCCGAGGGGACGTTGGTAACCCAAATGCCTCGGTTCTTCATCTCGCCAATTAGACTGGCAACCCGTGAGTCCTCGCCGACAATTTCTTTCAGGGTAGAGTAGTCCCAAACGCTAGCTTTGGACGCGAGTCTGGAGAAAGTCCTCTTGGCTTCGTCGACCACGTCCTTGATTTCATCTGCAGTGGAATTCTTCATACACCTTCTCCTAAGGTGCACCGAAAGGGATGGCTGGACGGTGAAGCAGAACTTGCACACCAGCACATTTCTGTTCCTGAAAGAAAGACATGAAAATACAAACACGTGTTATAGGTTGCAAACATACCGTTGAATTACTTAGGTTAATGAAACAAAATGTAGAACTTTCACTAGGCCCATAGCTGTTCTGTATTTGTTGTAGGCTATGTTCAAGGGTTATTCGTCATTTTAGTCACACTTTATAACACAGTTTATAACAGCGTTCAAATGGGTCTGTCTCTCGCAACTGTTCCGAAAATATCGGACGCATTCAAACTTACCCAGAAGAAGACATTTTCAATGTTTTGCTTGAATAAAGGCCTAATTCAATGCAGTCAGGGAAGCCGTGCGGGGTCCGATGGATGGGGAGCTGTTCAAAGTGAGCAGCCTTGAATGTTGACGAGGCCCTCATATGGGTCTGATTCTTCGAAGTGGGCGTGGCCTACATGGCCTGGTGAACATACCTGGCAGGTATGTTGATCAGAAGTGTGGACATTATACTTTGCATTGAAAGTTTGCAGGGACGTAGGTATGCGTAATCGTTCCTGTTCTATTGAAATAATTGTTCAATAATACACAAGTAAATAATCTATTCTCGTGCACCATAATAACAACAACGAGTATTGCTCAATTTAGACGTTTTTTTTATATATATATATATATATATATATATATATATATTTTTTTTTTTTTTTAAGTTTTTCGATTTGACCGACTCATGTTTTCGATAGTAGGCTAGATGAGTTATGGAACATTCCTTGGCAGTTACAGAAAATGGAATTTACATCATCAATTCTTAATCATTTCAAATAAGCCCTTCAAAAATGTAGGCTAGTGACAAACCACTAACAAAACACAATTGTAATTAGAGCCGGCAAAATCATTTGGACAAACAAAACAAGGCCAGTCCGACCCGTACAAATTCAAATTTCTTGAACACGAAGCACATCTTGTGAACACCATTGTTACTACTTGGTGATTTGCGGAAACCCTGTGCGTAGCCTCGTATTTTGCAAGTATAGTGTGAAGCTGTGAGTATGTGCCCATTGTGAAGACTTTTCGTTTGTTTTAATGTTGTTATTTCCCAGACTTTGTACAGCCTACTAACTGCGGCCCCATGATCGTCCATTCAGACTGGCCAACATTAAAGACCCCCTATCATTCACGCGGTTGGGTGGAAGACGATGGGGCCCCTTACTAATCGTTACTATAAATAATTCACTCGTGGCGATCAGAGTATTTTACCTTTGGTTGAGTTTTTTTTCTTCTCCCTTTTTCTATCACAATGTGGACCCTCCTGTTGTCCTCAAATTTACTAACATCGATCGTCCTGGGGGTTAATTTAAGCCCAGCTATACTTCGACCCCATGCATCAGATGTGTACCCAGAGTTTTTGTTTTGTTTGTGTTAGGTGCTTTTGTTTGTTTGTGTGGCTAATCGTTACCATGAATTATTCACACATGTGGCGATCAGAGTACCCTATTGGGAGAGCGTTTTTCCTGAAATATGTTTGGAACGTGTGGAATTACATTAGCATGGTCTTGTTTGAAATCTATTCATCTCTTTTTGTCTTGTGCCTCGTCTAATGGCCAGTTGCGTTCTTTGAGGGCTTTCCTAATACGCTGGAAAATAGGTGGAATATCGAATGAGTGATTGGCATTTGCTTGTCACGAATGGCATCTAAACTCTGAATGGTGGCTCAACACTCAAGAAATTAACCCTTTTTGCAACAGCTAAACTTGACCACTGGGAAAACTGATGTCCGAGCATTCCAATCAATGTAAAGAAAACACAGTCTCGTGGCAATAACATTTATATGGCACTCGTGACATTACAACATCGGAACAGGAAAGAAGATAAAACATTGGAATCACACATACACACAATAAAATAGGCCGAACAAGGCAGTGTCACTGTTCTTGTGTCCGATCCGCTAGGTCTGCCGCTTGATCGAGGGACTTGCGTCTTCGAAGAGTGTTTTTTATTTTCTCCATGACGTAGCTCAAGAAGGTGGTGCGGCAATTCTCCGGGGCCCAGGGATGTACAGGCCAAACTTTGTGCCTTTCGCCTCTGTATATAATGGCACTGGCCTTGTTTTCCAAACCGACGGTGTCTGAAAAGCAAGAGGTCACATAATACACATCAGACGTGTGTGTGTGAGTGTGTGTGCATTGGTTGAGTGGGGCTGTTTTCTACGTGTGCCATTATGCCTGGTATAGTACAAAGACAGCAAAGCTTTCTCACCCTTGATGTCTAGCTCCTTCATCGACAACGCAAAGAATGCCAGTTGGACCTCGGAGAGCAACTCTCTGCCACTAATTGTAGCCGGCTTGTGGTCGAGCACACACTTCCCCAAGCCCGCCTCAAAGTCTGCGTAGGTCCGGACCAGATGCACCTCTGCTTCAGTTTCCTCCGGGGCAGATGTCGGAGGTTGGTGGCAGGGCGCACGACGTTTGGGCCTGGAGGCCATCGGCGAACCGGGTGTCTTCGGGGTAGAGCAGGTCGGTTTCCCCGGCCAAAAGTCTGGCGCCCGGTCACCGGAGATTGGTGGTGCCTCTCTGTCGGGGCTGGAGGCGGCAGGTTCCTCTGACTCCGCGCGCTGCGGCTTGCTCCCATTGGCCCGCTCCGCTGCGGACAGTCTTCTTTCTAGTGCGCCCATGTGCCGTAGCATCTTGGCCTCCACCTCTGCGCACCGGGCAGCCGCCTCAGCCATCACCCTCCTCTGCACCTGCTCGAGTTCATGGGCAAGCCTGCCACACTCTGCCTTCAGCTCCTTCACCGTCTGCCCAACTGCACCTTTTAGGGCGTCGACCTTTGTGTCGAGCACTTCCAACTCCGACAGGGCCATTTCTTCGTTGCTCATCCTTGCACACAAAAAAAAAAACAGACAGGTGATGATTGTTGTTGTCATTGACTAGCGTACAGTTACAGTTACTGATGGCCATTCGTAGTCTCTAAGAGTAACACCCTTCAAGCGGCCTGGCCAGAAACGGACCACGGAGTCACACACTGCTAGAAAGGCCTTGAAAAACCCCCACATGACATTTACATTTATGCATTTAGCAGACGCCTTTATCCAAAGCTTTACAAAGGAGCACAGGTCACTGATCATAACAACGAGGTAGTCCCAAACATTACAAGCAGCCAAAACATGAAGCATACATTGTGAAGAAAAAAAACTTACTTTTGTAATTGACAACAGTTTCACCTTGTCGTTGCTGTCGTCGGTCAGTCGGTATGAACAGAAGACAAATACCACCTATGGTTGTTAAGTTTTGGCCTGATTCTATTGGTGTAAAAGCTAACAAGGGTTAATTGGAGTTGACTCCCCTTTTCACGTTGTTGTGCTGTTACCAGGCAAATAAGTTTTGGCCTGCTATCTAACTGGTCTAGGGTCAAATTGGAGTTAACTCCCATTTCCACGTTGTTGTGCTGTTTCCAAGTAGATTCTAACATCGAAACAAGTCTACGTTGGCCCCCTAATGTTTGTGTATGTGAGTCTGGAAACAAACAAAATGTTGTCTGGAGGACATTTAAGAATGGTTTTCGATCAATATTTATTCTAGATTCTCCGTGACCAGGATTACTTAACGTCATCGTCCATACATGTAGAGCCAAATAGTAATCTGCTCTTACACTGCCATCTAGTGGGCACCTTAGCGAACTGGGCAAAAACACTGTTGGAATACATTGCATAAAAACACTGTGTGTAGTATTTGGCATATATTGTTTCAATCCTTTCCTGCAGCCATTATGATGTCTCTCTCTCTCTCAGTGTGTGTGTGTGTGTGTGTGTGTGTGTGTGTGTGTGTGTGTGTGGGGTGGTCTTGCACAATGACATCCTGCACATTGCAATGTTGTATCGTTCTCTTGCACTATCTGTTTATTTGAGGTTATATTGTCAATTATGACTACTTATATTTTATTTTATTCCCCTTGGTATTAGCTAGACCCCCCTTAGTATTAGCTAGACTTTTCTCCTTTTGTATAGTTAGTCCACATATTTAAGTTTTCAATATTCCTATATGTTAAATGTATGCACCTCCCTGCCAAAGTCAATTCCTTACAGACCAAAACCCAGAATGAGTCAAGAAAACACTGTCTCAAAAACAATAGCATCCTTTATATAAACAACTCAAAACAACACCAACAGAACAGAAGATAAAAATAATTTGGATGGAAACCATTGCTATGGACGCGCCAGGTCTTCCATATAGGACTGCCTCAGCTTTTCCAGCAACGCTCGCTTGGCCACTGTCTTCAGGTGTGTCCTGATTTTGTCCATGACGTAGCCCAAAAAGGTTTGGCTGCAATTGGGCGGCGCCCAGGGCTGATCAGGCCAAACTCCGTGGACGGCGCCCAGGCAGATGACTTGCACGGCCTTGTGCTCCAAATCGACGGCATCTGAAAAAACAAGAGTCAGAGAGAACAGAGGTATCAGATGTCTGTGCCTTTGTCGAGTGTTACAAACTATACGCATATTCCCCCGTTACTCACTCACCTGTTATTTTAAAGTGGTCCAGCGACATAAGGAGGTGCGCCAGCTGGAGTTCGGTGAGCAACTCTCCTTTGTCGACCACGGGCGGCCTGTAGTCCAAAACCCGAACCCTGGTGGCTGGGTCCAAGTCCTCGTAGGAGAGGACCACGCGACGCTTCTTGGGCTCGGCGGCACCCTCCGTTAGTCCGTCCTGGGGAGACGAGGGTCGCTTGCGCTGGGGACTTCCGTGCCTGGAGTCTGTCTGCGACGCTGGGGCACCGTGCATTGGTCCGTCCTGGGGAGACGAGGGTCGCTTGGGCTGGGGACTTCCATGCCTGGAGTCTCTCTGCGGCACCGCGGGTGGCGAGTGGCGAGGGCTTGGCGTCCGGTCGACGGGGTCCGCCACCTGGACAGGGCTGGGAGCGCCCCGCTGGGCCATGGCATCCTCTGCCCGCCTGGCCCTTCGAAGGCGCACGGCCGTCACCTCCAGTTCCGCTGCCGACAGTCTGCTTTCCAGGGTGGCCAAATGCTCCAGCATCCTGGCTTCCACCTGGTCACAGCAGGCCTTTGTCTCCGACGCCATTCTGCGCTGTGCCTGCACCAGGCCGTCTTCGAGCCGCGCGCACTCGGCCTTCAGCTCCCCGACCCTCTGGCTCACGGCACTTTGGAGAGCCTCCATTTGCATTTCGATGCTCATCTGCCAAAAACACAGACAGGTGACAAAGGGAGTTATATGCAGAGAAAAGCAGTGTGTGTGGGGGGGGGGGGTGTGTGTGTGTGCGTGCGTGCGTGCGTGCGTGCGTGCGTGCGTGCGTTCGTTCCCTACACGACTAGGCCATGTCCCCAAAGCGGATAGGCCATTTTGAGAGGCCTATAGCCAGATAAAACATTTGTACACGTTTAGCAATGTACACGGTTGGGCCATAAAGTGCCAGATTCGTTTAGTATTCATTAAGTCGGTTTGGTGAAGGAGGCTATGCCCATCCGTGTGTATATAGTTAGCCTATAGTAGATTAAGAATACGTCGACCAAAACTGGCTAAGGCAACATTGGGCGCTTTGCTCGGGACGAACAAACGTTTTATTAAGCCCCTATACACGGCAAAGTTGAAACTCGTCACCACATGAACTAAGCGCATAGCACGATGATAGGAGACCGACACAACACGGACCACCGAGTCACACACTGCTAGAAAGGCATTGAAACACTTACTTTTGTAATCGACAGCAGTTTACACTTCTTCTCCGCAGTTTAACCTCGTCGCTCCTGTCGGTCAATTGGTAAGGAACAGAAGACAAATGCCCATCTATGACTCTTGTGTTATGGCCTGCTTCTTATAGGTCTAAAAGCTAACAAGGGCCTGTCTTACTGACCAATTGGAGTTCGATCCGCTTCTACGTTGTTGTGCTGTTACCAGGTAGATTTTAACATTCATGTTTCAATTGAAACAAGTCTATACGTTGTGTTCAGAAATTGTATTATTAAATTTACATGTATTCATTTAGCCGACGCTTTTATCCACAGCGACTTCCAAGAGAGAGCTTTACAAAGTTCATAGGTCACTGATAATAACAACAAGATCTGAATATATCAACAACAACAAAAAATATATATATATGAAAAATCAACTGAACAGCCGGCAGTGCAGCGGCCCCTGCCGGACTGCAGCATATTTGTTGCAATAGCACGAATCCGTAACAGATCCTCTCATTTAGAAAATACTTTTTTTTTTCTTTTTTTTTGCCGGAAGTGCTTGTCAACCTTTTATTCTTATTGAATTGAACATGTTTCAACATGTTTGCCAATTGACGTCGTGACGTCTTTCCATTTCCATTAGAAGCGCCATTTCGGATGACGGCGAGTGAGGCCGCGCACACTCAGGTAATTTCTCCAGGTTCAATAACAACAGATCTATGTACTTTGTGTCATTTTTGCAAGTTCATTTGTGACATTTGTAAAGTAGGGTTTCATTCTAGCTATATTTCATGTTAACTATTAATATGGTGTTTGCTAAAGGCTAACCACACGACGCGTGTAAGCTTTGCCAAAACTGTACTGCGCATTGCTGTAATTCAGACGCCATTGTTGAACTGTAGTAGCCAATATCAATTTGTAGCTAGTGAACACCAACCCTTACGTAGCCTACCATAACCATACCAATATTCTGGTTATCAGTCGTGCAGAGGTCTTGAAGGCTGGTCCTCAGGGTTGAAGACCTCTGAGTTAATGTATTAATCTGTGTCAGCTCAAAGAATGGTAATGATGTCCAAAAATGGCACTCACCCTACACACTAAAAAACGTTGCAACAACACTTACCTTGATCTCCAAATATTTGGCACCTACCTACCTGCAGACACGTGGAATTACACACTCATCCATCGCCACAGAGCACCTGCAAAAAAACAAACAAACACATGAACCATAACAATATGCTGGTTATCAATCGTGCAGAGGTCTTGAAGGCTGGTCCTCAGGGTTGAAGTTAATGTTAATGTATTAATCTCTGAGTTAATGTATTAATCTGTGTCTTTGCTCCAGATAGGCATACGTACGTCAACATGACCGGTTCGAGACACCAAGCTCCGCTCAAAGTAAGCACACAAACCTCTGCATTTCTACCCTCTCCACAATGAAATACCAAAGCATGATGTAATGTTTTCTCTTTCTTTTCGTTTTTCTTCTCAGGTGAGACCCACAGCCGCACTTGGCTCCCTTCTGAGGCACGCGGGTGCAAATAAGAATGTGTACACCAGGAAGGAGGTAGATTTAGTTTATTTTTCCATTTGGCACAAGTAGAGGTACAGGTGTTAGAATGCTTTAGTTGTCCCTGCTCCTCTTTGATAGTTTCCCAGCAGCGTGTCCAAACAAATGACAAACATTTGGTCCTCACTCCAGCCTCTGCGCTGCAGTCTAGGGCAGTGGTTCTCATCCCTGGTCCTCGGGACCCCCTGCCCTGCATGTTTTAGACGTTTCCCTCCTCAAACACACCTGATTCAAATGAATGGCTCGTTAACAGGCCCATTTATTTGAATCAGGTGTGTTGGAGCAGGGAAACATCTCAAACATGCAGGGCAGGGGGTCCCGAGGACCAGCGTTGAGAACCACTGGTTTAGGGCAACAGGGTTCAGGCCGGCTCTGACCATTTATGTCCCCGCAGGTGATCTTCTACCTTGGCCGGTACATCTTTCAGAACAAGCTGTACGACCAGAAGCAGCAGCACATTGTCAACCTAGGCAGTGATCCTCTGGGGGCCGCGCTGGGGATCGACACGTTCTCTGTGAAGGAGCCACTGTAAGGAACACACATTGCTCTCACACCAACACACAGACGTACACACACACGCGCACGCACACGTCTCAAGGGATTTCCATGGAGAGGAAGCAGCTGCCTAATGCCCCTTGGGAAGTGTGTGTGATTTATTTTGAAATGTGTGTAGACCATGTGCAGACAGCCAGCATCTGTATTGTAACCCCAGGTATGTGTGTGTGTGTGTGTGTGTCCAAGACGTTTCCTCTCCAGGCTGAGCCAAAAACTCATTCCCGTGTTAAACCCAGGTAAGCAGTATAGGATGACATTCACTGGAATGCAGTGCCAGAGATGCCCATCTCAGAAAGTGTATCGAGCAGGATCTGGTGGTTGACCGTGTCGAATGCTGCAGATAGGTACAGCAAAATGGTCACAGATGACCTTGAAGCAGCTCTGGCAGACTGGAGGGAATAGTGACTGACAGGAGGTGGGGCGAGGAGAAAGGATGAGGTCACGAGGTCAGAGATCTCTGCCTCGGACAGAGGAGAGAAAGAGTTTAGACGTGTAGTTGGGTCAGTCCTAGAGGAGGGAGTGTGAGTAGGAAAGAGGGGTTCATGGAACTGACTGCTAACATCAAATACTTTCTTTTCAACAAAGGAGGGGAATCCACCGGCTATTGGGGAGGAAAGAGGCCAGGTTCGGCCAAAGAGGAAGAGGAGGAACGTTGCGTCCACGGCACCACTGTGAGTCCTGCCCTTTTAACCCCAGAGCCTTGCGTCCATGGATACATGTTGACATCTCAGTACACAGTTTGTAAGTCACTTTGGAGAATGTGTGTTCTCTTTCTCTCCTTGATTCACCTGTACTGTCCAGCCATACACAAATGCCATCAAACACACGCATATAATGCGTTGGATGGCATTTATGTATGGCTGGACAGTACAGATATAGCTGCCACCAAAACAGTACTAATTCCACAAATGATGCACATGGGACATGGCACAAAGGTGATAACTCAGTTTGGAGACTATTGTGTGTGTGTGTGTGTGTTTCTGCAGGCCGACCTACCCGCCAGCTTCCTGGACCCTTGCTTCATCTGCCAGAGCCGGCCCAAGAACGGATGCATCGTGCACGGGCCCACCATCCACCTCATTTCCTGCTATCAATGCGCTCGCAAGCTGCAGAGGGGCAACAAACAGTGTCCAGTGTGCAGGGAGCCCATGGAGGCTGTGCTGCTCCTGATTGTCTCGTAGTGCCATGTTAGTGTTTGAATAAATATATACATATGTGTGAACCTTCTCCTATGTGTATGTTACTTCTTGTACATCACTTACCTTGTGTATTACTTACCTGCGTTGGCGTTCATAGTTTCAGGACATCCCAACAGGTAACAACGATGACGAGGGCTCCTGGTCCTTTTTTAAAATGTGGTTCCCGTTGATTTTCTTCTGCATTCCAACCTAGAGAACCAAAGATGTGATTAGATTCAACTTTATTGTCATTACACAAGTACAGGTACAAGGCAACCAAATGTAGTTTAGGTCTGGCCAGAAGTAAGTGCAGGTGTTGTGCAATAAAGTATGGACAGAAGCTATCCTTAAAAAAAAAAAAAAAGTGTCAAAGTGCAGTGGAAATTGATTGCATATTACAGTTAAAGGTACGGTGCTGAATGCAAACAGTTGGCACTGCATATGACAGTCGTCAGTGCTAAGGAGCACAATCCAGTTAAGGTGGCGCAGTGCAAGATTCGCAAGTAAACAGCTGTTACTGTAAACAGCTGTGACTGCAATAAACAGACAGTGGTTGCAAATTGACATTCCAGTAGTGCAAGTGACAAAGTGAAGGCAGACGTGTGTCGGCTGGGCGAGGGGAGTCCTGGAGGATGCTGCGAGCTCGATGCAGACAGCGTTTCCTCTGGATGTGCTCGATGGCAGGTAGTGGAGTCCCTACAAGAACGGAAAATTCATCACAAACCCCCACAGTCACACATCAGCTCCGGTTCCGGGCAGTCTCACTTCACAAACCTCCAATGTGGTTTACGTCATCACCTGCACCCTCTGCCACAAACACTACGTTGGAGAAACCGGGGCATCGATAGACACCAGGCTGAAACAACACCAGAACAACAAACCGCCTGGCACAGCTACAAACAACACTGGTCACACACTTCCAGGAGCACCCCCTCACTCACCTACACACTAAAAAACGTTGCAACAACACTTACCTTGATCTCCAAATATGTGGCACCTACCTTTCCCTGCAGACACGTGATTTACACACTCGTCCATCGCCACAGAGCACCTGCAAAAGAAAAGCAAACACACAATTTCACAACGCATCCATTTGCATTCCTGCCTTTTTCACTTGCCTTCCTATTTTTGTTGACCTGGTACGCTGCTGCCACTGCCAAGGACAAGAGCAGGCTGCAGCGTGTCATCCGCACTGCAGAGAAGGTGATTGGCTGCAATCTGCCTTCCCTCGAGAACCTGCACACATATCTCCCGTCTCTCAGTTTCCCGCACATGCACACGCGCACACACACACAAACACTGTCTAGACAGTACCCATTTATCGGTAACTTTGTATACGTTTATGCTGGTGCGCAGCGCGGGAAAGGGGAATCCACTTGTTTCTCACCTAACATATCAAAGGGTTACTGTTTTGAGCATCTCTCTCTGTGTGTGTGTGTGTGTGATTTAGCAGCTCAAACAATGGTAACGATGTCCAAAAATGGCACTCACCTACACACTAAAAAACGTTGCAACACCACTTACCTTGATCTCCAAATATTTGGCACCCACCTACCTACCTACCTACCTGCAGACACTGTTAGTGTTTGAATAAATATATATATATATATATATATATATATGTGTGTGTGTGTGAACCTTTTCCTATGTGTATGTTACTTCTTGTACATCACTTACCTTGTGTATTACTTACCTGCGTTGGCGTTCATAGTTTCAGGACATCCCAACAGGTAACAACGATGACGAGGGCTCCTGGTCCTTTTTTTCAATGTGGTTCCCGTTGATTTTCTCCTGCATTCCACCCTGGAGAACCAAAGATGAGATTAGATTCAACTTTATTGTCATTACACAAGTACAGGTACAAGGCAACCAAATGTAGTTTAGGTCTGGCCAGAAGTAAGTGCAGGTGTTGTGCAATAAAGTATGGACAGAAGCTATCCTTAAAAAAAAAAAAAAGTGTCAAAGTGCAGTGGAAATTGATTGCATATTACAGTTAGAAGTACGGTGCTGAATGCAAACAGTTGGCACTGTATATGACAGTCGTCAGTGCAAAGGAGCACAACCCAGTTAAGGTGGCGCAGTGCAAGATTCGCAAGAAAACAGCTGTTACCTGCCTTTTTCACTTGCCTTCTTATTTTTGTTGACCTGGTACGCTGCTGCTGCTGCTGCTGCTGCCACTGCCAAGGACAAGAGCAGGCTGCAGCGTGTCATCCGCACTGCAGAGAAGGTGATTGGCTGCAATCTGCCTTCCCTCGAGAACCTGCACACATATCTCCCGTCTCTCAGTTTCCCGCACATGCACACGCGCACACACACACAAACACTGTCTAGACAGTACCCATTTATCGGTAACTTTGTATACGTTTATGCTGGTGCGCAGCGCGGGAAAGGGGAATCCACTTGTTTCTCACCTAACATATCAAAGGGTTACTGTTTTGAGCATCTCTCTGTGTGTGTGTGTGTCTGTGTGTGTCTGTGTGTGTCTGTGTCTGTGTGTGTCTGTGTGTGTGTGTGTGTGTGTGTGTGTGTGTGTGTGTGTGTCTGTCTGTCTGTCTGTCTGTCTGTCTGTCTGTCTGTCTGCTGTTCAGTAAAATATCTGCATTGCTCTAAACCCTACATAGGCCTAAATGCACTAATGATGAGGGATAGTGTTTATACAATCGAGCCTTTATTCTATTGTGGGCCAATGGGCTCGCGATGTGTAAACGAGTGCCATTCAAAGGAGTGCCATGCTCGTGGGCTATCCCTTACCCCAAGCCCCAAGCCCCAAGCCCCAAGCCCCAAGCCCCAAGCCCCAAGCCCCAAGCCCCAAGCCCCGTCCTCAAGCTCCCATGAAAGACCGCCATGTATATTCCACTTCAGAGGGGCTTTGGGAGTCTGACAAAGAGTGGCCGTACAGGTGTGCCCCTCGGGTATTATCACGGTGAGATGAACAGTGACCAGTGCAAAAACATCACGCCACGCCTAGCGCCTTGGCCTGTCCGAGGGGGGCCAATCGGGGGACAAACGCCCACACAACGCATGCCCACGGAAAGCTGGAGGCCTGCTGAATGCAGGGAGATCGCCCGCGCGCGCCTCTCAGACTCGTAGCAAGCACGAGGGCTTCACCAGACGCCCGAGGCCACAACCGTTGACCTAGTGCTCGACTTTGACTGTCGCAGTGGCTTTTTTTGTCCACAGGGTGGCGCAAAGTTTCAAAACCCTGTAACGTCCGTGCACTGTCTTGACATTTTCTGGGCGGTGTCAAAGTGCCTCGACCAATGGGCTAGCGGTATGTAAACGAGTGCCATGCAAATGAGTGCCATGCTCGTGGGCTCTCCCTTACCTAACCCTAACCCTAACCCTAACCCTAACCCTAACCCTAACCAAGCTCCGCTCAAAGTAAGCACACAAACCTCTGCATTTCTACCCTCTCCACAATGAAATACCAAAGCATGATGTAATGTTTTCTCTTTCTTTTCGTTTTTCTTCTCAGGTGAGACCCACAGCCGCACTTGGCTCCCTTCTGAGGCACGCGGGTGCAAATAAGAATGTGTACACCAGGAAGGAGGTAGATTTAGTTTATTTTTCCATTTGGCACAAGTAGAGGTACAGGTGTTAGAATGCTTTAGTTGTCCCTGCTCCTCTTTGATAGTTTCCCAGCAGCGTGTCCAAACAAATGACAAACATTTGGTCCTCACTCCAGCCTCTGCGCTGCAGTCTAGGGCAGTGGTTCTCATCCCTGGTCCTCGGGACCCCCTGCCCTGCATGTTTTAGACGTTTCCCTCCTCAAACACACCTGATTCAAATGAATGGCTCGTTAACAGGCCCATTTATTTGAATCAGGTGTGTTGGAGCAGGGAAACATCTCAAACATGCAGGGCAGGGGGTCCCGAGGACCAGCGTTGAGAACCACTGGTTTAGGGCAACAGGGTTCAGGCCGGCTCTGACCATTTATGTCCCCGCAGGTGATCTTCTACCTTGGCCGGTACATCTTTCAGAACAAGCTGTACGACCAGAAGCAGCAGCACATTGTCAACCTAGGCAGTGATCCTCTGGGGGCCGCGCTGGGGATCGACACGTTCTCTGTGAAGGAGCCACTGTAAGGAACACACATTGCTCTCACACCAACACACAGACGTACACACACACGCGCACGCACACGTCTCAAGGGATTTCCATGGAGAGGAAGCAGCTGCCTAATGCCCCTTGGGAAGTGTGTGTGATTTATTTTGAAATGTGTGTAGACCATGTGCAGACAGCCAGCATCTGTATTGTAACCCCAGGTATGTGTGTGTGTGTGTGTGTGTCCAAGACGTTTCCTCTCCAGGCTGAGCCAAAAACTCATTCCCGTGTTAAACCCAGGTAAGCAGTATAGGATGACATTCACTGGAATGCAGTGCCAGAGATGCCCATCTCAGAAAGTGTATCGAGCAGGATCTGGTGGTTGACCGTGTCGAATGCTGCAGATAGGTACAGCAAAATGGTCACAGATGACCTTGAAGCAGCTCTGGCAGACTGGAGGGAATAGTGACTGACAGGAGGTGGGGCGAGGAGAAAGGATGAGGTCACGAGGTCAGAGATCTCTGCCTCGGACAGAGGAGAGAAAGAGTTTAGACGTGTAGTTGGGTCAGTCCTAGAGGAGGGAGTGTGAGTAGGAAAGAGGGGTTCATGGAACTGACTGCTAACATCAAATACTTTCTTTTCAACAAAGGAGGGGAATCCACCGGCTATTGGGGAGGAAAGAGGCCAGGTTCGGCCAAAGAGGAAGAGGAGGAACGTTGCGTCCACGGCACCACTGTGAGTCCTGCCCTTTTAACCCCAGAGCCTTGCGTCCATGGATACATGTTGACATCTCAGTACACAGTTTGTAAGTCACTTTGGAGAATGTGTGTTCTCTTTCTCTCCTTGATTCACCTGTACTGTCCAGCCATACACAAATGCCATCAAACACACGCATATAATGCGTTGGATGGCATTTATGTATGGCTGGACAGTACAGATATAGCTGCCACCAAAACAGTACTAATTCCACAAATGATGCACATGGGACATGGCACAAAGGTGATAACTCAGTTTGGAGACTATTGTGTGTGTGTGTGTGTGTTTCTGCAGGCCGACCTACCCGCCAGCTTCCTGGACCCTTGCTTCATCTGCCAGAGCCGGCCCAAGAACGGATGCATCGTGCACGGGCCCACCATCCACCTCATTTCCTGCTATCAATGCGCTCGCAAGCTGCAGAGGGGCAACAAACAGTGTCCAGTGTGCAGGGAGCCCATGGAGGCTGTGCTGCTCCTGATTGTCTCGTAGTGCCATGTTAGTGTTTGAATAAATATATACATATGTGTGAACCTTCTCCTATGTGTATGTTACTTCTTGTACATCACTTACCTTGTGTATTACTTACCTGCGTTGGCGTTCATAGTTTCAGGACATCCCAACAGGTAACAACGATGACGAGGGCTCCTGGTCCTTTTTTAAAATGTGGTTCCCGTTGATTTTCTTCTGCATTCCAACCTAGAGAACCAAAGATGTGATTAGATTCAACTTTATTGTCATTACACAAGTACAGGTACAAGGCAACCAAATGTAGTTTAGGTCTGGCCAGAAGTAAGTGCAGGTGTTGTGCAATAAAGTATGGACAGAAGCTATCCTTAAAAAAAAAAAAAAAGTGTCAAAGTGCAGTGGAAATTGATTGCATATTACAGTTAAAGGTACGGTGCTGAATGCAAACAGTTGGCACTGCATATGACAGTCGTCAGTGCTAAGGAGCACAATCCAGTTAAGGTGGCGCAGTGCAAGATTCGCAAGTAAACAGCTGTTACTGTAAACAGCTGTGACTGCAATAAACAGACAGTGGTTGCAAATTGACATTCCAGTAGTGCAAGTGACAAAGTGAAGGCAGACGTGTGTCGGCTGGGCGAGGGGAGTCCTGGAGGATGCTGCGAGCTCGATGCAGACAGCGTTTCCTCTGGATGTGCTCGATGGCAGGTAGTGGAGTCCCTACAAGAACGGAAAATTCATCACAAACCCCCACAGTCACACATCAGCTCCGGTTCCGGGCAGTCTCACTTCACAAACCTCCAATGTGGTTTACGTCATCACCTGCACCCTCTGCCACAAACACTACGTTGGAGAAACCGGGGCATCGATAGACACCAGGCTGAAACAACACCAGAACAACAAACCGCCTGGCACAGCTACAAACAACACTGGTCACACACTTCCAGGAGCACCCCCTCACTCACCTACACACTAAAAAACGTTGCAACAACACTTACCTTGATCTCCAAATATGTGGCACCTACCTTTCCCTGCAGACACGTGATTTACACACTCGTCCATCGCCACAGAGCACCTGCAAAAGAAAAGCAAACACACAATTTCACAACGCATCCATTTGCATTCCTGCCTTTTTCACTTGCCTTCCTATTTTTGTTGACCTGGTACGCTGCTGCCACTGCCAAGGACAAGAGCAGGCTGCAGCGTGTCATCCGCACTGCAGAGAAGGTGATTGGCTGCAATCTGCCTTCCCTCGAGAACCTGCACACATATCTCCCGTCTCTCAGTTTCCCGCACATGCACACGCGCACACACACACAAACACTGTCTAGACAGTACCCATTTATCGGTAACTTTGTATACGTTTATGCTGGTGCGCAGCGCGGGAAAGGGGAATCCACTTGTTTCTCACCTAACATATCAAAGGGTTACTGTTTTGAGCATCTCTCTCTGTGTGTGTGTGTGTGTGATTTAGCAGCTCAAACAATGGTAACGATGTCCAAAAATGGCACTCACCTACACACTAAAAAACGTTGCAACACCACTTACCTTGATCTCCAAATATTTGGCACCCACCTACCTACCTACCTACCTGCAGACACTGTTAGTGTTTGAATAAATATATATATATATATATATATATATATGTGTGTGTGTGTGAACCTTTTCCTATGTGTATGTTACTTCTTGTACATCACTTACCTTGTGTATTACTTACCTGCGTTGGCGTTCATAGTTTCAGGACATCCCAACAGGTAACAACGATGACGAGGGCTCCTGGTCCTTTTTTTCAATGTGGTTCCCGTTGATTTTCTCCTGCATTCCACCCTGGAGAACCAAAGATGAGATTAGATTCAACTTTATTGTCATTACACAAGTACAGGTACAAGGCAACCAAATGTAGTTTAGGTCTGGCCAGAAGTAAGTGCAGGTGTTGTGCAATAAAGTATGGACAGAAGCTATCCTTAAAAAAAAAAAAAAAGTGTCAAAGTGCAGTGGAAATTGATTGCATATTACAGTTAGAAGTACGGTGCTGAATGCAAACAGTTGGCACTGTATATGACAGTCGTCAGTGCAAAGGAGCACAACCCAGTTAAGGTGGCGCAGTGCAAGATTCGCAAGAAAACAGCTGTTACCTGCCTTTTTCACTTGCCTTCTTATTTTTGTTGACCTGGTACGCTGCTGCTGCTGCTGCTGCTGCCACTGCCAAGGACAAGAGCAGGCTGCAGCGTGTCATCCGCACTGCAGAGAAGGTGATTGGCTGCAATCTGCCTTCCCTCGAGAACCTGCACACATATCTCCCGTCTCTCAGTTTCCCGCACATGCACACGCGCACACACACACAAACACTGTCTAGACAGTACCCATTTATCGGTAACTTTGTATACGTTTATGCTGGTGCGCAGCGCGGGAAAGGGGAATCCACTTGTTTCTCACCTAACATATCAAAGGGTTACTGTTTTGAGCATCTCTCTGTGTGTGTGTGTGTCTGTGTGTGTCTGTGTGTGTCTGTGTCTGTGTGTGTCTGTGTGTGTGTGTGTGTGTGTGTGTGTGTGTGTGTGTGTGTGTGTCTGTCTGTCTGTCTGTCTGTCTGTCTGTCTGTCTGTCTGTCTGCTGTTCAGTAAAATATCTGCATTGCTCTAAACCCTACATAGGCCTAAATGCACTAATGATGAGGGATAGTGTTTATACAATCGAGCCTTTATTCTATTGTGGGCCAATGGGCTCGCGATGTGTAAACGAGTGCCATTCAAAGGAGTGCCATGCTCGTGGGCTATCCCTTACCCCAAGCCCCAAGCCCCAAGCCCCAAGCCCCAAGCCCCAAGCCCCAAGCCCCAAGCCCCAAGCCCCGTCCTCAAGCTCCCATGAAAGACCGCCATGTATATTCCACTTCAGAGGGGCTTTGGGAGTCTGACAAAGAGTGGCCGTACAGGTGTGCCCCTCGGGTATTATCACGGTGAGATGAACAGTGACCAGTGCAAAAACATCACGCCACGCCTAGCGCCTTGGCCTGTCCGAGGGGGGCCAATCGGGGGACAAACGCCCACACAACGCATGCCCACGGAAAGCTGGAGGCCTGCTGAATGCAGGGAGATCGCCCGCGCGCGCCTCTCAGACTCGTAGCAAGCACGAGGGCTTCACCAGACGCCCGAGGCCACAACCGTTGACCTAGTGCTCGACTTTGACTGTCGCAGTGGCTTTTTTTGTCCACAGGGTGGCGCAAAGTTTCAAAACCCTGTAACGTCCGTGCACTGTCTTGACATTTTCTGGGCGGTGTCAAAGTGCCTCGACCAATGGGCTAGCGGTATGTAAACGAGTGCCATGCAAATGAGTGCCATGCTCGTGGGCTCTCCCTTACCCTACCTACCCTACCTACCTACCTACGTATGCCCACTACCCACAGGCTGGCTAGGAGGGCTAGGCTATCCCCCCAAACCCCAATGAAACCCCAATGAAACCCCACAGCTGACCGCACTGACGTCATTTGGAGCAGAAGCTTGGATTGATTGATTGATTGATTGATTGATTGATTGATTGATGAATTTATGGATCGACGATTGCTTCTCTTTATCACTGATCGTTTTCTTTATCATTTTTTCTCACATGTTCACACATTAGGATAAAATGAAACGGGGGTTTTGGTCTGGCTCGCCACTTGCGAACGAAATCAATGACGACCACAGAGAGTGAACGACGCGTTCGTCTTCTTCATTTGAAGCAATGCATTTTGACCAGCCGGCCGGCCGTGCGGCGCCCCCTGCGGGACTGCAGCATATTTGTTGCAATAACACAAATCCGTAACTGGAGCGCTGGCTTTTGACTGGGGGAGACGCGCAGCACGGACTCTGGACTGTGGCGCGCTGTGGGCGCAACACGACAGCGTGCAATAGCCACTCGGCAATATGTGTATATACACTTTGCTCAACAAATCCACACTCTCACGAACAGCTAAACACGACTCACACACAAATGACTGCGGGCATTCTCCACTGTACACATTGTATGTGGGTGCATGAGCTGTGTTGCGCGCACAACGTCTTCCCATGCCGCCCTCGCCCCGCTACGGAGCTATGCACAATACATCGACTTTGCTCAGTAATGACAGCCTTTTATCAACAGCTAAACGCCAACAAAAAGACACACCCGTCACAACGGGGATGAGAAGCGCATTGCCGCAGCACAGCAATAACCCCACATTAATAACAGCAATAACCCCACATTAATAACGGTGGACCCCAAATGAATAGGGATGAACGGAGCAGCTGTCAGAAGCGGGCTGCAAAATTTACTCTGAAAATTTAGCCCGCCCACCCGCCCATGCGCCCTCTGCTCCATTTATAGAGCTCAATTGGAGGGAGGGGTTTGGCGTTTGGGGGGCTCAAAAACGTCACGACGTCACTCTGCCAAGTCATGTGACTATTTTTACACTCAACCATCGTCGCCACACAGCACCTGCTGTATCAGAACGGACACGTTACTTCAGCCCGACCCATTGTCTACCTCTACGTTCTCACCCCAGGCCAACGCCAACAGCCAAACCCTGAGCCATAACCCCAAGCTCCCCAAACCACCGACCCAATTCTAACACCAACACTGCGGGAAGGTGATGGTGTGTACCACCCCGCCCACGCAAACTCTCTGGGTGACAACTATTTTCAAGGAAGGAAGGGACAAGGGAAAGTGAAAGAGTTTTTAATTTTTTTATTTTATTTTGACTTATGTGGCACAGCACAGTATACGCTCAACCATCAGCAATCACCTATAGGGCCCAAACCCAGCACTAACCCCAAGTCCTCTACCTGTCTAACCCTAACCCCCCGCGTGCTCCCCCTCGTCCCCGATCCTGAACGCAACAAACCCCACCCCTGGCCTAACCCCAAGTCCTCTACCTGTCTAACCCTAACCCCCCGCGTGCTCCCCCTCGTCCCCGATCCTGAACGCAACAAACCCCACCCCTGGCCTAACCCCAAGTCCTCTACCTGTCTAACCCTGTGTTCTCCCCTCCTCTGGCCTAACCCCAAGTCCTCTACCTGTCTAACCCTAACCCCCCGCGTGCTCCCCCTCGTCCCCGATCCTGAACGCAACAAACCCCACCCCTGGCCTAACCCCAAGTCCTCTACCTGTCTAACCCTAACCCCCCGCGTGCTCCCCCTCGTCCCCGATCCTGAACGCAACAAACCCCACCCCTGGCCTAACCCCAAGTCCTCTACCTGTCTAACCCTGTGTTCTCCCCTCCTCTGGCCTAACCCCAAGTCCTCTTCCCTCTCTAACCCTAAACCCCCGCGTGCTCCCCCTCGTCCGCGATCCTGAACGCAACAAACCCCACCCCTGGCCTAACCCCAAGTCCTCTACCTGTCTAACCCTGTGTCCTCCCCTCCTCTGGTTCTGCAGCAATGAAACACAAAGGTGCTTCTGATAGCAAACCTTTGTGGACCGGCAGCTGCGATTTATCAGACCCCGCTTCTCCAATTCCAGCCACAGCAGGATACCTCGGGTCTCACTCTTGCGCTTGGACACAAAGTTCAAGATGGCGAAGTCTTCCTCTGACGTGTTGCCAAAGCGCCGCGCACTCCTGCTCCACCCCGGCTTCTGTCCCGACTGGCCATCCCGTCTACAAGACATTGTCGGGGTTAGACCTGAGGACGCTAGGTTAAAGGATTGGAACAGAACACAAGCCATTAGTTTACAGGGGAATGCAAAATCCTTTTACAACAGTTATGACAACGCCTTGCAACAATATCTGCATTGCCCCAAACCCTATGTAGGCCTACATGCACGCTCATGATGCACCTGCAAAAAAAACACACAATCACCGTCTACACAGTACCCATTTATCTGTAACTTTGTATACGTTTATGCTGGTGCGCAGCGCGGGAAAGGGGAATACACTTGTTTCTCACCTAACATATCAAAGGGTTACTGTTTTGAGCATCTCTCTCTGTGTGTGTGTGTCTGTGTGTGTCTGTGTGTGTCTGTGTGTGTGTGTGTGTGTGTGTGTGTGTTTAGCATTGATTTAGCAGCTCAAACAATGGTAAAGATGTCCAAAAATGGCACTCACCTACACACTAAAAAACGTTGCAACAACACTTACCTTGATCTCCAAATATTTGGCACCCACCTACCTACCTACCTGCAGACACTGTTAGTGTTTGAATAAATATATATATATATATATATATATATATATATGTGTGTGTGTGTGTGAACCTTCTCCTATGTGTATGTTACTTCTTGTACATCACTTACCTTGTGTATTACTTACCTGCGTTGGCGTTCATAGTTTCAGGACATCCCAACAGGTAACAACGATGACGAGGGCTCCTGGTCCTTTTTTAAAATGTGGTTCCCGTTGATTTTCTTCTGCATTCCAACCTAGAGAACCAAAGATGTGATTAGATTCAACTTTATTGTCATTACACAAGTACAGGTACAAGGCAACCAAATGTAGTTTAGGTCTGGCCAGAAGTAAGTGCAGGTGTTGTGCAATAAAGTATGGACAGAAGCTATCCTTAAAAAAAAAAAAAAAGTGTCAAAGTGCAGTGGAAATTGATTGCATATTACAGTTAAAGGTACGGTGCTGAATGCAAACAGTTGGCACTGCATATGACAGTCGTCAGTGCTAAGGAGCACAATCCAGTTAAGGTGGCGCAGTGCAAGATTCGCAAGTAAACAGCTGTTACTGTAAACAGCTGTGACTGCAATAAACAGACAGTGGTTGCAAATTGACATTCCAGTAGTGCAAGTGACAAAGTGAAGGCAGACGTGTGTCGGCTGGGCGAGGGGAGTCCTGGAGGATGCTGCGAGCTCGATGCAGACAGCGTTTCCTCTGGATGTGCTCGATGGCAGGTAGTGGAGTCCCTACAAGAACGGAAAATTCATCACAAACCCCCACAGTCACACATCAGCTCCGGTTCCGGGCAGTCTCACTTCACAAACCTCCAATGTGGTTTACGTCATCACCTGCACCCTCTGCCACAAACACTACGTTGGAGAAACCGGGGCATCGATAGACACCAGGCTGAAACAACACCAGAACAACAAACCGCCTGGCACAGCTACAAACAACACTGGTCACACACTTCCAGGAGCACCCCCTCACTCACCTACACACTAAAAAACGTTGCAACAACACTTACCTTGATCTCCAAATATGTGGCACCTACCTTTCCCTGCAGACACGTGATTTACACACTCGTCCATCGCCACAGAGCACCTGCAAAAGAAAAGCAAACACACAATTTCACAACGCATCCATTTGCATTCCTGCCTTTTTCACTTGCCTTCCTATTTTTGTTGACCTGGTACGCTGCTGCCACTGCCAAGGACAAGAGCAGGCTGCAGCGTGTCATCCGCACTGCAGAGAAGGTGATTGGCTGCAATCTGCCTTCCCTCGAGAACCTGCACACATATCTCCCGTCTCTCAGTTTCCCGCACATGCACACGCGCACACACACACAAACACTGTCTAGACAGTACCCATTTATCGGTAACTTTGTATACGTTTATGCTGGTGCGCAGCGCGGGAAAGGGGAATCCACTTGTTTCTCACCTAACATATCAAAGGGTTACTGTTTTGAGCATCTCTCTCTGTGTGTGTGTGTGTGTGTGTGTGTGTGTGTGTCTCTGTGTGTCTGTGTGTGTCTGTGTGTGTCTGTGTGTGTGTCTGTGTGTGTCTGTGTGTGTCTGTGTGTGTCTGTGTGTGTGTGTGTGTGTGTGTGTGTGTTTAGCATTGATTTAGCAGCTCAAACAATGGTAACGATGTCCAAAAATGGCACTCACCTACACACTAAAAAACGTTGCAACACCACTTACCTTGATCTCCAAATATTTGGCACCCACCTACCTACCTACCTACCTGCAGACACTGTTAGTGTTTGAATAAATATATATATATATATATATATATATGTGTGTGTGAACCTTTTCCTATGTGTATGTTACTTCTTGTACATCACTTACCTTGTGTATTACTTACCTGCGTTGGCGTTCATAGTTTCAGGACATCCCAACAGGTAACAACGATGACGAGGGCTCCTGGTCCTTTTTTTCAATGTGGTTCCCGTTGATTTTCTCCTGCATTCCACCCTGGAGAACCAAAGATGAGATTAGATTCAACTTTATTGTCATTACACAAGTACAGGTACAAGGCAACCAAATGTAGTTTAGGTCTGGCCAGAAGTAAGTGCAGGTGTTGTGCAATAAAGTATGGACAGAAGCTATCCTTAAAAAAAAAAAAAAGTGTCAAAGTGCAGTGGAAATTGATTGCATATTACAGTTAGAAGTACGGTGCTGAATGCAAACAGTTGGCACTGTATATGACAGTCGTCAGTGCAAAGGAGCACAACCCAGTTAAGGTGGCGCAGTGCAAGATTCGCAAGAAAACAGCTGTTACCTGCCTTTTTCACTTGCCTTCTTATTTTTGTTGACCTGGTACGCTGCTGCTGCTGCTGCTGCTGCCACTGCCAAGGACAAGAGCAGGCTGCAGCGTGTCATCCGCACTGCAGAGAAGGTGATTGGCTGCAATCTGCCTTCCCTCGAGAACCTGCACACATATCTCCCGTCTCTCAGTTTCCCGCACATGCACACGCGCACACACACACAAACACTGTCTAGACAGTACCCATTTATCGGTAACTTTGTATACGTTTATGCTGGTGCGCAGCGCGGGAAAGGGGAATCCACTTGTTTCTCACCTAACATATCAAAGGGTTACTGTTTTGAGCATCTCTCTGTGTGTGTGTGTGTCTGTGTGTGTCTGTGTGTGTCTGTGTCTGTGTGTGTCTGTGTGTGTGTGTGTGTGTGTGTGTGTGTGTGTCTGTCTGTCTGTCTGTCTGTCTGTCTGTCTGTCTGTCTGTCTGTCTGCTGTTCAGTAAAATATCTGCATTGCTCTAAACCCTACATAGGCCTACATGCACTAATGATGAGGGATAGTGTTTATACAATCGAGCCTTTATTCTATTGTGGGCCAATGGGCTCGCGATGTGTAAACGAGTGCCATTCAAAGGAGTGCCATGCTCGTGGGCTATCCCTTACCCCAAGCCCCAAGCCCCAAGCCCCAAGCCCCAAGCCCCAAGCCCCAAGCCCCAAGCCCCAAGCCCCAAGCCCCGTCCTCAAGCTCCCATGAAAGACCGCCATGTATATTCCACTTCAGAGGGGCTTTGGGAGTCTGACAAAGAGTGGCCGTACAGGTGTGCCCCTCGGGTATTATCACGGTGAGATGAACAGTGACCAGTGCAAAAACATCACGCCACGCCTAGCGCCTTGGCCTGTCCGAGGGGGGCCAATCGGGGGACAAACGCCCACACAACGCATGCCCACGGAAAGCTGGAGGCCTGCTGAATGCAGGGAGATCGCCCGCGCGCGCCTCTCAGACTCGTAGCAAGCACGAGGGCTTCACCAGACGCCCGAGGCCACAACCGTTGACCTAGTGCTCGACTTTGACTGTCGCAGTGGCTTTTTTTGTCCACAGGGTGGCGCAAAGTTTCAAAACCCTGTAACGTCCGTGCACTGTCTTGACATTTTCTGGGCGGTGTCAAAGTGCCTCGACCAATGGGCTAGCGGTATGTAAACGAGTGCCATGCAAATGAGTGCCATGCTCGTGGGCTCTCCCTTACCTACCTACCCTACCTACCTACCTACGTATGCCCACTACCCACAGGCTGGCTAGGAGGGCTAGGCTATCCCCCCAAACCCCAATGAAACCCCAATGAAACCCCACAGCTGACCGCACTGACGTCATTTGGAGCAGAAGCTTGGATTGATTGATTGATTGATTGATTGATTGATGAATTTATGGATCGACGATTGCTTCTCTTTATCACTGATCGTTTTCTTTATCATTTTTTCTCACATGTTCACACATTAGGATAAAATGAAACGGGGGTTTTGGTCTGGCTCGCCACTTGCGAACGAAATCAATGACGACCACAGAGAGTGAACGACGCGTTCGTCTTCTTCATTTGAAGCAATGCATTTTGACCAGCCGGCCGGCCGTGCGGCGCCCCCTGCGGGACTGCAGCATATTTGTTGCAATAACACAAATCCGTAACTGGAGCGCTGGCTTTTGACTGGGGGAGACGCGCAGCACGGACTCTGGACTGTGGCGCGCTGTGGGCGGAACACGACAGCGTGCAATAGCCACTCGGCAATATGTGTATATACACTTTGCTCAACAAATCCACACTCTCACGAACAGCTAAACACGACTCACACACAAATGACTGCGGGCATTCTCCACTGTACACATTGTATGTGGGTGCATGAGCTGTGTTGCGCGCACAACGTCTTCCCATGCCGCCCTCACCCCGCTACGGAGCTATGCACAATACATCGACTTTGCTCAGTAATGACAGCCTTTTATCAACAGCTAAACGCCAACAAAAAGACACACCCGTCACAACGGGGATGAGAAGCGCATTGCCGCAGCACAGCAATAACCCCACATTAATAACAGCAATAACCCCACATTAATAACGGTGGACCCCAAATGAATAGGGATGAACGGAGCAGCTGTCAGAAGCGGGCTGCAAAATTTACTCTGAAAATTTAGCCCGCCCACCCGCCCATGCGCCCTCTGCTCCATTTATAGAGCTCAATTGGAGGGAGGGGTTTGGCGTTTGGGGGGCTCAAAAACGTCACGACGTCACTCTGCCAAGTCATGTGACTATTTTTACACTCAACCATCGTCGCCACACAGCACCTGCTGTATCAGAACGGACACGTTACTTCAGCCCGACCCATTGTCTACCTCTACGTTCTCACCCCAGGCCAACGCCAACAGCCAAACCCTGAGCCATAACCCCAAGCTCCCCAAACCACCGACCCAATTCTAACACCAACACTGCGGGAAGGTGATGGTGTGTACCACCCCGCCCACGCAAACTCTCTGGGTGACAACTATTTTCAAGGAAGGAAGGGACAAGGGAAAGTGAAAGAGTTTTTAATTTTTTTATTTTATTTTGACTTATGTGGCACAGCACAGTATACGCTCAACCATCAGCAATCACCTATAGGGCCCAAACCCAGCACTAACCCCAAGTCCTCTACCTGTCTAACCCTAACCCCCCGCGTGCTCCCCCTCGTCCCCGATCCTGAACGCAACAAACCCCACCCCTGGCCTAACCCCAAGTCCTCTACCTGTCTAACCCTAACCCCCCGCGTGCTCCCCCTCGTCCCCGATCCTGAACGCAACAAACCCCACCCCTGGCCTAACCCCAAGTCCTCTACCTGTCTAACCCTGTGTTCTCCCCTCCTCTGGCCTAACCCCAAGTCCTCTACCTGTCTAACCCTAACCCCCCGCGTGCTCCCCCTCGTCCCCGATCCTGAACGCAACAAACCCCACCCCTGGCCTAACCCCAAGTCCTCTACCTGTCTAACCCTAACCCCCCGCGTGCTCCCCCTCGTCCCCGATCCTGAACGCAACAAACCCCACCCCTGGCCTAACCCCAAGTCCTCTACCTGTCTAACCCTGTGTTCTCCCCTCCTCTGGCCTAACCCCAAGTCCTCTTCCCTCTCTAACCCTAAACCCCCGCGTGCTCCCCCTCGTCCGCGATCCTGAACGCAACAAACCCCACCCCTGGCCTAACCCCAAGTCCTCTACCTGTCTAACCCTGTGTCCTCCCCTCCTCTGGTTCTGCAGCAATGAAACACAAAGGTGCTTCTGATAGCAAACCTTTGTGGACCGGCAGCTGCGATTTATCAGACCCCGCTTCTCCAATTCCAGCCACAGCAGGATACCTCGGGTCTCACTCTTGCGCTTGGACACAAAGTTCAAGATGGCGAAGTCTTCCTCTGACGTGTTGCCAAAGCGCCGCGCACTCCTGCTCCACCCCGGCTTCTGTCCCGACTGGCCATCCCGTCTACAAGACATTGTCGGGGTTAGACCTGAGGACGCTAGGTTAAAGGATTGGAACAGAACACAAGCCATTAGTTTACAGGGGAATGCAAAATCCTTTTACAACAGTTATGACAACGCCTTGCAACAATATCTGCATTGCCCCAAACCCTATGTAGGCCTACATGCACGCTCATGATGCACCTGCAAAAAAAACACACAATCACCGTCTACACAGTACCCATTTATCTGTAACTTTGTATACGTTTATGCTGGTGCGCAGCGCGGGAAAGGGGAATACACTTGTTTCTCACCTAACATATCAAAGGGTTACTGTTTTGAGCATCTCTCTCTGTGTGTGTGTGTCTGTGTGTGTCTGTGTGTGTCTGTGTGTGTGTGTGTGTGTGTGTGTGTGTGTTAGCATTGATTTAGCAGCTCAAACAATGGTAAAGATGTCCAAAAATGGCACTCACCTACACACTAAAAAACGTTGCAACAACACTTACCTTGATCTCCAAATATTTGGCACCCACCTACCTACCTACCTGCAGACACTGTTAGTGTTTGAATAAATATATATATATATATATATATATATATATGTGTGTGTGTGTGTGAACCTTCTCCTATGTGTATGTTACTTCTTGTACATCACTTACCTTGTGTATTACTTACCTGCGTTGGCGTTCATAGTTTCAGGACATCCCAACAGGTAACAACGATGACGAGGGCTCCTGGTCCTTTTTTAAAATGTGGTTCCCGTTGATTTTCTTCTGCATTCCAACCTAGAGAACCAAAGATGTGATTAGATTCAACTTTATTGTCATTACACAAGTACAGGTACAAGGCAACCAAATGTAGTTTAGGTCTGGCCAGAAGTAAGTGCAGGTGTTGTGCAATAAAGTATGGACAGAAGCTATCCTTAAAAAAAAAAAAAAAGTGTCAAAGTGCAGTGGAAATTGATTGCATATTACAGTTAAAGGTACGGTGCTGAATGCAAACAGTTGGCACTGCATATGACAGTCGTCAGTGCTAAGGAGCACAATCCAGTTAAGGTGGCGCAGTGCAAGATTCGCAAGTAAACAGCTGTTACTGTAAACAGCTGTGACTGCAATAAACAGACAGTGGTTGCAAATTGACATTCCAGTAGTGCAAGTGACAAAGTGAAGGCAGACGTGTGTCGGCTGGGCGAGGGGAGTCCTGGAGGATGCTGCGAGCTCGATGCAGACAGCGTTTCCTCTGGATGTGCTCGATGGCAGGTAGTGGAGTCCCTACAAGAACGGAAAATTCATCACAAACCCCCACAGTCACACATCAGCTCCGGTTCCGGGCAGTCTCACTTCACAAACCTCCAATGTGGTTTACGTCATCACCTGCACCCTCTGCCACAAACACTACGTTGGAGAAACCGGGGCATCGATAGACACCAGGCTGAAACAACACCAGAACAACAAACCGCCTGGCACAGCTACAAACAACACTGGTCACACACTTCCAGGAGCACCCCCTCACTCACCTACACACTAAAAAACGTTGCAACAACACTTACCTTGATCTCCAAATATGTGGCACCTACCTTTCCCTGCAGACACGTGATTTACACACTCGTCCATCGCCACAGAGCACCTGCAAAAGAAAAGCAAACACACAATTTCACAACGCATCCATTTGCATTCCTGCCTTTTTCACTTGCCTTCCTATTTTTGTTGACCTGGTACGCTGCTGCCACTGCCAAGGACAAGAGCAGGCTGCAGCGTGTCATCCGCACTGCAGAGAAGGTGATTGGCTGCAATCTGCCTTCCCTCGAGAACCTGCACACATATCTCCCGTCTCTCAGTTTCCCGCACATGCACACGCGCACACACACACAAACACTGTCTAGACAGTACCCATTTATCGGTAACTTTGTATACGTTTATGCTGGTGCGCAGCGCGGGAAAGGGGAATCCACTTGTTTCTCACCTAACATATCAAAGGGTTACTGTTTTGAGCATCTCTCTCTGTGTGTGTGTGTGTGTGTGTGTGTGTGTGTGTCTCTGTGTGTCTGTGTGTGTCTGTGTGTGTCTGTGTGTGTGTCTGTGTGTGTCTGTGTGTGTCTGTGTGTGTCTGTGTGTGTGTGTGTGTGTGTGTGTGTGTTTAGCATTGATTTAGCAGCTCAAACAATGGTAACGATGTCCAAAAATGGCACTCACCTACACACTAAAAAACGTTGCAACACCACTTACCTTGATCTCCAAATATTTGGCACCCACCTACCTACCTACCTACCTGCAGACACTGTTAGTGTTTGAATAAATATATATATATATATATATATATATGTGTGTGTGAACCTTTTCCTATGTGTATGTTACTTCTTGTACATCACTTACCTTGTGTATTACTTACCTGCGTTGGCGTTCATAGTTTCAGGACATCCCAACAGGTAACAACGATGACGAGGGCTCCTGGTCCTTTTTTTCAATGTGGTTCCCGTTGATTTTCTCCTGCATTCCACCCTGGAGAACCAAAGATGAGATTAGATTCAACTTTATTGTCATTACACAAGTACAGGTACAAGGCAACCAAATGTAGTTTAGGTCTGGCCAGAAGTAAGTGCAGGTGTTGTGCAATAAAGTATGGACAGAAGCTATCCTTAAAAAAAAAAAAAAAGTGTCAAAGTGCAGTGGAAATTGATTGCATATTACAGTTAGAAGTACGGTGCTGAATGCAAACAGTTGGCACTGTATATGACAGTCGTCAGTGCAAAGGAGCACAACCCAGTTAAGGTGGCGCAGTGCAAGATTCGCAAGAAAACAGCTGTTACCTGCCTTTTTCACTTGCCTTCTTATTTTTGTTGACCTGGTACGCTGCTGCTGCTGCTGCTGCTGCCACTGCCAAGGACAAGAGCAGGCTGCAGCGTGTCATCCGCACTGCAGAGAAGGTGATTGGCTGCAATCTGCCTTCCCTCGAGAACCTGCACACATATCTCCCGTCTCTCAGTTTCCCGCACATGCACACGCGCACACACACACAAACACTGTCTAGACAGTACCCATTTATCGGTAACTTTGTATACGTTTATGCTGGTGCGCAGCGCGGGAAAGGGGAATCCACTTGTTTCTCACCTAACATATCAAAGGGTTACTGTTTTGAGCATCTCTCTGTGTGTGTGTGTGTCTGTGTGTGTCTGTGTGTGTCTGTGTCTGTGTGTGTCTGTGTGTGTGTGTGTGTGTGTGTGTGTGTGTGTCTGTCTGTCTGTCTGTCTGTCTGTCTGTCTGTCTGTCTGTCTGTCTGTCTGCTGTTCAGTAAAATATCTGCATTGCTCTAAACCCTACATAGGCCTACATGCACTAATGATGAGGGATAGTGTTTATACAATCGAGCCTTTATTCTATTGTGGGCCAATGGGCTCGCGATGTGTAAACGAGTGCCATTCAAAGGAGTGCCATGCTCGTGGGCTATCCCTTACCCCAAGCCCCAAGCCCCAAGCCCCAAGCCCCAAGCCCCAAGCCCCAAGCCCCAAGCCCCAAGCCCCAAGCCCCGTCCTCAAGCTCCCATGAAAGACCGCCATGTATATTCCACTTCAGAGGGGCTTTGGGAGTCTGACAAAGAGTGGCCGTACAGGTGTGCCCCTCGGGTATTATCACGGTGAGATGAACAGTGACCAGTGCAAAAACATCACGCCACGCCTAGCGCCTTGGCCTGTCCGAGGGGGGCCAATCGGGGGACAAACGCCCACACAACGCATGCCCACGGAAAGCTGGAGGCCTGCTGAATGCAGGGAGATCGCCCGCGCGCGCCTCTCAGACTCGTAGCAAGCACGAGGGCTTCACCAGACGCCCGAGGCCACAACCGTTGACCTAGTGCTCGACTTTGACTGTCGCAGTGGCTTTTTTTGTCCACAGGGTGGCGCAAAGTTTCAAAACCCTGTAACGTCCGTGCACTGTCTTGACATTTTCTGGGCGGTGTCAAAGTGCCTCGACCAATGGGCTAGCGGTATGTAAACGAGTGCCATGCAAATGAGTGCCATGCTCGTGGGCTCTCCCTTACCTACCTACCCTACCTACCTACCTACGTATGCCCACTACCCACAGGCTGGCTAGGAGGGCTAGGCTATCCCCCCAAACCCCAATGAAACCCCAATGAAACCCCACAGCTGACCGCACTGACGTCATTTGGAGCAGAAGCTTGGATTGATTGATTGATTGATTGATTGATTGATGAATTTATGGATCGACGATTGCTTCTCTTTATCACTGATCGTTTTCTTTATCATTTTTTCTCACATGTTCACACATTAGGATAAAATGAAACGGGGGTTTTGGTCTGGCTCGCCACTTGCGAACGAAATCAATGACGACCACAGAGAGTGAACGACGCGTTCGTCTTCTTCATTTGAAGCAATGCATTTTGACCAGCCGGCCGGCCGTGCGGCGCCCCCTGCGGGACTGCAGCATATTTGTTGCAATAACACAAATCCGTAACTGGAGCGCTGGCTTTTGACTGGGGGAGACGCGCAGCACGGACTCTGGACTGTGGCGCGCTGTGGGCGCAACACGACAGCGTGCAATAGCCACTCGGCAATATGTGTATATACACTTTGCTCAACAAATCCACACTCTCACGAACAGCTAAACACGACTCACACACAAATGACTGCGGGCATTCTCCACTGTACACATTGTATGTGGGTGCATGAGCTGTGTTGCGCGCACAACGTCTTCCCATGCCGCCCTCGCCCCGCTACGGAGCTATGCACAATACATCGACTTTGCTCAGTAATGACAGCCTTTTATCAACAGCTAAACGCCAACAAAAAGACACACCCGTCACAACGGGGATGAGAAGCGCATTGCCGCAGCACAGCAATAACCCCACATTAATAACAGCAATAACCCCACATTAATAACGGTGGACCCCAAATGAATAGGGATGAACGGAGCAGCTGTCAGAAGCGGGCTGCAAAATTTACTCTGAAAATTTAGCCCGCCCACCCCGCCCATGCGCCCTCTGCTCCATTTATAGAGCTCAATTGGAGGGAGGGGTTTGGCGTTTGGGGGGCTCAAAAACGTCACGACGTCACTCTGCCAAGTCATGTGACTATTTTTACACTCAACCATCGTCGCCAAACACAGCACCTGCTGTATCAGAACGGACACGTTACTTCAGCCCGACCCATTGTCTACCTCTACGTTCTCACCCCAGGCCAACGCCAACAGCCAAACCCTGAGCCATAACCCCCAGCTCCCCAAACCACCGACCCAATTCTAACACCAACACTGCGGGAAGGTGATGGTGTGTACCACCCCGCCCACGCAAACTCTCTGGGTGACAACTATTTTCAAGGAAGGAAGGGACAAGGGAAAGTGAAAGAGTTTTTAATTTTTTTATTTTATTTTGACTTATGTGGCACAGCACAGTATACGCTCAACCATCAGCAATCACCTATAGGGCCCAAACCCAGCACTAACCCCAAATCCTCTACCTGTCTAACCCTAACCCCCCGCGTGCTCCCCCTCGTCCCCGATCCTGAACGCAACAAACCCCACCCCTGGCCTAACCCCAAGTCCTCTACCTGTCTAACCCTAACCCCCCGCGTACTCCCCCTCGTCCCCGATCCTGAACGCAACAAACCCCACCCCTGGCCTAACCCCAAGTCCTCTACCTGTCTAACCCTGTGTTCTCCCCTCCTCTGGCCTAACCCCAAGTCCTCTTCCCTCTCTAACCCTAAACCCCCGCGTGCTCCCCCTCGTCCGCGATCCTGAACGCAACAAACCCCACCCCTGGCCTAACCCCAAGTCCTCTACCTGTCTAACCCTGTGTCCTCCCCTCCTCTGGCCTAACCCCAAGTCCTCTACCTGTCTAACCCTAAACCCCCGCGTGCTCCCCCTCGTCCCCGATCCTGAACGCAACAAACCCCACCCCTGGCCTAACCCCAAGTCCTCTACCTGTCTAACCCTGTGTTCTCCCCTCCTCTGGCCTAACCCCAAGTCCTCTTCCCTCTCTAACCCTAAACCCCCGCGTGCTCCCCCTCGTCCGCGATCCTGAACGCAACAAACCCCACCCCTGGCCTAACCCCAAGTCCTCTACCTGTCTAACCCTGTGTCCTCCCCTCCTCTGGTTCTGCAGCAATGAAACACAAAGGTGCTTCTGATAGCAAACCTTTGTGGACCGGCAGCTGCGATTTATCAGACCCCGCTTCTCCAATTCCAGCCACAGCAGGATACCTCGGGTCTCACTCTTGCGCTTGGACACAAAGTTCAAGATGGCGAAGTCTTCCTCTGACGTGTTGCCAAAGCGCCGCGCACTCCTGCTCCACCCCGGCTTCTGTCCCGACTGGCCATCCCGTCTACAAGACATTGTCGGGGTTAGACCTGAGGACGCTAGGTTAAAGGATTGGAACAGAACACAAGCCATTAGTTTACAGGGGAATGCAAAATCCTTTTACAACAGTTATGACAACGCCTTGCAACAATATCTGCATTGCCCCAAACCCTATGTAGGCCTACATGCACGCTCATGATGCACCTGCAAAAAAAACACACAATCACCGTCTACACAGTACCCATTTATCTGTAACTTTGTATACGTTTATGCTGGTGCGCAGCGCGGGAAAGGGGAATACACTTGTTTCTCACCTAACATATCAAAGGGTTACTGTTTTGAGCATCTCTCTCTGTGTGTGTGTGTCTGTGTGTGTCTGTGTGTGTCTGTGTGTGTGTGTGTGTGTTTAGCATTGATTTAGCAGCTCAAACAATGGTAAAGATGTCCAAAAATGGCACTCACCTACACACTAAAAAACGTTGCAACAACACTTACCTTGATCTCCAAATATTTGGCACCCACCTACCTACCTACCTGCAGACACTGTTAGTGTTTGAATAAATATATATATATATATATATATATATATATGTGTGTGTGTGTGTGAACCTTCTCCTATGTGTATGTTACTTCTTGTACATCACTTACCTTGTGTATTACTTACCTGCGTTGGCGTTCATAGTTTCAGGACATCCCAACAGGTAACAACGATGACGAGGGCTCCTGGTCCTTTTTTAAAATGTGGTTCCCGTTGATTTTCTTCTGCATTCCAACCTAGAGAACCAAAGATGTGATTAGATTCAACTTTATTGTCATTACACAAGTACAGGTACAAGGCAACCAAATGTAGTTTAGGTCTGGCCAGAAGTAAGTGCAGGTGTTGTGCAATAAAGTATGGACAGAAGCTATCCTTAAAAAAAAAAAAAAAGTGTCAAAGTGCAGTGGAAATTGATTGCATATTACAGTTAAAGGTACGGTGCTGAATGCAAACAGTTGGCACTGCATATGACAGTCGTCAGTGCTAAGGAGCACAATCCAGTTAAGGTGGCGCAGTGCAAGATTCGCAAGTAAACAGCTGTTACTGTAAACAGCTGTGACTGCAATAAACAGACAGTGGTTGCAAATTGACATTCCAGTAGTGCAAGTGACAAAGTGAAGGCAGACGTGTGTCGGCTGGGCGAGGGGAGTCCTGGAGGATGCTGCGAGCTCGATGCAGACAGCGTTTCCTCTGGATGTGCTCGATGGCAGGTAGTGGAGTCCCTACAAGAACGGAAAATTCATCACAAACCCCCACAGTCACACATCAGCTCCGGTTCCGGGCAGTCTCACTTCACAAACCTCCAATGTGGTTTACGTCATCACCTGCACCCTCTGCCACAAACACTACGTTGGAGAAACCGGGGCATCGATAGACACCAGGCTGAAACAACACCAGAACAACAAACCGCCTGGCACAGCTACAAACAACACTGGTCACACACTTCCAGGAGCACCCCCTCACTCACCTACACACTAAAAAACGTTGCAACAACACTTACCTTGATCTCCAAATATGTGGCACCTACCTTTCCCTGCAGACACGTGATTTACACACTCGTCCATCGCCACAGAGCACCTGCAAAAGAAAAGCAAACACACAATTTCACAACGCATCCATTTGCATTCCTGCCTTTTTCACTTGCCTTCCTATTTTTGTTGACCTGGTACGCTGCTGCCACTGCCAAGGACAAGAGCAGGCTGCAGCGTGTCATCCGCACTGCAGAGAAGGTGATTGGCTGCAATCTGCCTTCCCTCGAGAACCTGCACACATATCTCCCGTCTCTCAGTTTCCCGCACATGCACACGCGCACACACACACAAACACTGTCTAGACAGTACCCATTTATCGGTAACTTTGTATACGTTTATGCTGGTGCGCAGCGCGGGAAAGGGGAATCCACTTGTTTCTCACCTAACATATCAAAGGGTTACTGTTTTGAGCATCTCTCTCTGTGTGTGTGTGTGTGTGATTTAGCAGCTCAAACAATGGTAACGATGTCCAAAAATGGCACTCACCTACACACTAAAAAACGTTGCAACACCACTTACCTTGATCTCCAAATATTTGGCACCCACCTACCTACCTACCTACCTGCAGACACTGTTAGTGTTTGAATAAATATATATATATATATATATATATATATATGTGTGTGTGTGTGAACCTTTTCCTATGTGTATGTTACTTCTTGTACATCACTTACCTTGTGTATTACTTACCTGCGTTGGCGTTCATAGTTTCAGGACATCCCAACAGGTAACAACGATGACGAGGGCTCCTGGTCCTTTTTTTCAATGTGGTTCCCGTTGATTTTCTCCTGCATTCCACCCTGGAGAACCAAAGATGAGATTAGATTCAACTTTATTGTCATTACACAAGTACAGGTACAAGGCAACCAAATGTAGTTTAGGTCTGGCCAGAAGTAAGTGCAGGTGTTGTGCAATAAAGTATGGACAGAAGCTATCCTTAAAAAAAAAAAAAAGTGTCAAAGTGCAGTGGAAATTGATTGCATATTACAGTTAGAAGTACGGTGCTGAATGCAAACAGTTGGCACTGTATATGACAGTCGTCAGTGCAAAGGAGCACAACCCAGTTAAGGTGGCGCAGTGCAAGATTCGCAAGAAAACAGCTGTTACCTGCCTTTTTCACTTGCCTTCTTATTTTTGTTGACCTGGTACGCTGCTGCTGCTGCTGCTGCTGCCACTGCCAAGGACAAGAGCAGGCTGCAGCGTGTCATCCGCACTGCAGAGAAGGTGATTGGCTGCAATCTGCCTTCCCTCGAGAACCTGCACACATATCTCCCGTCTCTCAGTTTCCCGCACATGCACACGCGCACACACACACAAACACTGTCTAGACAGTACCCATTTATCGGTAACTTTGTATACGTTTATGCTGGTGCGCAGCGCGGGAAAGGGGAATCCACTTGTTTCTCACCTAACATATCAAAGGGTTACTGTTTTGAGCATCTCTCTGTGTGTGTGTGTGTCTGTGTGTGTCTGTGTGTGTCTGTGTCTGTGTGTGTCTGTGTGTGTGTGTGTGTGTGTGTGTGTGTGTGTGTGTGTCTGTCTGTCTGTCTGTCTGTCTGTCTGTCTGTCTGTCTGCTGTTCAGTAAAATATCTGCATTGCTCTAAACCCTACATAGGCCTAAATGCACTAATGATGAGGGATAGTGTTTATACAATCGAGCCTTTATTCTATTGTGGGCCAATGGGCTCGCGATGTGTAAACGAGTGCCATTCAAAGGAGTGCCATGCTCGTGGGCTATCCCTTACCCCAAGCCCCAAGCCCCAAACCCCAAGCCCCAAGCCCCAAGCCCCAAGCCCCAAGCCCCAAGCCCCGTCCTCAAGCTCCCATGAAAGACCGCCATGTATATTCCACTTCAGAGGGGCTTTGGGAGTCTGACAAAGAGTGGCCGTACAGGTGTGCCCCTCGGGTATTATCACGGTGAGATGAACAGTGACCAGTGCAAAAACATCACGCCACGCCTAGCGCCTTGGCCTGTCCGAGGGGGGCCAATCGGGGGACAAACGCCCACACAACGCATGCCCACGGAAAGCTGGAGGCCTGCTGAATGCAGGGAGATCGCCCGCGCGCGCCTCTCAGACTCGTAGCAAGCACGAGGGCTTCACCAGACGCCCGAGGCCACAACCGTTGACCTAGTGCTCGACTTTGACTGTCGCAGTGGCTTTTTTTGTCCACAGGGTGGCGCAAAGTTTCAAAACCCTGTAACGTCCGTGCACTGTCTTGACATTTTCTGGGCGGTGTCAAAGTGCCTCGACCAATGGGCTAGCGGTATGTAAACGAGTGCCATGCAAATGAGTGCCATGCTCGTGGGCTCTCCCTTACCTACCTACCCTACCTACCTACCTACGTATGCCCACTACCCACAGGCTGGCTAGGAGGGCTAGGCTATCCCCCCAAACCCCAATGAAACCCCAATGAAACCCCACAGCTGACCGCACTGACGTCATTTGGAGCAGAAGCTTGGATTGATTGATTGATTGATTGATTGATTGATTGATGAATTTATGGATCGACGATTGCTTCTCTTTATCACTGATCGTTTTCTTTATCATTTTTTCTCACATGTTCACACATTAGGATAAAATGAAACGGGGGTTTTGGTCTGGCTCGCCACTTGCGAACGAAATCAATGACGACCACAGAGAGTGAACGACGCGTTCGTCTTCTTCATTTGAAGCAATGCATTTTGACCAGCCGGCCGGCCGTGCGGCGCCCCCTGCGGGACTGCAGCATATTTGTTGCAATAACACAAATCCGTAACTGGAGCGCTGGCTTTTGACTGGGGGAGACGCGCAGCACGGACTCTGGACTGTGGCGCGCTGTGGGCGCAACACGACAGCGTGCAATAGCCACTCGGCAATATGTGTATATACACTTTGCTCAACAAATCCACACTCTCACGAACAGCTAAACACGACTCACACACAAATGACTGCGGGCATTCTCCACTGTACACATTGTATGTGGGTGCATGAGCTGTGTTGCGCGCACAACGTCTTCCCATGCCGCCCTCGCCCCGCTACGGAGCTATGCACAATACATCGACTTTGCTCAGTAATGACAGCCTTTTATCAACAGCTAAACGCCAACAAAAAGACACACCCGTCACAACGGGGATGAGAAGCGCATTGCCGCAGCACAGCAATAACCCCACATTAATAACAGCAATAACCCCACATTAATAACGGTGGACCCCAAATGAATAGGGATGAACGGAGCAGCTGTCAGAAGCGGGCTGCAAAATTTACTCTGAAAATTTAGCCCGCCCACCCGCCCATGCGCCCTCTGCTCCATTTATAGAGCTCAATTGGAGGGAGGGGTTTGGCGTTTGGGGGGCTCAAAAACGTCACGACGTCACTCTGCCAAGTCATGTGACTATTTTTACACTCAACCATCGTCGCCACACAGCACCTGCTGTATCAGAACGGACACGTTACTTCAGCCCGACCCATTGTCTACCTCTACGTTCTCACCCCAGGCCAACGCCAACAGCCAAACCCTGAGCCATAACCCCAAGCTCCCCAAACCACCGACCCAATTCTAACACCAACACTGCGGGAAGGTGATGGTGTGTACCACCCCGCCCACGCAAACTCTCTGGGTGACAACTATTTTCAAGGAAGGAAGGGACAAGGGAAAGTGAAAGAGTTTTTAATTTTTTTATTTTATTTTGACTTATGTGGCACAGCACAGTATACGCTCAACCATCAGCAATCACCTATAGGGCCCAAACCCAGCACTAACCCCAAGTCCTCTACCTGTCTAACCCTAACCCCCCGCGTGCTCCCCCTCGTCCCCGATCCTGAACGCAACAAACCCCACCCCTGGCCTAACCCCAAGTCCTCTACCTGTCTAACCCTAACCCCCCGCGTGCTCCCCCTCGTCCCCGATCCTGAACGCAACAAACCCCACCCCTGGCCTAACCCCAAGTCCTCTACCTGTCTAACCCTGTGTTCTCCCCTCCTCTGGCCTAACCCCAAGTCCTCTACCTGTCTAACCCTAACCCCCCGCGTGCTCCCCCTCGTCCCCGATCCTGAACGCAACAAACCCCACCCCTGGCCTAACCCCAAGTCCTCTACCTGTCTAACCCTAACCCCCCGCGTGCTCCCCCTCGTCCCCGATCCTGAACGCAACAAACCCCACCCCTGGCCTAACCCCAAGTCCTCTACCTGTCTAACCCTGTGTTCTCCCCTCCTCTGGCCTAACCCCAAGTCCTCTTCCCTCTCTAACCCTAAACCCCCGCGTGCTCCCCCTCGTCCGCGATCCTGAACGCAACAAACCCCACCCCTGGCCTAACCCCAAGTCCTCTACCTGTCTAACCCTGTGTCCTCCCCTCCTCTGGTTCTGCAGCAATGAAACACAAAGGTGCTTCTGATAGCAAACCTTTGTGGACCGGCAGCTGCGATTTATCAGACCCCGCTTCTCCAATTCCAGCCACAGCAGGATACCTCGGGTCTCACTCTTGCGCTTGGACACAAAGTTCAAGATGGCGAAGTCTTCCTCTGACGTGTTGCCAAAGCGCCGCGCACTCCTGCTCCACCCCGGCTTCTGTCCCGACTGGCCATCCCGTCTACAAGACATTGTCGGGGTTAGACCTGAGGACGCTAGGTTAAAGGATTGGAACAGAACACAAGCCATTAGTTTACAGGGGAATGCAAAATCCTTTTACAACAGTTATGACAACACAATTTATGCTCATACCCATCACATTGACTAGAGGCTCTGCCCTTACTATTTGTGCTCTTACACTGCCATCTAGTGGGCACTTTACCGAACTGGGCAAAAAACACTTGATCCATTGTATACATTCATTCATTTAGAAGACGCCTTTATCCAAAGCGACTTCCAAGAGAGAGCGTTACAAAGTGCATAGGTCACTGATAATAACAACAAGAGAGCCCCAAAACATTGCGAGTAGCCCAAAACATGAAGCACATATTGTAAACAACATTATGACTTAGTGATTTGCAAAACCACTGTGTGTAGTATTTCGCCAATAGTGTGAAGCTGAGAATGTGCTTATAGTTGTGAAGATCTGGTCTGCTGTTTTGCTCATTGAGGATTCGGACGCTGTGGCGCGCTATGGCGAGCAGTGGCGCACTGAGGCGCGCGGTCTCTTCCGACACAACCATGCGCAAGAGCATCTCAACGACACTTTGCCAACACATTACGTGACTTAGGTCTTCCTCCAGCCTCGCCAGTTTTTAAAAGACCACTCATGTCACATATGTCCGTTGTGCTTGAATGCAATCCAATGAGCTCTGACTTTGACTCTGACGTAACAGAGCGCGTGCTTTTACATCGGGGAGTTGTGCCACTGGGTGGCTTTGGCACAATCTAAACATCCAAACACAACCCATGTGTTTATATGTTACAGGAAACACAACCCATGTGTTTATATGTTACAGGAAACACAACGCATGTGTTTGGATGATTCCGGTTTTGTATTCATTCCAATGTCACCGTGACCCGGATAACGTACCATAACCAGCCATATATATCGAGCCCAAACAGTTTGACATTGTGGCCGGGGGGGGGCAGTTGTATGTCTCGTATCGTGGGTGTGAATGTATATATATGTAAAGCCACAATCCATGAAATGAACCCCTATGAATTGACTCCCCCCTGGCCACTTTTATTGGAGGAGGTCATTTGGTCATGGCTGTAAATATGGTAGAGGAGACCCGATATCCAGACACTAATGAATGACGAACGGAGCAGCTGTCAAAAGGCTGCTCCAAAATGTACTCTGAAAAAGAGCGCTGGCTAGTACTTGTGAATGGAATCAATAACGATGTGTTCTTCTCAATCGAGATAGCCCAGATGGAATGACAAACTTGTAACCCATTCAAATTTAAATTGGCCCATCAAGCAGCTTCGTGCAGTCAAGGCTCCAGTATATGGGTGAATTCAGGTGGGCTATATTGGGACATCGGGTCATTTGGGACAGCATAAGGAAAAGGCATTTCACTTTTGCCTTGGACTGCAGCATATTTGTTGCAATAACACGAATCCGTAACACGAGCGCTGGCTATTACGCGCGGGAGAGAAGCGTTGTCATTTGGTTATTGTCTCGCGAACCACTTATCAATGTGCAATCAATATGTTCTTGTCAATCGAGATAGCCCAGATGGAATGACAAACTCGCACCCATCGGCCGTGGGAGGGAATTGTAACCCATTCAAATTTAAATTGGCCCATCAAGCAGCTTCGTGCAGTCAAGGCTCCAGTATATGGGTGAATTCAGGTGGGCTATATTGGGACATCGGGTCATTTGGGACAGCATAAGGAAAAGGCATTTCACTTTTGCCTTGGACTGCAGCATATTTGTTGCAATAACACGAATCCGTAACACGAGCGCTGGCTATTACGCGCGGGAGAGAAGCGTTGTCATTTGGTTATTGTCTCGCGAACCACTTATGAATGCGCAATCAATAACGATGTGTTCTTCTCACTCGTCTAGCAGGGCCTATAACCCATTCAAATTTGAATTGGCCCATCAAGCTTCAGTATAGGCTACATTAATCTACACCCATGAGTCTGTGTCCCAAATGTGTTACCAGACATACTGTCCCAAATTACCAAACAAGTTGCTGAAAATTCGTTTTTTTGTCAGCTCCACTAAAATAGTGAGCCATGCATTTCTAAAATATTATGAAGACTTATTTTTTACACTTAAATAATGTGGATACCTTGAGGAATTCAGAAATGTCTCATTTATTGGGTTATGTTTGGAACTTGAAGAAAATCTTAAACTCAGCAGATTGAATTACAAAAGAAAATCTCCCAATATAGCCTGTATACCTGAATTCACCCTAGAGGATGTGTGAAGTAGAAAAAACACAAAGTGTGTAGAACGATAACTTTTATTTTTCACTGAAACATTCCCAGAGAAGATTAGAAAAATATATTCAGAAAATAAACAACTATAAACAACTTTAAACATATGATTTGAACAAGCCATGGCCCTCTTCTGACTTCCAAACTCAGTTCAAAGCCATTCCAAATCCAGTCCTTCCCCAGAAAAAGATGTTTTCTTTATTCCGTAGTCGTACATCAGTTCCTCGTTGACCTTTATGTCTCTTGCCGCAAAGAACAGGATGGTGTTTGTAGAGGTGCCCCCCGACTCGACCTTAAAATGTCTCGGTTTGAGATTCGCTTGTTTGGCAGAGTGGTTGATCAGCCTACCAAAAATGGTCATGTCAGGGTGACATAGGCAGCTGTTGGCGCGTGCATCGATACACTTTCCAACGCCTTTGTCCTTGAAGAAGAAAAGGTATCCCATTTCACCAGAAGGAGTGCTGCGTTGAATGGACTCGCCCTCGTCTTTTGAAATCACTCTGCCATGATAGTCACAAACAATTTCGTTCTTCAGGAAGCGTCTGGTCGTAAACACCCCCTGTCCTTTTCCTTGAACCGGCAAGGGCACCAGTCCGGTCCACTTCTGTGACCTGGCCAGGATTTGGATGGCCTCGTTGTTCGCCGCGTCGGAAACGCTTTCGAGGGGCTTCCATTGCGCCAGGATGTCTTTGGCGTCTGGACAGTTGGTGTTCCAGCCTTGCGCGCTCATCCAGGCCTGGAGCCTACTCTCTGTGGGCTGGCGCCGGGAGAATGTAGCTGTGAAAAGTCAATAAACAAACAAAAGAATGAGTTTATCTCGAGTACATTGTGCTATTTGGTTAGTCAGAACAAAAAGAGCCAACAAGATGCCAGCATCACTGTTAAACTAGTCTGTGAAACTGCAAACTTTTAAATATGGAATGGATTACTTACACAACACATGTTTTGCGCGCATGTTCATCTGGTCTGCGCGCCACTTGTCGTAGCAGATGCGGTCATGTTGCCCGGTGAGGTGTGCGCGCTGTTGTGTCGGTGGCAGGCTACCGTGCAGGGTCACCGGGAAGGACGCAGTCAGCAAGGCAAATATGGCTTGCTCCTCAGCTTTAGCCGAACTAGTGGACGCAAGTCGAGGCCGTTTTGCAGGCGTTTCTAGCGGGTCAGAGCTATGAAATAAAGAAACAAATATTGACATACAAATATATGAGAATGTGTACATTTTTTTAAGCAATTCTAAACTATGAAGGTTTAAAAGGGATGTTGTAGGAATAAGCTTACTTGGGATCAGACGCCAACTGTTTCAACAGTTTCGCTCCTTCGGCAAAGAAATCAAACTTTGCCGTCTGCCAACTCTGTTGAGCCACTGGGTCGCCGTGTGACAGGTAGCTTGCCAGGTGCGACTGCCTTTGAGTGCCCATGTTCTGGGCGGTGGCCGTCTGAAACGCCCGTCTGGCCATCTTACCGGTGACCTTTGGACAATGATACCTTGAAGACGTCACAAACAAATGATTAGTTGTGTACCACGACAACATTCTAAACTGTTTATGAAAAGGAAAACATGTCATAGTTCATTGTAGGGCCATAAACGTTTCACTCACTGTTTGTGGAATCTGTTCAAGTACTCTGGATGGTTCACGACAGGTCTTCCAGCTGGGGCGATGAAAAAATGGGGGAAGTCCTCTACTCCGACTTGAGAGGGCCTTAAAAAGTCAGGCCTGACTTGCTCAAAGTACATGGAGAACCACTGTGAACACATTAAAAGGGCATTATTAAAAAACGTTTCGTACACATTATGCTCCCAAAGATGAAATCTCAATTGTTATCATTAGAGCTATACATGTATTTCTACGTATTCGGTTTTACTCACAGAATCCTCTTCTTCGTCCAGGCAAAAAAACACATCTGGTGTAGCTGCTGTCTCGTGTTCCCGGATACCAGTCACCGACACTTGGCTACCATCAAAGGAGACTGAACTTCTTTCCAGCCACTCCTTGACCTTAGAACAAATTCGATTTGATTTAGTCGCAGCATTTAGAGTTTACATGGTATATACAGATTACGAATAAATAGCCATGAAATAGACAAGGGCACTTACCGTCATTTTTTCCAGAATGCTCGGCCGCAAAAGATGTTTCAGGAGCAAGACAGCCATGATGTAGTTCAGAAATAGAGCTCCATCTATTTTGGAAATGGCCTTCGCATGCTTGACTTTCGAGACGACGGCCAGAAAGTCCATCTTTGCTGCCCTCAAGAGTAAAAGGCACTCGTGTGGGTGTTGAACCTGGGGGATCTGGGGCCTAAAGAAGGACACACACAGGACAAATTGTTCGTTTAAAAAACTGAAACATTCAACTCGCACCATATAAATATATACACACACGATAGAGTTCACGACGACGACAACAAAAAAAACAAACAAAAAACGTGAATAAGTACATACGGTTGAGAGGGCGCGCTTGAACCGGCGTCTTCCTGGGAGCCCGTGGCCGAGGGGACGTTGGTAACCCAAATGCCTCGGTTCTTCATCTCGCCAATTAGACTGGCAACCCGTGAGTCCTCGCCGACAATTTCTTTCAGGGTAGAGTAGTCCCAAACGCTAGCTTTGGACGCGAGTCTGGAGAAAGTCCTCTTGGCTTCGTCGACCACGTCCTTGATTTCATCTGCAGTGGAATTCTTCATACACCTTCTCCTAAGGTGCACCGAAAGGGATGGCTGGACGGTGAAGCAGAACTTGCACACCAGCACATTTCTGTTCCTGAAAGAAAGACATGAAAATACAAACACGTGTTATAGGTTGCAAACATACCGTTGAATTACTTAGGTTAATGAAACAAAATGTAGAACTTTCACTAGGCCCATAGCTGTTCTGTATTTGTTGTAGGCTATGTTCAAGGGTTATTCGTCATTTTAGTCACACTTTATAACACAGTTTATAACAGCGTTCAAATGGGTCTGTCTCTCGCAACTGTTCCGAAAATATCGGACGCATTCAAACTTACCCAGAAGAAGACATTTTCAATGTTTTGCTTGAATAAAGGCCTAATTCAATGCAGTCAGGGAAGCCGTGCGGGGTCCGATGGATGGGGAGCTGTTCAAAGTGAGCAGCCTTGAATGTTGACGAGGCCCTCATATGGGTCTGATTCTTCGAAGTGGGCGTGGCCTACATGGCCTGGTGAACATACCTGGCAGGTATGTTGATCAGAAGTGTGGACATTATACTTTGCATTGAAAGTTTGCAGGGACGTAGGTATGCGTAATCGTTCCTGTTCTATTGAAATAATTGTTCAATAATACACAAGTAAATAATCTATTCTCGTGCACCATAATAACAACAACGAGTATTGCTCAATTTAGACGTTTTTTTTATATATATATATATATATATATATATATATATATTTTTTTTTTTTTTTAAGTTTTTCGATTTGACCGACTCATGTTTTCGATAGTAGGCTAGATGAGTTATGGAACATTCCTTGGCAGTTACAGAAAATGGAATTTACATCATCAATTCTTAATCATTTCAAATAAGCCCTTCAAAAATGTAGGCTAGTGACAAACCACTAACAAAACACAATTGTAATTAGAGCCGGCAAAATCATTTGGACAAACAAAACAAGGCCAGTCCGACCCGTACAAATTCAAATTTCTTGAACACGAAGCACATCTTGTGAACACCATTGTTACTACTTGGTGATTTGCGGAAACCCTGTGCGTAGCCTCGTATTTTGCAAGTATAGTGTGAAGCTGTGAGTATGTGCCCATTGTGAAGACTTTTCGTTTGTTTTAATGTTGTTATTTCCCAGACTTTGTACAGCCTACTAACTGCGGCCCCATGATCGTCCATTCAGACTGGCCAACATTAAAGACCCCCTATCATTCACGCGGTTGGGTGGAAGACGATGGGGCCCCTTACTAATCGTTACTATAAATAATTCACTCGTGGCGATCAGAGTATTTTACCTTTGGTTGAGTTTTTTTTCTTCTCCCTTTTTCTATCACAATGTGGACCCTCCTGTTGTCCTCAAATTTACTAACATCGATCGTCCTGGGGGTTAATTTAAGCCCAGCTATACTTCGACCCCATGCATCAGATGTGTACCCAGAGTTTTTGTTTTGTTTGTGTTAGGTGCTTTTGTTTGTTTGTGTGGCTAATCGTTACCATGAATTATTCACACATGTGGCGATCAGAGTACCCTATTGGGAGAGCGTTTTTCCTGAAATATGTTTGGAACGTGTGGAATTACATTAGCATGGTCTTGTTTGAAATCTATTCATCTCTTTTTGTCTTGTGCCTCGTCTAATGGCCAGTTGCGTTCTTTGAGGGCTTTCCTAATACGCTGGAAAATAGGTGGAATATCGAATGAGTGATTGGCATTTGCTTGTCACGAATGGCATCTAAACTCTGAATGGTGGCTCAACACTCAAGAAATTAACCCTTTTTGCAACAGCTAAACTTGACCACTGGGAAAACTGATGTCCGAGCATTCCAATCAATGTAAAGAAAACACAGTCTCGTGGCAATAACATTTATATGGCACTCGTGACATTACAACATCGGAACAGGAAAGAAGATAAAACATTGGAATCACACATACACACAATAAAATAGGCCGAACAAGGCAGTGTCACTGTTCTTGTGTCCGATCCGCTAGGTCTGCCGCTTGATCGAGGGACTTGCGTCTTCGAAGAGTGTTTTTTATTTTCTCCATGACGTAGCTCAAGAAGGTGGTGCGGCAATTCTCCGGGGCCCAGGGATGTACAGGCCAAACTTTGTGCCTTTCGCCTCTGTATATAATGGCACTGGCCTTGTTTTCCAAACCGACGGTGTCTGAAAAGCAAGAGGTCACATAATACACATCAGACGTGTGTGTGTGAGTGTGTGTGCATTGGTTGAGTGGGGCTGTTTTCTACGTGTGCCATTATGCCTGGTATAGTACAAAGACAGCAAAGCTTTCTCACCCTTGATGTCTAGCTCCTTCATCGACAACGCAAAGAATGCCAGTTGGACCTCGGAGAGCAACTCTCTGCCACTAATTGTAGCCGGCTTGTGGTCGAGCACACACTTCCCCAAGCCCGCCTCAAAGTCTGCGTAGGTCCGGACCAGATGCACCTCTGCTTCAGTTTCCTCCGGGGCAGATGTCGGAGGTTGGTGGCAGGGCGCACGACGTTTGGGCCTGGAGGCCATCGGCGAACCGGGTGTCTTCGGGGTAGAGCAGGTCGGTTTCCCCGGCCAAAAGTCTGGCGCCCGGTCACCGGAGATTGGTGGTGCCTCTCTGTCGGGGCTGGAGGCGGCAGGTTCCTCTGACTCCGCGCGCTGCGGCTTGCTCCCATTGGCCCGCTCCGCTGCGGACAGTCTTCTTTCTAGTGCGCCCATGTGCCGTAGCATCTTGGCCTCCACCTCTGCGCACCGGGCAGCCGCCTCAGCCATCACCCTCCTCTGCACCTGCTCGAGTTCATGGGCAAGCCTGCCACACTCTGCCTTCAGCTCCTTCACCGTCTGCCCAACTGCACCTTTTAGGGCGTCGACCTTTGTGTCGAGCACTTCCAACTCCGACAGGGCCATTTCTTCGTTGCTCATCCTTGCACACAAAAAAAAAAACAGACAGGTGATGATTGTTGTTGTCATTGACTAGCGTACAGTTACAGTTACTGATGGCCATTCGTAGTCTCTAAGAGTAACACCCTTCAAGCGGCCTGGCCAGAAACGGACCACGGAGTCACACACTGCTAGAAAGGCCTTGAAAAACCCCCACATGACATTTACATTTATGCATTTAGCAGACGCCTTTATCCAAAGCTTTACAAAGGAGCACAGGTCACTGATCATAACAACGAGGTAGTCCCAAACATTACAAGCAGCCAAAACATGAAGCATACATTGTGAAGAAAAAAAACTTACTTTTGTAATTGACAACAGTTTCACCTTGTCGTTGCTGTCGTCGGTCAGTCGGTATGAACAGAAGACAAATACCACCTATGGTTGTTAAGTTTTGGCCTGATTCTATTGGTGTAAAAGCTAACAAGGGTTAATTGGAGTTGACTCCCCTTTTCACGTTGTTGTGCTGTTACCAGGCAAATAAGTTTTGGCCTGCTATCTAACTGGTCTAGGGTCAAATTGGAGTTAACTCCCATTTCCACGTTGTTGTGCTGTTTCCAAGTAGATTCTAACATCGAAACAAGTCTACGTTGGCCCCCTAATGTTTGTGTATGTGAGTCTGGAAACAAACAAAATGTTGTCTGGAGGACATTTAAGAATGGTTTTCGATCAATATTTATTCTAGATTCTCCGTGACCAGGATTACTTAACGTCATCGTCCATACATGTAGAGCCAAATAGTAATCTGCTCTTACACTGCCATCTAGTGGGCACCTTAGCGAACTGGGCAAAAACACTGTTGGAATACATTGCATAAAAACACTGTGTGTAGTATTTGGCATATATTGTTTCAATCCTTTCCTGCAGCCATTATGATGTCTCTCTCTCTCTCAGTGTGTGTGTGTGTGTGTGTGTGTGTGTGTGTGTGTGTGTGTGTGGGGTGGTCTTGCACAATGACATCCTGCACATTGCAATGTTGTATCGTTCTCTTGCACTATCTGTTTATTTGAGGTTATATTGTCAATTATGACTACTTATATTTTATTTTATTCCCCTTGGTATTAGCTAGACCCCCCTTAGTATTAGCTAGACTTTTCTCCTTTTGTATAGTTAGTCCACATATTTAAGTTTTCAATATTCCTATATGTTAAATGTATGCACCTCCCTGCCAAAGTCAATTCCTTACAGACCAAAACCCAGAATGAGTCAAGAAAACACTGTCTCAAAAACAATAGCATCCTTTATATAAACAACTCAAAACAACACCAACAGAACAGAAGATAAAAATAATTTGGATGGAAACCATTGCTATGGACGCGCCAGGTCTTCCATATAGGACTGCCTCAGCTTTTCCAGCAACGCTCGCTTGGCCACTGTCTTCAGGTGTGTCCTGATTTTGTCCATGACGTAGCCCAAAAAGGTTTGGCTGCAATTGGGCGGCGCCCAGGGCTGATCAGGCCAAACTCCGTGGACGGCGCCCAGGCAGATGACTTGCACGGCCTTGTGCTCCAAATCGACGGCATCTGAAAAAACAAGAGTCAGAGAGAACAGAGGTATCAGATGTCTGTGCCTTTGTCGAGTGTTACAAACTATACGCATATTCCCCCGTTACTCACTCACCTGTTATTTTAAAGTGGTCCAGCGACATAAGGAGGTGCGCCAGCTGGAGTTCGGTGAGCAACTCTCCTTTGTCGACCACGGGCGGCCTGTAGTCCAAAACCCGAACCCTGGTGGCTGGGTCCAAGTCCTCGTAGGAGAGGACCACGCGACGCTTCTTGGGCTCGGCGGCACCCTCCGTTAGTCCGTCCTGGGGAGACGAGGGTCGCTTGCGCTGGGGACTTCCGTGCCTGGAGTCTGTCTGCGACGCTGGGGCACCGTGCATTGGTCCGTCCTGGGGAGACGAGGGTCGCTTGGGCTGGGGACTTCCATGCCTGGAGTCTCTCTGCGGCACCGCGGGTGGCGAGTGGCGAGGGCTTGGCGTCCGGTCGACGGGGTCCGCCACCTGGACAGGGCTGGGAGCGCCCCGCTGGGCCATGGCATCCTCTGCCCGCCTGGCCCTTCGAAGGCGCACGGCCGTCACCTCCAGTTCCGCTGCCGACAGTCTGCTTTCCAGGGTGGCCAAATGCTCCAGCATCCTGGCTTCCACCTGGTCACAGCAGGCCTTTGTCTCCGACGCCATTCTGCGCTGTGCCTGCACCAGGCCGTCTTCGAGCCGCGCGCACTCGGCCTTCAGCTCCCCGACCCTCTGGCTCACGGCACTTTGGAGAGCCTCCATTTGCATTTCGATGCTCATCTGCCAAAAACACAGACAGGTGACAAAGGGAGTTATATGCAGAGAAAAGCAGTGTGTGTGGGGGGGGGGGGGGTGCGTGCGTGCGTGCGTGCGTGCGTGCGTGCGTGCGTGCGTGCGTTCGTTCCCTACACGACTAGGCCATGTCCCCAAAGCGGATAGGCCATTTTGAGAGGCCTATAGCCAGATAAAACATTTGTACACGTTTAGCAATGTACACGGTTGGGCCATAAAGTGCCAGATTCGTTTAGTATTCATTAAGTCGGTTTGGTGAAGGAGGCTATGCCCATCCGTGTGTATATAGTTAGCCTATAGTAGATTAAGAATACGTCGACCAAAACTGGCTAAGGCAACATTGGGCGCTTTGCTCGGGACGAACAAACGTTTTATTAAGCCCCTATACACGGCAAAGTTGAAACTCGTCACCACATGAACTAAGCGCATAGCACGATGATAGGAGACCGACACAACACGGACCACCGAGTCACACACTGCTAGAAAGGCATTGAAACACTTACTTTTGTAATCGACAGCAGTTTACACTTCTTCTCCGCAGTTTAACCTCGTCGCTCCTGTCGGTCAATTGGTAAGGAACAGAAGACAAATGCCCATCTATGACTCTTGTGTTATGGCCTGCTTCTTATAGGTCTAAAAGCTAACAAGGGCCTGTCTTACTGACCAATTGGAGTTCGATCCGCTTCTACGTTGTTGTGCTGTTACCAGGTAGATTTTAACATTCATGTTTCAATTGAAACAAGTCTATACGTTGTGTTCAGAAATTGTATTATTAAATTTACATGTATTCATTTAGCCGACGCTTTTATCCACAGCGACTTCCAAGAGAGAGCTTTACAAAGTTCATAGGTCACTGATAATAACAACAAGATCTGAATATATCAACAACAACAAAAAATATATATATATGAAAAATCAACTGAACAGCCGGCAGTGCAGCGGCCCCTGCCGGACTGCAGCATATTTGTTGCAATAGCACGAATCCGTAACAGATCCTCTCATTTAGAAAATACTTTTTTTTTTCTTTTTTTTTGCCGGAAGTGCTTGTCAACCTTTTATTCTTATTGAATTGAACATGTTTCAACATGTTTGCCAATTGACGTCGTGACGTCTTTCCATTTCCATTAGAAGCGCCATTTCGGATGACGGCGAGTGAGGCCGCGCACACTCAGGTAATTTCTCCAGGTTCAATAACAACAGATCTATGTACTTTGTGTCATTTTTGCAAGTTCATTTGTGACATTTGTAAAGTAGGGTTTCATTCTAGCTATATTTCATGTTAACTATTAATATGGTGTTTGCTAAAGGCTAACCACACGACGCGTGTAAGCTTTGCCAAAACTGTACTGCGCATTGCTGTAATTCAGACGCCATTGTTGAACTGTAGTAGCCAATATCAATTTGTAGCTAGTGAACACCAACCCTTACGTAGCCTACCATAACCATACCAATATTCTGGTTATCAGTCGTGCAGAGGTCTTGAAGGCTGGTCCTCAGGGTTGAAGACCTCTGAGTTAATGTATTAATCTGTGTCAGCTCAAAGAATGGTAATGATGTCCAAAAATGGCACTCACCCTACACACTAAAAAACGTTGCAACAACACTTACCTTGATCTCCAAATATTTGGCACCTACCTACCTGCAGACACGTGGAATTACACACTCATCCATCGCCACAGAGCACCTGCAAAAAAACAAACAAACACATGAACCATAACAATATGCTGGTTATCAATCGTGCAGAGGTCTTGAAGGCTGGTCCTCAGGGTTGAAGTTAATGTTAATGTATTAATCTCTGAGTTAATGTATTAATCTGTGTCTTTGCTCCAGATAGGCATACGTACGTCAACATGACCGGTTCGAGACACCAAGCTCCGCTCAAAGTAAGCACACAAACCTCTGCATTTCTACCCTCTCCACAATGAAATACCAAAGCATGATGTAATGTTTTCTCTTTCTTTTCGTTTTTCTTCTCAGGTGAGACCCACAGCCGCACTTGGCTCCCTTCTGAGGCACGCGGGTGCAAATAAGAATGTGTACACCAGGAAGGAGGTAGATTTAGTTTATTTTTCCATTTGGCACAAGTAGAGGTACAGGTGTTAGAATGCTTTAGTTGTCCCTGCTCCTCTTTGATAGTTTCCCAGCAGCGTGTCCAAACAAATGACAAACATTTGGTCCTCACTCCAGCCTCTGCGCTGCAGTCTAGGGCAGTGGTTCTCATCCCTGGTCCTCGGGACCCCCTGCCCTGCATGTTTTAGACGTTTCCCTCCTCAAACACACCTGATTCAAATGAATGGCTCGTTAACAGGCCCATTTATTTGAATCAGGTGTGTTGGAGCAGGGAAACATCTCAAACATGCAGGGCAGGGGGTCCCGAGGACCAGCGTTGAGAACCACTGGTTTAGGGCAACAGGGTTCAGGCCGGCTCTGACCATTTATGTCCCCGCAGGTGATCTTCTACCTTGGCCGGTACATCTTTCAGAACAAGCTGTACGACCAGAAGCAGCAGCACATTGTCAACCTAGGCAGTGATCCTCTGGGGGCCGCGCTGGGGATCGACACGTTCTCTGTGAAGGAGCCACTGTAAGGAACACACATTGCTCTCACACCAACACACAGACGTACACACACACGCGCACGCACACGTCTCAAGGGATTTCCATGGAGAGGAAGCAGCTGCCTAATGCCCCTTGGGAAGTGTGTGTGATTTATTTTGAAATGTGTGTAGACCATGTGCAGACAGCCAGCATCTGTATTGTAACCCCAGGTATGTGTGTGTGTGTGTGTGTGTCCAAGACGTTTCCTCTCCAGGCTGAGCCAAAAACTCATTCCCGTGTTAAACCCAGGTAAGCAGTATAGGATGACATTCACTGGAATGCAGTGCCAGAGATGCCCATCTCAGAAAGTGTATCGAGCAGGATCTGGTGGTTGACCGTGTCGAATGCTGCAGATAGGTACAGCAAAATGGTCACAGATGACCTTGAAGCAGCTCTGGCAGACTGGAGGGAATAGTGACTGACAGGAGGTGGGGCGAGGAGAAAGGATGAGGTCACGAGGTCAGAGATCTCTGCCTCGGACAGAGGAGAGAAAGAGTTTAGACGTGTAGTTGGGTCAGTCCTAGAGGAGGGAGTGTGAGTAGGAAAGAGGGGTTCATGGAACTGACTGCTAACATCAAATACTTTCTTTTCAACAAAGGAGGGGAATCCACCGGCTATTGGGGAGGAAAGAGGCCAGGTTCGGCCAAAGAGGAAGAGGAGGAACGTTGCGTCCACGGCACCACTGTGAGTCCTGCCCTTTTAACCCCAGAGCCTTGCGTCCATGGATACATGTTGACATCTCAGTACACAGTTTGTAAGTCACTTTGGAGAATGTGTGTTCTCTTTCTCTCCTTGATTCACCTGTACTGTCCAGCCATACACAAATGCCATCAAACACACGCATATAATGCGTTGGATGGCATTTATGTATGGCTGGACAGTACAGATATAGCTGCCACCAAAACAGTACTAATTCCACAAATGATGCACATGGGACATGGCACAAAGGTGATAACTCAGTTTGGAGACTATTGTGTGTGTGTGTGTGTGTTTCTGCAGGCCGACCTACCCGCCAGCTTCCTGGACCCTTGCTTCATCTGCCAGAGCCGGCCCAAGAACGGATGCATCGTGCACGGGCCCACCATCCACCTCATTTCCTGCTATCAATGCGCTCGCAAGCTGCAGAGGGGCAACAAACAGTGTCCAGTGTGCAGGGAGCCCATGGAGGCTGTGCTGCTCCTGATTGTCTCGTAGTGCCATGTTAGTGTTTGAATAAATATATACATATGTGTGAACCTTCTCCTATGTGTATGTTACTTCTTGTACATCACTTACCTTGTGTATTACTTACCTGCGTTGGCGTTCATAGTTTCAGGACATCCCAACAGGTAACAACGATGACGAGGGCTCCTGGTCCTTTTTTAAAATGTGGTTCCCGTTGATTTTCTTCTGCATTCCAACCTAGAGAACCAAAGATGTGATTAGATTCAACTTTATTGTCATTACACAAGTACAGGTACAAGGCAACCAAATGTAGTTTAGGTCTGGCCAGAAGTAAGTGCAGGTGTTGTGCAATAAAGTATGGACAGAAGCTATCCTTAAAAAAAAAAAAAAAGTGTCAAAGTGCAGTGGAAATTGATTGCATATTACAGTTAAAGGTACGGTGCTGAATGCAAACAGTTGGCACTGCATATGACAGTCGTCAGTGCTAAGGAGCACAATCCAGTTAAGGTGGCGCAGTGCAAGATTCGCAAGTAAACAGCTGTTACTGTAAACAGCTGTGACTGCAATAAACAGACAGTGGTTGCAAATTGACATTCCAGTAGTGCAAGTGACAAAGTGAAGGCAGACGTGTGTCGGCTGGGCGAGGGGAGTCCTGGAGGATGCTGCGAGCTCGATGCAGACAGCGTTTCCTCTGGATGTGCTCGATGGCAGGTAGTGGAGTCCCTACAAGAACGGAAAATTCATCACAAACCCCCACAGTCACACATCAGCTCCGGTTCCGGGCAGTCTCACTTCACAAACCTCCAATGTGGTTTACGTCATCACCTGCACCCTCTGCCACAAACACTACGTTGGAGAAACCGGGGCATCGATAGACACCAGGCTGAAACAACACCAGAACAACAAACCGCCTGGCACAGCTACAAACAACACTGGTCACACACTTCCAGGAGCACCCCCTCACTCACCTACACACTAAAAAACGTTGCAACAACACTTACCTTGATCTCCAAATATGTGGCACCTACCTTTCCCTGCAGACACGTGATTTACACACTCGTCCATCGCCACAGAGCACCTGCAAAAGAAAAGCAAACACACAATTTCACAACGCATCCATTTGCATTCCTGCCTTTTTCACTTGCCTTCCTATTTTTGTTGACCTGGTACGCTGCTGCCACTGCCAAGGACAAGAGCAGGCTGCAGCGTGTCATCCGCACTGCAGAGAAGGTGATTGGCTGCAATCTGCCTTCCCTCGAGAACCTGCACACATATCTCCCGTCTCTCAGTTTCCCGCACATGCACACGCGCACACACACACAAACACTGTCTAGACAGTACCCATTTATCGGTAACTTTGTATACGTTTATGCTGGTGCGCAGCGCGGGAAAGGGGAATCCACTTGTTTCTCACCTAACATATCAAAGGGTTACTGTTTTGAGCATCTCTCTCTGTGTGTGTGTGTGTGTGATTTAGCAGCTCAAACAATGGTAACGATGTCCAAAAATGGCACTCACCTACACACTAAAAAACGTTGCAACACCACTTACCTTGATCTCCAAATATTTGGCACCCACCTACCTACCTACCTACCTGCAGACACTGTTAGTGTTTGAATAAATATATATATATATATATATATATATATGTGTGTGTGTGTGAACCTTTTCCTATGTGTATGTTACTTCTTGTACATCACTTACCTTGTGTATTACTTACCTGCGTTGGCGTTCATAGTTTCAGGACATCCCAACAGGTAACAACGATGACGAGGGCTCCTGGTCCTTTTTTTCAATGTGGTTCCCGTTGATTTTCTCCTGCATTCCACCCTGGAGAACCAAAGATGAGATTAGATTCAACTTTATTGTCATTACACAAGTACAGGTACAAGGCAACCAAATGTAGTTTAGGTCTGGCCAGAAGTAAGTGCAGGTGTTGTGCAATAAAGTATGGACAGAAGCTATCCTTAAAAAAAAAAAAAAAGTGTCAAAGTGCAGTGGAAATTGATTGCATATTACAGTTAGAAGTACGGTGCTGAATGCAAACAGTTGGCACTGTATATGACAGTCGTCAGTGCAAAGGAGCACAACCCAGTTAAGGTGGCGCAGTGCAAGATTCGCAAGAAAACAGCTGTTACCTGCCTTTTTCACTTGCCTTCTTATTTTTGTTGACCTGGTACGCTGCTGCTGCTGCTGCTGCTGCCACTGCCAAGGACAAGAGCAGGCTGCAGCGTGTCATCCGCACTGCAGAGAAGGTGATTGGCTGCAATCTGCCTTCCCTCGAGAACCTGCACACATATCTCCCGTCTCTCAGTTTCCCGCACATGCACACGCGCACACACACACAAACACTGTCTAGACAGTACCCATTTATCGGTAACTTTGTATACGTTTATGCTGGTGCGCAGCGCGGGAAAGGGGAATCCACTTGTTTCTCACCTAACATATCAAAGGGTTACTGTTTTGAGCATCTCTCTGTGTGTGTGTGTGTCTGTGTGTGTCTGTGTGTGTCTGTGTCTGTGTGTGTCTGTGTGTGTGTGTGTGTGTGTGTGTGTGTGTGTGTGTGTGTCTGTCTGTCTGTCTGTCTGTCTGTCTGTCTGTCTGTCTGCTGTTCAGTAAAATATCTGCATTGCTCTAAACCCTACATAGGCCTAAATGCACTAATGATGAGGGATAGTGTTTATACAATCGAGCCTTTATTCTATTGTGGGCCAATGGGCTCGCGATGTGTAAACGAGTGCCATTCAAAGGAGTGCCATGCTCGTGGGCTATCCCTTACCCCAAGCCCCAAGCCCCAAGCCCCAAGCCCCAAGCCCCAAGCCCCAAGCCCCAAGCCCCAAGCCCCGTCCTCAAGCTCCCATGAAAGACCGCCATGTATATTCCACTTCAGAGGGGCTTTGGGAGTCTGACAAAGAGTGGCCGTACAGGTGTGCCCCTCGGGTATTATCACGGTGAGATGAACAGTGACCAGTGCAAAAACATCACGCCACGCCTAGCGCCTTGGCCTGTCCGAGGGGGGCCAATCGGGGGACAAACGCCCACACAACGCATGCCCACGGAAAGCTGGAGGCCTGCTGAATGCAGGGAGATCGCCCGCGCGCGCCTCTCAGACTCGTAGCAAGCACGAGGGCTTCACCAGACGCCCGAGGCCACAACCGTTGACCTAGTGCTCGACTTTGACTGTCGCAGTGGCTTTTTTTGTCCACAGGGTGGCGCAAAGTTTCAAAACCCTGTAACGTCCGTGCACTGTCTTGACATTTTCTGGGCGGTGTCAAAGTGCCTCGACCAATGGGCTAGCGGTATGTAAACGAGTGCCATGCAAATGAGTGCCATGCTCGTGGGCTCTCCCTTACCTAACCCTAACCCTAACCCTAACCCTAACCCTAACCCTAACCAAGCTCCGCTCAAAGTAAGCACACAAACCTCTGCATTTCTACCCTCTCCACAATGAAATACCAAAGCATGATGTAATGTTTTCTCTTTCTTTTCGTTTTTCTTCTCAGGTGAGACCCACAGCCGCACTTGGCTCCCTTCTGAGGCACGCGGGTGCAAATAAGAATGTGTACACCAGGAAGGAGGTAGATTTAGTTTATTTTTCCATTTGGCACAAGTAGAGGTACAGGTGTTAGAATGCTTTAGTTGTCCCTGCTCCTCTTTGATAGTTTCCCAGCAGCGTGTCCAAACAAATGACAAACATTTGGTCCTCACTCCAGCCTCTGCGCTGCAGTCTAGGGCAGTGGTTCTCATCCCTGGTCCTCGGGACCCCCTGCCCTGCATGTTTTAGACGTTTCCCTCCTCAAACACACCTGATTCAAATGAATGGCTCGTTAACAGGCCCATTTATTTGAATCAGGTGTGTTGGAGCAGGGAAACATCTCAAACATGCAGGGCAGGGGGTCCCGAGGACCAGCGTTGAGAACCACTGGTTTAGGGCAACAGGGTTCAGGCCGGCTCTGACCATTTATGTCCCCGCAGGTGATCTTCTACCTTGGCCGGTACATCTTTCAGAACAAGCTGTACGACCAGAAGCAGCAGCACATTGTCAACCTAGGCAGTGATCCTCTGGGGGCCGCGCTGGGGATCGACACGTTCTCTGTGAAGGAGCCACTGTAAGGAACACACATTGCTCTCACACCAACACACAGACGTACACACACACGCGCACGCACACGTCTCAAGGGATTTCCATGGAGAGGAAGCAGCTGCCTAATGCCCCTTGGGAAGTGTGTGTGATTTATTTTGAAATGTGTGTAGACCATGTGCAGACAGCCAGCATCTGTATTGTAACCCCAGGTATGTGTGTGTGTGTGTGTGTGTCCAAGACGTTTCCTCTCCAGGCTGAGCCAAAAACTCATTCCCGTGTTAAACCCAGGTAAGCAGTATAGGATGACATTCACTGGAATGCAGTGCCAGAGATGCCCATCTCAGAAAGTGTATCGAGCAGGATCTGGTGGTTGACCGTGTCGAATGCTGCAGATAGGTACAGCAAAATGGTCACAGATGACCTTGAAGCAGCTCTGGCAGACTGGAGGGAATAGTGACTGACAGGAGGTGGGGCGAGGAGAAAGGATGAGGTCACGAGGTCAGAGATCTCTGCCTCGGACAGAGGAGAGAAAGAGTTTAGACGTGTAGTTGGGTCAGTCCTAGAGGAGGGAGTGTGAGTAGGAAAGAGGGGTTCATGGAACTGACTGCTAACATCAAATACTTTCTTTTCAACAAAGGAGGGGAATCCACCGGCTATTGGGGAGGAAAGAGGCCAGGTTCGGCCAAAGAGGAAGAGGAGGAACGTTGCGTCCACGGCACCACTGTGAGTCCTGCCCTTTTAACCCCAGAGCCTTGCGTCCATGGATACATGTTGACATCTCAGTACACAGTTTGTAAGTCACTTTGGAGAATGTGTGTTCTCTTTCTCTCCTTGATTCACCTGTACTGTCCAGCCATACACAAATGCCATCAAACACACGCATATAATGCGTTGGATGGCATTTATGTATGGCTGGACAGTACAGATATAGCTGCCACCAAAACAGTACTAATTCCACAAATGATGCACATGGGACATGGCACAAAGGTGATAACTCAGTTTGGAGACTATTGTGTGTGTGTGTGTGTGTTTCTGCAGGCCGACCTACCCGCCAGCTTCCTGGACCCTTGCTTCATCTGCCAGAGCCGGCCCAAGAACGGATGCATCGTGCACGGGCCCACCATCCACCTCATTTCCTGCTATCAATGCGCTCGCAAGCTGCAGAGGGGCAACAAACAGTGTCCAGTGTGCAGGGAGCCCATGGAGGCTGTGCTGCTCCTGATTGTCTCGTAGTGCCATGTTAGTGTTTGAATAAATATATACATATGTGTGAACCTTCTCCTATGTGTATGTTACTTCTTGTACATCACTTACCTTGTGTATTACTTACCTGCGTTGGCGTTCATAGTTTCAGGACATCCCAACAGGTAACAACGATGACGAGGGCTCCTGGTCCTTTTTTAAAATGTGGTTCCCGTTGATTTTCTTCTGCATTCCAACCTAGAGAACCAAAGATGTGATTAGATTCAACTTTATTGTCATTACACAAGTACAGGTACAAGGCAACCAAATGTAGTTTAGGTCTGGCCAGAAGTAAGTGCAGGTGTTGTGCAATAAAGTATGGACAGAAGCTATCCTTAAAAAAAAAAAAAAAGTGTCAAAGTGCAGTGGAAATTGATTGCATATTACAGTTAAAGGTACGGTGCTGAATGCAAACAGTTGGCACTGCATATGACAGTCGTCAGTGCTAAGGAGCACAATCCAGTTAAGGTGGCGCAGTGCAAGATTCGCAAGTAAACAGCTGTTACTGTAAACAGCTGTGACTGCAATAAACAGACAGTGGTTGCAAATTGACATTCCAGTAGTGCAAGTGACAAAGTGAAGGCAGACGTGTGTCGGCTGGGCGAGGGGAGTCCTGGAGGATGCTGCGAGCTCGATGCAGACAGCGTTTCCTCTGGATGTGCTCGATGGCAGGTAGTGGAGTCCCTACAAGAACGGAAAATTCATCACAAACCCCCACAGTCACACATCAGCTCCGGTTCCGGGCAGTCTCACTTCACAAACCTCCAATGTGGTTTACGTCATCACCTGCACCCTCTGCCACAAACACTACGTTGGAGAAACCGGGGCATCGATAGACACCAGGCTGAAACAACACCAGAACAACAAACCGCCTGGCACAGCTACAAACAACACTGGTCACACACTTCCAGGAGCACCCCCTCACTCACCTACACACTAAAAAACGTTGCAACAACACTTACCTTGATCTCCAAATATGTGGCACCTACCTTTCCCTGCAGACACGTGATTTACACACTCGTCCATCGCCACAGAGCACCTGCAAAAGAAAAGCAAACACACAATTTCACAACGCATCCATTTGCATTCCTGCCTTTTTCACTTGCCTTCCTATTTTTGTTGACCTGGTACGCTGCTGCCACTGCCAAGGACAAGAGCAGGCTGCAGCGTGTCATCCGCACTGCAGAGAAGGTGATTGGCTGCAATCTGCCTTCCCTCGAGAACCTGCACACATATCTCCCGTCTCTCAGTTTCCCGCACATGCACACGCGCACACACACACAAACACTGTCTAGACAGTACCCATTTATCGGTAACTTTGTATACGTTTATGCTGGTGCGCAGCGCGGGAAAGGGGAATCCACTTGTTTCTCACCTAACATATCAAAGGGTTACTGTTTTGAGCATCTCTCTCTGTGTGTGTGTGTGTGTGATTTAGCAGCTCAAACAATGGTAACGATGTCCAAAAATGGCACTCACCTACACACTAAAAAACGTTGCAACACCACTTACCTTGATCTCCAAATATTTGGCACCCACCTACCTACCTACCTACCTGCAGACACTGTTAGTGTTTGAATAAATATATATATATATATATATATATATATGTGTGTGTGTGTGAACCTTTTCCTATGTGTATGTTACTTCTTGTACATCACTTACCTTGTGTATTACTTACCTGCGTTGGCGTTCATAGTTTCAGGACATCCCAACAGGTAACAACGATGACGAGGGCTCCTGGTCCTTTTTTTCAATGTGGTTCCCGTTGATTTTCTCCTGCATTCCACCCTGGAGAACCAAAGATGAGATTAGATTCAACTTTATTGTCATTACACAAGTACAGGTACAAGGCAACCAAATGTAGTTTAGGTCTGGCCAGAAGTAAGTGCAGGTGTTGTGCAATAAAGTATGGACAGAAGCTATCCTTAAAAAAAAAAAAAAAGTGTCAAAGTGCAGTGGAAATTGATTGCATATTACAGTTAGAAGTACGGTGCTGAATGCAAACAGTTGGCACTGTATATGACAGTCGTCAGTGCAAAGGAGCACAACCCAGTTAAGGTGGCGCAGTGCAAGATTCGCAAGAAAACAGCTGTTACCTGCCTTTTTCACTTGCCTTCTTATTTTTGTTGACCTGGTACGCTGCTGCTGCTGCTGCTGCTGCCACTGCCAAGGACAAGAGCAGGCTGCAGCGTGTCATCCGCACTGCAGAGAAGGTGATTGGCTGCAATCTGCCTTCCCTCGAGAACCTGCACACATATCTCCCGTCTCTCAGTTTCCCGCACATGCACACGCGCACACACACACAAACACTGTCTAGACAGTACCCATTTATCGGTAACTTTGTATACGTTTATGCTGGTGCGCAGCGCGGGAAAGGGGAATCCACTTGTTTCTCACCTAACATATCAAAGGGTTACTGTTTTGAGCATCTCTCTGTGTGTGTGTGTGTCTGTGTGTGTCTGTGTGTGTCTGTGTCTGTGTGTGTCTGTGTGTGTGTGTGTGTGTGTGTGTGTGTGTGTGTGTGTGTGTGTCTGTCTGTCTGTCTGTCTGTCTGTCTGTCTGTCTGTCTGTCTGCTGTTCAGTAAAATATCTGCATTGCTCTAAACCCTACATAGGCCTAAATGCACTAATGATGAGGGATAGTGTTTATACAATCGAGCCTTTATTCTATTGTGGGCCAATGGGCTCGCGATGTGTAAACGAGTGCCATTCAAAGGAGTGCCATGCTCGTGGGCTATCCCTTACCCCAAGCCCCAAGCCCCAAGCCCCAAGCCCCAAGCCCCAAGCCCCAAGCCCCAAGCCCCAAGCCCCGTCCTCAAGCTCCCATGAAAGACCGCCATGTATATTCCACTTCAGAGGGGCTTTGGGAGTCTGACAAAGAGTGGCCGTACAGGTGTGCCCCTCGGGTATTATCACGGTGAGATGAACAGTGACCAGTGCAAAAACATCACGCCACGCCTAGCGCCTTGGCCTGTCCGAGGGGGGCCAATCGGGGGACAAACGCCCACACAACGCATGCCCACGGAAAGCTGGAGGCCTGCTGAATGCAGGGAGATCGCCCGCGCGCGCCTCTCAGACTCGTAGCAAGCACGAGGGCTTCACCAGACGCCCGAGGCCACAACCGTTGACCTAGTGCTCGACTTTGACTGTCGCAGTGGCTTTTTTTGTCCACAGGGTGGCGCAAAGTTTCAAAACCCTGTAACGTCCGTGCACTGTCTTGACATTTTCTGGGCGGTGTCAAAGTGCCTCGACCAATGGGCTAGCGGTATGTAAACGAGTGCCATGCAAATGAGTGCCATGCTCGTGGGCTCTCCCTTACCTACCTACCCTACCTACCTACCTACGTATGCCCACTACCCACAGGCTGGCTAGGAGGGCTAGGCTATCCCCCCAAACCCCAATGAAACCCCAATGAAACCCCACAGCTGACCGCACTGACGTCATTTGGAGCAGAAGCTTGGATTGATTGATTGATTGATTGATTGATTGATTGATTGATGAATTTATGGATCGACGATTGCTTCTCTTTATCACTGATCGTTTTCTTTATCATTTTTTCTCACATGTTCACACATTAGGATAAAATGAAACGGGGGTTTTGGTCTGGCTCGCCACTTGCGAACGAAATCAATGACGACCACAGAGAGTGAACGACGCGTTCGTCTTCTTCATTTGAAGCAATGCATTTTGACCAGCCGGCCGGCCGTGCGGCGCCCCCTGCGGGACTGCAGCATATTTGTTGCAATAACACAAATCCGTAACTGGAGCGCTGGCTTTTGACTGGGGGAGACGCGCAGCACGGACTCTGGACTGTGGCGCGCTGTGGGCGCAACACGACAGCGTGCAATAGCCACTCGGCAATATGTGTATATACACTTTGCTCAACAAATCCACACTCTCACGAACAGCTAAACACGACTCACACACAAATGACTGCGGGCATTCTCCACTGTACACATTGTATGTGGGTGCATGAGCTGTGTTGCGCGCACAACGTCTTCCCATGCCGCCCTCGCCCCGCTACGGAGCTATGCACAATACATCGACTTTGCTCAGTAATGACAGCCTTTTATCAACAGCTAAACGCCAACAAAAAGACACACCCGTCACAACGGGGATGAGAAGCGCATTGCCGCAGCACAGCAATAACCCCACATTAATAACAGCAATAACCCCACATTAATAACGGTGGACCCCAAATGAATAGGGATGAACGGAGCAGCTGTCAGAAGCGGGCTGCAAAATTTACTCTGAAAATTTAGCCCGCCCACCCGCCCATGCGCCCTCTGCTCCATTTATAGAGCTCAATTGGAGGGAGGGGTTTGGCGTTTGGGGGGCTCAAAAACGTCACGACGTCACTCTGCCAAGTCATGTGACTATTTTTACACTCAACCATCGTCGCCACACAGCACCTGCTGTATCAGAACGGACACGTTACTTCAGCCCGACCCATTGTCTACCTCTACGTTCTCACCCCAGGCCAACGCCAACAGCCAAACCCTGAGCCATAACCCCAAGCTCCCCAAACCACCGACCCAATTCTAACACCAACACTGCGGGAAGGTGATGGTGTGTACCACCCCGCCCACGCAAACTCTCTGGGTGACAACTATTTTCAAGGAAGGAAGGGACAAGGGAAAGTGAAAGAGTTTTTAATTTTTTTATTTTATTTTGACTTATGTGGCACAGCACAGTATACGCTCAACCATCAGCAATCACCTATAGGGCCCAAACCCAGCACTAACCCCAAGTCCTCTACCTGTCTAACCCTAACCCCCCGCGTGCTCCCCCTCGTCCCCGATCCTGAACGCAACAAACCCCACCCCTGGCCTAACCCCAAGTCCTCTACCTGTCTAACCCTAACCCCCCGCGTGCTCCCCCTCGTCCCCGATCCTGAACGCAACAAACCCCACCCCTGGCCTAACCCCAAGTCCTCTACCTGTCTAACCCTGTGTTCTCCCCTCCTCTGGCCTAACCCCAAGTCCTCTACCTGTCTAACCCTAACCCCCCGCGTGCTCCCCCTCGTCCCCGATCCTGAACGCAACAAACCCCACCCCTGGCCTAACCCCAAGTCCTCTACCTGTCTAACCCTAACCCCCCGCGTGCTCCCCCTCGTCCCCGATCCTGAACGCAACAAACCCCACCCCTGGCCTAACCCCAAGTCCTCTACCTGTCTAACCCTGTGTTCTCCCCTCCTCTGGCCTAACCCCAAGTCCTCTTCCCTCTCTAACCCTAAACCCCCGCGTGCTCCCCCTCGTCCGCGATCCTGAACGCAACAAACCCCACCCCTGGCCTAACCCCAAGTCCTCTACCTGTCTAACCCTGTGTCCTCCCCTCCTCTGGTTCTGCAGCAATGAAACACAAAGGTGCTTCTGATAGCAAACCTTTGTGGACCGGCAGCTGCGATTTATCAGACCCCGCTTCTCCAATTCCAGCCACAGCAGGATACCTCGGGTCTCACTCTTGCGCTTGGACACAAAGTTCAAGATGGCGAAGTCTTCCTCTGACGTGTTGCCAAAGCGCCGCGCACTCCTGCTCCACCCCGGCTTCTGTCCCGACTGGCCATCCCGTCTACAAGACATTGTCGGGGTTAGACCTGAGGACGCTAGGTTAAAGGATTGGAACAGAACACAAGCCATTAGTTTACAGGGGAATGCAAAATCCTTTTACAACAGTTATGACAACGCCTTGCAACAATATCTGCATTGCCCCAAACCCTATGTAGGCCTACATGCACGCTCATGATGCACCTGCAAAAAAAACACACAATCACCGTCTACACAGTACCCATTTATCTGTAACTTTGTATACGTTTATGCTGGTGCGCAGCGCGGGAAAGGGGAATACACTTGTTTCTCACCTAACATATCAAAGGGTTACTGTTTTGAGCATCTCTCTCTGTGTGTGTGTGTCTGTGTGTGTCTGTGTGTGTCTGTGTGTGTGTGTGTGTGTGTGTGTGTGTTTAGCATTGATTTAGCAGCTCAAACAATGGTAAAGATGTCCAAAAATGGCACTCACCTACACACTAAAAAACGTTGCAACAACACTTACCTTGATCTCCAAATATTTGGCACCCACCTACCTACCTACCTGCAGACACTGTTAGTGTTTGAATAAATATATATATATATATATATATATATATATATGTGTGTGTGTGTGTGAACCTTCTCCTATGTGTATGTTACTTCTTGTACATCACTTACCTTGTGTATTACTTACCTGCGTTGGCGTTCATAGTTTCAGGACATCCCAACAGGTAACAACGATGACGAGGGCTCCTGGTCCTTTTTTAAAATGTGGTTCCCGTTGATTTTCTTCTGCATTCCAACCTAGAGAACCAAAGATGTGATTAGATTCAACTTTATTGTCATTACACAAGTACAGGTACAAGGCAACCAAATGTAGTTTAGGTCTGGCCAGAAGTAAGTGCAGGTGTTGTGCAATAAAGTATGGACAGAAGCTATCCTTAAAAAAAAAAAAAAAGTGTCAAAGTGCAGTGGAAATTGATTGCATATTACAGTTAAAGGTACGGTGCTGAATGCAAACAGTTGGCACTGCATATGACAGTCGTCAGTGCTAAGGAGCACAATCCAGTTAAGGTGGCGCAGTGCAAGATTCGCAAGTAAACAGCTGTTACTGTAAACAGCTGTGACTGCAATAAACAGACAGTGGTTGCAAATTGACATTCCAGTAGTGCAAGTGACAAAGTGAAGGCAGACGTGTGTCGGCTGGGCGAGGGGAGTCCTGGAGGATGCTGCGAGCTCGATGCAGACAGCGTTTCCTCTGGATGTGCTCGATGGCAGGTAGTGGAGTCCCTACAAGAACGGAAAATTCATCACAAACCCCCACAGTCACACATCAGCTCCGGTTCCGGGCAGTCTCACTTCACAAACCTCCAATGTGGTTTACGTCATCACCTGCACCCTCTGCCACAAACACTACGTTGGAGAAACCGGGGCATCGATAGACACCAGGCTGAAACAACACCAGAACAACAAACCGCCTGGCACAGCTACAAACAACACTGGTCACACACTTCCAGGAGCACCCCCTCACTCACCTACACACTAAAAAACGTTGCAACAACACTTACCTTGATCTCCAAATATGTGGCACCTACCTTTCCCTGCAGACACGTGATTTACACACTCGTCCATCGCCACAGAGCACCTGCAAAAGAAAAGCAAACACACAATTTCACAACGCATCCATTTGCATTCCTGCCTTTTTCACTTGCCTTCCTATTTTTGTTGACCTGGTACGCTGCTGCCACTGCCAAGGACAAGAGCAGGCTGCAGCGTGTCATCCGCACTGCAGAGAAGGTGATTGGCTGCAATCTGCCTTCCCTCGAGAACCTGCACACATATCTCCCGTCTCTCAGTTTCCCGCACATGCACACGCGCACACACACACAAACACTGTCTAGACAGTACCCATTTATCGGTAACTTTGTATACGTTTATGCTGGTGCGCAGCGCGGGAAAGGGGAATCCACTTGTTTCTCACCTAACATATCAAAGGGTTACTGTTTTGAGCATCTCTCTCTGTGTGTGTGTGTGTGTGTGTGTGTGTGTGTGTCTCTGTGTGTCTGTGTGTGTCTGTGTGTGTCTGTGTGTGTGTCTGTGTGTGTCTGTGTGTGTCTGTGTGTGTCTGTGTGTGTGTGTGTGTGTGTGTGTGTGTTTAGCATTGATTTAGCAGCTCAAACAATGGTAACGATGTCCAAAAATGGCACTCACCTACACACTAAAAAACGTTGCAACACCACTTACCTTGATCTCCAAATATTTGGCACCCACCTACCTACCTACCTACCTGCAGACACTGTTAGTGTTTGAATAAATATATATATATATATATATATATATGTGTGTGTGAACCTTTTCCTATGTGTATGTTACTTCTTGTACATCACTTACCTTGTGTATTACTTACCTGCGTTGGCGTTCATAGTTTCAGGACATCCCAACAGGTAACAACGATGACGAGGGCTCCTGGTCCTTTTTTTCAATGTGGTTCCCGTTGATTTTCTCCTGCATTCCACCCTGGAGAACCAAAGATGAGATTAGATTCAACTTTATTGTCATTACACAAGTACAGGTACAAGGCAACCAAATGTAGTTTAGGTCTGGCCAGAAGTAAGTGCAGGTGTTGTGCAATAAAGTATGGACAGAAGCTATCCTTAAAAAAAAAAAAAAGTGTCAAAGTGCAGTGGAAATTGATTGCATATTACAGTTAGAAGTACGGTGCTGAATGCAAACAGTTGGCACTGTATATGACAGTCGTCAGTGCAAAGGAGCACAACCCAGTTAAGGTGGCGCAGTGCAAGATTCGCAAGAAAACAGCTGTTACCTGCCTTTTTCACTTGCCTTCTTATTTTTGTTGACCTGGTACGCTGCTGCTGCTGCTGCTGCTGCCACTGCCAAGGACAAGAGCAGGCTGCAGCGTGTCATCCGCACTGCAGAGAAGGTGATTGGCTGCAATCTGCCTTCCCTCGAGAACCTGCACACATATCTCCCGTCTCTCAGTTTCCCGCACATGCACACGCGCACACACACACAAACACTGTCTAGACAGTACCCATTTATCGGTAACTTTGTATACGTTTATGCTGGTGCGCAGCGCGGGAAAGGGGAATCCACTTGTTTCTCACCTAACATATCAAAGGGTTACTGTTTTGAGCATCTCTCTGTGTGTGTGTGTGTCTGTGTGTGTCTGTGTGTGTCTGTGTCTGTGTGTGTCTGTGTGTGTGTGTGTGTGTGTGTGTGTGTGTGTCTGTCTGTCTGTCTGTCTGTCTGTCTGTCTGTCTGTCTGTCTGTCTGCTGTTCAGTAAAATATCTGCATTGCTCTAAACCCTACATAGGCCTACATGCACTAATGATGAGGGATAGTGTTTATACAATCGAGCCTTTATTCTATTGTGGGCCAATGGGCTCGCGATGTGTAAACGAGTGCCATTCAAAGGAGTGCCATGCTCGTGGGCTATCCCTTACCCCAAGCCCCAAGCCCCAAGCCCCAAGCCCCAAGCCCCAAGCCCCAAGCCCCAAGCCCCAAGCCCCAAGCCCCGTCCTCAAGCTCCCATGAAAGACCGCCATGTATATTCCACTTCAGAGGGGCTTTGGGAGTCTGACAAAGAGTGGCCGTACAGGTGTGCCCCTCGGGTATTATCACGGTGAGATGAACAGTGACCAGTGCAAAAACATCACGCCACGCCTAGCGCCTTGGCCTGTCCGAGGGGGGCCAATCGGGGGACAAACGCCCACACAACGCATGCCCACGGAAAGCTGGAGGCCTGCTGAATGCAGGGAGATCGCCCGCGCGCGCCTCTCAGACTCGTAGCAAGCACGAGGGCTTCACCAGACGCCCGAGGCCACAACCGTTGACCTAGTGCTCGACTTTGACTGTCGCAGTGGCTTTTTTTGTCCACAGGGTGGCGCAAAGTTTCAAAACCCTGTAACGTCCGTGCACTGTCTTGACATTTTCTGGGCGGTGTCAAAGTGCCTCGACCAATGGGCTAGCGGTATGTAAACGAGTGCCATGCAAATGAGTGCCATGCTCGTGGGCTCTCCCTTACCTAACCCTAACCCTAACCCTAACCCTAACCCTAACCCTAACCCTAACCCTAACCCTAACCCTAACCCTAACCCTAACCCTAACCCTAACCCTAACCCTAACCCTAACCCTAACCCTAACCCTAACCCTAACCCTAACCCTAACCCTAACCCTAACCCCTAACCCTAACCCTAACCCTAACCCTAACCCTAACCCTAACCCTAACCCTAACCCTAACCCTAACCCTAACCCTAACCCTAACTAACCCTAACCCTAACCCTAACCCTAACCCTAACCCTAACCCTAACCCTAACCCTAACCCTAACCCTAACCCTAACCCTAACCCTAACCCTAACCCTAACCCTAACCCTAACCCTAACCCTAACCCTAACCCTAACCCTAACCCTAACCCTAACCCTAACCCTAACCCTAACCCTAACCCTAACCCTAACCCTAACCCTAACCCTAACCCTAACCCTAACCCTAACCCTAACCCTAACCCTAACCCTAACCCTAACCCTAACCCTAACCCTAACCCTATGGCATCTAAACTCTGAATGGTGGCTCAACACTCAAGAAATTAACCCTTTTTGCAACAGCTAAACTTGACCACTGGGAAAACTGATGTCCGAGCATTCCAATCAATGTAAAGAAAACACAGTCTCGTGGCAATAACATTTATATGGCACTCGTGACATTACAACATCGGAACAGGAAAGAAGATAAAACATTGGAATCACACATACACACAATAAAATAGGCCGAACAAGGCAGTGTCACTGTTCTTGTGTCCGATCCGCTAGGTCTGCCGCTTGATCGAGGGACTTGCGTCTTCGAAGAGTGTTTTTTATTTTCTCCATGACGTAGCTCAAGAAGGTGGTGCGGCAATTCTCCGGGGCCCAGGGATGTACAGGCCAAACTTTGTGCCTTTCGCCTCTGTATATAATGGCACTGGCCTTGTTTTCCAAACCGACGGTGTCTGAAAAGCAAGAGGTCACATAATACACATCAGACGTGTGTGTGTGAGTGTGTGTGCATTGGTTGAGTGGGGCTGTTTTCTACGTGTGCCATTATGCCTGGTATAGTACAAAGACAGCAAAGCTTTCTCACCCTTGATGTCTAGCTCCTTCATCGACAACGCAAAGAATGCCAGTTGGACCTCGGAGAGCAACTCTCTGCCACTAATTGTAGCCGGCTTGTGGTCGAGCACACACTTCCCCAAGCCCGCCTCAAAGTCTGCGTAGGTCCGGACCAGATGCACCTCTGCTTCAGTTTCCTCCGGGGCAGATGTCGGAGGTTGGTGGCAGGGCGCACGACGTTTGGGCCTGGAGGCCATCGGCGAACCGGGTGTCTTCGGGGTAGAGCAGGTCGGTTTCCCCGGCCAAAAGTCTGGCGCCCGGTCACCGGAGATTGGTGGTGCCTCTCTGTCGGGGCTGGAGGCGGCAGGTTCCTCTGACTCCGCGCGCTGCGGCTTGCTCCCATTGGCCCGCTCCGCTGCGGACAGTCTTCTTTCTAGTGCGCCCATGTGCCGTAGCATCTTGGCCTCCACCTCTGCGCACCGGGCAGCCGCCTCAGCCATCACCCTCCTCTGCACCTGCTCGAGTTCATGGGCAAGCCTGCCACACTCTGCCTTCAGCTCCTTCACCGTCTGCCCAACTGCACCTTTTAGGGCGTCGACCTTTGTGTCGAGCACTTCCAACTCCGACAGGGCCATTTCTTCGTTGCTCATCCTTGCACACAAAAAAAAAAAACAGACAGGTGATGATTGTTGTTGTCATTGACTAGCGTACAGTTACAGTTACTGATGGCCATTCGTAGTCTCTAAGAGTAACACCCTTCAAGCGGCCTGGCCAGAAACGGACCACGGAGTCACACACTGCTAGAAAGGCCTTGAAAAACCCCCACATGACATTTACATTTATGCATTTAGCAGACGCCTTTATCCAAAGCTTTACAAAGGAGCACAGGTCACTGATCATAACAACGAGGTAGTCCCAAACATTACAAGCAGCCAAAACATGAAGCATACATTGTGAAGAAAAAAAACTTACTTTTGTAATTGACAACAGTTTCACCTTGTCGTTGCTGTCGTCGGTCAGTCGGTATGAACAGAAGACAAATACCACCTATGGTTGTTAAGTTTTGGCCTGATTCTATTGGTGTAAAAGCTAACAAGGGTTAATTGGAGTTGACTCCCCTTTTCACGTTGTTGTGCTGTTACCAGGCAAATAAGTTTTGGCCTGCTATCTAACTGGTCTAGGGTCAAATTGGAGTTAACTCCCATTTCCACGTTGTTGTGCTGTTTCCAAGTAGATTCTAACATCGAAACAAGTCTACGTTGGCCCCCTAATGTTTGTGTATGTGAGTCTGGAAACAAACAAAATGTTGTCTGGAGGACATTTAAGAATGGTTTTCGATCAATATTTATTCTAGATTCTCCGTGACCAGGATTACTTAACGTCATCGTCCATACATGTAGAGCCAAATAGTAATCTGCTCTTACACTGCCATCTAGTGGGCACCTTAGCGAACTGGGCAAAAACACTGTTGGAATACATTGCATAAAAACACTGTGTGTAGTATTTGGCATATATTGTTTCAATCCTTTCCTGCAGCCATTATGATGTCTCTCTCTCTCTCAGTGTGTGTGTGTGTGTGTGTGTGTGTGTGTGTGTGTGTGTGTGTGGGGTGGTCTTGCACAATGACATCCTGCACATTGCAATGTTGTATCGTTCTCTTGCACTATCTGTTTATTTGAGGTTATATTGTCAATTATGACTACTTATATTTTATTTTATTCCCCTTGGTATTAGCTAGACCCCCCTTAGTATTAGCTAGACTTTTCTCCTTTTGTATAGTTAGTCCACATATTTAAGTTTTCAATATTCCTATATGTTAAATGTATGCACCTCCCTGCCAAAGTCAATTCCTTACAGACCAAAACCCAGAATGAGTCAAGAAAACACTGTCTCAAAAACAATAGCATCCTTTATATAAACAACTCAAAACAACACCAACAGAACAGAAGATAAAAATAATTTGGATGGAAACCATTGCTATGGACGCGCCAGGTCTTCCATATAGGACTGCCTCAGCTTTTCCAGCAACGCTCGCTTGGCCACTGTCTTCAGGTGTGTCCTGATTTTGTCCATGACGTAGCCCAAAAAGGTTTGGCTGCAATTGGGCGGCGCCCAGGGCTGATCAGGCCAAACTCCGTGGACGGCGCCCAGGCAGATGACTTGCACGGCCTTGTGCTCCAAATCGACGGCATCTGAAAAAACAAGAGTCAGAGAGAACAGAGGTATCAGATGTCTGTGCCTTTGTCGAGTGTTACAAACTATACGCATATTCCCCCGTTACTCACTCACCTGTTATTTTAAAGTGGTCCAGCGACATAAGGAGGTGCGCCAGCTGGAGTTCGGTGAGCAACTCTCCTTTGTCGACCACGGGCGGCCTGTAGTCCAAAACCCGAACCCTGGTGGCTGGGTCCAAGTCCTCGTAGGAGAGGACCACGCGACGCTTCTTGGGCTCGGCGGCACCCTCCGTTAGTCCGTCCTGGGGAGACGAGGGTCGCTTGCGCTGGGGACTTCCGTGCCTGGAGTCTGTCTGCGACGCTGGGGCACCGTGCATTGGTCCGTCCTGGGGAGACGAGGGTCGCTTGGGCTGGGGACTTCCATGCCTGGAGTCTCTCTGCGGCACCGCGGGTGGCGAGTGGCGAGGGCTTGGCGTCCGGTCGACGGGGTCCGCCACCTGGACAGGGCTGGGAGCGCCCCGCTGGGCCATGGCATCCTCTGCCCGCCTGGCCCTTCGAAGGCGCACGGCCGTCACCTCCAGTTCCGCTGCCGACAGTCTGCTTTCCAGGGTGGCCAAATGCTCCAGCATCCTGGCTTCCACCTGGTCACAGCAGGCCTTTGTCTCCGACGCCATTCTGCGCTGTGCCTGCACCAGGCCGTCTTCGAGCCGCGCGCACTCGGCCTTCAGCTCCCCGACCCTCTGGCTCACGGCACTTTGGAGAGCCTCCATTTGCATTTCGATGCTCATCTGCCAAAAACACAGACAGGTGACAAAGGGAGTTATATGCAGAGAAAAGCAGTGTGTGTGGGGGGGGGGGGGGTGCGTGCGTGCGTGCGTGCGTGCGTGCGTGCGTGCGTGCGTTCGTTCCCTACACGACTAGGCCATGTCCCCAAAGCGGATAGGCCATTTTGAGAGGCCTATAGCCAGATAAAACATTTGTACACGTTTAGCAATGTACACGGTTGGGCCATAAAGTGCCAGATTCGTTTAGTATTCATTAAGTCGGTTTGGTGAAGGAGGCTATGCCCATCCGTGTGTATATAGTTAGCCTATAGTAGATTAAGAATACGTCGACCAAAACTGGCTAAGGCAACATTGGGCGCTTTGCTCGGGACGAACAAACGTTTTATTAAGCCCCTATACACGGCAAAGTTGAAACTCGTCACCACATGAACTAAGCGCATAGCACGATGATAGGAGACCGACACAACACGGACCACCGAGTCACACACTGCTAGAAAGGCATTGAAACACTTACTTTTGTAATCGACAGCAGTTTACACTTCTTCTCCGCAGTTTAACCTCGTCGCTCCTGTCGGTCAATTGGTAAGGAACAGAAGACAAATGCCCATCTATGACTCTTGTGTTATGGCCTGCTTCTTATAGGTCTAAAAGCTAACAAGGGCCTGTCTTACTGACCAATTGGAGTTCGATCCGCTTCTACGTTGTTGTGCTGTTACCAGGTAGATTTTAACATTCATGTTTCAATTGAAACAAGTCTATACGTTGTGTTCAGAAATTGTATTATTAAATTTACATGTATTCATTTAGCCGACGCTTTTATCCACAGCGACTTCCAAGAGAGAGCTTTACAAAGTTCATAGGTCACTGATAATAACAACAAGATCTGAATATATCAACAACAACAAAAAATATATATATATGAAAAATCAACTGAACAGCCGGCAGTGCAGCGGCCCCTGCCGGACTGCAGCATATTTGTTGCAATAGCACGAATCCGTAACAGATCCTCTCATTTAGAAAATACTTTTTTTTTTCTTTTTTTTTGCCGGAAGTGCTTGTCAACCTTTTATTCTTATTGAATTGAACATGTTTCAACATGTTTGCCAATTGACGTCGTGACGTCTTTCCATTTCCATTAGAAGCGCCATTTCGGATGACGGCGAGTGAGGCCGCGCACACTCAGGTAATTTCTCCAGGTTCAATAACAACAGATCTATGTACTTTGTGTCATTTTTGCAAGTTCATTTGTGACATTTGTAAAGTAGGGTTTCATTCTAGCTATATTTCATGTTAACTATTAATATGGTGTTTGCTAAAGGCTAACCACACGACGCGTGTAAGCTTTGCCAAAACTGTACTGCGCATTGCTGTAATTCAGACGCCATTGTTGAACTGTAGTAGCCAATATCAATTTGTAGCTAGTGAACACCAACCCTTACGTAGCCTACCATAACCATACCAATATTCTGGTTATCAGTCGTGCAGAGGTCTTGAAGGCTGGTCCTCAGGGTTGAAGACCTCTGAGTTAATGTATTAATCTGTGTCAGCTCAAAGAATGGTAATGATGTCCAAAAATGGCACTCACCCTACACACTAAAAAACGTTGCAACAACACTTACCTTGATCTCCAAATATTTGGCACCTACCTACCTGCAGACACGTGGAATTACACACTCATCCATCGCCACAGAGCACCTGCAAAAAAACAAACAAACACATGAACCATAACAATATGCTGGTTATCAATCGTGCAGAGGTCTTGAAGGCTGGTCCTCAGGGTTGAAGTTAATGTTAATGTATTAATCTCTGAGTTAATGTATTAATCTGTGTCTTTGCTCCAGATAGGCATACGTACGTCAACATGACCGGTTCGAGACACCAAGCTCCGCTCAAAGTAAGCACACAAACCTCTGCATTTCTACCCTCTCCACAATGAAATACCAAAGCATGATGTAATGTTTTCTCTTTCTTTTCGTTTTTCTTCTCAGGTGAGACCCACAGCCGCACTTGGCTCCCTTCTGAGGCACGCGGGTGCAAATAAGAATGTGTACACCAGGAAGGAGGTAGATTTAGTTTATTTTTCCATTTGGCACAAGTAGAGGTACAGGTGTTAGAATGCTTTAGTTGTCCCTGCTCCTCTTTGATAGTTTCCCAGCAGCGTGTCCAAACAAATGACAAACATTTGGTCCTCACTCCAGCCTCTGCGCTGCAGTCTAGGGCAGTGGTTCTCATCCCTGGTCCTCGGGACCCCCTGCCCTGCATGTTTTAGACGTTTCCCTCCTCAAACACACCTGATTCAAATGAATGGCTCGTTAACAGGCCCATTTATTTGAATCAGGTGTGTTGGAGCAGGGAAACATCTCAAACATGCAGGGCAGGGGGTCCCGAGGACCAGCGTTGAGAACCACTGGTTTAGGGCAACAGGGTTCAGGCCGGCTCTGACCATTTATGTCCCCGCAGGTGATCTTCTACCTTGGCCGGTACATCTTTCAGAACAAGCTGTACGACCAGAAGCAGCAGCACATTGTCAACCTAGGCAGTGATCCTCTGGGGGCCGCGCTGGGGATCGACACGTTCTCTGTGAAGGAGCCACTGTAAGGAACACACATTGCTCTCACACCAACACACAGACGTACACACACACGCGCACGCACACGTCTCAAGGGATTTCCATGGAGAGGAAGCAGCTGCCTAATGCCCCTTGGGAAGTGTGTGTGATTTATTTTGAAATGTGTGTAGACCATGTGCAGACAGCCAGCATCTGTATTGTAACCCCAGGTATGTGTGTGTGTGTGTGTGTGTCCAAGACGTTTCCTCTCCAGGCTGAGCCAAAAACTCATTCCCGTGTTAAACCCAGGTAAGCAGTATAGGATGACATTCACTGGAATGCAGTGCCAGAGATGCCCATCTCAGAAAGTGTATCGAGCAGGATCTGGTGGTTGACCGTGTCGAATGCTGCAGATAGGTACAGCAAAATGGTCACAGATGACCTTGAAGCAGCTCTGGCAGACTGGAGGGAATAGTGACTGACAGGAGGTGGGGCGAGGAGAAAGGATGAGGTCACGAGGTCAGAGATCTCTGCCTCGGACAGAGGAGAGAAAGAGTTTAGACGTGTAGTTGGGTCAGTCCTAGAGGAGGGAGTGTGAGTAGGAAAGAGGGGTTCATGGAACTGACTGCTAACATCAAATACTTTCTTTTCAACAAAGGAGGGGAATCCACCGGCTATTGGGGAGGAAAGAGGCCAGGTTCGGCCAAAGAGGAAGAGGAGGAACGTTGCGTCCACGGCACCACTGTGAGTCCTGCCCTTTTAACCCCAGAGCCTTGCGTCCATGGATACATGTTGACATCTCAGTACACAGTTTGTAAGTCACTTTGGAGAATGTGTGTTCTCTTTCTCTCCTTGATTCACCTGTACTGTCCAGCCATACACAAATGCCATCAAACACACGCATATAATGCGTTGGATGGCATTTATGTATGGCTGGACAGTACAGATATAGCTGCCACCAAAACAGTACTAATTCCACAAATGATGCACATGGGACATGGCACAAAGGTGATAACTCAGTTTGGAGACTATTGTGTGTGTGTGTGTGTGTTTCTGCAGGCCGACCTACCCGCCAGCTTCCTGGACCCTTGCTTCATCTGCCAGAGCCGGCCCAAGAACGGATGCATCGTGCACGGGCCCACCATCCACCTCATTTCCTGCTATCAATGCGCTCGCAAGCTGCAGAGGGGCAACAAACAGTGTCCAGTGTGCAGGGAGCCCATGGAGGCTGTGCTGCTCCTGATTGTCTCGTAGTGCCATGTTAGTGTTTGAATAAATATATACATATGTGTGAACCTTCTCCTATGTGTATGTTACTTCTTGTACATCACTTACCTTGTGTATTACTTACCTGCGTTGGCGTTCATAGTTTCAGGACATCCCAACAGGTAACAACGATGACGAGGGCTCCTGGTCCTTTTTTAAAATGTGGTTCCCGTTGATTTTCTTCTGCATTCCAACCTAGAGAACCAAAGATGTGATTAGATTCAACTTTATTGTCATTACACAAGTACAGGTACAAGGCAACCAAATGTAGTTTAGGTCTGGCCAGAAGTAAGTGCAGGTGTTGTGCAATAAAGTATGGACAGAAGCTATCCTTAAAAAAAAAAAAAAAGTGTCAAAGTGCAGTGGAAATTGATTGCATATTACAGTTAAAGGTACGGTGCTGAATGCAAACAGTTGGCACTGCATATGACAGTCGTCAGTGCTAAGGAGCACAATCCAGTTAAGGTGGCGCAGTGCAAGATTCGCAAGTAAACAGCTGTTACTGTAAACAGCTGTGACTGCAATAAACAGACAGTGGTTGCAAATTGACATTCCAGTAGTGCAAGTGACAAAGTGAAGGCAGACGTGTGTCGGCTGGGCGAGGGGAGTCCTGGAGGATGCTGCGAGCTCGATGCAGACAGCGTTTCCTCTGGATGTGCTCGATGGCAGGTAGTGGAGTCCCTACAAGAACGGAAAATTCATCACAAACCCCCACAGTCACACATCAGCTCCGGTTCCGGGCAGTCTCACTTCACAAACCTCCAATGTGGTTTACGTCATCACCTGCACCCTCTGCCACAAACACTACGTTGGAGAAACCGGGGCATCGATAGACACCAGGCTGAAACAACACCAGAACAACAAACCGCCTGGCACAGCTACAAACAACACTGGTCACACACTTCCAGGAGCACCCCCTCACTCACCTACACACTAAAAAACGTTGCAACAACACTTACCTTGATCTCCAAATATGTGGCACCTACCTTTCCCTGCAGACACGTGATTTACACACTCGTCCATCGCCACAGAGCACCTGCAAAAGAAAAGCAAACACACAATTTCACAACGCATCCATTTGCATTCCTGCCTTTTTCACTTGCCTTCCTATTTTTGTTGACCTGGTACGCTGCTGCCACTGCCAAGGACAAGAGCAGGCTGCAGCGTGTCATCCGCACTGCAGAGAAGGTGATTGGCTGCAATCTGCCTTCCCTCGAGAACCTGCACACATATCTCCCGTCTCTCAGTTTCCCGCACATGCACACGCGCACACACACACAAACACTGTCTAGACAGTACCCATTTATCGGTAACTTTGTATACGTTTATGCTGGTGCGCAGCGCGGGAAAGGGGAATCCACTTGTTTCTCACCTAACATATCAAAGGGTTACTGTTTTGAGCATCTCTCTCTGTGTGTGTGTGTGTGTGATTTAGCAGCTCAAACAATGGTAACGATGTCCAAAAATGGCACTCACCTACACACTAAAAAACGTTGCAACACCACTTACCTTGATCTCCAAATATTTGGCACCCACCTACCTACCTACCTACCTGCAGACACTGTTAGTGTTTGAATAAATATATATATATATATATATATATATATGTGTGTGTGTGTGAACCTTTTCCTATGTGTATGTTACTTCTTGTACATCACTTACCTTGTGTATTACTTACCTGCGTTGGCGTTCATAGTTTCAGGACATCCCAACAGGTAACAACGATGACGAGGGCTCCTGGTCCTTTTTTTCAATGTGGTTCCCGTTGATTTTCTCCTGCATTCCACCCTGGAGAACCAAAGATGAGATTAGATTCAACTTTATTGTCATTACACAAGTACAGGTACAAGGCAACCAAATGTAGTTTAGGTCTGGCCAGAAGTAAGTGCAGGTGTTGTGCAATAAAGTATGGACAGAAGCTATCCTTAAAAAAAAAAAAAAGTGTCAAAGTGCAGTGGAAATTGATTGCATATTACAGTTAGAAGTACGGTGCTGAATGCAAACAGTTGGCACTGTATATGACAGTCGTCAGTGCAAAGGAGCACAACCCAGTTAAGGTGGCGCAGTGCAAGATTCGCAAGAAAACAGCTGTTACCTGCCTTTTTCACTTGCCTTCTTATTTTTGTTGACCTGGTACGCTGCTGCTGCTGCTGCTGCTGCCACTGCCAAGGACAAGAGCAGGCTGCAGCGTGTCATCCGCACTGCAGAGAAGGTGATTGGCTGCAATCTGCCTTCCCTCGAGAACCTGCACACATATCTCCCGTCTCTCAGTTTCCCGCACATGCACACGCGCACACACACACAAACACTGTCTAGACAGTACCCATTTATCGGTAACTTTGTATACGTTTATGCTGGTGCGCAGCGCGGGAAAGGGGAATCCACTTGTTTCTCACCTAACATATCAAAGGGTTACTGTTTTGAGCATCTCTCTGTGTGTGTGTGTGTCTGTGTGTGTCTGTGTGTGTCTGTGTCTGTGTGTGTCTGTGTGTGTGTGTGTGTGTGTGTGTGTGTGTGTGTGTGTGTGTGTCTGTCTGTCTGTCTGTCTGTCTGTCTGTCTGTCTGTCTGTCTGCTGTTCAGTAAAATATCTGCATTGCTCTAAACCCTACATAGGCCTAAATGCACTAATGATGAGGGATAGTGTTTATACAATCGAGCCTTTATTCTATTGTGGGCCAATGGGCTCGCGATGTGTAAACGAGTGCCATTCAAAGGAGTGCCATGCTCGTGGGCTATCCCTTACCCCAAGCCCCAAGCCCCAAGCCCCAAGCCCCAAGCCCCAAGCCCCAAGCCCCAAGCCCCAAGCCCCGTCCTCAAGCTCCCATGAAAGACCGCCATGTATATTCCACTTCAGAGGGGCTTTGGGAGTCTGACAAAGAGTGGCCGTACAGGTGTGCCCCTCGGGTATTATCACGGTGAGATGAACAGTGACCAGTGCAAAAACATCACGCCACGCCTAGCGCCTTGGCCTGTCCGAGGGGGGCCAATCGGGGGACAAACGCCCACACAACGCATGCCCACGGAAAGCTGGAGGCCTGCTGAATGCAGGGAGATCGCCCGCGCGCGCCTCTCAGACTCGTAGCAAGCACGAGGGCTTCACCAGACGCCCGAGGCCACAACCGTTGACCTAGTGCTCGACTTTGACTGTCGCAGTGGCTTTTTTTGTCCACAGGGTGGCGCAAAGTTTCAAAACCCTGTAACGTCCGTGCACTGTCTTGACATTTTCTGGGCGGTGTCAAAGTGCCTCGACCAATGGGCTAGCGGTATGTAAACGAGTGCCATGCAAATGAGTGCCATGCTCGTGGGCTCTCCCTTACCTACCTACCCTACCTACCTACCTACGTATGCCCACTACCCACAGGCTGGCTAGGAGGGCTAGGCTATCCCCCCAAACCCCAATGAAACCCCAATGAAACCCCACAGCTGACCGCACTGACGTCATTTGGAGCAGAAGCTTGGATTGATTGATTGATTGATTGATTGATTGATTGATTGATGAATTTATGGATCGACGATTGCTTCTCTTTATCACTGATCGTTTTCTTTATCATTTTTTCTCACATGTTCACACATTAGGATAAAATGAAACGGGGGTTTTGGTCTGGCTCGCCACTTGCGAACGAAATCAATGACGACCACAGAGAGTGAACGACGCGTTCGTCTTCTTCATTTGAAGCAATGCATTTTGACCAGCCGGCCGGCCGTGCGGCGCCCCCTGCGGGACTGCAGCATATTTGTTGCAATAACACAAATCCGTAACTGGAGCGCTGGCTTTTGACTGGGGGAGACGCGCAGCACGGACTCTGGACTGTGGCGCGCTGTGGGCGCAACACGACAGCGTGCAATAGCCACTCGGCAATATGTGTATATACACTTTGCTCAACAAATCCACACTCTCACGAACAGCTAAACACGACTCACACACAAATGACTGCGGGCATTCTCCACTGTACACATTGTATGTGGGTGCATGAGCTGTGTTGCGCGCACAACGTCTTCCCATGCCGCCCTCGCCCCGCTACGGAGCTATGCACAATACATCGACTTTGCTCAGTAATGACAGCCTTTTATCAACAGCTAAACGCCAACAAAAAGACACACCCGTCACAACGGGGATGAGAAGCGCATTGCCGCAGCACAGCAATAACCCCACATTAATAACAGCAATAACCCCACATTAATAACGGTGGACCCCAAATGAATAGGGATGAACGGAGCAGCTGTCAGAAGCGGGCTGCAAAATTTACTCTGAAAACTGCTCCATTTATAGAGCTCAATTGGAGGGAGGGGTTTGGCGTTTGGGGGGCTCAAAAACGTCACGACGTCACTCTGCCAAGTCATGTGACTATTTTTACACTCAACCATCGTCGCCAAACACAGCACCTGCTGTATCAGAACGGACACGTTACTTCAGCCCGACCCATTGTCTACCTCTACGTTCTCACCCCAGGCCAACGCCAACAGCCAAACCCTGAGCCATAACCCCCAGCTCCCCAAACCACCGACCCAATTCTAACACCAACACTGCGGGAAGGTGATGGTGTGTACCACCCCGCCCACGCAAACTCTCTGGGTGACAACTATTTTCAAGGAAGGAAGGGACAAGGGAAAGTGAAAGAGTTTTTAATTTTTTTATTTTATTTTGACTTATGTGGCACAGCACAGTATACGCTCAACCATCAGCAATCACCTATAGGGCCCAAACCCAGCACTAACCCCAAATCCTCTACCTGTCTAACCCTAACCCCCCGCGTGCTCCCCCTCGTCCCCGATCCTGAACGCAACAAACCCCACCCCTGGCCTAACCCCAAGTCCTCTACCTGTCTAACCCTAACCCCCCGCGTACTCCCCCTCGTCCCCGATCCTGAACGCAACAAACCCCACCCCTGGCCTAACCCCAAGTCCTCTACCTGTCTAACCCTGTGTTCTCCCCTCCTCTGGCCTAACCCCAAGTCCTCTTCCCTCTCTAACCCTAAACCCCCGCGTGCTCCCCCTCGTCCGCGATCCTGAACGCAACAAACCCCACCCCTGGCCTAACCCCAAGTCCTCTACCTGTCTAACCCTGTGTCCTCCCCTCCTCTGGCCTAACCCCAAGTCCTCTACCTGTCTAACCCTAAACCCCCGCGTGCTCCCCCTCGTCCCCGATCCTGAACGCAACAAACCCCACCCCTGGCCTAACCCCAAGTCCTCTACCTGTCTAACCCTGTGTTCTCCCCTCCTCTGGCCTAACCCCAAGTCCTCTTCCCTCTCTAACCCTAAACCCCCGCGTGCTCCCCCTCGTCCGCGATCCTGAACGCAACAAACCCCACCCCTGGCCTAACCCCAAGTCCTCTACCTGTCTAACCCTGTGTCCTCCCCTCCTCTGGTTCTGCAGCAATGAAACACAAAGGTGCTTCTGATAGCAAACCTTTGTGGACCGGCAGCTGCGATTTATCAGACCCCGCTTCTCCAATTCCAGCCACAGCAGGATACCTCGGGTCTCACTCTTGCGCTTGGACACAAAGTTCAAGATGGCGAAGTCTTCCTCTGACGTGTTGCCAAAGCGCCGCGCACTCCTGCTCCACCCCGGCTTCTGTCCCGACTGGCCATCCCGTCTACAAGACATTGTCGGGGTTAGACCTGAGGACGCTAGGTTAAAGGATTGGAACAGAACACAAGCCATTAGTTTACAGGGGAATGCAAAATCCTTTTACAACAGTTATGACAACACAATTTATGCTCATACCCATCACATTGACTAGAGGCTCTGCCCTTACTATTTGTGCTCTTACACTGCCATCTAGTGGGCACTTTACCGAACTGGGCAAAAAACACTTGATCCATTGTATACATTCATTCATTTAGAAGACGCCTTTATCCAAAGCGACTTCCAAGAGAGAGCGTTACAAAGTGCATAGGTCACTGATAATAACAACAAGAGAGCCCCAAAACATTGCGAGTAGCCCAAAACATGAAGCACATATTGTAAACAACATTATGACTTAGTGATTTGCAAAACCACTGTGTGTAGTATTTCGCCAATAGTGTGAAGCTGAGAATGTGCTTATAGTTGTGAAGATCTGGTCTGCTGTTTTGCTCATTGAGGATTCGGACGCTGTGGCGCGCTATGGCGAGCAGTGGCGCACTGAGGCGCGCGGTCTCTTCCGACACAACCATGCGCAAGAGCATCTCAACGACACTTTGCCAACACATTACGTGACTTAGGTCTTCCTCCAGCCTCGCCAGTTTTTAAAAGACCACTCATGTCACATATGTCCGTTGTGCTTGAATGCAATCCAATGAGCTCTGACTTTGACTCTGACGTAACAGAGCGCGTGCTTTTACATCGGGGAGTTGTGCCACTGGGTGGCTTTGGCACAATCTAAACATCCAAACACAACCCATGTGTTTATATGTTACAGGAAACACAACCCATGTGTTTATATGTTACAGGAAACACAACGCATGTGTTTGGATGATTCCGGTTTTGTATTCATTCCAATGTCACCGTGACCCGGATAACGTACCATAACCAGCCATATATATCGAGCCCAAACAGTTTGACATTGTGGCCGGGGGGGGGCAGTTGTATGTCTCGTATCGTGGGTGTGAATGTATATATATGTAAAGCCACAATCCATGAAATGAACCCCTATGAATTGACTCCCCCCTGGCCACTTTTATTGGAGGAGGTCATTTGGTCATGGCTGTAAATATGGTAGAGGAGACCCGATATCCAGACACTAATGAATGACGAACGGAGCAGCTGTCAAAAGGCTGCTCCAAAATGTACTCTGAAAAAGAGCGCTGGCTAGTACTTGTGAATGGAATCAATAACGATGTGTTCTTCTCAATCGAGATAGCCCAGATGGAATGACAAACTTGTAACCCATTCAAATTTAAATTGGCCCATCAAGCAGCTTCGTGCAGTCAAGGCTCCAGTATATGGGTGAATTCAGGTGGGCTATATTGGGACATCGGGTCATTTGGGACAGCATAAGGAAAAGGCATTTCACTTTTGCCTTGGACTGCAGCATATTTGTTGCAATAACACGAATCCGTAACACGAGCGCTGGCTATTACGCGCGGGAGAGAAGCGTTGTCATTTGGTTATTGTCTCGCGAACCACTTATCAATGTGCAATCAATATGTTCTTGTCAATCGAGATAGCCCAGATGGAATGACAAACTCGCACCCATCGGCCGTGGGAGGGAATTGTAACCCATTCAAATTTAAATTGGCCCATCAAGCAGCTTCGTGCAGTCAAGGCTCCAGTATATGGGTGAATTCAGGTGGGCTATATTGGGACATCGGGTCATTTGGGACAGCATAAGGAAAAGGCATTTCACTTTTGCCTTGGACTGCAGCATATTTGTTGCAATAACACGAATCCGTAACACGAGCGCTGGCTATTACGCGCGGGAGAGAAGCGTTGTCATTTGGTTATTGTCTCGCGAACCACTTATGAATGCGCAATCAATAACGATGTGTTCTTCTCACTCGTCTAGCAGGGCCTATAACCCATTCAAATTTGAATTGGCCCATCAAGCTTCAGTATAGGCTACATTAATCTACACCCATGAGTCTGTGTCCCAAATGTGTTACCAGACATACTGTCCCAAATTACCAAACAAGTTGCTGAAAATTCGTTTTTTTGTCAGCTCCACTAAAATAGTGAGCCATGCATTTCTAAAATATTATGAAGACTTATTTTTTACACTTAAATAATGTGGATACCTTGAGGAATTCAGAAATGTCTCATTTATTGGGTTATGTTTGGAACTTGAAGAAAATCTTAAACTCAGCAGATTGAATTACAAAAGAAAATCTCCCAATATAGCCTGTATACCTGAATTCACCCTAGAGGATGTGTGAAGTAGAAAAAACACAAAGTGTGTAGAACGATAACTTTTATTTTTCACTGAAACATTCCCAGAGAAGATTAGAAAAATATATTCAGAAAATAAACAACTATAAACAACTTTAAACATATGATTTGAACAAGCCATGGCCCTCTTCTGACTTCCAAACTCAGTTCAAAGCCATTCCAAATCCAGTCCTTCCCCAGAAAAAGATGTTTTCTTTATTCCGTAGTCGTACATCAGTTCCTCGTTGACCTTTATGTCTCTTGCCGCAAAGAACAGGATGGTGTTTGTAGAGGTGCCCCCCGACTCGACCTTAAAATGTCTCGGTTTGAGATTCGCTTGTTTGGCAGAGTGGTTGATCAGCCTACCAAAAATGGTCATGTCAGGGTGACATAGGCAGCTGTTGGCGCGTGCATCGATACACTTTCCAACGCCTTTGTCCTTGAAGAAGAAAAGGTATCCCATTTCACCAGAAGGAGTGCTGCGTTGAATGGACTCGCCCTCGTCTTTTGAAATCACTCTGCCATGATAGTCACAAACAATTTCGTTCTTCAGGAAGCGTCTGGTCGTAAACACCCCCTGTCCTTTTCCTTGAACCGGCAAGGGCACCAGTCCGGTCCACTTCTGTGACCTGGCCAGGATTTGGATGGCCTCGTTGTTCGCCGCGTCGGAAACGCTTTCGAGGGGCTTCCATTGCGCCAGGATGTCTTTGGCGTCTGGACAGTTGGTGTTCCAGCCTTGCGCGCTCATCCAGGCCTGGAGCCTACTCTCTGTGGGCTGGCGCCGGGAGAATGTAGCTGTGAAAAGTCAATAAACAAACAAAAGAATGAGTTTATCTCGAGTACATTGTGCTATTTGGTTAGTCAGAACAAAAAGAGCCAACAAGATGCCAGCATCACTGTTAAACTAGTCTGTGAAACTGCAAACTTTTAAATATGGAATGGATTACTTACACAACACATGTTTTGCGCGCATGTTCATCTGGTCTGCGCGCCACTTGTCGTAGCAGATGCGGTCATGTTGCCCGGTGAGGTGTGCGCGCTGTTGTGTCGGTGGCAGGCTACCGTGCAGGGTCACCGGGAAGGACGCAGTCAGCAAGGCAAATATGGCTTGCTCCTCAGCTTTAGCCGAACTAGTGGACGCAAGTCGAGGCCGTTTTGCAGGCGTTTCTAGCGGGTCAGAGCTATGAAATAAAGAAACAAATATTGACATACAAATATATGAGAATGTGTACATTTTTTTAAGCAATTCTAAACTATGAAGGTTTAAAAGGGATGTTGTAGGAATAAGCTTACTTGGGATCAGACGCCAACTGTTTCAACAGTTTCGCTCCTTCGGCAAAGAAATCAAACTTTGCCGTCTGCCAACTCTGTTGAGCCACTGGGTCGCCGTGTGACAGGTAGCTTGCCAGGTGCGACTGCCTTTGAGTGCCCATGTTCTGGGCGGTGGCCGTCTGAAACGCCCGTCTGGCCATCTTACCGGTGACCTTTGGACAATGATACCTTGAAGACGTCACAAACAAATGATTAGTTGTGTACCACGACAACATTCTAAACTGTTTATGAAAAGGAAAACATGTCATAGTTCATTGTAGGGCCATAAACGTTTCACTCACTGTTTGTGGAATCTGTTCAAGTACTCTGGATGGTTCACGACAGGTCTTCCAGCTGGGGCGATGAAAAAATGGGGGAAGTCCTCTACTCCGACTTGAGAGGGCCTTAAAAAGTCAGGCCTGACTTGCTCAAAGTACATGGAGAACCACTGTGAACACATTAAAAGGGCATTATTAAAAAACGTTTCGTACACATTATGCTCCCAAAGATGAAATCTCAATTGTTATCATTAGAGCTATACATGTATTTCTACGTATTCGGTTTTACTCACAGAATCCTCTTCTTCGTCCAGGCAAAAAAACACATCTGGTGTAGCTGCTGTCTCGTGTTCCCGGATACCAGTCACCGACACTTGGCTACCATCAAAGGAGACTGAACTTCTTTCCAGCCACTCCTTGACCTTAGAACAAATTCGATTTGATTTAGTCGCAGCATTTAGAGTTTACATGGTATATACAGATTACGAATAAATAGCCATGAAATAGACAAGGGCACTTACCGTCATTTTTTCCAGAATGCTCGGCCGCAAAAGATGTTTCAGGAGCAAGACAGCCATGATGTAGTTCAGAAATAGAGCTCCATCTATTTTGGAAATGGCCTTCGCATGCTTGACTTTCGAGACGACGGCCAGAAAGTCCATCTTTGCTGCCCTCAAGAGTAAAAGGCACTCGTGTGGGTGTTGAACCTGGGGGATCTGGGGCCTAAAGAAGGACACACACAGGACAAATTGTTCGTTTAAAAAACTGAAACATTCAACTCGCACCATATAAATATATACACACACGATAGAGTTCACGACGACGACAACAAAAAAAACAAACAAAAAACGTGAATAAGTACATACGGTTGAGAGGGCGCGCTTGAACCGGCGTCTTCCTGGGAGCCCGTGGCCGAGGGGACGTTGGTAACCCAAATGCCTCGGTTCTTCATCTCGCCAATTAGACTGGCAACCCGTGAGTCCTCGCCGACAATTTCTTTCAGGGTAGAGTAGTCCCAAACGCTAGCTTTGGACGCGAGTCTGGAGAAAGTCCTCTTGGCTTCGTCGACCACGTCCTTGATTTCATCTGCAGTGGAATTCTTCATACACCTTCTCCTAAGGTGCACCGAAAGGGATGGCTGGACGGTGAAGCAGAACTTGCACACCAGCACATTTCTGTTCCTGAAAGAAAGACATGAAAATACAAACACGTGTTATAGGTTGCAAACATACCGTTGAATTACTTAGGTTAATGAAACAAAATGTAGAACTTTCACTAGGCCCATAGCTGTTCTGTATTTGTTGTAGGCTATGTTCAAGGGTTATTCGTCATTTTAGTCACACTTTATAACACAGTTTATAACAGCGTTCAAATGGGTCTGTCTCTCGCAACTGTTCCGAAAATATCGGACGCATTCAAACTTACCCAGAAGAAGACATTTTCAATGTTTTGCTTGAATAAAGGCCTAATTCAATGCAGTCAGGGAAGCCGTGCGGGGTCCGATGGATGGGGAGCTGTTCAAAGTGAGCAGCCTTGAATGTTGACGAGGCCCTCATATGGGTCTGATTCTTCGAAGTGGGCGTGGCCTACATGGCCTGGTGAACATACCTGGCAGGTATGTTGATCAGAAGTGTGGACATTATACTTTGCATTGAAAGTTTGCAGGGACGTAGGTATGCGTAATCGTTCCTGTTCTATTGAAATAATTGTTCAATAATACACAAGTAAATAATCTATTCTCGTGCACCATAATAACAACAACGAGTATTGCTCAATTTAGACGTTTTTTTTATATATATATATATATATATATATATATATATATTTTTTTTTTTTTAAGTTTTTCGATTTGACCGACTCATGTTTTCGATAGTAGGCTAGATGAGTTATGGAACATTCCTTGGCAGTTACAGAAAATGGAATTTACATCATCAATTCTTAATCATTTCAAATAAGCCCTTCAAAAATGTAGGCTAGTGACAAACCACTAACAAAACACAATTGTAATTAGAGCCGGCAAAATCATTTGGACAAACAAAACAAGGCCAGTCCGACCCGTACAAATTCAAATTTCTTGAACACGAAGCACATCTTGTGAACACCATTGTTACTACTTGGTGATTTGCGGAAACCCTGTGCGTAGCCTCGTATTTTGCAAGTATAGTGTGAAGCTGTGAGTATGTGCCCATTGTGAAGACTTTTCGTTTGTTTTAATGTTGTTATTTCCCAGACTTTGTACAGCCTACTAACTGCGGCCCCATGATCGTCCATTCAGACTGGCCAACATTAAAGACCCCCTATCATTCACGCGGTTGGGTGGAAGACGATGGGGCCCCTTACTAATCGTTACTATAAATAATTCACTCGTGGCGATCAGAGTATTTTACCTTTGGTTGAGTTTTTTTTCTTCTCCCTTTTTCTATCACAATGTGGACCCTCCTGTTGTCCTCAAATTTACTAACATCGATCGTCCTGGGGGTTAATTTAAGCCCAGCTATACTTCGACCCCATGCATCAGATGTGTACCCAGAGTTTTTGTTTTGTTTGTGTTAGGTGCTTTTGTTTGTTTGTGTGGCTAATCGTTACCATGAATTATTCACACATGTGGCGATCAGAGTACCCTATTGGGAGAGCGTTTTTCCTGAAATATGTTTGGAACGTGTGGAATTACATTAGCATGGTCTTGTTTGAAATCTATTCATCTCTTTTTGTCTTGTGCCTCGTCTAATGGCCAGTTGCGTTCTTTGAGGGCTTTCCTAATACGCTGGAAAATAGGTGGAATATCGAATGAGTGATTGGCATTTGCTTGTCACGAATGGCATCTAAACTCTGAATGGTGGCTCAACACTCAAGAAATTAACCCTTTTTGCAACAGCTAAACTTGACCACTGGGAAAACTGATGTCCGAGCATTCCAATCAATGTAAAGAAAACACAGTCTCGTGGCAATAACATTTATATGGCACTCGTGACATTACAACATCGGAACAGGAAAGAAGATAAAACATTGGAATCACACATACACACAATAAAATAGGCCGAACAAGGCAGTGTCACTGTTCTTGTGTCCGATCCGCTAGGTCTGCCGCTTGATCGAGGGACTTGCGTCTTCGAAGAGTGTTTTTTATTTTCTCCATGACGTAGCTCAAGAAGGTGGTGCGGCAATTCTCCGGGGCCCAGGGATGTACAGGCCAAACTTTGTGCCTTTCGCCTCTGTATATAATGGCACTGGCCTTGTTTTCCAAACCGACGGTGTCTGAAAAGCAAGAGGTCACATAATACACATCAGACGTGTGTGTGTGAGTGTGTGTGCATTGGTTGAGTGGGGCTGTTTTCTACGTGTGCCATTATGCCTGGTATAGTACAAAGACAGCAAAGCTTTCTCACCCTTGATGTCTAGCTCCTTCATCGACAACGCAAAGAATGCCAGTTGGACCTCGGAGAGCAACTCTCTGCCACTAATTGTAGCCGGCTTGTGGTCGAGCACACACTTCCCCAAGCCCGCCTCAAAGTCTGCGTAGGTCCGGACCAGATGCACCTCTGCTTCAGTTTCCTCCGGGGCAGATGTCGGAGGTTGGTGGCAGGGCGCACGACGTTTGGGCCTGGAGGCCATCGGCGAACCGGGTGTCTTCGGGGTAGAGCAGGTCGGTTTCCCCGGCCAAAAGTCTGGCGCCCGGTCACCGGAGATTGGTGGTGCCTCTCTGTCGGGGCTGGAGGCGGCAGGTTCCTCTGACTCCGCGCGCTGCGGCTTGCTCCCATTGGCCCGCTCCGCTGCGGACAGTCTTCTTTCTAGTGCGCCCATGTGCCGTAGCATCTTGGCCTCCACCTCTGCGCACCGGGCAGCCGCCTCAGCCATCACCCTCCTCTGCACCTGCTCGAGTTCATGGGCAAGCCTGCCACACTCTGCCTTCAGCTCCTTCACCGTCTGCCCAACTGCACCTTTTAGGGCGTCGACCTTTGTGTCGAGCACTTCCAACTCCGACAGGGCCATTTCTTCGTTGCTCATCCTTGCACACAAAAAAAAAAACAGACAGGTGATGATTGTTGTTGTCATTGACTAGCGTACAGTTACAGTTACTGATGGCCATTCGTAGTCTCTAAGAGTAACACCCTTCAAGCGGCCTGGCCAGAAACGGACCACGGAGTCACACACTGCTAGAAAGGCCTTGAAAAACCCCCACATGACATTTACATTTATGCATTTAGCAGACGCCTTTATCCAAAGCTTTACAAAGGAGCACAGGTCACTGATCATAACAACGAGGTAGTCCCAAACATTACAAGCAGCCAAAACATGAAGCATACATTGTGAAGAAAAAAAACTTACTTTTGTAATTGACAACAGTTTCACCTTGTCGTTGCTGTCGTCGGTCAGTCGGTATGAACAGAAGACAAATACCACCTATGGTTGTTAAGTTTTGGCCTGATTCTATTGGTGTAAAAGCTAACAAGGGTTAATTGGAGTTGACTCCCCTTTTCACGTTGTTGTGCTGTTACCAGGCAAATAAGTTTTGGCCTGCTATCTAACTGGTCTAGGGTCAAATTGGAGTTAACTCCCATTTCCACGTTGTTGTGCTGTTTCCAAGTAGATTCTAACATCGAAACAAGTCTACGTTGGCCCCCTAATGTTTGTGTATGTGAGTCTGGAAACAAACAAAATGTTGTCTGGAGGACATTTAAGAATGGTTTTCGATCAATATTTATTCTAGATTCTCCGTGACCAGGATTACTTAACGTCATCGTCCATACATGTAGAGCCAAATAGTAATCTGCTCTTACACTGCCATCTAGTGGGCACCTTAGCGAACTGGGCAAAAACACTGTTGGAATACATTGCATAAAAACACTGTGTGTAGTATTTGGCATATATTGTTTCAATCCTTTCCTGCAGCCATTATGATGTCTCTCTCTCTCTCAGTGTGTGTGTGTGTGTGTGTGTGTGTGTGTGTGTGTGTGTGTGTGGGGTGGTCTTGCACAATGACATCCTGCACATTGCAATGTTGTATCGTTCTCTTGCACTATCTGTTTATTTGAGGTTATATTGTCAATTATGACTACTTATATTTTATTTTATTCCCCTTGGTATTAGCTAGACCCCCCTTAGTATTAGCTAGACTTTTCTCCTTTTGTATAGTTAGTCCACATATTTAAGTTTTCAATATTCCTATATGTTAAATGTATGCACCTCCCTGCCAAAGTCAATTCCTTACAGACCAAAACCCAGAATGAGTCAAGAAAACACTGTCTCAAAAACAATAGCATCCTTTATATAAACAACTCAAAACAACACCAACAGAACAGAAGATAAAAATAATTTGGATGGAAACCATTGCTATGGACGCGCCAGGTCTTCCATATAGGACTGCCTCAGCTTTTCCAGCAACGCTCGCTTGGCCACTGTCTTCAGGTGTGTCCTGATTTTGTCCATGACGTAGCCCAAAAAGGTTTGGCTGCAATTGGGCGGCGCCCAGGGCTGATCAGGCCAAACTCCGTGGACGGCGCCCAGGCAGATGACTTGCACGGCCTTGTGCTCCAAATCGACGGCATCTGAAAAAACAAGAGTCAGAGAGAACAGAGGTATCAGATGTCTGTGCCTTTGTCGAGTGTTACAAACTATACGCATATTCCCCCGTTACTCACTCACCTGTTATTTTAAAGTGGTCCAGCGACATAAGGAGGTGCGCCAGCTGGAGTTCGGTGAGCAACTCTCCTTTGTCGACCACGGGCGGCCTGTAGTCCAAAACCCGAACCCTGGTGGCTGGGTCCAAGTCCTCGTAGGAGAGGACCACGCGACGCTTCTTGGGCTCGGCGGCACCCTCCGTTAGTCCGTCCTGGGGAGACGAGGGTCGCTTGCGCTGGGGACTTCCGTGCCTGGAGTCTGTCTGCGACGCTGGGGCACCGTGCATTGGTCCGTCCTGGGGAGACGAGGGTCGCTTGGGCTGGGGACTTCCATGCCTGGAGTCTCTCTGCGGCACCGCGGGTGGCGAGTGGCGAGGGCTTGGCGTCCGGTCGACGGGGTCCGCCACCTGGACAGGGCTGGGAGCGCCCCGCTGGGCCATGGCATCCTCTGCCCGCCTGGCCCTTCGAAGGCGCACGGCCGTCACCTCCAGTTCCGCTGCCGACAGTCTGCTTTCCAGGGTGGCCAAATGCTCCAGCATCCTGGCTTCCACCTGGTCACAGCAGGCCTTTGTCTCCGACGCCATTCTGCGCTGTGCCTGCACCAGGCCGTCTTCGAGCCGCGCGCACTCGGCCTTCAGCTCCCCGACCCTCTGGCTCACGGCACTTTGGAGAGCCTCCATTTGCATTTCGATGCTCATCTGCCAAAAACACAGACAGGTGACAAAGGGAGTTATATGCAGAGAAAAGCAGTGTGTGTGGGGGGGGGGGGGGTGCGTGCGTGCGTGCGTGCGTGCGTGCGTGCGTGCGTGCGTTCGTTCCCTACACGACTAGGCCATGTCCCCAAAGCGGATAGGCCATTTTGAGAGGCCTATAGCCAGATAAAACATTTGTACACGTTTAGCAATGTACACGGTTGGGCCATAAAGTGCCAGATTCGTTTAGTATTCATTAAGTCGGTTTGGTGAAGGAGGCTATGCCCATCCGTGTGTATATAGTTAGCCTATAGTAGATTAAGAATACGTCGACCAAAACTGGCTAAGGCAACATTGGGCGCTTTGCTCGGGACGAACAAACGTTTTATTAAGCCCCTATACACGGCAAAGTTGAAACTCGTCACCACATGAACTAAGCGCATAGCACGATGATAGGAGACCGACACAACACGGACCACCGAGTCACACACTGCTAGAAAGGCATTGAAACACTTACTTTTGTAATCGACAGCAGTTTACACTTCTTCTCCGCAGTTTAACCTCGTCGCTCCTGTCGGTCAATTGGTAAGGAACAGAAGACAAATGCCCATCTATGACTCTTGTGTTATGGCCTGCTTCTTATAGGTCTAAAAGCTAACAAGGGCCTGTCTTACTGACCAATTGGAGTTCGATCCGCTTCTACGTTGTTGTGCTGTTACCAGGTAGATTTTAACATTCATGTTTCAATTGAAACAAGTCTATACGTTGTGTTCAGAAATTGTATTATTAAATTTACATGTATTCATTTAGCCGACGCTTTTATCCACAGCGACTTCCAAGAGAGAGCTTTACAAAGTTCATAGGTCACTGATAATAACAACAAGATCTGAATATATCAACAACAACAAAAAATATATATATATGAAAAATCAACTGAACAGCCGGCAGTGCAGCGGCCCCTGCCGGACTGCAGCATATTTGTTGCAATAGCACGAATCCGTAACAGATCCTCTCATTTAGAAAATACTTTTTTTTTTCTTTTTTTTTGCCGGAAGTGCTTGTCAACCTTTTATTCTTATTGAATTGAACATGTTTCAACATGTTTGCCAATTGACGTCGTGACGTCTTTCCATTTCCATTAGAAGCGCCATTTCGGATGACGGCGAGTGAGGCCGCGCACACTCAGGTAATTTCTCCAGGTTCAATAACAACAGATCTATGTACTTTGTGTCATTTTTGCAAGTTCATTTGTGACATTTGTAAAGTAGGGTTTCATTCTAGCTATATTTCATGTTAACTATTAATATGGTGTTTGCTAAAGGCTAACCACACGACGCGTGTAAGCTTTGCCAAAACTGTACTGCGCATTGCTGTAATTCAGACGCCATTGTTGAACTGTAGTAGCCAATATCAATTTGTAGCTAGTGAACACCAACCCTTACGTAGCCTACCATAACCATACCAATATTCTGGTTATCAGTCGTGCAGAGGTCTTGAAGGCTGGTCCTCAGGGTTGAAGACCTCTGAGTTAATGTATTAATCTGTGTCAGCTCAAAGAATGGTAATGATGTCCAAAAATGGCACTCACCCTACACACTAAAAAACGTTGCAACAACACTTACCTTGATCTCCAAATATTTGGCACCTACCTACCTGCAGACACGTGGAATTACACACTCATCCATCGCCACAGAGCACCTGCAAAAAAACAAACAAACACATGAACCATAACAATATGCTGGTTATCAATCGTGCAGAGGTCTTGAAGGCTGGTCCTCAGGGTTGAAGTTAATGTTAATGTATTAATCTCTGAGTTAATGTATTAATCTGTGTCTTTGCTCCAGATAGGCATACGTACGTCAACATGACCGGTTCGAGACACCAAGCTCCGCTCAAAGTAAGCACACAAACCTCTGCATTTCTACCCTCTCCACAATGAAATACCAAAGCATGATGTAATGTTTTCTCTTTCTTTTCGTTTTTCTTCTCAGGTGAGACCCACAGCCGCACTTGGCTCCCTTCTGAGGCACGCGGGTGCAAATAAGAATGTGTACACCAGGAAGGAGGTAGATTTAGTTTATTTTTCCATTTGGCACAAGTAGAGGTACAGGTGTTAGAATGCTTTAGTTGTCCCTGCTCCTCTTTGATAGTTTCCCAGCAGCGTGTCCAAACAAATGACAAACATTTGGTCCTCACTCCAGCCTCTGCGCTGCAGTCTAGGGCAGTGGTTCTCATCCCTGGTCCTCGGGACCCCCTGCCCTGCATGTTTTAGACGTTTCCCTCCTCAAACACACCTGATTCAAATGAATGGCTCGTTAACAGGCCCATTTATTTGAATCAGGTGTGTTGGAGCAGGGAAACATCTCAAACATGCAGGGCAGGGGGTCCCGAGGACCAGCGTTGAGAACCACTGGTTTAGGGCAACAGGGTTCAGGCCGGCTCTGACCATTTATGTCCCCGCAGGTGATCTTCTACCTTGGCCGGTACATCTTTCAGAACAAGCTGTACGACCAGAAGCAGCAGCACATTGTCAACCTAGGCAGTGATCCTCTGGGGGCCGCGCTGGGGATCGACACGTTCTCTGTGAAGGAGCCACTGTAAGGAACACACATTGCTCTCACACCAACACACAGACGTACACACACACGCGCACGCACACGTCTCAAGGGATTTCCATGGAGAGGAAGCAGCTGCCTAATGCCCCTTGGGAAGTGTGTGTGATTTATTTTGAAATGTGTGTAGACCATGTGCAGACAGCCAGCATCTGTATTGTAACCCCAGGTATGTGTGTGTGTGTGTGTGTGTCCAAGACGTTTCCTCTCCAGGCTGAGCCAAAAACTCATTCCCGTGTTAAACCCAGGTAAGCAGTATAGGATGACATTCACTGGAATGCAGTGCCAGAGATGCCCATCTCAGAAAGTGTATCGAGCAGGATCTGGTGGTTGACCGTGTCGAATGCTGCAGATAGGTACAGCAAAATGGTCACAGATGACCTTGAAGCAGCTCTGGCAGACTGGAGGGAATAGTGACTGACAGGAGGTGGGGCGAGGAGAAAGGATGAGGTCACGAGGTCAGAGATCTCTGCCTCGGACAGAGGAGAGAAAGAGTTTAGACGTGTAGTTGGGTCAGTCCTAGAGGAGGGAGTGTGAGTAGGAAAGAGGGGTTCATGGAACTGACTGCTAACATCAAATACTTTCTTTTCAACAAAGGAGGGGAATCCACCGGCTATTGGGGAGGAAAGAGGCCAGGTTCGGCCAAAGAGGAAGAGGAGGAACGTTGCGTCCACGGCACCACTGTGAGTCCTGCCCTTTTAACCCCAGAGCCTTGCGTCCATGGATACATGTTGACATCTCAGTACACAGTTTGTAAGTCACTTTGGAGAATGTGTGTTCTCTTTCTCTCCTTGATTCACCTGTACTGTCCAGCCATACACAAATGCCATCAAACACACGCATATAATGCGTTGGATGGCATTTATGTATGGCTGGACAGTACAGATATAGCTGCCACCAAAACAGTACTAATTCCACAAATGATGCACATGGGACATGGCACAAAGGTGATAACTCAGTTTGGAGACTATTGTGTGTGTGTGTGTGTGTTTCTGCAGGCCGACCTACCCGCCAGCTTCCTGGACCCTTGCTTCATCTGCCAGAGCCGGCCCAAGAACGGATGCATCGTGCACGGGCCCACCATCCACCTCATTTCCTGCTATCAATGCGCTCGCAAGCTGCAGAGGGGCAACAAACAGTGTCCAGTGTGCAGGGAGCCCATGGAGGCTGTGCTGCTCCTGATTGTCTCGTAGTGCCATGTTAGTGTTTGAATAAATATATACATATGTGTGAACCTTCTCCTATGTGTATGTTACTTCTTGTACATCACTTACCTTGTGTATTACTTACCTGCGTTGGCGTTCATAGTTTCAGGACATCCCAACAGGTAACAACGATGACGAGGGCTCCTGGTCCTTTTTTAAAATGTGGTTCCCGTTGATTTTCTTCTGCATTCCAACCTAGAGAACCAAAGATGTGATTAGATTCAACTTTATTGTCATTACACAAGTACAGGTACAAGGCAACCAAATGTAGTTTAGGTCTGGCCAGAAGTAAGTGCAGGTGTTGTGCAATAAAGTATGGACAGAAGCTATCCTTAAAAAAAAAAAAAAGTGTCAAAGTGCAGTGGAAATTGATTGCATATTACAGTTAAAGGTACGGTGCTGAATGCAAACAGTTGGCACTGCATATGACAGTCGTCAGTGCTAAGGAGCACAATCCAGTTAAGGTGGCGCAGTGCAAGATTCGCAAGTAAACAGCTGTTACTGTAAACAGCTGTGACTGCAATAAACAGACAGTGGTTGCAAATTGACATTCCAGTAGTGCAAGTGACAAAGTGAAGGCAGACGTGTGTCGGCTGGGCGAGGGGAGTCCTGGAGGATGCTGCGAGCTCGATGCAGACAGCGTTTCCTCTGGATGTGCTCGATGGCAGGTAGTGGAGTCCCTACAAGAACGGAAAATTCATCACAAACCCCCACAGTCACACATCAGCTCCGGTTCCGGGCAGTCTCACTTCACAAACCTCCAATGTGGTTTACGTCATCACCTGCACCCTCTGCCACAAACACTACGTTGGAGAAACCGGGGCATCGATAGACACCAGGCTGAAACAACACCAGAACAACAAACCGCCTGGCACAGCTACAAACAACACTGGTCACACACTTCCAGGAGCACCCCCTCACTCACCTACACACTAAAAAACGTTGCAACAACACTTACCTTGATCTCCAAATATGTGGCACCTACCTTTCCCTGCAGACACGTGATTTACACACTCGTCCATCGCCACAGAGCACCTGCAAAAGAAAAGCAAACACACAATTTCACAACGCATCCATTTGCATTCCTGCCTTTTTCACTTGCCTTCCTATTTTTGTTGACCTGGTACGCTGCTGCCACTGCCAAGGACAAGAGCAGGCTGCAGCGTGTCATCCGCACTGCAGAGAAGGTGATTGGCTGCAATCTGCCTTCCCTCGAGAACCTGCACACATATCTCCCGTCTCTCAGTTTCCCGCACATGCACACGCGCACACACACACAAACACTGTCTAGACAGTACCCATTTATCGGTAACTTTGTATACGTTTATGCTGGTGCGCAGCGCGGGAAAGGGGAATCCACTTGTTTCTCACCTAACATATCAAAGGGTTACTGTTTTGAGCATCTCTCTCTGTGTGTGTGTGTGTGTGATTTAGCAGCTCAAACAATGGTAACGATGTCCAAAAATGGCACTCACCTACACACTAAAAAACGTTGCAACACCACTTACCTTGATCTCCAAATATTTGGCACCCACCTACCTACCTACCTACCTGCAGACACTGTTAGTGTTTGAATAAATATATATATATATATATATATATATATGTGTGTGTGTGTGAACCTTTTCCTATGTGTATGTTACTTCTTGTACATCACTTACCTTGTGTATTACTTACCTGCGTTGGCGTTCATAGTTTCAGGACATCCCAACAGGTAACAACGATGACGAGGGCTCCTGGTCCTTTTTTTCAATGTGGTTCCCGTTGATTTTCTCCTGCATTCCACCCTGGAGAACCAAAGATGAGATTAGATTCAACTTTATTGTCATTACACAAGTACAGGTACAAGGCAACCAAATGTAGTTTAGGTCTGGCCAGAAGTAAGTGCAGGTGTTGTGCAATAAAGTATGGACAGAAGCTATCCTTAAAAAAAAAAAAAAGTGTCAAAGTGCAGTGGAAATTGATTGCATATTACAGTTAGAAGTACGGTGCTGAATGCAAACAGTTGGCACTGTATATGACAGTCGTCAGTGCAAAGGAGCACAACCCAGTTAAGGTGGCGCAGTGCAAGATTCGCAAGAAAACAGCTGTTACCTGCCTTTTTCACTTGCCTTCTTATTTTTGTTGACCTGGTACGCTGCTGCTGCTGCTGCTGCTGCCACTGCCAAGGACAAGAGCAGGCTGCAGCGTGTCATCCGCACTGCAGAGAAGGTGATTGGCTGCAATCTGCCTTCCCTCGAGAACCTGCACACATATCTCCCGTCTCTCAGTTTCCCGCACATGCACACGCGCACACACACACAAACACTGTCTAGACAGTACCCATTTATCGGTAACTTTGTATACGTTTATGCTGGTGCGCAGCGCGGGAAAGGGGAATCCACTTGTTTCTCACCTAACATATCAAAGGGTTACTGTTTTGAGCATCTCTCTGTGTGTGTGTGTGTCTGTGTGTGTCTGTGTGTGTCTGTGTCTGTGTGTGTCTGTGTGTGTGTGTGTGTGTGTGTGTGTGTGTGTGTGTGTGTGTGTCTGTCTGTCTGTCTGTCTGTCTGTCTGTCTGTCTGTCTGTCTGCTGTTCAGTAAAATATCTGCATTGCTCTAAACCCTACATAGGCCTAAATGCACTAATGATGAGGGATAGTGTTTATACAATCGAGCCTTTATTCTATTGTGGGCCAATGGGCTCGCGATGTGTAAACGAGTGCCATTCAAAGGAGTGCCATGCTCGTGGGCTATCCCTTACCCCAAGCCCCAAGCCCCAAGCCCCAAGCCCCAAGCCCCAAGCCCCAAGCCCCAAGCCCCAAGCCCCGTCCTCAAGCTCCCATGAAAGACCGCCATGTATATTCCACTTCAGAGGGGCTTTGGGAGTCTGACAAAGAGTGGCCGTACAGGTGTGCCCCTCGGGTATTATCACGGTGAGATGAACAGTGACCAGTGCAAAAACATCACGCCACGCCTAGCGCCTTGGCCTGTCCGAGGGGGGCCAATCGGGGGACAAACGCCCACACAACGCATGCCCACGGAAAGCTGGAGGCCTGCTGAATGCAGGGAGATCGCCCGCGCGCGCCTCTCAGACTCGTAGCAAGCACGAGGGCTTCACCAGACGCCCGAGGCCACAACCGTTGACCTAGTGCTCGACTTTGACTGTCGCAGTGGCTTTTTTTGTCCACAGGGTGGCGCAAAGTTTCAAAACCCTGTAACGTCCGTGCACTGTCTTGACATTTTCTGGGCGGTGTCAAAGTGCCTCGACCAATGGGCTAGCGGTATGTAAACGAGTGCCATGCAAATGAGTGCCATGCTCGTGGGCTCTCCCTTACCTACCTACCCTACCTACCTACCTACGTATGCCCACTACCCACAGGCTGGCTAGGAGGGCTAGGCTATCCCCCCAAACCCCAATGAAACCCCAATGAAACCCCACAGCTGACCGCACTGACGTCATTTGGAGCAGAAGCTTGGATTGATTGATTGATTGATTGATTGATTGATTGATTGATGAATTTATGGATCGACGATTGCTTCTCTTTATCACTGATCGTTTTCTTTATCATTTTTTCTCACATGTTCACACATTAGGATAAAATGAAACGGGGGTTTTGGTCTGGCTCGCCACTTGCGAACGAAATCAATGACGACCACAGAGAGTGAACGACGCGTTCGTCTTCTTCATTTGAAGCAATGCATTTTGACCAGCCGGCCGGCCGTGCGGCGCCCCCTGCGGGACTGCAGCATATTTGTTGCAATAACACAAATCCGTAACTGGAGCGCTGGCTTTTGACTGGGGGAGACGCGCAGCACGGACTCTGGACTGTGGCGCGCTGTGGGCGCAACACGACAGCGTGCAATAGCCACTCGGCAATATGTGTATATACACTTTGCTCAACAAATCCACACTCTCACGAACAGCTAAACACGACTCACACACAAATGACTGCGGGCATTCTCCACTGTACACATTGTATGTGGGTGCATGAGCTGTGTTGCGCGCACAACGTCTTCCCATGCCGCCCTCGCCCCGCTACGGAGCTATGCACAATACATCGACTTTGCTCAGTAATGACAGCCTTTTATCAACAGCTAAACGCCAACAAAAAGACACACCCGTCACAACGGGGATGAGAAGCGCATTGCCGCAGCACAGCAATAACCCCACATTAATAACAGCAATAACCCCACATTAATAACGGTGGACCCCAAATGAATAGGGATGAACGGAGCAGCTGTCAGAAGCGGGCTGCAAAATTTACTCTGAAAATTTAGCCCGCCCACCCGCCCATGCGCCCTCTGCTCCATTTATAGAGCTCAATTGGAGGGAGGGGTTTGGCGTTTGGGGGGCTCAAAAACGTCACGACGTCACTCTGCCAAGTCATGTGACTATTTTTACACTCAACCATCGTCGCCACACAGCACCTGCTGTATCAGAACGGACACGTTACTTCAGCCCGACCCATTGTCTACCTCTACGTTCTCACCCCAGGCCAACGCCAACAGCCAAACCCTGAGCCATAACCCCAAGCTCCCCAAACCACCGACCCAATTCTAACACCAACACTGCGGGAAGGTGATGGTGTGTACCACCCCGCCCACGCAAACTCTCTGGGTGACAACTATTTTCAAGGAAGGAAGGGACAAGGGAAAGTGAAAGAGTTTTTAATTTTTTTATTTTATTTTGACTTATGTGGCACAGCACAGTATACGCTCAACCATCAGCAATCACCTATAGGGCCCAAACCCAGCACTAACCCCAAGTCCTCTACCTGTCTAACCCTAACCCCCCGCGTGCTCCCCCTCGTCCCCGATCCTGAACGCAACAAACCCCACCCCTGGCCTAACCCCAAGTCCTCTACCTGTCTAACCCTAACCCCCCGCGTGCTCCCCCTCGTCCCCGATCCTGAACGCAACAAACCCCACCCCTGGCCTAACCCCAAGTCCTCTACCTGTCTAACCCTGTGTTCTCCCCTCCTCTGGCCTAACCCCAAGTCCTCTACCTGTCTAACCCTAACCCCCCGCGTGCTCCCCCTCGTCCCCGATCCTGAACGCAACAAACCCCACCCCTGGCCTAACCCCAAGTCCTCTACCTGTCTAACCCTAACCCCCCGCGTGCTCCCCCTCGTCCCCGATCCTGAACGCAACAAACCCCACCCCTGGCCTAACCCCAAGTCCTCTACCTGTCTAACCCTGTGTTCTCCCCTCCTCTGGCCTAACCCCAAGTCCTCTTCCCTCTCTAACCCTAAACCCCCGCGTGCTCCCCCTCGTCCGCGATCCTGAACGCAACAAACCCCACCCCTGGCCTAACCCCAAGTCCTCTACCTGTCTAACCCTGTGTCCTCCCCTCCTCTGGTTCTGCAGCAATGAAACACAAAGGTGCTTCTGATAGCAAACCTTTGTGGACCGGCAGCTGCGATTTATCAGACCCCGCTTCTCCAATTCCAGCCACAGCAGGATACCTCGGGTCTCACTCTTGCGCTTGGACACAAAGTTCAAGATGGCGAAGTCTTCCTCTGACGTGTTGCCAAAGCGCCGCGCACTCCTGCTCCACCCCGGCTTCTGTCCCGACTGGCCATCCCGTCTACAAGACATTGTCGGGGTTAGACCTGAGGACGCTAGGTTAAAGGATTGGAACAGAACACAAGCCATTAGTTTACAGGGGAATGCAAAATCCTTTTACAACAGTTATGACAACGCCTTGCAACAATATCTGCATTGCCCCAAACCCTATGTAGGCCTACATGCACGCTCATGATGCACCTGCAAAAAAAACACACAATCACCGTCTACACAGTACCCATTTATCTGTAACTTTGTATACGTTTATGCTGGTGCGCAGCGCGGGAAAGGGGAATACACTTGTTTCTCACCTAACATATCAAAGGGTTACTGTTTTGAGCATCTCTCTCTGTGTGTGTGTGTCTGTGTGTGTCTGTGTGTGTCTGTGTGTGTGTGTGTGTGTGTGTGTGTGTTTAGCATTGATTTAGCAGCTCAAACAATGGTAAAGATGTCCAAAAATGGCACTCACCTACACACTAAAAAACGTTGCAACAACACTTACCTTGATCTCCAAATATTTGGCACCCACCTACCTACCTACCTGCAGACACTGTTAGTGTTTGAATAAATATATATATATATATATATATATATATATATGTGTGTGTGTGTGTGAACCTTCTCCTATGTGTATGTTACTTCTTGTACATCACTTACCTTGTGTATTACTTACCTGCGTTGGCGTTCATAGTTTCAGGACATCCCAACAGGTAACAACGATGACGAGGGCTCCTGGTCCTTTTTTAAAATGTGGTTCCCGTTGATTTTCTTCTGCATTCCAACCTAGAGAACCAAAGATGTGATTAGATTCAACTTTATTGTCATTACACAAGTACAGGTACAAGGCAACCAAATGTAGTTTAGGTCTGGCCAGAAGTAAGTGCAGGTGTTGTGCAATAAAGTATGGACAGAAGCTATCCTTAAAAAAAAAAAAAAAGTGTCAAAGTGCAGTGGAAATTGATTGCATATTACAGTTAAAGGTACGGTGCTGAATGCAAACAGTTGGCACTGCATATGACAGTCGTCAGTGCTAAGGAGCACAATCCAGTTAAGGTGGCGCAGTGCAAGATTCGCAAGTAAACAGCTGTTACTGTAAACAGCTGTGACTGCAATAAACAGACAGTGGTTGCAAATTGACATTCCAGTAGTGCAAGTGACAAAGTGAAGGCAGACGTGTGTCGGCTGGGCGAGGGGAGTCCTGGAGGATGCTGCGAGCTCGATGCAGACAGCGTTTCCTCTGGATGTGCTCGATGGCAGGTAGTGGAGTCCCTACAAGAACGGAAAATTCATCACAAACCCCCACAGTCACACATCAGCTCCGGTTCCGGGCAGTCTCACTTCACAAACCTCCAATGTGGTTTACGTCATCACCTGCACCCTCTGCCACAAACACTACGTTGGAGAAACCGGGGCATCGATAGACACCAGGCTGAAACAACACCAGAACAACAAACCGCCTGGCACAGCTACAAACAACACTGGTCACACACTTCCAGGAGCACCCCCTCACTCACCTACACACTAAAAAACGTTGCAACAACACTTACCTTGATCTCCAAATATGTGGCACCTACCTTTCCCTGCAGACACGTGATTTACACACTCGTCCATCGCCACAGAGCACCTGCAAAAGAAAAGCAAACACACAATTTCACAACGCATCCATTTGCATTCCTGCCTTTTTCACTTGCCTTCCTATTTTTGTTGACCTGGTACGCTGCTGCCACTGCCAAGGACAAGAGCAGGCTGCAGCGTGTCATCCGCACTGCAGAGAAGGTGATTGGCTGCAATCTGCCTTCCCTCGAGAACCTGCACACATATCTCCCGTCTCTCAGTTTCCCGCACATGCACACGCGCACACACACACAAACACTGTCTAGACAGTACCCATTTATCGGTAACTTTGTATACGTTTATGCTGGTGCGCAGCGCGGGAAAGGGGAATCCACTTGTTTCTCACCTAACATATCAAAGGGTTACTGTTTTGAGCATCTCTCTCTGTGTGTGTGTGTGTGTGTGTGTGTGTGTGTGTCTCTGTGTGTCTGTGTGTGTCTGTGTGTGTCTGTGTGTGTGTCTGTGTGTGTCTGTGTGTGTCTGTGTGTGTCTGTGTGTGTGTGTGTGTGTGTGTGTGTGTTTAGCATTGATTTAGCAGCTCAAACAATGGTAACGATGTCCAAAAATGGCACTCACCTACACACTAAAAAACGTTGCAACACCACTTACCTTGATCTCCAAATATTTGGCACCCACCTACCTACCTACCTACCTGCAGACACTGTTAGTGTTTGAATAAATATATATATATATATATATATATATGTGTGTGTGAACCTTTTCCTATGTGTATGTTACTTCTTGTACATCACTTACCTTGTGTATTACTTACCTGCGTTGGCGTTCATAGTTTCAGGACATCCCAACAGGTAACAACGATGACGAGGGCTCCTGGTCCTTTTTTTCAATGTGGTTCCCGTTGATTTTCTCCTGCATTCCACCCTGGAGAACCAAAGATGAGATTAGATTCAACTTTATTGTCATTACACAAGTACAGGTACAAGGCAACCAAATGTAGTTTAGGTCTGGCCAGAAGTAAGTGCAGGTGTTGTGCAATAAAGTATGGACAGAAGCTATCCTTAAAAAAAAAAAAAAAGTGTCAAAGTGCAGTGGAAATTGATTGCATATTACAGTTAGAAGTACGGTGCTGAATGCAAACAGTTGGCACTGTATATGACAGTCGTCAGTGCAAAGGAGCACAACCCAGTTAAGGTGGCGCAGTGCAAGATTCGCAAGAAAACAGCTGTTACCTGCCTTTTTCACTTGCCTTCTTATTTTTGTTGACCTGGTACGCTGCTGCTGCTGCTGCTGCTGCCACTGCCAAGGACAAGAGCAGGCTGCAGCGTGTCATCCGCACTGCAGAGAAGGTGATTGGCTGCAATCTGCCTTCCCTCGAGAACCTGCACACATATCTCCCGTCTCTCAGTTTCCCGCACATGCACACGCGCACACACACACAAACACTGTCTAGACAGTACCCATTTATCGGTAACTTTGTATACGTTTATGCTGGTGCGCAGCGCGGGAAAGGGGAATCCACTTGTTTCTCACCTAACATATCAAAGGGTTACTGTTTTGAGCATCTCTCTGTGTGTGTGTGTGTCTGTGTGTGTCTGTGTGTGTCTGTGTCTGTGTGTGTCTGTGTGTGTGTGTGTGTGTGTGTGTGTGTGTGTCTGTCTGTCTGTCTGTCTGTCTGTCTGTCTGTCTGTCTGTCTGTCTGCTGTTCAGTAAAATATCTGCATTGCTCTAAACCCTACATAGGCCTACATGCACTAATGATGAGGGATAGTGTTTATACAATCGAGCCTTTATTCTATTGTGGGCCAATGGGCTCGCGATGTGTAAACGAGTGCCATTCAAAGGAGTGCCATGCTCGTGGGCTATCCCTTACCCCAAGCCCCAAGCCCCAAGCCCCAAGCCCCAAGCCCCAAGCCCCAAGCCCCAAGCCCCAAGCCCCAAGCCCCGTCCTCAAGCTCCCATGAAAGACCGCCATGTATATTCCACTTCAGAGGGGCTTTGGGAGTCTGACAAAGAGTGGCCGTACAGGTGTGCCCCTCGGGTATTATCACGGTGAGATGAACAGTGACCAGTGCAAAAACATCACGCCACGCCTAGCGCCTTGGCCTGTCCGAGGGGGGCCAATCGGGGGACAAACGCCCACACAACGCATGCCCACGGAAAGCTGGAGGCCTGCTGAATGCAGGGAGATCGCCCGCGCGCGCCTCTCAGACTCGTAGCAAGCACGAGGGCTTCACCAGACGCCCGAGGCCACAACCGTTGACCTAGTGCTCGACTTTGACTGTCGCAGTGGCTTTTTTTGTCCACAGGGTGGCGCAAAGTTTCAAAACCCTGTAACGTCCGTGCACTGTCTTGACATTTTCTGGGCGGTGTCAAAGTGCCTCGACCAATGGGCTAGCGGTATGTAAACGAGTGCCATGCAAATGAGTGCCATGCTCGTGGGCTCTCCCTTACCTACCTACCCTACCTACCTACCTACGTATGCCCACTACCCACAGGCTGGCTAGGAGGGCTAGGCTATCCCCCCAAACCCCAATGAAACCCCAATGAAACCCCACAGCTGACCGCACTGACGTCATTTGGAGCAGAAGCTTGGATTGATTGATTGATTGATTGATTGATTGATGAATTTATGGATCGACGATTGCTTCTCTTTATCACTGATCGTTTTCTTTATCATTTTTTCTCACATGTTCACACATTAGGATAAAATGAAACGGGGGTTTTGGTCTGGCTCGCCACTTGCGAACGAAATCAATGACGACCACAGAGAGTGAACGACGCGTTCGTCTTCTTCATTTGAAGCAATGCATTTTGACCAGCCGGCCGGCCGTGCGGCGCCCCCTGCGGGACTGCAGCATATTTGTTGCAATAACACAAATCCGTAACTGGAGCGCTGGCTTTTGACTGGGGGAGACGCGCAGCACGGACTCTGGACTGTGGCGCGCTGTGGGCGGAACACGACAGCGTGCAATAGCCACTCGGCAATATGTGTATATACACTTTGCTCAACAAATCCACACTCTCACGAACAGCTAAACACGACTCACACACAAATGACTGCGGGCATTCTCCACTGTACACATTGTATGTGGGTGCATGAGCTGTGTTGCGCGCACAACGTCTTCCCATGCCGCCCTCACCCCGCTACGGAGCTATGCACAATACATCGACTTTGCTCAGTAATGACAGCCTTTTATCAACAGCTAAACGCCAACAAAAAGACACACCCGTCACAACGGGGATGAGAAGCGCATTGCCGCAGCACAGCAATAACCCCACATTAATAACAGCAATAACCCCACATTAATAACGGTGGACCCCAAATGAATAGGGATGAACGGAGCAGCTGTCAGAAGCGGGCTGCAAAATTTACTCTGAAAATTTAGCCCGCCCACCCGCCCATGCGCCCTCTGCTCCATTTATAGAGCTCAATTGGAGGGAGGGGTTTGGCGTTTGGGGGGCTCAAAAACGTCACGACGTCACTCTGCCAAGTCATGTGACTATTTTTACACTCAACCATCGTCGCCACACAGCACCTGCTGTATCAGAACGGACACGTTACTTCAGCCCGACCCATTGTCTACCTCTACGTTCTCACCCCAGGCCAACGCCAACAGCCAAACCCTGAGCCATAACCCCAAGCTCCCCAAACCACCGACCCAATTCTAACACCAACACTGCGGGAAGGTGATGGTGTGTACCACCCCGCCCACGCAAACTCTCTGGGTGACAACTATTTTCAAGGAAGGAAGGGACAAGGGAAAGTGAAAGAGTTTTTAATTTTTTTATTTTATTTTGACTTATGTGGCACAGCACAGTATACGCTCAACCATCAGCAATCACCTATAGGGCCCAAACCCAGCACTAACCCCAAGTCCTCTACCTGTCTAACCCTAACCCCCCGCGTGCTCCCCCTCGTCCCCGATCCTGAACGCAACAAACCCCACCCCTGGCCTAACCCCAAGTCCTCTACCTGTCTAACCCTAACCCCCCGCGTGCTCCCCCTCGTCCCCGATCCTGAACGCAACAAACCCCACCCCTGGCCTAACCCCAAGTCCTCTACCTGTCTAACCCTGTGTTCTCCCCTCCTCTGGCCTAACCCCAAGTCCTCTACCTGTCTAACCCTAACCCCCCGCGTGCTCCCCCTCGTCCCCGATCCTGAACGCAACAAACCCCACCCCTGGCCTAACCCCAAGTCCTCTACCTGTCTAACCCTAACCCCCCGCGTGCTCCCCCTCGTCCCCGATCCTGAACGCAACAAACCCCACCCCTGGCCTAACCCCAAGTCCTCTACCTGTCTAACCCTGTGTTCTCCCCTCCTCTGGCCTAACCCCAAGTCCTCTTCCCTCTCTAACCCTAAACCCCCGCGTGCTCCCCCTCGTCCGCGATCCTGAACGCAACAAACCCCACCCCTGGCCTAACCCCAAGTCCTCTACCTGTCTAACCCTGTGTCCTCCCCTCCTCTGGTTCTGCAGCAATGAAACACAAAGGTGCTTCTGATAGCAAACCTTTGTGGACCGGCAGCTGCGATTTATCAGACCCCGCTTCTCCAATTCCAGCCACAGCAGGATACCTCGGGTCTCACTCTTGCGCTTGGACACAAAGTTCAAGATGGCGAAGTCTTCCTCTGACGTGTTGCCAAAGCGCCGCGCACTCCTGCTCCACCCCGGCTTCTGTCCCGACTGGCCATCCCGTCTACAAGACATTGTCGGGGTTAGACCTGAGGACGCTAGGTTAAAGGATTGGAACAGAACACAAGCCATTAGTTTACAGGGGAATGCAAAATCCTTTTACAACAGTTATGACAACGCCTTGCAACAATATCTGCATTGCCCCAAACCCTATGTAGGCCTACATGCACGCTCATGATGCACCTGCAAAAAAAACACACAATCACCGTCTACACAGTACCCATTTATCTGTAACTTTGTATACGTTTATGCTGGTGCGCAGCGCGGGAAAGGGGAATACACTTGTTTCTCACCTAACATATCAAAGGGTTACTGTTTTGAGCATCTCTCTCTGTGTGTGTGTGTCTGTGTGTGTCTGTGTGTGTCTGTGTGTGTGTGTGTGTGTGTGTGTGTGTGTGTTTAGCATTGATTTAGCAGCTCAAACAATGGTAAAGATGTCCAAAAATGGCACTCACCTACACACTAAAAAACGTTGCAACAACACTTACCTTGATCTCCAAATATTTGGCACCCACCTACCTACCTACCTGCAGACACTGTTAGTGTTTGAATAAATATATATATATATATATATATATATATATGTGTGTGTGTGTGTGAACCTTCTCCTATGTGTATGTTACTTCTTGTACATCACTTACCTTGTGTATTACTTACCTGCGTTGGCGTTCATAGTTTCAGGACATCCCAACAGGTAACAACGATGACGAGGGCTCCTGGTCCTTTTTTAAAATGTGGTTCCCGTTGATTTTCTTCTGCATTCCAACCTAGAGAACCAAAGATGTGATTAGATTCAACTTTATTGTCATTACACAAGTACAGGTACAAGGCAACCAAATGTAGTTTAGGTCTGGCCAGAAGTAAGTGCAGGTGTTGTGCAATAAAGTATGGACAGAAGCTATCCTTAAAAAAAAAAAAAAGTGTCAAAGTGCAGTGGAAATTGATTGCATATTACAGTTAAAGGTACGGTGCTGAATGCAAACAGTTGGCACTGCATATGACAGTCGTCAGTGCTAAGGAGCACAATCCAGTTAAGGTGGCGCAGTGCAAGATTCGCAAGTAAACAGCTGTTACTGTAAACAGCTGTGACTGCAATAAACAGACAGTGGTTGCAAATTGACATTCCAGTAGTGCAAGTGACAAAGTGAAGGCAGACGTGTGTCGGCTGGGCGAGGGGAGTCCTGGAGGATGCTGCGAGCTCGATGCAGACAGCGTTTCCTCTGGATGTGCTCGATGGCAGGTAGTGGAGTCCCTACAAGAACGGAAAATTCATCACAAACCCCCACAGTCACACATCAGCTCCGGTTCCGGGCAGTCTCACTTCACAAACCTCCAATGTGGTTTACGTCATCACCTGCACCCTCTGCCACAAACACTACGTTGGAGAAACCGGGGCATCGATAGACACCAGGCTGAAACAACACCAGAACAACAAACCGCCTGGCACAGCTACAAACAACACTGGTCACACACTTCCAGGAGCACCCCCTCACTCACCTACACACTAAAAAACGTTGCAACAACACTTACCTTGATCTCCAAATATGTGGCACCTACCTTTCCCTGCAGACACGTGATTTACACACTCGTCCATCGCCACAGAGCACCTGCAAAAGAAAAGCAAACACACAATTTCACAACGCATCCATTTGCATTCCTGCCTTTTTCACTTGCCTTCCTATTTTTGTTGACCTGGTACGCTGCTGCCACTGCCAAGGACAAGAGCAGGCTGCAGCGTGTCATCCGCACTGCAGAGAAGGTGATTGGCTGCAATCTGCCTTCCCTCGAGAACCTGCACACATATCTCCCGTCTCTCAGTTTCCCGCACATGCACACGCGCACACACACACAAACACTGTCTAGACAGTACCCATTTATCGGTAACTTTGTATACGTTTATGCTGGTGCGCAGCGCGGGAAAGGGGAATCCACTTGTTTCTCACCTAACATATCAAAGGGTTACTGTTTTGAGCATCTCTCTCTGTGTGTGTGTGTGTGTGTGTGTGTGTGTGTGTCTCTGTGTGTCTGTGTGTGTCTGTGTGTGTCTGTGTGTGTGTCTGTGTGTGTCTGTGTGTGTCTGTGTGTGTCTGTGTGTGTGTGTGTGTGTGTGTGTGTGTTTAGCATTGATTTAGCAGCTCAAACAATGGTAACGATGTCCAAAAATGGCACTCACCTACACACTAAAAAACGTTGCAACACCACTTACCTTGATCTCCAAATATTTGGCACCCACCTACCTACCTACCTACCTGCAGACACTGTTAGTGTTTGAATAAATATATATATATATATATATATATATGTGTGTGTGAACCTTTTCCTATGTGTATGTTACTTCTTGTACATCACTTACCTTGTGTATTACTTACCTGCGTTGGCGTTCATAGTTTCAGGACATCCCAACAGGTAACAACGATGACGAGGGCTCCTGGTCCTTTTTTTCAATGTGGTTCCCGTTGATTTTCTCCTGCATTCCACCCTGGAGAACCAAAGATGAGATTAGATTCAACTTTATTGTCATTACACAAGTACAGGTACAAGGCAACCAAATGTAGTTTAGGTCTGGCCAGAAGTAAGTGCAGGTGTTGTGCAATAAAGTATGGACAGAAGCTATCCTTAAAAAAAAAAAAAAAGTGTCAAAGTGCAGTGGAAATTGATTGCATATTACAGTTAGAAGTACGGTGCTGAATGCAAACAGTTGGCACTGTATATGACAGTCGTCAGTGCAAAGGAGCACAACCCAGTTAAGGTGGCGCAGTGCAAGATTCGCAAGAAAACAGCTGTTACCTGCCTTTTTCACTTGCCTTCTTATTTTTGTTGACCTGGTACGCTGCTGCTGCTGCTGCTGCTGCCACTGCCAAGGACAAGAGCAGGCTGCAGCGTGTCATCCGCACTGCAGAGAAGGTGATTGGCTGCAATCTGCCTTCCCTCGAGAACCTGCACACATATCTCCCGTCTCTCAGTTTCCCGCACATGCACACGCGCACACACACACAAACACTGTCTAGACAGTACCCATTTATCGGTAACTTTGTATACGTTTATGCTGGTGCGCAGCGCGGGAAAGGGGAATCCACTTGTTTCTCACCTAACATATCAAAGGGTTACTGTTTTGAGCATCTCTCTGTGTGTGTGTGTGTCTGTGTGTGTCTGTGTGTGTCTGTGTCTGTGTGTGTCTGTGTGTGTGTGTGTGTGTGTGTGTGTGTGTGTCTGTCTGTCTGTCTGTCTGTCTGTCTGTCTGTCTGTCTGTCTGTCTGTCTGCTGTTCAGTAAAATATCTGCATTGCTCTAAACCCTACATAGGCCTACATGCACTAATGATGAGGGATAGTGTTTATACAATCGAGCCTTTATTCTATTGTGGGCCAATGGGCTCGCGATGTGTAAACGAGTGCCATTCAAAGGAGTGCCATGCTCGTGGGCTATCCCTTACCCCAAGCCCCAAGCCCCAAGCCCCAAGCCCCAAGCCCCAAGCCCCAAGCCCCAAGCCCCAAGCCCCAAGCCCCGTCCTCAAGCTCCCATGAAAGACCGCCATGTATATTCCACTTCAGAGGGGCTTTGGGAGTCTGACAAAGAGTGGCCGTACAGGTGTGCCCCTCGGGTATTATCACGGTGAGATGAACAGTGACCAGTGCAAAAACATCACGCCACGCCTAGCGCCTTGGCCTGTCCGAGGGGGGCCAATCGGGGGACAAACGCCCACACAACGCATGCCCACGGAAAGCTGGAGGCCTGCTGAATGCAGGGAGATCGCCCGCGCGCGCCTCTCAGACTCGTAGCAAGCACGAGGGCTTCACCAGACGCCCGAGGCCACAACCGTTGACCTAGTGCTCGACTTTGACTGTCGCAGTGGCTTTTTTTGTCCACAGGGTGGCGCAAAGTTTCAAAACCCTGTAACGTCCGTGCACTGTCTTGACATTTTCTGGGCGGTGTCAAAGTGCCTCGACCAATGGGCTAGCGGTATGTAAACGAGTGCCATGCAAATGAGTGCCATGCTCGTGGGCTCTCCCTTACCTACCTACCCTACCTACCTACCTACGTATGCCCACTACCCACAGGCTGGCTAGGAGGGCTAGGCTATCCCCCCAAACCCCAATGAAACCCCAATGAAACCCCACAGCTGACCGCACTGACGTCATTTGGAGCAGAAGCTTGGATTGATTGATTGATTGATTGATTGATTGATGAATTTATGGATCGACGATTGCTTCTCTTTATCACTGATCGTTTTCTTTATCATTTTTTCTCACATGTTCACACATTAGGATAAAATGAAACGGGGGTTTTGGTCTGGCTCGCCACTTGCGAACGAAATCAATGACGACCACAGAGAGTGAACGACGCGTTCGTCTTCTTCATTTGAAGCAATGCATTTTGACCAGCCGGCCGGCCGTGCGGCGCCCCCTGCGGGACTGCAGCATATTTGTTGCAATAACACAAATCCGTAACTGGAGCGCTGGCTTTTGACTGGGGGAGACGCGCAGCACGGACTCTGGACTGTGGCGCGCTGTGGGCGCAACACGACAGCGTGCAATAGCCACTCGGCAATATGTGTATATACACTTTGCTCAACAAATCCACACTCTCACGAACAGCTAAACACGACTCACACACAAATGACTGCGGGCATTCTCCACTGTACACATTGTATGTGGGTGCATGAGCTGTGTTGCGCGCACAACGTCTTCCCATGCCGCCCTCGCCCCGCTACGGAGCTATGCACAATACATCGACTTTGCTCAGTAATGACAGCCTTTTATCAACAGCTAAACGCCAACAAAAAGACACACCCGTCACAACGGGGATGAGAAGCGCATTGCCGCAGCACAGCAATAACCCCACATTAATAACAGCAATAACCCCACATTAATAACGGTGGACCCCAAATGAATAGGGATGAACGGAGCAGCTGTCAGAAGCGGGCTGCAAAATTTACTCTGAAAATTTAGCCCGCCCACCCCGCCCATGCGCCCTCTGCTCCATTTATAGAGCTCAATTGGAGGGAGGGGTTTGGCGTTTGGGGGGCTCAAAAACGTCACGACGTCACTCTGCCAAGTCATGTGACTATTTTTACACTCAACCATCGTCGCCAAACACAGCACCTGCTGTATCAGAACGGACACGTTACTTCAGCCCGACCCATTGTCTACCTCTACGTTCTCACCCCAGGCCAACGCCAACAGCCAAACCCTGAGCCATAACCCCCAGCTCCCCAAACCACCGACCCAATTCTAACACCAACACTGCGGGAAGGTGATGGTGTGTACCACCCCGCCCACGCAAACTCTCTGGGTGACAACTATTTTCAAGGAAGGAAGGGACAAGGGAAAGTGAAAGAGTTTTTAATTTTTTTATTTTATTTTGACTTATGTGGCACAGCACAGTATACGCTCAACCATCAGCAATCACCTATAGGGCCCAAACCCAGCACTAACCCCAAATCCTCTACCTGTCTAACCCTAACCCCCCGCGTGCTCCCCCTCGTCCCCGATCCTGAACGCAACAAACCCCACCCCTGGCCTAACCCCAAGTCCTCTACCTGTCTAACCCTAACCCCCCGCGTACTCCCCCTCGTCCCCGATCCTGAACGCAACAAACCCCACCCCTGGCCTAACCCCAAGTCCTCTACCTGTCTAACCCTGTGTTCTCCCCTCCTCTGGCCTAACCCCAAGTCCTCTTCCCTCTCTAACCCTAAACCCCCGCGTGCTCCCCCTCGTCCGCGATCCTGAACGCAACAAACCCCACCCCTGGCCTAACCCCAAGTCCTCTACCTGTCTAACCCTGTGTCCTCCCCTCCTCTGGCCTAACCCCAAGTCCTCTACCTGTCTAACCCTAAACCCCCGCGTGCTCCCCCTCGTCCCCGATCCTGAACGCAACAAACCCCACCCCTGGCCTAACCCCAAGTCCTCTACCTGTCTAACCCTGTGTTCTCCCCTCCTCTGGCCTAACCCCAAGTCCTCTTCCCTCTCTAACCCTAAACCCCCGCGTGCTCCCCCTCGTCCGCGATCCTGAACGCAACAAACCCCACCCCTGGCCTAACCCCAAGTCCTCTACCTGTCTAACCCTGTGTCCTCCCCTCCTCTGGTTCTGCAGCAATGAAACACAAAGGTGCTTCTGATAGCAAACCTTTGTGGACCGGCAGCTGCGATTTATCAGACCCCGCTTCTCCAATTCCAGCCACAGCAGGATACCTCGGGTCTCACTCTTGCGCTTGGACACAAAGTTCAAGATGGCGAAGTCTTCCTCTGACGTGTTGCCAAAGCGCCGCGCACTCCTGCTCCACCCCGGCTTCTGTCCCGACTGGCCATCCCGTCTACAAGACATTGTCGGGGTTAGACCTGAGGACGCTAGGTTAAAGGATTGGAACAGAACACAAGCCATTAGTTTACAGGGGAATGCAAAATCCTTTTACAACAGTTATGACAACGCCTTGCAACAATATCTGCATTGCCCCAAACCCTATGTAGGCCTACATGCACGCTCATGATGCACCTGCAAAAAAAACACACAATCACCGTCTACACAGTACCCATTTATCTGTAACTTTGTATACGTTTATGCTGGTGCGCAGCGCGGGAAAGGGGAATACACTTGTTTCTCACCTAACATATCAAAGGGTTACTGTTTTGAGCATCTCTCTCTGTGTGTGTGTGTCTGTGTGTGTCTGTGTGTGTCTGTGTGTGTGTGTGTGTGTTTAGCATTGATTTAGCAGCTCAAACAATGGTAAAGATGTCCAAAAATGGCACTCACCTACACACTAAAAAACGTTGCAACAACACTTACCTTGATCTCCAAATATTTGGCACCCACCTACCTACCTACCTGCAGACACTGTTAGTGTTTGAATAAATATATATATATATATATATATATATATATGTGTGTGTGTGTGTGAACCTTCTCCTATGTGTATGTTACTTCTTGTACATCACTTACCTTGTGTATTACTTACCTGCGTTGGCGTTCATAGTTTCAGGACATCCCAACAGGTAACAACGATGACGAGGGCTCCTGGTCCTTTTTTAAAATGTGGTTCCCGTTGATTTTCTTCTGCATTCCAACCTAGAGAACCAAAGATGTGATTAGATTCAACTTTATTGTCATTACACAAGTACAGGTACAAGGCAACCAAATGTAGTTTAGGTCTGGCCAGAAGTAAGTGCAGGTGTTGTGCAATAAAGTATGGACAGAAGCTATCCTTAAAAAAAAAAAAAAAGTGTCAAAGTGCAGTGGAAATTGATTGCATATTACAGTTAAAGGTACGGTGCTGAATGCAAACAGTTGGCACTGCATATGACAGTCGTCAGTGCTAAGGAGCACAATCCAGTTAAGGTGGCGCAGTGCAAGATTCGCAAGTAAACAGCTGTTACTGTAAACAGCTGTGACTGCAATAAACAGACAGTGGTTGCAAATTGACATTCCAGTAGTGCAAGTGACAAAGTGAAGGCAGACGTGTGTCGGCTGGGCGAGGGGAGTCCTGGAGGATGCTGCGAGCTCGATGCAGACAGCGTTTCCTCTGGATGTGCTCGATGGCAGGTAGTGGAGTCCCTACAAGAACGGAAAATTCATCACAAACCCCCACAGTCACACATCAGCTCCGGTTCCGGGCAGTCTCACTTCACAAACCTCCAATGTGGTTTACGTCATCACCTGCACCCTCTGCCACAAACACTACGTTGGAGAAACCGGGGCATCGATAGACACCAGGCTGAAACAACACCAGAACAACAAACCGCCTGGCACAGCTACAAACAACACTGGTCACACACTTCCAGGAGCACCCCCTCACTCACCTACACACTAAAAAACGTTGCAACAACACTTACCTTGATCTCCAAATATGTGGCACCTACCTTTCCCTGCAGACACGTGATTTACACACTCGTCCATCGCCACAGAGCACCTGCAAAAGAAAAGCAAACACACAATTTCACAACGCATCCATTTGCATTCCTGCCTTTTTCACTTGCCTTCCTATTTTTGTTGACCTGGTACGCTGCTGCCACTGCCAAGGACAAGAGCAGGCTGCAGCGTGTCATCCGCACTGCAGAGAAGGTGATTGGCTGCAATCTGCCTTCCCTCGAGAACCTGCACACATATCTCCCGTCTCTCAGTTTCCCGCACATGCACACGCGCACACACACACAAACACTGTCTAGACAGTACCCATTTATCGGTAACTTTGTATACGTTTATGCTGGTGCGCAGCGCGGGAAAGGGGAATCCACTTGTTTCTCACCTAACATATCAAAGGGTTACTGTTTTGAGCATCTCTCTCTGTGTGTGTGTGTGTGTGATTTAGCAGCTCAAACAATGGTAACGATGTCCAAAAATGGCACTCACCTACACACTAAAAAACGTTGCAACACCACTTACCTTGATCTCCAAATATTTGGCACCCACCTACCTACCTACCTACCTGCAGACACTGTTAGTGTTTGAATAAATATATATATATATATATATATATATATGTGTGTGTGTGTGAACCTTTTCCTATGTGTATGTTACTTCTTGTACATCACTTACCTTGTGTATTACTTACCTGCGTTGGCGTTCATAGTTTCAGGACATCCCAACAGGTAACAACGATGACGAGGGCTCCTGGTCCTTTTTTTCAATGTGGTTCCCGTTGATTTTCTCCTGCATTCCACCCTGGAGAACCAAAGATGAGATTAGATTCAACTTTATTGTCATTACACAAGTACAGGTACAAGGCAACCAAATGTAGTTTAGGTCTGGCCAGAAGTAAGTGCAGGTGTTGTGCAATAAAGTATGGACAGAAGCTATCCTTAAAAAAAAAAAAAAAGTGTCAAAGTGCAGTGGAAATTGATTGCATATTACAGTTAGAAGTACGGTGCTGAATGCAAACAGTTGGCACTGTATATGACAGTCGTCAGTGCAAAGGAGCACAACCCAGTTAAGGTGGCGCAGTGCAAGATTCGCAAGAAAACAGCTGTTACCTGCCTTTTTCACTTGCCTTCTTATTTTTGTTGACCTGGTACGCTGCTGCTGCTGCTGCTGCTGCCACTGCCAAGGACAAGAGCAGGCTGCAGCGTGTCATCCGCACTGCAGAGAAGGTGATTGGCTGCAATCTGCCTTCCCTCGAGAACCTGCACACATATCTCCCGTCTCTCAGTTTCCCGCACATGCACACGCGCACACACACACAAACACTGTCTAGACAGTACCCATTTATCGGTAACTTTGTATACGTTTATGCTGGTGCGCAGCGCGGGAAAGGGGAATCCACTTGTTTCTCACCTAACATATCAAAGGGTTACTGTTTTGAGCATCTCTCTGTGTGTGTGTGTGTCTGTGTGTGTCTGTGTGTGTCTGTGTCTGTGTGTGTCTGTGTGTGTGTGTGTGTGTGTGTGTGTGTGTGTGTGTCTGTCTGTCTGTCTGTCTGTCTGTCTGTCTGTCTGTCTGCTGTTCAGTAAAATATCTGCATTGCTCTAAACCCTACATAGGCCTAAATGCACTAATGATGAGGGATAGTGTTTATACAATCGAGCCTTTATTCTATTGTGGGCCAATGGGCTCGCGATGTGTAAACGAGTGCCATTCAAAGGAGTGCCATGCTCGTGGGCTATCCCTTACCCCAAGCCCCAAGCCCCAAACCCCAAGCCCCAAGCCCCAAGCCCCAAGCCCCAAGCCCCAAGCCCCGTCCTCAAGCTCCCATGAAAGACCGCCATGTATATTCCACTTCAGAGGGGCTTTGGGAGTCTGACAAAGAGTGGCCGTACAGGTGTGCCCCTCGGGTATTATCACGGTGAGATGAACAGTGACCAGTGCAAAAACATCACGCCACGCCTAGCGCCTTGGCCTGTCCGAGGGGGGCCAATCGGGGGACAAACGCCCACACAACGCATGCCCACGGAAAGCTGGAGGCCTGCTGAATGCAGGGAGATCGCCCGCGCGCGCCTCTCAGACTCGTAGCAAGCACGAGGGCTTCACCAGACGCCCGAGGCCACAACCGTTGACCTAGTGCTCGACTTTGACTGTCGCAGTGGCTTTTTTTGTCCACAGGGTGGCGCAAAGTTTCAAAACCCTGTAACGTCCGTGCACTGTCTTGACATTTTCTGGGCGGTGTCAAAGTGCCTCGACCAATGGGCTAGCGGTATGTAAACGAGTGCCATGCAAATGAGTGCCATGCTCGTGGGCTCTCCCTTACCTACCTACCCTACCTACCTACCTACGTATGCCCACTACCCACAGGCTGGCTAGGAGGGCTAGGCTATCCCCCCAAACCCCAATGAAACCCCAATGAAACCCCACAGCTGACCGCACTGACGTCATTTGGAGCAGAAGCTTGGATTGATTGATTGATTGATTGATTGATTGATTGATGAATTTATGGATCGACGATTGCTTCTCTTTATCACTGATCGTTTTCTTTATCATTTTTTCTCACATGTTCACACATTAGGATAAAATGAAACGGGGGTTTTGGTCTGGCTCGCCACTTGCGAACGAAATCAATGACGACCACAGAGAGTGAACGACGCGTTCGTCTTCTTCATTTGAAGCAATGCATTTTGACCAGCCGGCCGGCCGTGCGGCGCCCCCTGCGGGACTGCAGCATATTTGTTGCAATAACACAAATCCGTAACTGGAGCGCTGGCTTTTGACTGGGGGAGACGCGCAGCACGGACTCTGGACTGTGGCGCGCTGTGGGCGCAACACGACAGCGTGCAATAGCCACTCGGCAATATGTGTATATACACTTTGCTCAACAAATCCACACTCTCACGAACAGCTAAACACGACTCACACACAAATGACTGCGGGCATTCTCCACTGTACACATTGTATGTGGGTGCATGAGCTGTGTTGCGCGCACAACGTCTTCCCATGCCGCCCTCGCCCCGCTACGGAGCTATGCACAATACATCGACTTTGCTCAGTAATGACAGCCTTTTATCAACAGCTAAACGCCAACAAAAAGACACACCCGTCACAACGGGGATGAGAAGCGCATTGCCGCAGCACAGCAATAACCCCACATTAATAACAGCAATAACCCCACATTAATAACGGTGGACCCCAAATGAATAGGGATGAACGGAGCAGCTGTCAGAAGCGGGCTGCAAAATTTACTCTGAAAATTTAGCCCGCCCACCCGCCCATGCGCCCTCTGCTCCATTTATAGAGCTCAATTGGAGGGAGGGGTTTGGCGTTTGGGGGGCTCAAAAACGTCACGACGTCACTCTGCCAAGTCATGTGACTATTTTTACACTCAACCATCGTCGCCACACAGCACCTGCTGTATCAGAACGGACACGTTACTTCAGCCCGACCCATTGTCTACCTCTACGTTCTCACCCCAGGCCAACGCCAACAGCCAAACCCTGAGCCATAACCCCAAGCTCCCCAAACCACCGACCCAATTCTAACACCAACACTGCGGGAAGGTGATGGTGTGTACCACCCCGCCCACGCAAACTCTCTGGGTGACAACTATTTTCAAGGAAGGAAGGGACAAGGGAAAGTGAAAGAGTTTTTAATTTTTTTATTTTATTTTGACTTATGTGGCACAGCACAGTATACGCTCAACCATCAGCAATCACCTATAGGGCCCAAACCCAGCACTAACCCCAAGTCCTCTACCTGTCTAACCCTAACCCCCCGCGTGCTCCCCCTCGTCCCCGATCCTGAACGCAACAAACCCCACCCCTGGCCTAACCCCAAGTCCTCTACCTGTCTAACCCTAACCCCCCGCGTGCTCCCCCTCGTCCCCGATCCTGAACGCAACAAACCCCACCCCTGGCCTAACCCCAAGTCCTCTACCTGTCTAACCCTGTGTTCTCCCCTCCTCTGGCCTAACCCCAAGTCCTCTACCTGTCTAACCCTAACCCCCCGCGTGCTCCCCCTCGTCCCCGATCCTGAACGCAACAAACCCCACCCCTGGCCTAACCCCAAGTCCTCTACCTGTCTAACCCTAACCCCCCGCGTGCTCCCCCTCGTCCCCGATCCTGAACGCAACAAACCCCACCCCTGGCCTAACCCCAAGTCCTCTACCTGTCTAACCCTGTGTTCTCCCCTCCTCTGGCCTAACCCCAAGTCCTCTTCCCTCTCTAACCCTAAACCCCCGCGTGCTCCCCCTCGTCCGCGATCCTGAACGCAACAAACCCCACCCCTGGCCTAACCCCAAGTCCTCTACCTGTCTAACCCTGTGTCCTCCCCTCCTCTGGTTCTGCAGCAATGAAACACAAAGGTGCTTCTGATAGCAAACCTTTGTGGACCGGCAGCTGCGATTTATCAGACCCCGCTTCTCCAATTCCAGCCACAGCAGGATACCTCGGGTCTCACTCTTGCGCTTGGACACAAAGTTCAAGATGGCGAAGTCTTCCTCTGACGTGTTGCCAAAGCGCCGCGCACTCCTGCTCCACCCCGGCTTCTGTCCCGACTGGCCATCCCGTCTACAAGACATTGTCGGGGTTAGACCTGAGGACGCTAGGTTAAAGGATTGGAACAGAACACAAGCCATTAGTTTACAGGGGAATGCAAAATCCTTTTACAACAGTTATGACAACGCCTTGCAACAATATCTGCATTGCCCCAAACCCTATGTAGGCCTACATGCACGCTCATGATGCACCTGCAAAAAAAACACACAATCACCGTCTACACAGTACCCATTTATCTGTAACTTTGTATACGTTTATGCTGGTGCGCAGCGCGGGAAAGGGGAATACACTTGTTTCTCACCTAACATATCAAAGGGTTACTGTTTTGAGCATCTCTCTCTGTGTGTGTGTGTCTGTGTGTGTCTGTGTGTGTCTGTGTGTGTGTGTGTGTGTGTGTGTGTGTTTAGCATTGATTTAGCAGCTCAAACAATGGTAAAGATGTCCAAAAATGGCACTCACCTACACACTAAAAAACGTTGCAACAACACTTACCTTGATCTCCAAATATTTGGCACCCACCTACCTACCTACCTGCAGACACTGTTAGTGTTTGAATAAATATATATATATATATATATATATATATATGTGTGTGTGTGTGTGAACCTTCTCCTATGTGTATGTTACTTCTTGTACATCACTTACCTTGTGTATTACTTACCTGCGTTGGCGTTCATAGTTTCAGGACATCCCAACAGGTAACAACGATGACGAGGGCTCCTGGTCCTTTTTTAAAATGTGGTTCCCGTTGATTTTCTTCTGCATTCCAACCTAGAGAACCAAAGATGTGATTAGATTCAACTTTATTGTCATTACACAAGTACAGGTACAAGGCAACCAAATGTAGTTTAGGTCTGGCCAGAAGTAAGTGCAGGTGTTGTGCAATAAAGTATGGACAGAAGCTATCCTTAAAAAAAAAAAAAAGTGTCAAAGTGCAGTGGAAATTGATTGCATATTACAGTTAAAGGTACGGTGCTGAATGCAAACAGTTGGCACTGCATATGACAGTCGTCAGTGCTAAGGAGCACAATCCAGTTAAGGTGGCGCAGTGCAAGATTCGCAAGTAAACAGCTGTTACTGTAAACAGCTGTGACTGCAATAAACAGACAGTGGTTGCAAATTGACATTCCAGTAGTGCAAGTGACAAAGTGAAGGCAGACGTGTGTCGGCTGGGCGAGGGGAGTCCTGGAGGATGCTGCGAGCTCGATGCAGACAGCGTTTCCTCTGGATGTGCTCGATGGCAGGTAGTGGAGTCCCTACAAGAACGGAAAATTCATCACAAACCCCCACAGTCACACATCAGCTCCGGTTCCGGGCAGTCTCACTTCACAAACCTCCAATGTGGTTTACGTCATCACCTGCACCCTCTGCCACAAACACTACGTTGGAGAAACCGGGGCATCGATAGACACCAGGCTGAAACAACACCAGAACAACAAACCGCCTGGCACAGCTACAAACAACACTGGTCACACACTTCCAGGAGCACCCCCTCACTCACCTACACACTAAAAAACGTTGCAACAACACTTACCTTGATCTCCAAATATGTGGCACCTACCTTTCCCTGCAGACACGTGATTTACACACTCGTCCATCGCCACAGAGCACCTGCAAAAGAAAAGCAAACACACAATTTCACAACGCATCCATTTGCATTCCTGCCTTTTTCACTTGCCTTCCTATTTTTGTTGACCTGGTACGCTGCTGCCACTGCCAAGGACAAGAGCAGGCTGCAGCGTGTCATCCGCACTGCAGAGAAGGTGATTGGCTGCAATCTGCCTTCCCTCGAGAACCTGCACACATATCTCCCGTCTCTCAGTTTCCCGCACATGCACACGCGCACACACACACAAACACTGTCTAGACAGTACCCATTTATCGGTAACTTTGTATACGTTTATGCTGGTGCGCAGCGCGGGAAAGGGGAATCCACTTGTTTCTCACCTAACATATCAAAGGGTTACTGTTTTGAGCATCTCTCTCTGTGTGTGTGTGTGTGTGTGATTTAGCAGCTCAAACAATGGTAACGATGTCCAAAAATGGCACTCACCTACACACTAAAAAACGTTGCAACACCACTTACCTTGATCTCCAAATATTTGGCACCCACCTACCTACCTACCTACCTGCAGACACTGTTAGTGTTTGAATAAATATATATATATATATATATATATATATGTGTGTGTGTGTGAACCTTTTCCTATGTGTATGTTACTTCTTGTACATCACTTACCTTGTGTATTACTTACCTGCGTTGGCGTTCATAGTTTCAGGACATCCCAACAGGTAACAACGATGACGAGGGCTCCTGGTCCTTTTTTTCAATGTGGTTCCCGTTGATTTTCTCCTGCATTCCACCCTGGAGAACCAAAGATGAGATTAGATTCAACTTTATTGTCATTACACAAGTACAGGTACAAGGCAACCAAATGTAGTTTAGGTCTGGCCAGAAGTAAGTGCAGGTGTTGTGCAATAAAGTATGGACAGAAGCTATCCTTAAAAAAAAAAAAAAAGTGTCAAAGTGCAGTGGAAATTGATTGCATATTACAGTTAGAAGTACGGTGCTGAATGCAAACAGTTGGCACTGTATATGACAGTCGTCAGTGCAAAGGAGCACAACCCAGTTAAGGTGGCGCAGTGCAAGATTCGCAAGAAAACAGCTGTTACCTGCCTTTTTCACTTGCCTTCTTATTTTTGTTGACCTGGTACGCTGCTGCTGCTGCTGCTGCTGCCACTGCCAAGGACAAGAGCAGGCTGCAGCGTGTCATCCGCACTGCAGAGAAGGTGATTGGCTGCAATCTGCCTTCCCTCGAGAACCTGCACACATATCTCCCGTCTCTCAGTTTCCCGCACATGCACACGCGCACACACACACAAACACTGTCTAGACAGTACCCATTTATCGGTAACTTTGTATACGTTTATGCTGGTGCGCAGCGCGGGAAAGGGGAATCCACTTGTTTCTCACCTAACATATCAAAGGGTTACTGTTTTGAGCATCTCTCTGTGTGTGTGTGTGTCTGTGTGTGTCTGTGTGTGTCTGTGTCTGTGTGTGTCTGTGTGTGTGTGTGTGTGTGTGTGTGTGTGTGTGTGTCTGTCTGTCTGTCTGTCTGTCTGTCTGTCTGTCTGTCTGTCTGTCTGCTGTTCAGTAAAATATCTGCATTGCTCTAAACCCTACATAGGCCTACATGCACTAATGATGAGGGATAGTGTTTATACAATCGAGCCTTTATTCTATTGTGGGCCAATGGGCTCGCGATGTGTAAACGAGTGCCATTCAAAGGAGTGCCATGCTCGTGGGCTATCCCTTACCCCAAGCCCCAAGCCCCAAGCCCCAAGCCCCAAGCCCCAAGCCCCAAGCCCCAAGCCCCAAGCCCCAAGCCCCAAGCCCCGTCCTCAAGCTCCCATGAAAGACCGCCATGTATATTCCACTTCAGAGGGGCTTTGGGAGTCTGACAAAGAGTGGCCGTACAGGTGTGCCCCTCGGGTATTATCACGGTGAGATGAACAGTGACCAGTGCAAAAACATCACGCCACGCCTAGCGCCTTGGCCTGTCCGAGGGGGGCCAATCGGGGGACAAACGCCCACACAACGCATGCCCACGGAAAGCTGGAGGCCTGCTGAATGCAGGGAGATCGCCCGCGCGCGCCTCTCAGACTCGTAGCAAGCACGAGGGCTTCACCAGACGCCCGAGGCCACAACCGTTGACCTAGTGCTCGACTTTGACTGTCGCAGTGGCTTTTTTTGTCCACAGGGTGGCGCAAAGTTTCAAAACCCTGTAACGTCCGTGCACTGTCTTGACATTTTCTGGGCGGTGTCAAAGTGCCTCGACCAATGGGCTAGCGGTATGTAAACGAGTGCCATGCAAATGAGTGCCATGCTCGTGGGCTCTCCCTTACCTACCTACCCTACCTACCTACCTACGTATGCCCACTACCCACAGGCTGGCTAGGAGGGCTAGGCTATCCCCCCAAACCCCAATGAAACCCCAATGAAACCCCACAGCTGACCGCACTGACGTCATTTGGAGCAGAAGCTTGGATTGATTGATTGATTGATTGATTGATTGATGAATTTATGGATCGACGATTGCTTCTCTTTATCACTGATCGTTTTCTTTATCATTTTTTCTCACATGTTCACACATTAGGATAAAATGAAACGGGGGTTTTGGTCTGGCTCGCCACTTGCGAACGAAATCAATGACGACCACAGAGAGTGAACGACGCGTTCGTCTTCTTCATTTGAAGCAATGCATTTTGACCAGCCGGCCGGCCGTGCGGCGCCCCCTGCGGGACTGCAGCATATTTGTTGCAATAACACAAATCCGTAACTGGAGCGCTGGCTTTTGACTGGGGGAGACGCGCAGCACGGACTCTGGACTGTGGCGCGCTGTGGGCGCAACACGACAGCGTGCAATAGCCACTCGGCAATATGTGTATATACACTTTGCTCAACAAATCCACACTCTCACGAACAGCTAAACACGACTCACACACAAATGACTGCGGGCATTCTCCACTGTACACATTGTATGTGGGTGCATGAGCTGTGTTGCGCGCACAACGTCTTCCCATGCCGCCCTCGCCCCGCTACGGAGCTATGCACAATACATCGACTTTGCTCAGTAATGACAGCCTTTTATCAACAGCTAAACGCCAACAAAAAGACACACCCGTCACAACGGGGATGAGAAGCGCATTGCCGCAGCACAGCAATAACCCCACATTAATAACAGCAATAACCCCACATTAATAACGGTGGACCCCAAATGAATAGGGATGAACGGAGCAGCTGTCAGAAGCGGGCTGCAAAATTTACTCTGAAAATTTAGCCCGCCCACCCCGCCCATGCGCCCTCTGCTCCATTTATAGAGCTCAATTGGAGGGAGGGGTTTGGCGTTTGGGGGGCTCAAAAACGTCACGACGTCACTCTGCCAAGTCATGTGACTATTTTTACACTCAACCATCGTCGCCACACAGCACCTGCTGTATCAGAACGGACACGTTACTTCAGCCCGACCCATTGTCTACCTCTACGTTCTCACCCCAGGCCAACGCCAACAGCCAAACCCTGAGCCATAACCCCAAGCTCCCCAAACCACCGACCCAATTCTAACACCAACACTGCGGGAAGGTGATGGTGTGTACCACCCCGCCCACGCAAACTCTCTGGGTGACAACTATTTTCAAGGAAGGAAGGGACAAGGGAAAGTGAAAGAGTTTTTAATTTTTTAATTTTATTTTGACTTATGTGGCACAGCACAGTATACGCTCAACCATCAGCAATCACCTATAGGGCCCAAACCCAGCACTAACCCCAAATCCTCTACCTGTCTAACCCTAACCCCCCGCGTGCTCCCCCTCGTCCCCGATCCTGAACGCAACAAACCCCACCCCTGGCCTAACCCCAAGTCCTCTACCTGTCTAACCCTAACCCCCCGCGTACTCCCCCTCGTCCCCGATCCTGAACGCAACAAACCCCACCCCTGGCCTAACCCCAAGTCCTCTACCTGTCTAACCCTGTGTTCTCCCCTCCTCTGGCCTAACCCCAAGTCCTCTTCCCTCTCTAACCCTAAACCCCCGCGTGCTCCCCCTCGTCCGCGATCCTGAACGCAACAAACCCCACCCCTGGCCTAACCCCAAGTCCTCTACCTGTCTAACCCTGTGTCCTCCCCTCCTCTGGCCTAACCCCAAGTCCTCTACCTGTCTAACCCTAAACCCCCGCGTGCTCCCCCTCGTCCCCGATCCTGAACGCAACAAACCCCACCCCTGGCCTAACCCCAAGTCCTCTACCTGTCTAACCCTGTGTTCTCCCCTCCTCTGGCCTAACCCCAAGTCCTCTTCCCTCTCTAACCCTAAACCCCCGCGTGCTCCCCCTCGTCCGCGATCCTGAACGCAACAAACCCCACCCCTGGCCTAACCCCAAGTCCTCTACCTGTCTAACCCTGTGTCCTCCCCTCCTCTGGTTCTGCAGCAATGAAACACAAAGGTGCTTCTGATAGCAAACCTTTGTGGACCGGCAGCTGCGATTTATCAGACCCCGCTTCTCCAATTCCAGCCACAGCAGGATACCTCGGGTCTCACTCTTGCGCTTGGACACAAAGTTCAAGATGGCGAAGTCTTCCTCTGACGTGTTGCCAAAGCGCCGCGCACTCCTGCTCCACCCCGGCTTCTGTCCCGACTGGCCATCCCGTCTACAAGACATTGTCGGGGTTAGACCTGAGGACGCTAGGTTAAAGGATTGGAACAGAACACAAGCCATTAGTTTACAGGGGAATGCAAAATCCTTTTACAACAGTTATGACAACACAATTTATGCTCATACCCATCACATTGACTAGAGGCTCTGCCCTTACTATTTGTGCTCTTACACTGCCATCTAGTGGGCACTTTACCGAACTGGGCAAAAAACACTTGATCCATTGTATACATTCATTCATTTAGAAGACGCCTTTATCCAAAGCGACTTCCAAGAGAGAGCGTTACAAAGTGCATAGGTCACTGATAATAACAACAAGAGAGCCCCAAAACATTGCGAGTAGCCCAAAACATGAAGCACATATTGTAAACAACATTATGACTTAGTGATTTGCAAAACCACTGTGTGTAGTATTTCGCCAATAGTGTGAAGCTGAGAATGTGCTTATAGTTGTGAAGATCTGGTCTGCTGTTTTGCTCATTGAGGATTCGGACGCTGTGGCGCGCTATGGCGAGCAGTGGCGCACTGAGGCGCGCGGTCTCTTCCGACACAACCATGCGCAAGAGCATCTCAACGACACTTTGCCAACACATTACGTGACTTAGGTCTTCCTCCAGCCTCGCCAGTTTTTAAAAGACCACTCATGTCACATATGTCCGTTGTGCTTGAATGCAATCCAATGAGCTCTGACTTTGACTCTGACGTAACAGAGCGCGTGCTTTTACATCGGGGAGTTGTGCCACTGGGTGGCTTTGGCACAATCTAAACATCCAAACACAACCCATGTGTTTATATGTTACAGGAAACACAACCCATGTGTTTATATGTTACAGGAAACACAACGCATGTGTTTGGATGATTCCGGTTTTGTATTCATTCCAATGTCACCGTGACCCGGATAACGTACCATAACCAGCCATATATATCGAGCCCAAACAGTTTGACATTGTGGCCGGGGGGGGGCAGTTGTATGTCTCGTATCGTGGGTGTGAATGTATATATATGTAAAGCCACAATCCATGAAATGAACCCCTATGAATTGACTCCCCCCTGGCCACTTTTATTGGAGGAGGTCATTTGGTCATGGCTGTAAATATGGTAGAGGAGACCCGATATCCAGACACTAATGAATGACGAACGGAGCAGCTGTCAAAAGGCTGCTCCAAAATGTACTCTGAAAAAGAGCGCTGGCTAGTACTTGTGAATGGAATCAATAACGATGTGTTCTTCTCAATCGAGATAGCCCAGATGGAATGACAAACTTGTAACCCATTCAAATTTAAATTGGCCCATCAAGCAGCTTCGTGCAGTCAAGGCTCCAGTATATGGGTGAATTCAGGTGGGCTATATTGGGACATCGGGTCATTTGGGACAGCATAAGGAAAAGGCATTTCACTTTTGCCTTGGACTGCAGCATATTTGTTGCAATAACACGAATCCGTAACACGAGCGCTGGCTATTACGCGCGGGAGAGAAGCGTTGTCATTTGGTTATTGTCTCGCGAACCACTTATCAATGTGCAATCAATATGTTCTTGTCAATCGAGATAGCCCAGATGGAATGACAAACTCGCACCCATCGGCCGTGGGAGGGAATTGTAACCCATTCAAATTTAAATTGGCCCATCAAGCAGCTTCGTGCAGTCAAGGCTCCAGTATATGGGTGAATTCAGGTGGGCTATATTGGGACATCGGGTCATTTGGGACAGCATAAGGAAAAGGCATTTCACTTTTGCCTTGGACTGCAGCATATTTGTTGCAATAACACGAATCCGTAACACGAGCGCTGGCTATTACGCGCGGGAGAGAAGCGTTGTCATTTGGTTATTGTCTCGCGAACCACTTATGAATGCGCAATCAATAACGATGTGTTCTTCTCACTCGTCTAGCAGGGCCTATAACCCATTCAAATTTGAATTGGCCCATCAAGCTTCAGTATAGGCTACATTAATCTACACCCATGAGTCTGTGTCCCAAATGTGTTACCAGACATACTGTCCCAAATTACCAAACAAGTTGCTGAAAATTCGTTTTTTTGTCAGCTCCACTAAAATAGTGAGCCATGCATTTCTAAAATATTATGAAGACTTATTTTTTACACTTAAATAATGTGGATACCTTGAGGAATTCAGAAATGTCTCATTTATTGGGTTATGTTTGGAACTTGAAGAAAATCTTAAACTCAGCAGATTGAATTACAAAAGAAAATCTCCCAATATAGCCTGTATACCTGAATTCACCCTAGAGGATGTGTGAAGTAGAAAAAACACAAAGTGTGTAGAACGATAACTTTTATTTTTCACTGAAACATTCCCAGAGAAGATTAGAAAAATATATTCAGAAAATAAACAACTATAAACAACTTTAAACATATGATTTGAACAAGCCATGGCCCTCTTCTGACTTCCAAACTCAGTTCAAAGCCATTCCAAATCCAGTCCTTCCCCAGAAAAAGATGTTTTCTTTATTCCGTAGTCGTACATCAGTTCCTCGTTGACCTTTATGTCTCTTGCCGCAAAGAACAGGATGGTGTTTGTAGAGGTGCCCCCCGACTCGACCTTAAAATGTCTCGGTTTGAGATTCGCTTGTTTGGCAGAGTGGTTGATCAGCCTACCAAAAATGGTCATGTCAGGGTGACATAGGCAGCTGTTGGCGCGTGCATCGATACACTTTCCAACGCCTTTGTCCTTGAAGAAGAAAAGGTATCCCATTTCACCAGAAGGAGTGCTGCGTTGAATGGACTCGCCCTCGTCTTTTGAAATCACTCTGCCATGATAGTCACAAACAATTTCGTTCTTCAGGAAGCGTCTGGTCGTAAACACCCCCTGTCCTTTTCCTTGAACCGGCAAGGGCACCAGTCCGGTCCACTTCTGTGACCTGGCCAGGATTTGGATGGCCTCGTTGTTCGCCGCGTCGGAAACGCTTTCGAGGGGCTTCCATTGCGCCAGGATGTCTTTGGCGTCTGGACAGTTGGTGTTCCAGCCTTGCGCGCTCATCCAGGCCTGGAGCCTACTCTCTGTGGGCTGGCGCCGGGAGAATGTAGCTGTGAAAAGTCAATAAACAAACAAAAGAATGAGTTTATCTCGAGTACATTGTGCTATTTGGTTAGTCAGAACAAAAAGAGCCAACAAGATGCCAGCATCACTGTTAAACTAGTCTGTGAAACTGCAAACTTTTAAATATGGAATGGATTACTTACACAACACATGTTTTGCGCGCATGTTCATCTGGTCTGCGCGCCACTTGTCGTAGCAGATGCGGTCATGTTGCCCGGTGAGGTGTGCGCGCTGTTGTGTCGGTGGCAGGCTACCGTGCAGGGTCACCGGGAAGGACGCAGTCAGCAAGGCAAATATGGCTTGCTCCTCAGCTTTAGCCGAACTAGTGGACGCAAGTCGAGGCCGTTTTGCAGGCGTTTCTAGCGGGTCAGAGCTATGAAATAAAGAAACAAATATTGACATACAAATATATGAGAATGTGTACATTTTTTTAAGCAATTCTAAACTATGAAGGTTTAAAAGGGATGTTGTAGGAATAAGCTTACTTGGGATCAGACGCCAACTGTTTCAACAGTTTCGCTCCTTCGGCAAAGAAATCAAACTTTGCCGTCTGCCAACTCTGTTGAGCCACTGGGTCGCCGTGTGACAGGTAGCTTGCCAGGTGCGACTGCCTTTGAGTGCCCATGTTCTGGGCGGTGGCCGTCTGAAACGCCCGTCTGGCCATCTTACCGGTGACCTTTGGACAATGATACCTTGAAGACGTCACAAACAAATGATTAGTTGTGTACCACGACAACATTCTAAACTGTTTATGAAAAGGAAAACATGTCATAGTTCATTGTAGGGCCATAAACGTTTCACTCACTGTTTGTGGAATCTGTTCAAGTACTCTGGATGGTTCACGACAGGTCTTCCAGCTGGGGCGATGAAAAAATGGGGGAAGTCCTCTACTCCGACTTGAGAGGGCCTTAAAAAGTCAGGCCTGACTTGCTCAAAGTACATGGAGAACCACTGTGAACACATTAAAAGGGCATTATTAAAAAACGTTTCGTACACATTATGCTCCCAAAGATGAAATCTCAATTGTTATCATTAGAGCTATACATGTATTTCTACGTATTCGGTTTTACTCACAGAATCCTCTTCTTCGTCCAGGCAAAAAAACACATCTGGTGTAGCTGCTGTCTCGTGTTCCCGGATACCAGTCACCGACACTTGGCTACCATCAAAGGAGACTGAACTTCTTTCCAGCCACTCCTTGACCTTAGAACAAATTCGATTTGATTTAGTCGCAGCATTTAGAGTTTACATGGTATATACAGATTACGAATAAATAGCCATGAAATAGACAAGGGCACTTACCGTCATTTTTTCCAGAATGCTCGGCCGCAAAAGATGTTTCAGGAGCAAGACAGCCATGATGTAGTTCAGAAATAGAGCTCCATCTATTTTGGAAATGGCCTTCGCATGCTTGACTTTCGAGACGACGGCCAGAAAGTCCATCTTTGCTGCCCTCAAGAGTAAAAGGCACTCGTGTGGGTGTTGAACCTGGGGGATCTGGGGCCTAAAGAAGGACACACACAGGACAAATTGTTCGTTTAAAAAACTGAAACATTCAACTCGCACCATATAAATATATACACACACGATAGAGTTCACGACGACGACAACAAAAAAAACAAACAAAAAACGTGAATAAGTACATACGGTTGAGAGGGCGCGCTTGAACCGGCGTCTTCCTGGGAGCCCGTGGCCGAGGGGACGTTGGTAACCCAAATGCCTCGGTTCTTCATCTCGCCAATTAGACTGGCAACCCGTGAGTCCTCGCCGACAATTTCTTTCAGGGTAGAGTAGTCCCAAACGCTAGCTTTGGACGCGAGTCTGGAGAAAGTCCTCTTGGCTTCGTCGACCACGTCCTTGATTTCATCTGCAGTGGAATTCTTCATACACCTTCTCCTAAGGTGCACCGAAAGGGATGGCTGGACGGTGAAGCAGAACTTGCACACCAGCACATTTCTGTTCCTGAAAGAAAGACATGAAAATACAAACACGTGTTATAGGTTGCAAACATACCGTTGAATTACTTAGGTTAATGAAACAAAATGTAGAACTTTCACTAGGCCCATAGCTGTTCTGTATTTGTTGTAGGCTATGTTCAAGGGTTATTCGTCATTTTAGTCACACTTTATAACACAGTTTATAACAGCGTTCAAATGGGTCTGTCTCTCGCAACTGTTCCGAAAATATCGGACGCATTCAAACTTACCCAGAAGAAGACATTTTCAATGTTTTGCTTGAATAAAGGCCTAATTCAATGCAGTCAGGGAAGCCGTGCGGGGTCCGATGGATGGGGAGCTGTTCAAAGTGAGCAGCCTTGAATGTTGACGAGGCCCTCATATGGGTCTGATTCTTCGAAGTGGGCGTGGCCTACATGGCCTGGTGAACATACCTGGCAGGTATGTTGATCAGAAGTGTGGACATTATACTTTGCATTGAAAGTTTGCAGGGACGTAGGTATGCGTAATCGTTCCTGTTCTATTGAAATAATTGTTCAATAATACACAAGTAAATAATCTATTCTCGTGCACCATAATAACAACAACGAGTATTGCTCAATTTAGACGTTTTTTTTATATATATATATATATATATATATATATATATATTTTTTTTTTTTTTTAAGTTTTTCGATTTGACCGACTCATGTTTTCGATAGTAGGCTAGATGAGTTATGGAACATTCCTTGGCAGTTACAGAAAATGGAATTTACATCATCAATTCTTAATCATTTCAAATAAGCCCTTCAAAAATGTAGGCTAGTGACAAACCACTAACAAAACACAATTGTAATTAGAGCCGGCAAAATCATTTGGACAAACAAAACAAGGCCAGTCCGACCCGTACAAATTCAAATTTCTTGAACACGAAGCACATCTTGTGAACACCATTGTTACTACTTGGTGATTTGCGGAAACCCTGTGCGTAGCCTCGTATTTTGCAAGTATAGTGTGAAGCTGTGAGTATGTGCCCATTGTGAAGACTTTTCGTTTGTTTTAATGTTGTTATTTCCCAGACTTTGTACAGCCTACTAACTGCGGCCCCATGATCGTCCATTCAGACTGGCCAACATTAAAGACCCCCTATCATTCACGCGGTTGGGTGGAAGACGATGGGGCCCCTTACTAATCGTTACTATAAATAATTCACTCGTGGCGATCAGAGTATTTTACCTTTGGTTGAGTTTTTTTTCTTCTCCCTTTTTCTATCACAATGTGGACCCTCCTGTTGTCCTCAAATTTACTAACATCGATCGTCCTGGGGGTTAATTTAAGCCCAGCTATACTTCGACCCCATGCATCAGATGTGTACCCAGAGTTTTTGTTTTGTTTGTGTTAGGTGCTTTTGTTTGTTTGTGTGGCTAATCGTTACCATGAATTATTCACACATGTGGCGATCAGAGTACCCTATTGGGAGAGCGTTTTTCCTGAAATATGTTTGGAACGTGTGGAATTACATTAGCATGGTCTTGTTTGAAATCTATTCATCTCTTTTTGTCTTGTGCCTCGTCTAATGGCCAGTTGCGTTCTTTGAGGGCTTTCCTAATACGCTGGAAAATAGGTGGAATATCGAATGAGTGATTGGCATTTGCTTGTCACGAATGGCATCTAAACTCTGAATGGTGGCTCAACACTCAAGAAATTAACCCTTTTTGCAACAGCTAAACTTGACCACTGGGAAAACTGATGTCCGAGCATTCCAATCAATGTAAAGAAAACACAGTCTCGTGGCAATAACATTTATATGGCACTCGTGACATTACAACATCGGAACAGGAAAGAAGATAAAACATTGGAATCACACATACACACAATAAAATAGGCCGAACAAGGCAGTGTCACTGTTCTTGTGTCCGATCCGCTAGGTCTGCCGCTTGATCGAGGGACTTGCGTCTTCGAAGAGTGTTTTTTATTTTCTCCATGACGTAGCTCAAGAAGGTGGTGCGGCAATTCTCCGGGGCCCAGGGATGTACAGGCCAAACTTTGTGCCTTTCGCCTCTGTATATAATGGCACTGGCCTTGTTTTCCAAACCGACGGTGTCTGAAAAGCAAGAGGTCACATAATACACATCAGACGTGTGTGTGTGAGTGTGTGTGCATTGGTTGAGTGGGGCTGTTTTCTACGTGTGCCATTATGCCTGGTATAGTACAAAGACAGCAAAGCTTTCTCACCCTTGATGTCTAGCTCCTTCATCGACAACGCAAAGAATGCCAGTTGGACCTCGGAGAGCAACTCTCTGCCACTAATTGTAGCCGGCTTGTGGTCGAGCACACACTTCCCCAAGCCCGCCTCAAAGTCTGCGTAGGTCCGGACCAGATGCACCTCTGCTTCAGTTTCCTCCGGGGCAGATGTCGGAGGTTGGTGGCAGGGCGCACGACGTTTGGGCCTGGAGGCCATCGGCGAACCGGGTGTCTTCGGGGTAGAGCAGGTCGGTTTCCCCGGCCAAAAGTCTGGCGCCCGGTCACCGGAGATTGGTGGTGCCTCTCTGTCGGGGCTGGAGGCGGCAGGTTCCTCTGACTCCGCGCGCTGCGGCTTGCTCCCATTGGCCCGCTCCGCTGCGGACAGTCTTCTTTCTAGTGCGCCCATGTGCCGTAGCATCTTGGCCTCCACCTCTGCGCACCGGGCAGCCGCCTCAGCCATCACCCTCCTCTGCACCTGCTCGAGTTCATGGGCAAGCCTGCCACACTCTGCCTTCAGCTCCTTCACCGTCTGCCCAACTGCACCTTTTAGGGCGTCGACCTTTGTGTCGAGCACTTCCAACTCCGACAGGGCCATTTCTTCGTTGCTCATCCTTGCACACAAAAAAAAAAACAGACAGGTGATGATTGTTGTTGTCATTGACTAGCGTACAGTTACAGTTACTGATGGCCATTCGTAGTCTCTAAGAGTAACACCCTTCAAGCGGCCTGGCCAGAAACGGACCACGGAGTCACACACTGCTAGAAAGGCCTTGAAAAACCCCCACATGACATTTACATTTATGCATTTAGCAGACGCCTTTATCCAAAGCTTTACAAAGGAGCACAGGTCACTGATCATAACAACGAGGTAGTCCCAAACATTACAAGCAGCCAAAACATGAAGCATACATTGTGAAGAAAAAAAACTTACTTTTGTAATTGACAACAGTTTCACCTTGTCGTTGCTGTCGTCGGTCAGTCGGTATGAACAGAAGACAAATACCACCTATGGTTGTTAAGTTTTGGCCTGATTCTATTGGTGTAAAAGCTAACAAGGGTTAATTGGAGTTGACTCCCCTTTTCACGTTGTTGTGCTGTTACCAGGCAAATAAGTTTTGGCCTGCTATCTAACTGGTCTAGGGTCAAATTGGAGTTAACTCCCATTTCCACGTTGTTGTGCTGTTTCCAAGTAGATTCTAACATCGAAACAAGTCTACGTTGGCCCCCTAATGTTTGTGTATGTGAGTCTGGAAACAAACAAAATGTTGTCTGGAGGACATTTAAGAATGGTTTTCGATCAATATTTATTCTAGATTCTCCGTGACCAGGATTACTTAACGTCATCGTCCATACATGTAGAGCCAAATAGTAATCTGCTCTTACACTGCCATCTAGTGGGCACCTTAGCGAACTGGGCAAAAACACTGTTGGAATACATTGCATAAAAACACTGTGTGTAGTATTTGGCATATATTGTTTCAATCCTTTCCTGCAGCCATTATGATGTCTCTCTCTCTCTCAGTGTGTGTGTGTGTGTGTGTGTGTGTGTGTGTGTGTGTGTGTGTGGGGTGGTCTTGCACAATGACATCCTGCACATTGCAATGTTGTATCGTTCTCTTGCACTATCTGTTTATTTGAGGTTATATTGTCAATTATGACTACTTATATTTTATTTTATTCCCCTTGGTATTAGCTAGACCCCCCTTAGTATTAGCTAGACTTTTCTCCTTTTGTATAGTTAGTCCACATATTTAAGTTTTCAATATTCCTATATGTTAAATGTATGCACCTCCCTGCCAAAGTCAATTCCTTACAGACCAAAACCCAGAATGAGTCAAGAAAACACTGTCTCAAAAACAATAGCATCCTTTATATAAACAACTCAAAACAACACCAACAGAACAGAAGATAAAAATAATTTGGATGGAAACCATTGCTATGGACGCGCCAGGTCTTCCATATAGGACTGCCTCAGCTTTTCCAGCAACGCTCGCTTGGCCACTGTCTTCAGGTGTGTCCTGATTTTGTCCATGACGTAGCCCAAAAAGGTTTGGCTGCAATTGGGCGGCGCCCAGGGCTGATCAGGCCAAACTCCGTGGACGGCGCCCAGGCAGATGACTTGCACGGCCTTGTGCTCCAAATCGACGGCATCTGAAAAAACAAGAGTCAGAGAGAACAGAGGTATCAGATGTCTGTGCCTTTGTCGAGTGTTACAAACTATACGCATATTCCCCCGTTACTCACTCACCTGTTATTTTAAAGTGGTCCAGCGACATAAGGAGGTGCGCCAGCTGGAGTTCGGTGAGCAACTCTCCTTTGTCGACCACGGGCGGCCTGTAGTCCAAAACCCGAACCCTGGTGGCTGGGTCCAAGTCCTCGTAGGAGAGGACCACGCGACGCTTCTTGGGCTCGGCGGCACCCTCCGTTAGTCCGTCCTGGGGAGACGAGGGTCGCTTGCGCTGGGGACTTCCGTGCCTGGAGTCTGTCTGCGACGCTGGGGCACCGTGCATTGGTCCGTCCTGGGGAGACGAGGGTCGCTTGGGCTGGGGACTTCCATGCCTGGAGTCTCTCTGCGGCACCGCGGGTGGCGAGTGGCGAGGGCTTGGCGTCCGGTCGACGGGGTCCGCCACCTGGACAGGGCTGGGAGCGCCCCGCTGGGCCATGGCATCCTCTGCCCGCCTGGCCCTTCGAAGGCGCACGGCCGTCACCTCCAGTTCCGCTGCCGACAGTCTGCTTTCCAGGGTGGCCAAATGCTCCAGCATCCTGGCTTCCACCTGGTCACAGCAGGCCTTTGTCTCCGACGCCATTCTGCGCTGTGCCTGCACCAGGCCGTCTTCGAGCCGCGCGCACTCGGCCTTCAGCTCCCCGACCCTCTGGCTCACGGCACTTTGGAGAGCCTCCATTTGCATTTCGATGCTCATCTGCCAAAAACACAGACAGGTGACAAAGGGAGTTATATGCAGAGAAAAGCAGTGTGTGTGGGGGGGGGGGGGTGCGTGCGTGCGTGCGTGCGTGCGTGCGTGCGTGCGTGCGTGCGTTCGTTCCCTACACGACTAGGCCATGTCCCCAAAGCGGATAGGCCATTTTGAGAGGCCTATAGCCAGATAAAACATTTGTACACGTTTAGCAATGTACACGGTTGGGCCATAAAGTGCCAGATTCGTTTAGTATTCATTAAGTCGGTTTGGTGAAGGAGGCTATGCCCATCCGTGTGTATATAGTTAGCCTATAGTAGATTAAGAATACGTCGACCAAAACTGGCTAAGGCAACATTGGGCGCTTTGCTCGGGACGAACAAACGTTTTATTAAGCCCCTATACACGGCAAAGTTGAAACTCGTCACCACATGAACTAAGCGCATAGCACGATGATAGGAGACCGACACAACACGGACCACCGAGTCACACACTGCTAGAAAGGCATTGAAACACTTACTTTTGTAATCGACAGCAGTTTACACTTCTTCTCCGCAGTTTAACCTCGTCGCTCCTGTCGGTCAATTGGTAAGGAACAGAAGACAAATGCCCATCTATGACTCTTGTGTTATGGCCTGCTTCTTATAGGTCTAAAAGCTAACAAGGGCCTGTCTTACTGACCAATTGGAGTTCGATCCGCTTCTACGTTGTTGTGCTGTTACCAGGTAGATTTTAACATTCATGTTTCAATTGAAACAAGTCTATACGTTGTGTTCAGAAATTGTATTATTAAATTTACATGTATTCATTTAGCCGACGCTTTTATCCACAGCGACTTCCAAGAGAGAGCTTTACAAAGTTCATAGGTCACTGATAATAACAACAAGATCTGAATATATCAACAACAACAAAAAATATATATATATGAAAAATCAACTGAACAGCCGGCAGTGCAGCGGCCCCTGCCGGACTGCAGCATATTTGTTGCAATAGCACGAATCCGTAACAGATCCTCTCATTTAGAAAATACTTTTTTTTTTCTTTTTTTTTGCCGGAAGTGCTTGTCAACCTTTTATTCTTATTGAATTGAACATGTTTCAACATGTTTGCCAATTGACGTCGTGACGTCTTTCCATTTCCATTAGAAGCGCCATTTCGGATGACGGCGAGTGAGGCCGCGCACACTCAGGTAATTTCTCCAGGTTCAATAACAACAGATCTATGTACTTTGTGTCATTTTTGCAAGTTCATTTGTGACATTTGTAAAGTAGGGTTTCATTCTAGCTATATTTCATGTTAACTATTAATATGGTGTTTGCTAAAGGCTAACCACACGACGCGTGTAAGCTTTGCCAAAACTGTACTGCGCATTGCTGTAATTCAGACGCCATTGTTGAACTGTAGTAGCCAATATCAATTTGTAGCTAGTGAACACCAACCCTTACGTAGCCTACCATAACCATACCAATATTCTGGTTATCAGTCGTGCAGAGGTCTTGAAGGCTGGTCCTCAGGGTTGAAGACCTCTGAGTTAATGTATTAATCTGTGTCAGCTCAAAGAATGGTAATGATGTCCAAAAATGGCACTCACCCTACACACTAAAAAACGTTGCAACAACACTTACCTTGATCTCCAAATATTTGGCACCTACCTACCTGCAGACACGTGGAATTACACACTCATCCATCGCCACAGAGCACCTGCAAAAAAACAAACAAACACATGAACCATAACAATATGCTGGTTATCAATCGTGCAGAGGTCTTGAAGGCTGGTCCTCAGGGTTGAAGTTAATGTTAATGTATTAATCTCTGAGTTAATGTATTAATCTGTGTCTTTGCTCCAGATAGGCATACGTACGTCAACATGACCGGTTCGAGACACCAAGCTCCGCTCAAAGTAAGCACACAAACCTCTGCATTTCTACCCTCTCCACAATGAAATACCAAAGCATGATGTAATGTTTTCTCTTTCTTTTCGTTTTTCTTCTCAGGTGAGACCCACAGCCGCACTTGGCTCCCTTCTGAGGCACGCGGGTGCAAATAAGAATGTGTACACCAGGAAGGAGGTAGATTTAGTTTATTTTTCCATTTGGCACAAGTAGAGGTACAGGTGTTAGAATGCTTTAGTTGTCCCTGCTCCTCTTTGATAGTTTCCCAGCAGCGTGTCCAAACAAATGACAAACATTTGGTCCTCACTCCAGCCTCTGCGCTGCAGTCTAGGGCAGTGGTTCTCATCCCTGGTCCTCGGGACCCCCTGCCCTGCATGTTTTAGACGTTTCCCTCCTCAAACACACCTGATTCAAATGAATGGCTCGTTAACAGGCCCATTTATTTGAATCAGGTGTGTTGGAGCAGGGAAACATCTCAAACATGCAGGGCAGGGGGTCCCGAGGACCAGCGTTGAGAACCACTGGTTTAGGGCAACAGGGTTCAGGCCGGCTCTGACCATTTATGTCCCCGCAGGTGATCTTCTACCTTGGCCGGTACATCTTTCAGAACAAGCTGTACGACCAGAAGCAGCAGCACATTGTCAACCTAGGCAGTGATCCTCTGGGGGCCGCGCTGGGGATCGACACGTTCTCTGTGAAGGAGCCACTGTAAGGAACACACATTGCTCTCACACCAACACACAGACGTACACACACACGCGCACGCACACGTCTCAAGGGATTTCCATGGAGAGGAAGCAGCTGCCTAATGCCCCTTGGGAAGTGTGTGTGATTTATTTTGAAATGTGTGTAGACCATGTGCAGACAGCCAGCATCTGTATTGTAACCCCAGGTATGTGTGTGTGTGTGTGTGTGTCCAAGACGTTTCCTCTCCAGGCTGAGCCAAAAACTCATTCCCGTGTTAAACCCAGGTAAGCAGTATAGGATGACATTCACTGGAATGCAGTGCCAGAGATGCCCATCTCAGAAAGTGTATCGAGCAGGATCTGGTGGTTGACCGTGTCGAATGCTGCAGATAGGTACAGCAAAATGGTCACAGATGACCTTGAAGCAGCTCTGGCAGACTGGAGGGAATAGTGACTGACAGGAGGTGGGGCGAGGAGAAAGGATGAGGTCACGAGGTCAGAGATCTCTGCCTCGGACAGAGGAGAGAAAGAGTTTAGACGTGTAGTTGGGTCAGTCCTAGAGGAGGGAGTGTGAGTAGGAAAGAGGGGTTCATGGAACTGACTGCTAACATCAAATACTTTCTTTTCAACAAAGGAGGGGAATCCACCGGCTATTGGGGAGGAAAGAGGCCAGGTTCGGCCAAAGAGGAAGAGGAGGAACGTTGCGTCCACGGCACCACTGTGAGTCCTGCCCTTTTAACCCCAGAGCCTTGCGTCCATGGATACATGTTGACATCTCAGTACACAGTTTGTAAGTCACTTTGGAGAATGTGTGTTCTCTTTCTCTCCTTGATTCACCTGTACTGTCCAGCCATACACAAATGCCATCAAACACACGCATATAATGCGTTGGATGGCATTTATGTATGGCTGGACAGTACAGATATAGCTGCCACCAAAACAGTACTAATTCCACAAATGATGCACATGGGACATGGCACAAAGGTGATAACTCAGTTTGGAGACTATTGTGTGTGTGTGTGTGTGTTTCTGCAGGCCGACCTACCCGCCAGCTTCCTGGACCCTTGCTTCATCTGCCAGAGCCGGCCCAAGAACGGATGCATCGTGCACGGGCCCACCATCCACCTCATTTCCTGCTATCAATGCGCTCGCAAGCTGCAGAGGGGCAACAAACAGTGTCCAGTGTGCAGGGAGCCCATGGAGGCTGTGCTGCTCCTGATTGTCTCGTAGTGCCATGTTAGTGTTTGAATAAATATATACATATGTGTGAACCTTCTCCTATGTGTATGTTACTTCTTGTACATCACTTACCTTGTGTATTACTTACCTGCGTTGGCGTTCATAGTTTCAGGACATCCCAACAGGTAACAACGATGACGAGGGCTCCTGGTCCTTTTTTAAAATGTGGTTCCCGTTGATTTTCTTCTGCATTCCAACCTAGAGAACCAAAGATGTGATTAGATTCAACTTTATTGTCATTACACAAGTACAGGTACAAGGCAACCAAATGTAGTTTAGGTCTGGCCAGAAGTAAGTGCAGGTGTTGTGCAATAAAGTATGGACAGAAGCTATCCTTAAAAAAAAAAAAAAAGTGTCAAAGTGCAGTGGAAATTGATTGCATATTACAGTTAAAGGTACGGTGCTGAATGCAAACAGTTGGCACTGCATATGACAGTCGTCAGTGCTAAGGAGCACAATCCAGTTAAGGTGGCGCAGTGCAAGATTCGCAAGTAAACAGCTGTTACTGTAAACAGCTGTGACTGCAATAAACAGACAGTGGTTGCAAATTGACATTCCAGTAGTGCAAGTGACAAAGTGAAGGCAGACGTGTGTCGGCTGGGCGAGGGGAGTCCTGGAGGATGCTGCGAGCTCGATGCAGACAGCGTTTCCTCTGGATGTGCTCGATGGCAGGTAGTGGAGTCCCTACAAGAACGGAAAATTCATCACAAACCCCCACAGTCACACATCAGCTCCGGTTCCGGGCAGTCTCACTTCACAAACCTCCAATGTGGTTTACGTCATCACCTGCACCCTCTGCCACAAACACTACGTTGGAGAAACCGGGGCATCGATAGACACCAGGCTGAAACAACACCAGAACAACAAACCGCCTGGCACAGCTACAAACAACACTGGTCACACACTTCCAGGAGCACCCCCTCACTCACCTACACACTAAAAAACGTTGCAACAACACTTACCTTGATCTCCAAATATGTGGCACCTACCTTTCCCTGCAGACACGTGATTTACACACTCGTCCATCGCCACAGAGCACCTGCAAAAGAAAAGCAAACACACAATTTCACAACGCATCCATTTGCATTCCTGCCTTTTTCACTTGCCTTCCTATTTTTGTTGACCTGGTACGCTGCTGCCACTGCCAAGGACAAGAGCAGGCTGCAGCGTGTCATCCGCACTGCAGAGAAGGTGATTGGCTGCAATCTGCCTTCCCTCGAGAACCTGCACACATATCTCCCGTCTCTCAGTTTCCCGCACATGCACACGCGCACACACACACAAACACTGTCTAGACAGTACCCATTTATCGGTAACTTTGTATACGTTTATGCTGGTGCGCAGCGCGGGAAAGGGGAATCCACTTGTTTCTCACCTAACATATCAAAGGGTTACTGTTTTGAGCATCTCTCTCTGTGTGTGTGTGTGTGTGATTTAGCAGCTCAAACAATGGTAACGATGTCCAAAAATGGCACTCACCTACACACTAAAAAACGTTGCAACACCACTTACCTTGATCTCCAAATATTTGGCACCCACCTACCTACCTACCTACCTGCAGACACTGTTAGTGTTTGAATAAATATATATATATATATATATATATATATGTGTGTGTGTGTGAACCTTTTCCTATGTGTATGTTACTTCTTGTACATCACTTACCTTGTGTATTACTTACCTGCGTTGGCGTTCATAGTTTCAGGACATCCCAACAGGTAACAACGATGACGAGGGCTCCTGGTCCTTTTTTTCAATGTGGTTCCCGTTGATTTTCTCCTGCATTCCACCCTGGAGAACCAAAGATGAGATTAGATTCAACTTTATTGTCATTACACAAGTACAGGTACAAGGCAACCAAATGTAGTTTAGGTCTGGCCAGAAGTAAGTGCAGGTGTTGTGCAATAAAGTATGGACAGAAGCTATCCTTAAAAAAAAAAAAAAAGTGTCAAAGTGCAGTGGAAATTGATTGCATATTACAGTTAGAAGTACGGTGCTGAATGCAAACAGTTGGCACTGTATATGACAGTCGTCAGTGCAAAGGAGCACAACCCAGTTAAGGTGGCGCAGTGCAAGATTCGCAAGAAAACAGCTGTTACCTGCCTTTTTCACTTGCCTTCTTATTTTTGTTGACCTGGTACGCTGCTGCTGCTGCTGCTGCTGCCACTGCCAAGGACAAGAGCAGGCTGCAGCGTGTCATCCGCACTGCAGAGAAGGTGATTGGCTGCAATCTGCCTTCCCTCGAGAACCTGCACACATATCTCCCGTCTCTCAGTTTCCCGCACATGCACACGCGCACACACACACAAACACTGTCTAGACAGTACCCATTTATCGGTAACTTTGTATACGTTTATGCTGGTGCGCAGCGCGGGAAAGGGGAATCCACTTGTTTCTCACCTAACATATCAAAGGGTTACTGTTTTGAGCATCTCTCTGTGTGTGTGTGTGTCTGTGTGTGTCTGTGTGTGTCTGTGTCTGTGTGTGTCTGTGTGTGTGTGTGTGTGTGTGTGTGTGTGTGTGTGTGTGTCTGTCTGTCTGTCTGTCTGTCTGTCTGTCTGTCTGTCTGCTGTTCAGTAAAATATCTGCATTGCTCTAAACCCTACATAGGCCTAAATGCACTAATGATGAGGGATAGTGTTTATACAATCGAGCCTTTATTCTATTGTGGGCCAATGGGCTCGCGATGTGTAAACGAGTGCCATTCAAAGGAGTGCCATGCTCGTGGGCTATCCCTTACCCCAAGCCCCAAGCCCCAAGCCCCAAGCCCCAAGCCCCAAGCCCCAAGCCCCAAGCCCCAAGCCCCGTCCTCAAGCTCCCATGAAAGACCGCCATGTATATTCCACTTCAGAGGGGCTTTGGGAGTCTGACAAAGAGTGGCCGTACAGGTGTGCCCCTCGGGTATTATCACGGTGAGATGAACAGTGACCAGTGCAAAAACATCACGCCACGCCTAGCGCCTTGGCCTGTCCGAGGGGGGCCAATCGGGGGACAAACGCCCACACAACGCATGCCCACGGAAAGCTGGAGGCCTGCTGAATGCAGGGAGATCGCCCGCGCGCGCCTCTCAGACTCGTAGCAAGCACGAGGGCTTCACCAGACGCCCGAGGCCACAACCGTTGACCTAGTGCTCGACTTTGACTGTCGCAGTGGCTTTTTTTGTCCACAGGGTGGCGCAAAGTTTCAAAACCCTGTAACGTCCGTGCACTGTCTTGACATTTTCTGGGCGGTGTCAAAGTGCCTCGACCAATGGGCTAGCGGTATGTAAACGAGTGCCATGCAAATGAGTGCCATGCTCGTGGGCTCTCCCTTACCTACCTACCCTACCTACCTACCTACGTATGCCCACTACCCACAGGCTGGCTAGGAGGGCTAGGCTATCCCCCCAAACCCCAATGAAACCCCAATGAAACCCCACAGCTGACCGCACTGACGTCATTTGGAGCAGAAGCTTGGATTGATTGATTGATTGATTGATTGATTGATTGATTGATGAATTTATGGATCGACGATTGCTTCTCTTTATCACTGATCGTTTTCTTTATCATTTTTTCTCACATGTTCACACATTAGGATAAAATGAAACGGGGGTTTTGGTCTGGCTCGCCACTTGCGAACGAAATCAATGACGACCACAGAGAGTGAACGACGCGTTCGTCTTCTTCATTTGAAGCAATGCATTTTGACCAGCCGGCCGGCCGTGCGGCGCCCCCTGCGGGACTGCAGCATATTTGTTGCAATAACACAAATCCGTAACTGGAGCGCTGGCTTTTGACTGGGGGAGACGCGCAGCACGGACTCTGGACTGTGGCGCGCTGTGGGCGCAACACGACAGCGTGCAATAGCCACTCGGCAATATGTGTATATACACTTTGCTCAACAAATCCACACTCTCACGAACAGCTAAACACGACTCACACACAAATGACTGCGGGCATTCTCCACTGTACACATTGTATGTGGGTGCATGAGCTGTGTTGCGCGCACAACGTCTTCCCATGCCGCCCTCGCCCCGCTACGGAGCTATGCACAATACATCGACTTTGCTCAGTAATGACAGCCTTTTATCAACAGCTAAACGCCAACAAAAAGACACACCCGTCACAACGGGGATGAGAAGCGCATTGCCGCAGCACAGCAATAACCCCACATTAATAACAGCAATAACCCCACATTAATAACGGTGGACCCCAAATGAATAGGGATGAACGGAGCAGCTGTCAGAAGCGGGCTGCAAAATTTACTCTGAAAATTTAGCCCGCCCACCCCGCCCATGCGCCCTCTGCTCCATTTATAGAGCTCAATTGGAGGGAGGGGTTTGGCGTTTGGGGGGCTCAAAAACGTCACGACGTCACTCTGCCAAGTCATGTGACTATTTTTACACTCAACCATCGTCGCCACACAGCACCTGCTGTATCAGAACGGACACGTTACTTCAGCCCGACCCATTGTCTACCTCTACGTTCTCACCCCAGGCCAACGCCAACAGCCAAACCCTGAGCCATAACCCCCAGCTCCCCAAACCACCGACCCAATTCTAACACCAACACTGCGGGAAGGTGATGGTGTGTACCACCCCGCCCACGCAAACTCTCTGGGTGACAACTATTTTCAAGGAAGGAAGGGACAAGGGAAAGTGAAAGAGTTTTTAATTTTTTTATTTTATTTTGACTTATGTGGCACAGCACAGTATACGCTCAACCATCAGCAATCACCTATAGGGCCCAAACCCAGCACTAACCCCAAATCCTCTACCTGTCTAACCCTAACCCCCCGCGTGCTCCCCCTCGTCCCCGATCCTGAACGCAACAAACCCCACCCCTGGCCTAACCCCAAGTCCTCTACCTGTCTAACCCTAACCCCCCGCGTACTCCCCCTCGTCCCCGATCCTGAACGCAACAAACCCCACCCCTGGCCTAACCCCAAGTCCTCTACCTGTCTAACCCTGTGTTCTCCCCTCCTCTGGCCTAACCCCAAGTCCTCTTCCCTCTCTAACCCTAAACCCCCGCGTGCTCCCCCTCGTCCGCGATCCTGAACGCAACAAACCCCACCCCTGGCCTAACCCCAAGTCCTCTACCTGTCTAACCCTGTGTCCTCCCCTCCTCTGGCCTAACCCCAAGTCCTCTACCTGTCTAACCCTAAACCCCCGCGTGCTCCCCCTCGTCCCCGATCCTGAACGCAACAAACCCCACCCCTGGCCTAACCCCAAGTCCTCTACCTGTCTAACCCTGTGTTCTCCCCTCCTCTGGCCTAACCCCAAGTCCTCTTCCCTCTCTAACCCTAAACCCCCGCGTGCTCCCCCTCGTCCGCGATCCTGAACGCAACAAACCCCACCCCTGGCCTAACCCCAAGTCCTCTACCTGTCTAACCCTGTGTCCTCCCCTCCTCTGGTTCTGCAGCAATGAAACACAAAGGTGCTTCTGATAGCAAACCTTTGTGGACCGGCAGCTGCGATTTATCAGACCCCGCTTCTCCAATTCCAGCCACAGCAGGATACCTCGGGTCTCACTCTTGCGCTTGGACACAAAGTTCAAGATGGCGAAGTCTTCCTCTGACGTGTTGCCAAAGCGCCGCGCACTCCTGCTCCACCCCGGCTTCTGTCCCGACTGGCCATCCCGTCTACAAGACATTGTCGGGGTTAGACCTGAGGACGCTAGGTTAAAGGATTGGAACAGAACACAAGCCATTAGTTTACAGGGGAATGCAAAATCCTTTTACAACAGTTATGACAACACAATTTATGCTCATACCCATCACATTGACTAGAGGCTCTGCCCTTACTATTTGTGCTCTTACACTGCCATCTAGTGGGCACTTTACCGAACTGGGCAAAAAACACTTGATCCATTGTATACATTCATTCATTTAGAAGACGCCTTTATCCAAAGCGACTTCCAAGAGAGAGCGTTACAAAGTGCATAGGTCACTGATAATAACAACAAGAGAGCCCCAAAACATTGCGAGTAGCCCAAAACATGAAGCACATATTGTAAACAACATTATGACTTAGTGATTTGCAAAACCACTGTGTGTAGTATTTCGCCAATAGTGTGAAGCTGAGAATGTGCTTATAGTTGTGAAGATCTGGTCTGCTGTTTTGCTCATTGAGGATTCGGACGCTGTGGCGCGCTATGGCGAGCAGTGGCGCACTGAGGCGCGCGGTCTCTTCCGACACAACCATGCGCAAGAGCATCTCAACGACACTTTGCCAACACATTACGTGACTTAGGTCTTCCTCCAGCCTCGCCAGTTTTTAAAAGACCACTCATGTCACATATGTCCGTTGTGCTTGAATGCAATCCAATGAGCTCTGACTTTGACTCTGACGTAACAGAGCGCGTGCTTTTACATCGGGGAGTTGTGCCACTGGGTGGCTTTGGCACAATCTAAACATCCAAACACAACCCATGTGTTTATATGTTACAGGAAACACAACCCATGTGTTTATATGTTACAGGAAACACAACGCATGTGTTTGGATGATTCCGGTTTTGTATTCATTCCAATGTCACCGTGACCCGGATAACGTACCATAACCAGCCATATATATCGAGCCCAAACAGTTTGACATTGTGGCCGGGGGGGGGCAGTTGTATGTCTCGTATCGTGGGTGTGAATGTATATATATGTAAAGCCACAATCCATGAAATGAACCCCTATGAATTGACTCCCCCCTGGCCACTTTTATTGGAGGAGGTCATTTGGTCATGGCTGTAAATATGGTAGAGGAGACCCGATATCCAGACACTAATGAATGACGAACGGAGCAGCTGTCAAAAGGCTGCTCCAAAATGTACTCTGAAAAAGAGCGCTGGCTAGTACTTGTGAATGGAATCAATAACGATGTGTTCTTCTCAATCGAGATAGCCCAGATGGAATGACAAACTTGTAACCCATTCAAATTTAAATTGGCCCATCAAGCAGCTTCGTGCAGTCAAGGCTCCAGTATATGGGTGAATTCAGGTGGGCTATATTGGGACATCGGGTCATTTGGGACAGCATAAGGAAAAGGCATTTCACTTTTGCCTTGGACTGCAGCATATTTGTTGCAATAACACGAATCCGTAACACGAGCGCTGGCTATTACGCGCGGGAGAGAAGCGTTGTCATTTGGTTATTGTCTCGCGAACCACTTATCAATGTGCAATCAATATGTTCTTGTCAATCGAGATAGCCCAGATGGAATGACAAACTCGCACCCATCGGCCGTGGGAGGGAATTGTAACCCATTCAAATTTAAATTGGCCCATCAAGCAGCTTCGTGCAGTCAAGGCTCCAGTATATGGGTGAATTCAGGTGGGCTATATTGGGACATCGGGTCATTTGGGACAGCATAAGGAAAAGGCATTTCACTTTTGCCTTGGACTGCAGCATATTTGTTGCAATAACACGAATCCGTAACACGAGCGCTGGCTATTACGCGCGGGAGAGAAGCGTTGTCATTTGGTTATTGTCTCGCGAACCACTTATGAATGCGCAATCAATAACGATGTGTTCTTCTCACTCGTCTAGCAGGGCCTATAACCCATTCAAATTTGAATTGGCCCATCAAGCTTCAGTATAGGCTACATTAATCTACACCCATGAGTCTGTGTCCCAAATGTGTTACCAGACATACTGTCCCAAATTACCAAACAAGTTGCTGAAAATTCGTTTTTTTGTCAGCTCCACTAAAATAGTGAGCCATGCATTTCTAAAATATTATGAAGACTTATTTTTTACACTTAAATAATGTGGATACCTTGAGGAATTCAGAAATGTCTCATTTATTGGGTTATGTTTGGAACTTGAAGAAAATCTTAAACTCAGCAGATTGAATTACAAAAGAAAATCTCCCAATATAGCCTGTATACCTGAATTCACCCTAGAGGATGTGTGAAGTAGAAAAAACACAAAGTGTGTAGAACGATAACTTTTATTTTTCACTGAAACATTCCCAGAGAAGATTAGAAAAATATATTCAGAAAATAAACAACTATAAACAACTTTAAACATATGATTTGAACAAGCCATGGCCCTCTTCTGACTTCCAAACTCAGTTCAAAGCCATTCCAAATCCAGTCCTTCCCCAGAAAAAGATGTTTTCTTTATTCCGTAGTCGTACATCAGTTCCTCGTTGACCTTTATGTCTCTTGCCGCAAAGAACAGGATGGTGTTTGTAGAGGTGCCCCCCGACTCGACCTTAAAATGTCTCGGTTTGAGATTCGCTTGTTTGGCAGAGTGGTTGATCAGCCTACCAAAAATGGTCATGTCAGGGTGACATAGGCAGCTGTTGGCGCGTGCATCGATACACTTTCCAACGCCTTTGTCCTTGAAGAAGAAAAGGTATCCCATTTCACCAGAAGGAGTGCTGCGTTGAATGGACTCGCCCTCGTCTTTTGAAATCACTCTGCCATGATAGTCACAAACAATTTCGTTCTTCAGGAAGCGTCTGGTCGTAAACACCCCCTGTCCTTTTCCTTGAACCGGCAAGGGCACCAGTCCGGTCCACTTCTGTGACCTGGCCAGGATTTGGATGGCCTCGTTGTTCGCCGCGTCGGAAACGCTTTCGAGGGGCTTCCATTGCGCCAGGATGTCTTTGGCGTCTGGACAGTTGGTGTTCCAGCCTTGCGCGCTCATCCAGGCCTGGAGCCTACTCTCTGTGGGCTGGCGCCGGGAGAATGTAGCTGTGAAAAGTCAATAAACAAACAAAAGAATGAGTTTATCTCGAGTACATTGTGCTATTTGGTTAGTCAGAACAAAAAGAGCCAACAAGATGCCAGCATCACTGTTAAACTAGTCTGTGAAACTGCAAACTTTTAAATATGGAATGGATTACTTACACAACACATGTTTTGCGCGCATGTTCATCTGGTCTGCGCGCCACTTGTCGTAGCAGATGCGGTCATGTTGCCCGGTGAGGTGTGCGCGCTGTTGTGTCGGTGGCAGGCTACCGTGCAGGGTCACCGGGAAGGACGCAGTCAGCAAGGCAAATATGGCTTGCTCCTCAGCTTTAGCCGAACTAGTGGACGCAAGTCGAGGCCGTTTTGCAGGCGTTTCTAGCGGGTCAGAGCTATGAAATAAAGAAACAAATATTGACATACAAATATATGAGAATGTGTACATTTTTTTAAGCAATTCTAAACTATGAAGGTTTAAAAGGGATGTTGTAGGAATAAGCTTACTTGGGATCAGACGCCAACTGTTTCAACAGTTTCGCTCCTTCGGCAAAGAAATCAAACTTTGCCGTCTGCCAACTCTGTTGAGCCACTGGGTCGCCGTGTGACAGGTAGCTTGCCAGGTGCGACTGCCTTTGAGTGCCCATGTTCTGGGCGGTGGCCGTCTGAAACGCCCGTCTGGCCATCTTACCGGTGACCTTTGGACAATGATACCTTGAAGACGTCACAAACAAATGATTAGTTGTGTACCACGACAACATTCTAAACTGTTTATGAAAAGGAAAACATGTCATAGTTCATTGTAGGGCCATAAACGTTTCACTCACTGTTTGTGGAATCTGTTCAAGTACTCTGGATGGTTCACGACAGGTCTTCCAGCTGGGGCGATGAAAAAATGGGGGAAGTCCTCTACTCCGACTTGAGAGGGCCTTAAAAAGTCAGGCCTGACTTGCTCAAAGTACATGGAGAACCACTGTGAACACATTAAAAGGGCATTATTAAAAAACGTTTCGTACACATTATGCTCCCAAAGATGAAATCTCAATTGTTATCATTAGAGCTATACATGTATTTCTACGTATTCGGTTTTACTCACAGAATCCTCTTCTTCGTCCAGGCAAAAAAACACATCTGGTGTAGCTGCTGTCTCGTGTTCCCGGATACCAGTCACCGACACTTGGCTACCATCAAAGGAGACTGAACTTCTTTCCAGCCACTCCTTGACCTTAGAACAAATTCGATTTGATTTAGTCGCAGCATTTAGAGTTTACATGGTATATACAGATTACGAATAAATAGCCATGAAATAGACAAGGGCACTTACCGTCATTTTTTCCAGAATGCTCGGCCGCAAAAGATGTTTCAGGAGCAAGACAGCCATGATGTAGTTCAGAAATAGAGCTCCATCTATTTTGGAAATGGCCTTCGCATGCTTGACTTTCGAGACGACGGCCAGAAAGTCCATCTTTGCTGCCCTCAAGAGTAAAAGGCACTCGTGTGGGTGTTGAACCTGGGGGATCTGGGGCCTAAAGAAGGACACACACAGGACAAATTGTTCGTTTAAAAAACTGAAACATTCAACTCGCACCATATAAATATATACACACACGATAGAGTTCACGACGACGACAACAAAAAAAACAAACAAAAAACGTGAATAAGTACATACGGTTGAGAGGGCGCGCTTGAACCGGCGTCTTCCTGGGAGCCCGTGGCCGAGGGGACGTTGGTAACCCAAATGCCTCGGTTCTTCATCTCGCCAATTAGACTGGCAACCCGTGAGTCCTCGCCGACAATTTCTTTCAGGGTAGAGTAGTCCCAAACGCTAGCTTTGGACGCGAGTCTGGAGAAAGTCCTCTTGGCTTCGTCGACCACGTCCTTGATTTCATCTGCAGTGGAATTCTTCATACACCTTCTCCTAAGGTGCACCGAAAGGGATGGCTGGACGGTGAAGCAGAACTTGCACACCAGCACATTTCTGTTCCTGAAAGAAAGACATGAAAATACAAACACGTGTTATAGGTTGCAAACATACCGTTGAATTACTTAGGTTAATGAAACAAAATGTAGAACTTTCACTAGGCCCATAGCTGTTCTGTATTTGTTGTAGGCTATGTTCAAGGGTTATTCGTCATTTTAGTCACACTTTATAACACAGTTTATAACAGCGTTCAAATGGGTCTGTCTCTCGCAACTGTTCCGAAAATATCGGACGCATTCAAACTTACCCAGAAGAAGACATTTTCAATGTTTTGCTTGAATAAAGGCCTAATTCAATGCAGTCAGGGAAGCCGTGCGGGGTCCGATGGATGGGGAGCTGTTCAAAGTGAGCAGCCTTGAATGTTGACGAGGCCCTCATATGGGTCTGATTCTTCGAAGTGGGCGTGGCCTACATGGCCTGGTGAACATACCTGGCAGGTATGTTGATCAGAAGTGTGGACATTATACTTTGCATTGAAAGTTTGCAGGGACGTAGGTATGCGTAATCGTTCCTGTTCTATTGAAATAATTGTTCAATAATACACAAGTAAATAATCTATTCTCGTGCACCATAATAACAACAACGAGTATTGCTCAATTTAGACGTTTTTTTTATATATATATATATATATATATATATATATATATATATTTTTTTTTTTTTAAGTTTTTCGATTTGACCGACTCATGTTTTCGATAGTAGGCTAGATGAGTTATGGAACATTCCTTGGCAGTTACAGAAAATGGAATTTACATCATCAATTCTTAATCATTTCAAATAAGCCCTTCAAAAATGTAGGCTAGTGACAAACCACTAACAAAACACAATTGTAATTAGAGCCGGCAAAATCATTTGGACAAACAAAACAAGGCCAGTCCGACCCGTACAAATTCAAATTTCTTGAACACGAAGCACATCTTGTGAACACCATTGTTACTACTTGGTGATTTGCGGAAACCCTGTGCGTAGCCTCGTATTTTGCAAGTATAGTGTGAAGCTGTGAGTATGTGCCCATTGTGAAGACTTTTCGTTTGTTTTAATGTTGTTATTTCCCAGACTTTGTACAGCCTACTAACTGCGGCCCCATGATCGTCCATTCAGACTGGCCAACATTAAAGACCCCCTATCATTCACGCGGTTGGGTGGAAGACGATGGGGCCCCTTACTAATCGTTACTATAAATAATTCACTCGTGGCGATCAGAGTATTTTACCTTTGGTTGAGTTTTTTTTCTTCTCCCTTTTTCTATCACAATGTGGACCCTCCTGTTGTCCTCAAATTTACTAACATCGATCGTCCTGGGGGTTAATTTAAGCCCAGCTATACTTCGACCCCATGCATCAGATGTGTACCCAGAGTTTTTGTTTTGTTTGTGTTAGGTGCTTTTGTTTGTTTGTGTGGCTAATCGTTACCATGAATTATTCACACATGTGGCGATCAGAGTACCCTATTGGGAGAGCGTTTTTCCTGAAATATGTTTGGAACGTGTGGAATTACATTAGCATGGTCTTGTTTGAAATCTATTCATCTCTTTTTGTCTTGTGCCTCGTCTAATGGCCAGTTGCGTTCTTTGAGGGCTTTCCTAATACGCTGGAAAATAGGTGGAATATCGAATGAGTGATTGGCATTTGCTTGTCACGAATGGCATCTAAACTCTGAATGGTGGCTCAACACTCAAGAAATTAACCCTTTTTGCAACAGCTAAACTTGACCACTGGGAAAACTGATGTCCGAGCATTCCAATCAATGTAAAGAAAACACAGTCTCGTGGCAATAACATTTATATGGCACTCGTGACATTACAACATCGGAACAGGAAAGAAGATAAAACATTGGAATCACACATACACACAATAAAATAGGCCGAACAAGGCAGTGTCACTGTTCTTGTGTCCGATCCGCTAGGTCTGCCGCTTGATCGAGGGACTTGCGTCTTCGAAGAGTGTTTTTTATTTTCTCCATGACGTAGCTCAAGAAGGTGGTGCGGCAATTCTCCGGGGCCCAGGGATGTACAGGCCAAACTTTGTGCCTTTCGCCTCTGTATATAATGGCACTGGCCTTGTTTTCCAAACCGACGGTGTCTGAAAAGCAAGAGGTCACATAATACACATCAGACGTGTGTGTGTGAGTGTGTGTGCATTGGTTGAGTGGGGCTGTTTTCTACGTGTGCCATTATGCCTGGTATAGTACAAAGACAGCAAAGCTTTCTCACCCTTGATGTCTAGCTCCTTCATCGACAACGCAAAGAATGCCAGTTGGACCTCGGAGAGCAACTCTCTGCCACTAATTGTAGCCGGCTTGTGGTCGAGCACACACTTCCCCAAGCCCGCCTCAAAGTCTGCGTAGGTCCGGACCAGATGCACCTCTGCTTCAGTTTCCTCCGGGGCAGATGTCGGAGGTTGGTGGCAGGGCGCACGACGTTTGGGCCTGGAGGCCATCGGCGAACCGGGTGTCTTCGGGGTAGAGCAGGTCGGTTTCCCCGGCCAAAAGTCTGGCGCCCGGTCACCGGAGATTGGTGGTGCCTCTCTGTCGGGGCTGGAGGCGGCAGGTTCCTCTGACTCCGCGCGCTGCGGCTTGCTCCCATTGGCCCGCTCCGCTGCGGACAGTCTTCTTTCTAGTGCGCCCATGTGCCGTAGCATCTTGGCCTCCACCTCTGCGCACCGGGCAGCCGCCTCAGCCATCACCCTCCTCTGCACCTGCTCGAGTTCATGGGCAAGCCTGCCACACTCTGCCTTCAGCTCCTTCACCGTCTGCCCAACTGCACCTTTTAGGGCGTCGACCTTTGTGTCGAGCACTTCCAACTCCGACAGGGCCATTTCTTCGTTGCTCATCCTTGCACACAAAAAAAAAAACAGACAGGTGATGATTGTTGTTGTCATTGACTAGCGTACAGTTACAGTTACTGATGGCCATTCGTAGTCTCTAAGAGTAACACCCTTCAAGCGGCCTGGCCAGAAACGGACCACGGAGTCACACACTGCTAGAAAGGCCTTGAAAAACCCCCACATGACATTTACATTTATGCATTTAGCAGACGCCTTTATCCAAAGCTTTACAAAGGAGCACAGGTCACTGATCATAACAACGAGGTAGTCCCAAACATTACAAGCAGCCAAAACATGAAGCATACATTGTGAAGAAAAAAAACTTACTTTTGTAATTGACAACAGTTTCACCTTGTCGTTGCTGTCGTCGGTCAGTCGGTATGAACAGAAGACAAATACCACCTATGGTTGTTAAGTTTTGGCCTGATTCTATTGGTGTAAAAGCTAACAAGGGTTAATTGGAGTTGACTCCCCTTTTCACGTTGTTGTGCTGTTACCAGGCAAATAAGTTTTGGCCTGCTATCTAACTGGTCTAGGGTCAAATTGGAGTTAACTCCCATTTCCACGTTGTTGTGCTGTTTCCAAGTAGATTCTAACATCGAAACAAGTCTACGTTGGCCCCCTAATGTTTGTGTATGTGAGTCTGGAAACAAACAAAATGTTGTCTGGAGGACATTTAAGAATGGTTTTCGATCAATATTTATTCTAGATTCTCCGTGACCAGGATTACTTAACGTCATCGTCCATACATGTAGAGCCAAATAGTAATCTGCTCTTACACTGCCATCTAGTGGGCACCTTAGCGAACTGGGCAAAAACACTGTTGGAATACATTGCATAAAAACACTGTGTGTAGTATTTGGCATATATTGTTTCAATCCTTTCCTGCAGCCATTATGATGTCTCTCTCTCTCTCAGTGTGTGTGTGTGTGTGTGTGTGTGTGTGTGTGTGTGTGTGTGTGGGGTGGTCTTGCACAATGACATCCTGCACATTGCAATGTTGTATCGTTCTCTTGCACTATCTGTTTATTTGAGGTTATATTGTCAATTATGACTACTTATATTTTATTTTATTCCCCTTGGTATTAGCTAGACCCCCCTTAGTATTAGCTAGACTTTTCTCCTTTTGTATAGTTAGTCCACATATTTAAGTTTTCAATATTCCTATATGTTAAATGTATGCACCTCCCTGCCAAAGTCAATTCCTTACAGACCAAAACCCAGAATGAGTCAAGAAAACACTGTCTCAAAAACAATAGCATCCTTTATATAAACAACTCAAAACAACACCAACAGAACAGAAGATAAAAATAATTTGGATGGAAACCATTGCTATGGACGCGCCAGGTCTTCCATATAGGACTGCCTCAGCTTTTCCAGCAACGCTCGCTTGGCCACTGTCTTCAGGTGTGTCCTGATTTTGTCCATGACGTAGCCCAAAAAGGTTTGGCTGCAATTGGGCGGCGCCCAGGGCTGATCAGGCCAAACTCCGTGGACGGCGCCCAGGCAGATGACTTGCACGGCCTTGTGCTCCAAATCGACGGCATCTGAAAAAACAAGAGTCAGAGAGAACAGAGGTATCAGATGTCTGTGCCTTTGTCGAGTGTTACAAACTATACGCATATTCCCCCGTTACTCACTCACCTGTTATTTTAAAGTGGTCCAGCGACATAAGGAGGTGCGCCAGCTGGAGTTCGGTGAGCAACTCTCCTTTGTCGACCACGGGCGGCCTGTAGTCCAAAACCCGAACCCTGGTGGCTGGGTCCAAGTCCTCGTAGGAGAGGACCACGCGACGCTTCTTGGGCTCGGCGGCACCCTCCGTTAGTCCGTCCTGGGGAGACGAGGGTCGCTTGCGCTGGGGACTTCCGTGCCTGGAGTCTGTCTGCGACGCTGGGGCACCGTGCATTGGTCCGTCCTGGGGAGACGAGGGTCGCTTGGGCTGGGGACTTCCATGCCTGGAGTCTCTCTGCGGCACCGCGGGTGGCGAGTGGCGAGGGCTTGGCGTCCGGTCGACGGGGTCCGCCACCTGGACAGGGCTGGGAGCGCCCCGCTGGGCCATGGCATCCTCTGCCCGCCTGGCCCTTCGAAGGCGCACGGCCGTCACCTCCAGTTCCGCTGCCGACAGTCTGCTTTCCAGGGTGGCCAAATGCTCCAGCATCCTGGCTTCCACCTGGTCACAGCAGGCCTTTGTCTCCGACGCCATTCTGCGCTGTGCCTGCACCAGGCCGTCTTCGAGCCGCGCGCACTCGGCCTTCAGCTCCCCGACCCTCTGGCTCACGGCACTTTGGAGAGCCTCCATTTGCATTTCGATGCTCATCTGCCAAAAACACAGACAGGTGACAAAGGGAGTTATATGCAGAGAAAAGCAGTGTGTGTGGGGGGGGGGGGGGTGCGTGCGTGCGTGCGTGCGTGCGTGCGTGCGTGCGTGCGTGCGTTCGTTCCCTACACGACTAGGCCATGTCCCCAAAGCGGATAGGCCATTTTGAGAGGCCTATAGCCAGATAAAACATTTGTACACGTTTAGCAATGTACACGGTTGGGCCATAAAGTGCCAGATTCGTTTAGTATTCATTAAGTCGGTTTGGTGAAGGAGGCTATGCCCATCCGTGTGTATATAGTTAGCCTATAGTAGATTAAGAATACGTCGACCAAAACTGGCTAAGGCAACATTGGGCGCTTTGCTCGGGACGAACAAACGTTTTATTAAGCCCCTATACACGGCAAAGTTGAAACTCGTCACCACATGAACTAAGCGCATAGCACGATGATAGGAGACCGACACAACACGGACCACCGAGTCACACACTGCTAGAAAGGCATTGAAACACTTACTTTTGTAATCGACAGCAGTTTACACTTCTTCTCCGCAGTTTAACCTCGTCGCTCCTGTCGGTCAATTGGTAAGGAACAGAAGACAAATGCCCATCTATGACTCTTGTGTTATGGCCTGCTTCTTATAGGTCTAAAAGCTAACAAGGGCCTGTCTTACTGACCAATTGGAGTTCGATCCGCTTCTACGTTGTTGTGCTGTTACCAGGTAGATTTTAACATTCATGTTTCAATTGAAACAAGTCTATACGTTGTGTTCAGAAATTGTATTATTAAATTTACATGTATTCATTTAGCCGACGCTTTTATCCACAGCGACTTCCAAGAGAGAGCTTTACAAAGTTCATAGGTCACTGATAATAACAACAAGATCTGAATATATCAACAACAACAAAAAATATATATATATGAAAAATCAACTGAACAGCCGGCAGTGCAGCGGCCCCTGCCGGACTGCAGCATATTTGTTGCAATAGCACGAATCCGTAACAGATCCTCTCATTTAGAAAATACTTTTTTTTTTCTTTTTTTTTGCCGGAAGTGCTTGTCAACCTTTTATTCTTATTGAATTGAACATGTTTCAACATGTTTGCCAATTGACGTCGTGACGTCTTTCCATTTCCATTAGAAGCGCCATTTCGGATGACGGCGAGTGAGGCCGCGCACACTCAGGTAATTTCTCCAGGTTCAATAACAACAGATCTATGTACTTTGTGTCATTTTTGCAAGTTCATTTGTGACATTTGTAAAGTAGGGTTTCATTCTAGCTATATTTCATGTTAACTATTAATATGGTGTTTGCTAAAGGCTAACCACACGACGCGTGTAAGCTTTGCCAAAACTGTACTGCGCATTGCTGTAATTCAGACGCCATTGTTGAACTGTAGTAGCCAATATCAATTTGTAGCTAGTGAACACCAACCCTTACGTAGCCTACCATAACCATACCAATATTCTGGTTATCAGTCGTGCAGAGGTCTTGAAGGCTGGTCCTCAGGGTTGAAGACCTCTGAGTTAATGTATTAATCTGTGTCAGCTCAAAGAATGGTAATGATGTCCAAAAATGGCACTCACCCTACACACTAAAAAACGTTGCAACAACACTTACCTTGATCTCCAAATATTTGGCACCTACCTACCTGCAGACACGTGGAATTACACACTCATCCATCGCCACAGAGCACCTGCAAAAAAACAAACAAACACATGAACCATAACAATATGCTGGTTATCAATCGTGCAGAGGTCTTGAAGGCTGGTCCTCAGGGTTGAAGTTAATGTTAATGTATTAATCTCTGAGTTAATGTATTAATCTGTGTCTTTGCTCCAGATAGGCATACGTACGTCAACATGACCGGTTCGAGACACCAAGCTCCGCTCAAAGTAAGCACACAAACCTCTGCATTTCTACCCTCTCCACAATGAAATACCAAAGCATGATGTAATGTTTTCTCTTTCTTTTCGTTTTTCTTCTCAGGTGAGACCCACAGCCGCACTTGGCTCCCTTCTGAGGCACGCGGGTGCAAATAAGAATGTGTACACCAGGAAGGAGGTAGATTTAGTTTATTTTTCCATTTGGCACAAGTAGAGGTACAGGTGTTAGAATGCTTTAGTTGTCCCTGCTCCTCTTTGATAGTTTCCCAGCAGCGTGTCCAAACAAATGACAAACATTTGGTCCTCACTCCAGCCTCTGCGCTGCAGTCTAGGGCAGTGGTTCTCATCCCTGGTCCTCGGGACCCCCTGCCCTGCATGTTTTAGACGTTTCCCTCCTCAAACACACCTGATTCAAATGAATGGCTCGTTAACAGGCCCATTTATTTGAATCAGGTGTGTTGGAGCAGGGAAACATCTCAAACATGCAGGGCAGGGGGTCCCGAGGACCAGCGTTGAGAACCACTGGTTTAGGGCAACAGGGTTCAGGCCGGCTCTGACCATTTATGTCCCCGCAGGTGATCTTCTACCTTGGCCGGTACATCTTTCAGAACAAGCTGTACGACCAGAAGCAGCAGCACATTGTCAACCTAGGCAGTGATCCTCTGGGGGCCGCGCTGGGGATCGACACGTTCTCTGTGAAGGAGCCACTGTAAGGAACACACATTGCTCTCACACCAACACACAGACGTACACACACACGCGCACGCACACGTCTCAAGGGATTTCCATGGAGAGGAAGCAGCTGCCTAATGCCCCTTGGGAAGTGTGTGTGATTTATTTTGAAATGTGTGTAGACCATGTGCAGACAGCCAGCATCTGTATTGTAACCCCAGGTATGTGTGTGTGTGTGTGTGTGTCCAAGACGTTTCCTCTCCAGGCTGAGCCAAAAACTCATTCCCGTGTTAAACCCAGGTAAGCAGTATAGGATGACATTCACTGGAATGCAGTGCCAGAGATGCCCATCTCAGAAAGTGTATCGAGCAGGATCTGGTGGTTGACCGTGTCGAATGCTGCAGATAGGTACAGCAAAATGGTCACAGATGACCTTGAAGCAGCTCTGGCAGACTGGAGGGAATAGTGACTGACAGGAGGTGGGGCGAGGAGAAAGGATGAGGTCACGAGGTCAGAGATCTCTGCCTCGGACAGAGGAGAGAAAGAGTTTAGACGTGTAGTTGGGTCAGTCCTAGAGGAGGGAGTGTGAGTAGGAAAGAGGGGTTCATGGAACTGACTGCTAACATCAAATACTTTCTTTTCAACAAAGGAGGGGAATCCACCGGCTATTGGGGAGGAAAGAGGCCAGGTTCGGCCAAAGAGGAAGAGGAGGAACGTTGCGTCCACGGCACCACTGTGAGTCCTGCCCTTTTAACCCCAGAGCCTTGCGTCCATGGATACATGTTGACATCTCAGTACACAGTTTGTAAGTCACTTTGGAGAATGTGTGTTCTCTTTCTCTCCTTGATTCACCTGTACTGTCCAGCCATACACAAATGCCATCAAACACACGCATATAATGCGTTGGATGGCATTTATGTATGGCTGGACAGTACAGATATAGCTGCCACCAAAACAGTACTAATTCCACAAATGATGCACATGGGACATGGCACAAAGGTGATAACTCAGTTTGGAGACTATTGTGTGTGTGTGTGTGTGTTTCTGCAGGCCGACCTACCCGCCAGCTTCCTGGACCCTTGCTTCATCTGCCAGAGCCGGCCCAAGAACGGATGCATCGTGCACGGGCCCACCATCCACCTCATTTCCTGCTATCAATGCGCTCGCAAGCTGCAGAGGGGCAACAAACAGTGTCCAGTGTGCAGGGAGCCCATGGAGGCTGTGCTGCTCCTGATTGTCTCGTAGTGCCATGTTAGTGTTTGAATAAATATATACATATGTGTGAACCTTCTCCTATGTGTATGTTACTTCTTGTACATCACTTACCTTGTGTATTACTTACCTGCGTTGGCGTTCATAGTTTCAGGACATCCCAACAGGTAACAACGATGACGAGGGCTCCTGGTCCTTTTTTAAAATGTGGTTCCCGTTGATTTTCTTCTGCATTCCAACCTAGAGAACCAAAGATGTGATTAGATTCAACTTTATTGTCATTACACAAGTACAGGTACAAGGCAACCAAATGTAGTTTAGGTCTGGCCAGAAGTAAGTGCAGGTGTTGTGCAATAAAGTATGGACAGAAGCTATCCTTAAAAAAAAAAAAAAAGTGTCAAAGTGCAGTGGAAATTGATTGCATATTACAGTTAAAGGTACGGTGCTGAATGCAAACAGTTGGCACTGCATATGACAGTCGTCAGTGCTAAGGAGCACAATCCAGTTAAGGTGGCGCAGTGCAAGATTCGCAAGTAAACAGCTGTTACTGTAAACAGCTGTGACTGCAATAAACAGACAGTGGTTGCAAATTGACATTCCAGTAGTGCAAGTGACAAAGTGAAGGCAGACGTGTGTCGGCTGGGCGAGGGGAGTCCTGGAGGATGCTGCGAGCTCGATGCAGACAGCGTTTCCTCTGGATGTGCTCGATGGCAGGTAGTGGAGTCCCTACAAGAACGGAAAATTCATCACAAACCCCCACAGTCACACATCAGCTCCGGTTCCGGGCAGTCTCACTTCACAAACCTCCAATGTGGTTTACGTCATCACCTGCACCCTCTGCCACAAACACTACGTTGGAGAAACCGGGGCATCGATAGACACCAGGCTGAAACAACACCAGAACAACAAACCGCCTGGCACAGCTACAAACAACACTGGTCACACACTTCCAGGAGCACCCCCTCACTCACCTACACACTAAAAAACGTTGCAACAACACTTACCTTGATCTCCAAATATGTGGCACCTACCTTTCCCTGCAGACACGTGATTTACACACTCGTCCATCGCCACAGAGCACCTGCAAAAGAAAAGCAAACACACAATTTCACAACGCATCCATTTGCATTCCTGCCTTTTTCACTTGCCTTCCTATTTTTGTTGACCTGGTACGCTGCTGCCACTGCCAAGGACAAGAGCAGGCTGCAGCGTGTCATCCGCACTGCAGAGAAGGTGATTGGCTGCAATCTGCCTTCCCTCGAGAACCTGCACACATATCTCCCGTCTCTCAGTTTCCCGCACATGCACACGCGCACACACACACAAACACTGTCTAGACAGTACCCATTTATCGGTAACTTTGTATACGTTTATGCTGGTGCGCAGCGCGGGAAAGGGGAATCCACTTGTTTCTCACCTAACATATCAAAGGGTTACTGTTTTGAGCATCTCTCTCTGTGTGTGTGTGTGTGTGATTTAGCAGCTCAAACAATGGTAACGATGTCCAAAAATGGCACTCACCTACACACTAAAAAACGTTGCAACACCACTTACCTTGATCTCCAAATATTTGGCACCCACCTACCTACCTACCTACCTGCAGACACTGTTAGTGTTTGAATAAATATATATATATATATATATATATATGTGTGTGTGTGTGAACCTTTTCCTATGTGTATGTTACTTCTTGTACATCACTTACCTTGTGTATTACTTACCTGCGTTGGCGTTCATAGTTTCAGGACATCCCAACAGGTAACAACGATGACGAGGGCTCCTGGTCCTTTTTTTCAATGTGGTTCCCGTTGATTTTCTCCTGCATTCCACCCTGGAGAACCAAAGATGAGATTAGATTCAACTTTATTGTCATTACACAAGTACAGGTACAAGGCAACCAAATGTAGTTTAGGTCTGGCCAGAAGTAAGTGCAGGTGTTGTGCAATAAAGTATGGACAGAAGCTATCCTTAAAAAAAAAAAAAAAGTGTCAAAGTGCAGTGGAAATTGATTGCATATTACAGTTAGAAGTACGGTGCTGAATGCAAACAGTTGGCACTGTATATGACAGTCGTCAGTGCAAAGGAGCACAACCCAGTTAAGGTGGCGCAGTGCAAGATTCGCAAGAAAACAGCTGTTACCTGCCTTTTTCACTTGCCTTCTTATTTTTGTTGACCTGGTACGCTGCTGCTGCTGCTGCTGCTGCCACTGCCAAGGACAAGAGCAGGCTGCAGCGTGTCATCCGCACTGCAGAGAAGGTGATTGGCTGCAATCTGCCTTCCCTCGAGAACCTGCACACATATCTCCCGTCTCTCAGTTTCCCGCACATGCACACGCGCACACACACACAAACACTGTCTAGACAGTACCCATTTATCGGTAACTTTGTATACGTTTATGCTGGTGCGCAGCGCGGGAAAGGGGAATCCACTTGTTTCTCACCTAACATATCAAAGGGTTACTGTTTTGAGCATCTCTCTGTGTGTGTGTGTGTCTGTGTGTGTCTGTGTGTGTCTGTGTCTGTGTGTGTCTGTGTGTGTGTGTGTGTGTGTGTGTGTGTGTGTGTGTCTGTCTGTCTGTCTGTCTGTCTGTCTGTCTGTCTGTCTGTCTGTCTGCTGTTCAGTAAAATATCTGCATTGCTCTAAACCCTACATAGGCCTAAATGCACTAATGATGAGGGATAGTGTTTATACAATCGAGCCTTTATTCTATTGTGGGCCAATGGGCTCGCGATGTGTAAACGAGTGCCATTCAAAGGAGTGCCATGCTCGTGGGCTATCCCTTACCCCAAGCCCCAAGCCCCAAGCCCCAAGCCCCAAGCCCCAAGCCCCAAGCCCCAAGCCCCAAGCCCCGTCCTCAAGCTCCCATGAAAGACCGCCATGTATATTCCACTTCAGAGGGGCTTTGGGAGTCTGACAAAGAGTGGCCGTACAGGTGTGCCCCTCGGGTATTATCACGGTGAGATGAACAGTGACCAGTGCAAAAACATCACGCCACGCCTAGCGCCTTGGCCTGTCCGAGGGGGGCCAATCGGGGGACAAACGCCCACACAACGCATGCCCACGGAAAGCTGGAGGCCTGCTGAATGCAGGGAGATCGCCCGCGCGCGCCTCTCAGACTCGTAGCAAGCACGAGGGCTTCACCAGACGCCCGAGGCCACAACCGTTGACCTAGTGCTCGACTTTGACTGTCGCAGTGGCTTTTTTTGTCCACAGGGTGGCGCAAAGTTTCAAAACCCTGTAACGTCCGTGCACTGTCTTGACATTTTCTGGGCGGTGTCAAAGTGCCTCGACCAATGGGCTAGCGGTATGTAAACGAGTGCCATGCAAATGAGTGCCATGCTCGTGGGCTCTCCCTTACCTACCTACCCTACCTACCTACCTACGTATGCCCACTACCCACAGGCTGGCTAGGAGGGCTAGGCTATCCCCCCAAACCCCAATGAAACCCCAATGAAACCCCACAGCTGACCGCACTGACGTCATTTGGAGCAGAAGCTTGGATTGATTGATTGATTGATTGATTGATTGATGAATTTATGGATCGACGATTGCTTCTCTTTATCACTGATCGTTTTCTTTATCATTTTTTCTCACATGTTCACACATTAGGATAAAATGAAACGGGGGTTTTGGTCTGGCTCGCCACTTGCGAACGAAATCAATGACGACCACAGAGAGTGAACGACGCGTTCGTCTTCTTCATTTGAAGCAATGCATTTTGACCAGCCGGCCGGCCGTGCGGCGCCCCCTGCGGGACTGCAGCATATTTGTTGCAATAACACAAATCCGTAACTGGAGCGCTGGCTTTTGACTGGGGGAGACGCGCAGCACGGACTCTGGACTGTGGCGCGCTGTGGGCGCAACACGACAGCGTGCAATAGCCACTCGGCAATATGTGTATATACACTTTGCTCAACAAATCCACACTCTCACGAACAGCTAAACACGACTCACACACAAATGACTGCGGGCATTCTCCACTGTACACATTGTATGTGGGTGCATGAGCTGTGTTGCGCGCACAACGTCTTCCCATGCCGCCCTCGCCCCGCTACGGAGCTATGCACAATACATCGACTTTGCTCAGTAATGACAGCCTTTTATCAACAGCTAAACGCCAACAAAAAGACACACCCGTCACAACGGGGATGAGAAGCGCATTGCCGCAGCACAGCAATAACCCCACATTAATAACAGCAATAACCCCACATTAATAACGGTGGACCCCAAATGAATAGGGATGAACGGAGCAGCTGTCAGAAGCGGGCTGCAAAATTTACTCTGAAAATTTAGCCCGCCCACCCCGCCCATGCGCCCTCTGCTCCATTTATAGAGCTCAATTGGAGGGAGGGGTTTGGCGTTTGGGGGGCTCAAAAACGTCACGACGTCACTCTGCCAAGTCATGTGACTATTTTTACACTCAACCATCGTCGCCACACAGCACCTGCTGTATCAGAACGGACACGTTACTTCAGCCCGACCCATTGTCTACCTCTACGTTCTCACCCCAGGCCAACGCCAACAGCCAAACCCTGAGCCATAACCCCAAGCTCCCCAAACCACCGACCCAATTCTAACACCAACACTGCGGGAAGGTGATGGTGTGTACCACCCCGCCCACGCAAACTCTCTGGGTGACAACTATTTTCAAGGAAGGAAGGGACAAGGGAAAGTGAAAGAGTTTTTAATTTTTTTATTTTATTTTGACTTATGTGGCACAGCACAGTATACGCTCAACCATCAGCAATCACCTATAGGGCCCAAACCCAGCACTAACCCCAAGTCCTCTACCTGTCTAACCCTAACCCCCCGCGTGCTCCCCCTCGTCCCCGATCCTGAACGCAACAAACCCCACCCCTGGCCTAACCCCAAGTCCTCTACCTGTCTAACCCTAACCCCCCGCGTGCTCCCCCTCGTCCCCGATCCTGAACGCAACAAACCCCACCCCTGGCCTAACCCCAAGTCCTCTACCTGTCTAACCCTGTGTTCTCCCCTCCTCTGGCCTAACCCCAAGTCCTCTACCTGTCTAACCCTAACCCCCCGCGTGCTCCCCCTCGTCCCCGATCCTGAACGCAACAAACCCCACCCCTGGCCTAACCCCAAGTCCTCTACCTGTCTAACCCTAACCCCCCGCGTGCTCCCCCTCGTCCCCGATCCTGAACGCAACAAACCCCACCCCTGGCCTAACCCCAAGTCCTCTACCTGTCTAACCCTGTGTTCTCCCCTCCTCTGGCCTAACCCCAAGTCCTCTTCCCTCTCTAACCCTAAACCCCCGCGTGCTCCCCCTCGTCCGCGATCCTGAACGCAACAAACCCCACCCCTGGCCTAACCCCAAGTCCTCTACCTGTCTAACCCTGTGTCCTCCCCTCCTCTGGTTCTGCAGCAATGAAACACAAAGGTGCTTCTGATAGCAAACCTTTGTGGACCGGCAGCTGCGATTTATCAGACCCCGCTTCTCCAATTCCAGCCACAGCAGGATACCTCGGGTCTCACTCTTGCGCTTGGACACAAAGTTCAAGATGGCGAAGTCTTCCTCTGACGTGTTGCCAAAGCGCCGCGCACTCCTGCTCCACCCCGGCTTCTGTCCCGACTGGCCATCCCGTCTACAAGACATTGTCGGGGTTAGACCTGAGGACGCTAGGTTAAAGGATTGGAACAGAACACAAGCCATTAGTTTACAGGGGAATGCAAAATCCTTTTACAACAGTTATGACAACGCCTTGCAACAATATCTGCATTGCCCCAAACCCTATGTAGGCCTACATGCACGCTCATGATGCACCTGCAAAAAAAACACACAATCACCGTCTACACAGTACCCATTTATCTGTAACTTTGTATACGTTTATGCTGGTGCGCAGCGCGGGAAAGGGGAATACACTTGTTTCTCACCTAACATATCAAAGGGTTACTGTTTTGAGCATCTCTCTCTGTGTGTGTGTGTCTGTGTGTGTCTGTGTGTGTCTGTGTGTGTGTGTGTGTGTTTAGCATTGATTTAGCAGCTCAAACAATGGTAAAGATGTCCAAAAATGGCACTCACCTACACACTAAAAAACGTTGCAACAACACTTACCTTGATCTCCAAATATTTGGCACCCACCTACCTACCTACCTGCAGACACTGTTAGTGTTTGAATAAATATATATATATATATATATATATATATATGTGTGTGTGTGTGTGAACCTTCTCCTATGTGTATGTTACTTCTTGTACATCACTTACCTTGTGTATTACTTACCTGCGTTGGCGTTCATAGTTTCAGGACATCCCAACAGGTAACAACGATGACGAGGGCTCCTGGTCCTTTTTTAAAATGTGGTTCCCGTTGATTTTCTTCTGCATTCCAACCTAGAGAACCAAAGATGTGATTAGATTCAACTTTATTGTCATTACACAAGTACAGGTACAAGGCAACCAAATGTAGTTTAGGTCTGGCCAGAAGTAAGTGCAGGTGTTGTGCAATAAAGTATGGACAGAAGCTATCCTTAAAAAAAAAAAAAAAGTGTCAAAGTGCAGTGGAAATTGATTGCATATTACAGTTAAAGGTACGGTGCTGAATGCAAACAGTTGGCACTGCATATGACAGTCGTCAGTGCTAAGGAGCACAATCCAGTTAAGGTGGCGCAGTGCAAGATTCGCAAGTAAACAGCTGTTACTGTAAACAGCTGTGACTGCAATAAACAGACAGTGGTTGCAAATTGACATTCCAGTAGTGCAAGTGACAAAGTGAAGGCAGACGTGTGTCGGCTGGGCGAGGGGAGTCCTGGAGGATGCTGCGAGCTCGATGCAGACAGCGTTTCCTCTGGATGTGCTCGATGGCAGGTAGTGGAGTCCCTACAAGAACGGAAAATTCATCACAAACCCCCACAGTCACACATCAGCTCCGGTTCCGGGCAGTCTCACTTCACAAACCTCCAATGTGGTTTACGTCATCACCTGCACCCTCTGCCACAAACACTACGTTGGAGAAACCGGGGCATCGATAGACACCAGGCTGAAACAACACCAGAACAACAAACCGCCTGGCACAGCTACAAACAACACTGGTCACACACTTCCAGGAGCACCCCCTCACTCACCTACACACTAAAAAACGTTGCAACAACACTTACCTTGATCTCCAAATATGTGGCACCTACCTTTCCCTGCAGACACGTGATTTACACACTCGTCCATCGCCACAGAGCACCTGCAAAAGAAAAGCAAACACACAATTTCACAACGCATCCATTTGCATTCCTGCCTTTTTCACTTGCCTTCCTATTTTTGTTGACCTGGTACGCTGCTGCCACTGCCAAGGACAAGAGCAGGCTGCAGCGTGTCATCCGCACTGCAGAGAAGGTGATTGGCTGCAATCTGCCTTCCCTCGAGAACCTGCACACATATCTCCCGTCTCTCAGTTTCCCGCACATGCACACGCGCACACACACACAAACACTGTCTAGACAGTACCCATTTATCGGTAACTTTGTATACGTTTATGCTGGTGCGCAGCGCGGGAAAGGGGAATCCACTTGTTTCTCACCTAACATATCAAAGGGTTACTGTTTTGAGCATCTCTCTCTGTGTGTGTGTGTGTGTGATTTAGCAGCTCAAACAATGGTAACGATGTCCAAAAATGGCACTCACCTACACACTAAAAAACGTTGCAACACCACTTACCTTGATCTCCAAATATTTGGCACCCACCTACCTACCTACCTACCTGCAGACACTGTTAGTGTTTGAATAAATATATATATATATATATATATATATATGTGTGTGTGTGTGAACCTTTTCCTATGTGTATGTTACTTCTTGTACATCACTTACCTTGTGTATTACTTACCTGCGTTGGCGTTCATAGTTTCAGGACATCCCAACAGGTAACAACGATGACGAGGGCTCCTGGTCCTTTTTTTCAATGTGGTTCCCGTTGATTTTCTCCTGCATTCCACCCTGGAGAACCAAAGATGAGATTAGATTCAACTTTATTGTCATTACACAAGTACAGGTACAAGGCAACCAAATGTAGTTTAGGTCTGGCCAGAAGTAAGTGCAGGTGTTGTGCAATAAAGTATGGACAGAAGCTATCCTTAAAAAAAAAAAAAAAGTGTCAAAGTGCAGTGGAAATTGATTGCATATTACAGTTAGAAGTACGGTGCTGAATGCAAACAGTTGGCACTGTATATGACAGTCGTCAGTGCAAAGGAGCACAACCCAGTTAAGGTGGCGCAGTGCAAGATTCGCAAGAAAACAGCTGTTACCTGCCTTTTTCACTTGCCTTCTTATTTTTGTTGACCTGGTACGCTGCTGCTGCTGCTGCTGCTGCCACTGCCAAGGACAAGAGCAGGCTGCAGCGTGTCATCCGCACTGCAGAGAAGGTGATTGGCTGCAATCTGCCTTCCCTCGAGAACCTGCACACATATCTCCCGTCTCTCAGTTTCCCGCACATGCACACGCGCACACACACACAAACACTGTCTAGACAGTACCCATTTATCGGTAACTTTGTATACGTTTATGCTGGTGCGCAGCGCGGGAAAGGGGAATCCACTTGTTTCTCACCTAACATATCAAAGGGTTACTGTTTTGAGCATCTCTCTGTGTGTGTGTGTGTCTGTGTGTGTCTGTGTGTGTCTGTGTCTGTGTGTGTCTGTGTGTGTGTGTGTGTGTGTGTGTGTGTGTGTGTGTCTGTCTGTCTGTCTGTCTGTCTGTCTGTCTGTCTGTCTGCTGTTCAGTAAAATATCTGCATTGCTCTAAACCCTACATAGGCCTAAATGCACTAATGATGAGGGATAGTGTTTATACAATCGAGCCTTTATTCTATTGTGGGCCAATGGGCTCGCGATGTGTAAACGAGTGCCATTCAAAGGAGTGCCATGCTCGTGGGCTATCCCTTACCCCAAGCCCCAAGCCCCAAACCCCAAGCCCCAAGCCCCAAGCCCCAAGCCCCAAGCCCCAAGCCCCGTCCTCAAGCTCCCATGAAAGACCGCCATGTATATTCCACTTCAGAGGGGCTTTGGGAGTCTGACAAAGAGTGGCCGTACAGGTGTGCCCCTCGGGTATTATCACGGTGAGATGAACAGTGACCAGTGCAAAAACATCACGCCACGCCTAGCGCCTTGGCCTGTCCGAGGGGGGCCAATCGGGGGACAAACGCCCACACAACGCATGCCCACGGAAAGCTGGAGGCCTGCTGAATGCAGGGAGATCGCCCGCGCGCGCCTCTCAGACTCGTAGCAAGCACGAGGGCTTCACCAGACGCCCGAGGCCACAACCGTTGACCTAGTGCTCGACTTTGACTGTCGCAGTGGCTTTTTTTGTCCACAGGGTGGCGCAAAGTTTCAAAACCCTGTAACGTCCGTGCACTGTCTTGACATTTTCTGGGCGGTGTCAAAGTGCCTCGACCAATGGGCTAGCGGTATGTAAACGAGTGCCATGCAAATGAGTGCCATGCTCGTGGGCTCTCCCTTACCTACCTACCCTACCTACCTACCTACGTATGCCCACTACCCACAGGCTGGCTAGGAGGGCTAGGCTATCCCCCCAAACCCCAATGAAACCCCAATGAAACCCCACAGCTGACCGCACTGACGTCATTTGGAGCAGAAGCTTGGATTGATTGATTGATTGATTGATTGATTGATTGATGAATTTATGGATCGACGATTGCTTCTCTTTATCACTGATCGTTTTCTTTATCATTTTTTCTCACATGTTCACACATTAGGATAAAATGAAACGGGGGTTTTGGTCTGGCTCGCCACTTGCGAACGAAATCAATGACGACCACAGAGAGTGAACGACGCGTTCGTCTTCTTCATTTGAAGCAATGCATTTTGACCAGCCGGCCGGCCGTGCGGCGCCCCCTGCGGGACTGCAGCATATTTGTTGCAATAACACAAATCCGTAACTGGAGCGCTGGCTTTTGACTGGGGGAGACGCGCAGCACGGACTCTGGACTGTGGCGCGCTGTGGGCGCAACACGACAGCGTGCAATAGCCACTCGGCAATATGTGTATATACACTTTGCTCAACAAATCCACACTCTCACGAACAGCTAAACACGACTCACACACAAATGACTGCGGGCATTCTCCACTGTACACATTGTATGTGGGTGCATGAGCTGTGTTGCGCGCACAACGTCTTCCCATGCCGCCCTCGCCCCGCTACGGAGCTATGCACAATACATCGACTTTGCTCAGTAATGACAGCCTTTTATCAACAGCTAAACGCCAACAAAAAGACACACCCGTCACAACGGGGATGAGAAGCGCATTGCCGCAGCACAGCAATAACCCCACATTAATAACAGCAATAACCCCACATTAATAACGGTGGACCCCAAATGAATAGGGATGAACGGAGCAGCTGTCAGAAGCGGGCTGCAAAATTTACTCTGAAAATTTAGCCCGCCCACCCCGCCCATGCGCCCTCTGCTCCATTTATAGAGCTCAATTGGAGGGAGGGGTTTGGCGTTTGGGGGGCTCAAAAACGTCACGACGTCACTCTGCCAAGTCATGTGACTATTTTTACACTCAACCATCGTCGCCACACAGCACCTGCTGTATCAGAACGGACACGTTACTTCAGCCCGACCCATTGTCTACCTCTACGTTCTCACCCCAGGCCAACGCCAACAGCCAAACCCTGAGCCATAACCCCAAGCTCCCCAAACCACCGACCCAATTCTAACACCAACACTGCGGGAAGGTGATGGTGTGTACCACCCCGCCCACGCAAACTCTCTGGGTGACAACTATTTTCAAGGAAGGAAGGGACAAGGGAAAGTGAAAGAGTTTTTAATTTTTTTATTTTATTTTGACTTATGTGGCACAGCACAGTATACGCTCAACCATCAGCAATCACCTATAGGGCCCAAACCCAGCACTAACCCCAAGTCCTCTACCTGTCTAACCCTAACCCCCCGCGTGCTCCCCCTCGTCCCCGATCCTGAACGCAACAAACCCCACCCCTGGCCTAACCCCAAGTCCTCTACCTGTCTAACCCTAACCCCCCGCGTGCTCCCCCTCGTCCCCGATCCTGAACGCAACAAACCCCACCCCTGGCCTAACCCCAAGTCCTCTACCTGTCTAACCCTGTGTTCTCCCCTCCTCTGGCCTAACCCCAAGTCCTCTACCTGTCTAACCCTAACCCCCCGCGTGCTCCCCCTCGTCCCCGATCCTGAACGCAACAAACCCCACCCCTGGCCTAACCCCAAGTCCTCTACCTGTCTAACCCTAACCCCCCGCGTGCTCCCCCTCGTCCCCGATCCTGAACGCAACAAACCCCACCCCTGGCCTAACCCCAAGTCCTCTACCTGTCTAACCCTGTGTTCTCCCCTCCTCTGGCCTAACCCCAAGTCCTCTTCCCTCTCTAACCCTAAACCCCCGCGTGCTCCCCCTCGTCCGCGATCCTGAACGCAACAAACCCCACCCCTGGCCTAACCCCAAGTCCTCTACCTGTCTAACCCTGTGTCCTCCCCTCCTCTGGTTCTGCAGCAATGAAACACAAAGGTGCTTCTGATAGCAAACCTTTGTGGACCGGCAGCTGCGATTTATCAGACCCCGCTTCTCCAATTCCAGCCACAGCAGGATACCTCGGGTCTCACTCTTGCGCTTGGACACAAAGTTCAAGATGGCGAAGTCTTCCTCTGACGTGTTGCCAAAGCGCCGCGCACTCCTGCTCCACCCCGGCTTCTGTCCCGACTGGCCATCCCGTCTACAAGACATTGTCGGGGTTAGACCTGAGGACGCTAGGTTAAAGGATTGGAACAGAACACAAGCCATTAGTTTACAGGGGAATGCAAAATCCTTTTACAACAGTTATGACAACGCCTTGCAACAATATCTGCATTGCCCCAAACCCTATGTAGGCCTACATGCACGCTCATGATGCACCTGCAAAAAAAACACACAATCACCGTCTACACAGTACCCATTTATCTGTAACTTTGTATACGTTTATGCTGGTGCGCAGCGCGGGAAAGGGGAATACACTTGTTTCTCACCTAACATATCAAAGGGTTACTGTTTTGAGCATCTCTCTCTGTGTGTGTGTGTCTGTGTGTGTCTGTGTGTGTCTGTGTGTGTGTGTGTGTGTGTGTGTGTGTTTAGCATTGATTTAGCAGCTCAAACAATGGTAAAGATGTCCAAAAATGGCACTCACCTACACACTAAAAAACGTTGCAACAACACTTACCTTGATCTCCAAATATTTGGCACCCACCTACCTACCTACCTGCAGACACTGTTAGTGTTTGAATAAATATATATATATATATATATATATATATATATGTGTGTGTGTGTGTGAACCTTCTCCTATGTGTATGTTACTTCTTGTACATCACTTACCTTGTGTATTACTTACCTGCGTTGGCGTTCATAGTTTCAGGACATCCCAACAGGTAACAACGATGACGAGGGCTCCTGGTCCTTTTTTAAAATGTGGTTCCCGTTGATTTTCTTCTGCATTCCAACCTAGAGAACCAAAGATGTGATTAGATTCAACTTTATTGTCATTACACAAGTACAGGTACAAGGCAACCAAATGTAGTTTAGGTCTGGCCAGAAGTAAGTGCAGGTGTTGTGCAATAAAGTATGGACAGAAGCTATCCTTAAAAAAAAAAAAAAAGTGTCAAAGTGCAGTGGAAATTGATTGCATATTACAGTTAAAGGTACGGTGCTGAATGCAAACAGTTGGCACTGCATATGACAGTCGTCAGTGCTAAGGAGCACAATCCAGTTAAGGTGGCGCAGTGCAAGATTCGCAAGTAAACAGCTGTTACTGTAAACAGCTGTGACTGCAATAAACAGACAGTGGTTGCAAATTGACATTCCAGTAGTGCAAGTGACAAAGTGAAGGCAGACGTGTGTCGGCTGGGCGAGGGGAGTCCTGGAGGATGCTGCGAGCTCGATGCAGACAGCGTTTCCTCTGGATGTGCTCGATGGCAGGTAGTGGAGTCCCTACAAGAACGGAAAATTCATCACAAACCCCCACAGTCACACATCAGCTCCGGTTCCGGGCAGTCTCACTTCACAAACCTCCAATGTGGTTTACGTCATCACCTGCACCCTCTGCCACAAACACTACGTTGGAGAAACCGGGGCATCGATAGACACCAGGCTGAAACAACACCAGAACAACAAACCGCCTGGCACAGCTACAAACAACACTGGTCACACACTTCCAGGAGCACCCCCTCACTCACCTACACACTAAAAAACGTTGCAACAACACTTACCTTGATCTCCAAATATGTGGCACCTACCTTTCCCTGCAGACACGTGATTTACACACTCGTCCATCGCCACAGAGCACCTGCAAAAGAAAAGCAAACACACAATTTCACAACGCATCCATTTGCATTCCTGCCTTTTTCACTTGCCTTCCTATTTTTGTTGACCTGGTACGCTGCTGCCACTGCCAAGGACAAGAGCAGGCTGCAGCGTGTCATCCGCACTGCAGAGAAGGTGATTGGCTGCAATCTGCCTTCCCTCGAGAACCTGCACACATATCTCCCGTCTCTCAGTTTCCCGCACATGCACACGCGCACACACACACAAACACTGTCTAGACAGTACCCATTTATCGGTAACTTTGTATACGTTTATGCTGGTGCGCAGCGCGGGAAAGGGGAATCCACTTGTTTCTCACCTAACATATCAAAGGGTTACTGTTTTGAGCATCTCTCTCTGTGTGTGTGTGTGTGTGATTTAGCAGCTCAAACAATGGTAACGATGTCCAAAAATGGCACTCACCTACACACTAAAAAACGTTGCAACACCACTTACCTTGATCTCCAAATATTTGGCACCCACCTACCTACCTACCTACCTGCAGACACTGTTAGTGTTTGAATAAATATATATATATATATATATATATATATGTGTGTGTGTGTGAACCTTTTCCTATGTGTATGTTACTTCTTGTACATCACTTACCTTGTGTATTACTTACCTGCGTTGGCGTTCATAGTTTCAGGACATCCCAACAGGTAACAACGATGACGAGGGCTCCTGGTCCTTTTTTTCAATGTGGTTCCCGTTGATTTTCTCCTGCATTCCACCCTGGAGAACCAAAGATGAGATTAGATTCAACTTTATTGTCATTACACAAGTACAGGTACAAGGCAACCAAATGTAGTTTAGGTCTGGCCAGAAGTAAGTGCAGGTGTTGTGCAATAAAGTATGGACAGAAGCTATCCTTAAAAAAAAAAAAAAGTGTCAAAGTGCAGTGGAAATTGATTGCATATTACAGTTAGAAGTACGGTGCTGAATGCAAACAGTTGGCACTGTATATGACAGTCGTCAGTGCAAAGGAGCACAACCCAGTTAAGGTGGCGCAGTGCAAGATTCGCAAGAAAACAGCTGTTACCTGCCTTTTTCACTTGCCTTCTTATTTTTGTTGACCTGGTACGCTGCTGCTGCTGCTGCTGCTGCCACTGCCAAGGACAAGAGCAGGCTGCAGCGTGTCATCCGCACTGCAGAGAAGGTGATTGGCTGCAATCTGCCTTCCCTCGAGAACCTGCACACATATCTCCCGTCTCTCAGTTTCCCGCACATGCACACGCGCACACACACACAAACACTGTCTAGACAGTACCCATTTATCGGTAACTTTGTATACGTTTATGCTGGTGCGCAGCGCGGGAAAGGGGAATCCACTTGTTTCTCACCTAACATATCAAAGGGTTACTGTTTTGAGCATCTCTCTGTGTGTGTGTGTGTCTGTGTGTGTCTGTGTGTGTCTGTGTCTGTGTGTGTCTGTGTGTGTGTGTGTGTGTGTGTGTGTGTGTGTGTGTCTGTCTGTCTGTCTGTCTGTCTGTCTGTCTGTCTGTCTGCTGTTCAGTAAAATATCTGCATTGCTCTAAACCCTACATAGGCCTAAATGCACTAATGATGAGGGATAGTGTTTATACAATCGAGCCTTTATTCTATTGTGGGCCAATGGGCTCGCGATGTGTAAACGAGTGCCATTCAAAGGAGTGCCATGCTCGTGGGCTATCCCTTACCCCAAGCCCCAAGCCCCAAGCCCCAAGCCCCAAGCCCCAAGCCCCAAGCCCCAAGCCCCAAGCCCCGTCCTCAAGCTCCCATGAAAGACCGCCATGTATATTCCACTTCAGAGGGGCTTTGGGAGTCTGACAAAGAGTGGCCGTACAGGTGTGCCCCTCGGGTATTATCACGGTGAGATGAACAGTGACCAGTGCAAAAACATCACGCCACGCCTAGCGCCTTGGCCTGTCCGAGGGGGGCCAATCGGGGGACAAACGCCCACACAACGCATGCCCACGGAAAGCTGGAGGCCTGCTGAATGCAGGGAGATCGCCCGCGCGCGCCTCTCAGACTCGTAGCAAGCACGAGGGCTTCACCAGACGCCCGAGGCCACAACCGTTGACCTAGTGCTCGACTTTGACTGTCGCAGTGGCTTTTTTTGTCCACAGGGTGGCGCAAAGTTTCAAAACCCTGTAACGTCCGTGCACTGTCTTGACATTTTCTGGGCGGTGTCAAAGTGCCTCGACCAATGGGCTAGCGGTATGTAAACGAGTGCCATGCAAATGAGTGCCATGCTCGTGGGCTCTCCCTTACCTACCTACCCTACCTACCTACCTACGTATGCCCACTACCCACAGGCTGGCTAGGAGGGCTAGGCTATCCCCCCAAACCCCAATGAAACCCCAATGAAACCCCACAGCTGACCGCACTGACGTCATTTGGAGCAGAAGCTTGGATTGATTGATTGATTGATTGATTGATTGATTGATTGATGAATTTATGGATCGACGATTGCTTCTCTTTATCACTGATCGTTTTCTTTATCATTTTTTCTCACATGTTCACACATTAGGATAAAATGAAACGGGGGTTTTGGTCTGGCTCGCCACTTGCGAACGAAATCAATGACGACCACAGAGAGTGAACGACGCGTTCGTCTTCTTCATTTGAAGCAATGCATTTTGACCAGCCGGCCGGCCGTGCGGCGCCCCCTGCGGGACTGCAGCATATTTGTTGCAATAACACAAATCCGTAACTGGAGCGCTGGCTTTTGACTGGGGGAGACGCGCAGCACGGACTCTGGACTGTGGCGCGCTGTGGGCGCAACACGACAGCGTGCAATAGCCACTCGGCAATATGTGTATATACACTTTGCTCAACAAATCCACACTCTCACGAACAGCTAAACACGACTCACACACAAATGACTGCGGGCATTCTCCACTGTACACATTGTATGTGGGTGCATGAGCTGTGTTGCGCGCACAACGTCTTCCCATGCCGCCCTCGCCCCGCTACGGAGCTATGCACAATACATCGACTTTGCTCAGTAATGACAGCCTTTTATCAACAGCTAAACGCCAACAAAAAGACACACCCGTCACAACGGGGATGAGAAGCGCATTGCCGCAGCACAGCAATAACCCCACATTAATAACAGCAATAACCCCACATTAATAACGGTGGACCCCAAATGAATAGGGATGAACGGAGCAGCTGTCAGAAGCGGGCTGCAAAATTTACTCTGAAAATTTAGCCCGCCCACCCGCCCATGCGCCCTCTGCTCCATTTATAGAGCTCAATTGGAGGGAGGGGTTTGGCGTTTGGGGGGCTCAAAAACGTCACGACGTCACTCTGCCAAGTCATGTGACTATTTTTACACTCAACCATCGTCGCCACACAGCACCTGCTGTATCAGAACGGACACGTTACTTCAGCCCGACCCATTGTCTACCTCTACGTTCTCACCCCAGGCCAACGCCAACAGCCAAACCCTGAGCCATAACCCCAAGCTCCCCAAACCACCGACCCAATTCTAACACCAACACTGCGGGAAGGTGATGGTGTGTACCACCCCGCCCACGCAAACTCTCTGGGTGACAACTATTTTCAAGGAAGGAAGGGACAAGGGAAAGTGAAAGAGTTTTTAATTTTTTTATTTTATTTTGACTTATGTGGCACAGCACAGTATACGCTCAACCATCAGCAATCACCTATAGGGCCCAAACCCAGCACTAACCCCAAGTCCTCTACCTGTCTAACCCTAACCCCCCGCGTGCTCCCCCTCGTCCCCGATCCTGAACGCAACAAACCCCACCCCTGGCCTAACCCCAAGTCCTCTACCTGTCTAACCCTAACCCCCCGCGTGCTCCCCCTCGTCCCCGATCCTGAACGCAACAAACCCCACCCCTGGCCTAACCCCAAGTCCTCTACCTGTCTAACCCTGTGTTCTCCCCTCCTCTGGCCTAACCCCAAGTCCTCTACCTGTCTAACCCTAACCCCCCGCGTGCTCCCCCTCGTCCCCGATCCTGAACGCAACAAACCCCACCCCTGGCCTAACCCCAAGTCCTCTACCTGTCTAACCCTAACCCCCCGCGTGCTCCCCCTCGTCCCCGATCCTGAACGCAACAAACCCCACCCCTGGCCTAACCCCAAGTCCTCTACCTGTCTAACCCTGTGTTCTCCCCTCCTCTGGCCTAACCCCAAGTCCTCTTCCCTCTCTAACCCTAAACCCCCGCGTGCTCCCCCTCGTCCGCGATCCTGAACGCAACAAACCCCACCCCTGGCCTAACCCCAAGTCCTCTACCTGTCTAACCCTGTGTCCTCCCCTCCTCTGGTTCTGCAGCAATGAAACACAAAGGTGCTTCTGATAGCAAACCTTTGTGGACCGGCAGCTGCGATTTATCAGACCCCGCTTCTCCAATTCCAGCCACAGCAGGATACCTCGGGTCTCACTCTTGCGCTTGGACACAAAGTTCAAGATGGCGAAGTCTTCCTCTGACGTGTTGCCAAAGCGCCGCGCACTCCTGCTCCACCCCGGCTTCTGTCCCGACTGGCCATCCCGTCTACAAGACATTGTCGGGGTTAGACCTGAGGACGCTAGGTTAAAGGATTGGAACAGAACACAAGCCATTAGTTTACAGGGGAATGCAAAATCCTTTTACAACAGTTATGACAACGCCTTGCAACAATATCTGCATTGCCCCAAACCCTATGTAGGCCTACATGCACGCTCATGATGCACCTGCAAAAAAAACACACAATCACCGTCTACACAGTACCCATTTATCTGTAACTTTGTATACGTTTATGCTGGTGCGCAGCGCGGGAAAGGGGAATACACTTGTTTCTCACCTAACATATCAAAGGGTTACTGTTTTGAGCATCTCTCTCTGTGTGTGTGTGTCTGTGTGTGTCTGTGTGTGTCTGTGTGTGTGTGTGTGTGTGTGTGTGTGTTTAGCATTGATTTAGCAGCTCAAACAATGGTAAAGATGTCCAAAAATGGCACTCACCTACACACTAAAAAACGTTGCAACAACACTTACCTTGATCTCCAAATATTTGGCACCCACCTACCTACCTACCTGCAGACACTGTTAGTGTTTGAATAAATATATATATATATATATATATATATATATATGTGTGTGTGTGTGTGAACCTTCTCCTATGTGTATGTTACTTCTTGTACATCACTTACCTTGTGTATTACTTACCTGCGTTGGCGTTCATAGTTTCAGGACATCCCAACAGGTAACAACGATGACGAGGGCTCCTGGTCCTTTTTTAAAATGTGGTTCCCGTTGATTTTCTTCTGCATTCCAACCTAGAGAACCAAAGATGTGATTAGATTCAACTTTATTGTCATTACACAAGTACAGGTACAAGGCAACCAAATGTAGTTTAGGTCTGGCCAGAAGTAAGTGCAGGTGTTGTGCAATAAAGTATGGACAGAAGCTATCCTTAAAAAAAAAAAAAAAGTGTCAAAGTGCAGTGGAAATTGATTGCATATTACAGTTAAAGGTACGGTGCTGAATGCAAACAGTTGGCACTGCATATGACAGTCGTCAGTGCTAAGGAGCACAATCCAGTTAAGGTGGCGCAGTGCAAGATTCGCAAGTAAACAGCTGTTACTGTAAACAGCTGTGACTGCAATAAACAGACAGTGGTTGCAAATTGACATTCCAGTAGTGCAAGTGACAAAGTGAAGGCAGACGTGTGTCGGCTGGGCGAGGGGAGTCCTGGAGGATGCTGCGAGCTCGATGCAGACAGCGTTTCCTCTGGATGTGCTCGATGGCAGGTAGTGGAGTCCCTACAAGAACGGAAAATTCATCACAAACCCCCACAGTCACACATCAGCTCCGGTTCCGGGCAGTCTCACTTCACAAACCTCCAATGTGGTTTACGTCATCACCTGCACCCTCTGCCACAAACACTACGTTGGAGAAACCGGGGCATCGATAGACACCAGGCTGAAACAACACCAGAACAACAAACCGCCTGGCACAGCTACAAACAACACTGGTCACACACTTCCAGGAGCACCCCCTCACTCACCTACACACTAAAAAACGTTGCAACAACACTTACCTTGATCTCCAAATATGTGGCACCTACCTTTCCCTGCAGACACGTGATTTACACACTCGTCCATCGCCACAGAGCACCTGCAAAAGAAAAGCAAACACACAATTTCACAACGCATCCATTTGCATTCCTGCCTTTTTCACTTGCCTTCCTATTTTTGTTGACCTGGTACGCTGCTGCCACTGCCAAGGACAAGAGCAGGCTGCAGCGTGTCATCCGCACTGCAGAGAAGGTGATTGGCTGCAATCTGCCTTCCCTCGAGAACCTGCACACATATCTCCCGTCTCTCAGTTTCCCGCACATGCACACGCGCACACACACACAAACACTGTCTAGACAGTACCCATTTATCGGTAACTTTGTATACGTTTATGCTGGTGCGCAGCGCGGGAAAGGGGAATCCACTTGTTTCTCACCTAACATATCAAAGGGTTACTGTTTTGAGCATCTCTCTCTGTGTGTGTGTGTGTGTGTGTGTGTGTGTGTGTCTCTGTGTGTCTGTGTGTGTCTGTGTGTGTCTGTGTGTGTGTCTGTGTGTGTCTGTGTGTGTCTGTGTGTGTCTGTGTGTGTGTGTGTGTGTGTGTGTGTGTTTAGCATTGATTTAGCAGCTCAAACAATGGTAACGATGTCCAAAAATGGCACTCACCTACACACTAAAAAACGTTGCAACACCACTTACCTTGATCTCCAAATATTTGGCACCCACCTACCTACCTACCTACCTGCAGACACTGTTAGTGTTTGAATAAATATATATATATATATATATATATATGTGTGTGTGTGTGAACCTTTTCCTATGTGTATGTTACTTCTTGTACATCACTTACCTTGTGTATTACTTACCTGCGTTGGCGTTCATAGTTTCAGGACATCCCAACAGGTAACAACGATGACGAGGGCTCCTGGTCCTTTTTTTCAATGTGGTTCCCGTTGATTTTCTCCTGCATTCCACCCTGGAGAACCAAAGATGAGATTAGATTCAACTTTATTGTCATTACACAAGTACAGGTACAAGGCAACCAAATGTAGTTTAGGTCTGGCCAGAAGTAAGTGCAGGTGTTGTGCAATAAAGTATGGACAGAAGCTATCCTTAAAAAAAAAAAAAAGTGTCAAAGTGCAGTGGAAATTGATTGCATATTACAGTTAGAAGTACGGTGCTGAATGCAAACAGTTGGCACTGTATATGACAGTCGTCAGTGCAAAGGAGCACAACCCAGTTAAGGTGGCGCAGTGCAAGATTCGCAAGAAAACAGCTGTTACCTGCCTTTTTCACTTGCCTTCTTATTTTTGTTGACCTGGTACGCTGCTGCTGCTGCTGCTGCTGCCACTGCCAAGGACAAGAGCAGGCTGCAGCGTGTCATCCGCACTGCAGAGAAGGTGATTGGCTGCAATCTGCCTTCCCTCGAGAACCTGCACACATATCTCCCGTCTCTCAGTTTCCCGCACATGCACACGCGCACACACACACAAACACTGTCTAGACAGTACCCATTTATCGGTAACTTTGTATACGTTTATGCTGGTGCGCAGCGCGGGAAAGGGGAATCCACTTGTTTCTCACCTAACATATCAAAGGGTTACTGTTTTGAGCATCTCTCTGTGTGTGTGTGTGTCTGTGTGTGTCTGTGTGTGTCTGTGTCTGTGTGTGTCTGTGTGTGTGTGTGTGTGTGTGTGTGTGTGTGTCTGTCTGTCTGTCTGTCTGTCTGTCTGTCTGTCTGTCTGTCTGTCTGTCTGTCTGTCTGCTGTTCAGTAAAATATCTGCATTGCTCTAAACCCTACATAGGCCTACATGCACTAATGATGAGGGATAGTGTTTATACAATCGAGCCTTTATTCTATTGTGGGCCAATGGGCTCGCGATGTGTAAACGAGTGCCATTCAAAGGAGTGCCATGCTCGTGGGCTATCCCTTACCCCAAGCCCCAAGCCCCAAGCCCCAAGCCCCAAGCCCCAAGCCCCAAGCCCCAAGCCCCAAGCCCCAAGCCCCAAGCCCCGTCCTCAAGCTCCCATGAAAGACCGCCATGTATATTCCACTTCAGAGGGGCTTTGGGAGTCTGACAAAGAGTGGCCGTACAGGTGTGCCCCTCGGGTATTATCACGGTGAGATGAACAGTGACCAGTGCAAAAACATCACGCCACGCCTAGCGCCTTGGCCTGTCCGAGGGGGGCCAATCGGGGGACAAACGCCCACACAACGCATGCCCACGGAAAGCTGGAGGCCTGCTGAATGCAGGGAGATCGCCCGCGCGCGCCTCTCAGACTCGTAGCAAGCACGAGGGCTTCACCAGACGCCCGAGGCCACAACCGTTGACCTAGTGCTCGACTTTGACTGTCGCAGTGGCTTTTTTTGTCCACAGGGTGGCGCAAAGTTTCAAAACCCTGTAACGTCCGTGCACTGTCTTGACATTTTCTGGGCGGTGTCAAAGTGCCTCGACCAATGGGCTAGCGGTATGTAAACGAGTGCCATGCAAATGAGTGCCATGCTCGTGGGCTCTCCCTTACCTACCTACCCTACCTACCTACCTACGTATGCCCACTACCCACAGGCTGGCTAGGAGGGCTAGGCTATCCCCCCAAACCCCAATGAAACCCCAATGAAACCCCACAGCTGACCGCACTGACGTCATTTGGAGCAGAAGCTTGGATTGATTGATTGATTGATTGATTGATTGATGAATTTATGGATCGACGATTGCTTCTCTTTATCACTGATCGTTTTCTTTATCATTTTTTCTCACATGTTCACACATTAGGATAAAATGAAACGGGGGTTTTGGTCTGGCTCGCCACTTGCGAACGAAATCAATGACGACCACAGAGAGTGAACGACGCGTTCGTCTTCTTCATTTGAAGCAATGCATTTTGACCAGCCGGCCGGCCGTGCGGCGCCCCCTGCGGGACTGCAGCATATTTGTTGCAATAACACAAATCCGTAACTGGAGCGCTGGCTTTTGACTGGGGGAGACGCGCAGCACGGACTCTGGACTGTGGCGCGCTGTGGGCGCAACACGACAGCGTGCAATAGCCACTCGGCAATATGTGTATATACACTTTGCTCAACAAATCCACACTCTCACGAACAGCTAAACACGACTCACACACAAATGACTGCGGGCATTCTCCACTGTACACATTGTATGTGGGTGCATGAGCTGTGTTGCGCGCACAACGTCTTCCCATGCCGCCCTCGCCCCGCTACGGAGCTATGCACAATACATCGACTTTGCTCAGTAATGACAGCCTTTTATCAACAGCTAAACGCCAACAAAAAGACACACCCGTCACAACGGGGATGAGAAGCGCATTGCCGCAGCACAGCAATAACCCCACATTAATAACAGCAATAACCCCACATTAATAACGGTGGACCCCAAATGAATAGGGATGAACGGAGCAGCTGTCAGAAGCGGGCTGCAAAATTTACTCTGAAAATTTAGCCCGCCCACCCCGCCCATGCGCCCTCTGCTCCATTTATAGAGCTCAATTGGAGGGAGGGGTTTGGCGTTTGGGGGGCTCAAAAACGTCACGACGTCACTCTGCCAAGTCATGTGACTATTTTTACACTCAACCATCGTCGCCACACAGCACCTGCTGTATCAGAACGGACACGTTACTTCAGCCCGACCCATTGTCTACCTCTACGTTCTCACCCCAGGCCAACGCCAACAGCCAAACCCTGAGCCATAACCCCAAGCTCCCCAAACCACCGACCCAATTCTAACACCAACACTGCGGGAAGGTGATGGTGTGTACCACCCCGCCCACGCAAACTCTCTGGGTGACAACTATTTTCAAGGAAGGAAGGGACAAGGGAAAGTGAAAGAGTTTTTAATTTTTTAATTTTATTTTGACTTATGTGGCACAGCACAGTATACGCTCAACCATCAGCAATCACCTATAGGGCCCAAACCCAGCACTAACCCCAAATCCTCTACCTGTCTAACCCTAACCCCCCGCGTGCTCCCCCTCGTCCCCGATCCTGAACGCAACAAACCCCACCCCTGGCCTAACCCCAAGTCCTCTACCTGTCTAACCCTAACCCCCCGCGTACTCCCCCTCGTCCCCGATCCTGAACGCAACAAACCCCACCCCTGGCCTAACCCCAAGTCCTCTACCTGTCTAACCCTGTGTTCTCCCCTCCTCTGGCCTAACCCCAAGTCCTCTTCCCTCTCTAACCCTAAACCCCCGCGTGCTCCCCCTCGTCCGCGATCCTGAACGCAACAAACCCCACCCCTGGCCTAACCCCAAGTCCTCTACCTGTCTAACCCTGTGTCCTCCCCTCCTCTGGCCTAACCCCAAGTCCTCTACCTGTCTAACCCTAAACCCCCGCGTGCTCCCCCTCGTCCCCGATCCTGAACGCAACAAACCCCACCCCTGGCCTAACCCCAAGTCCTCTACCTGTCTAACCCTGTGTTCTCCCCTCCTCTGGCCTAACCCCAAGTCCTCTTCCCTCTCTAACCCTAAACCCCCGCGTGCTCCCCCTCGTCCGCGATCCTGAACGCAACAAACCCCACCCCTGGCCTAACCCCAAGTCCTCTACCTGTCTAACCCTGTGTCCTCCCCTCCTCTGGTTCTGCAGCAATGAAACACAAAGGTGCTTCTGATAGCAAACCTTTGTGGACCGGCAGCTGCGATTTATCAGACCCCGCTTCTCCAATTCCAGCCACAGCAGGATACCTCGGGTCTCACTCTTGCGCTTGGACACAAAGTTCAAGATGGCGAAGTCTTCCTCTGACGTGTTGCCAAAGCGCCGCGCACTCCTGCTCCACCCCGGCTTCTGTCCCGACTGGCCATCCCGTCTACAAGACATTGTCGGGGTTAGACCTGAGGACGCTAGGTTAAAGGATTGGAACAGAACACAAGCCATTAGTTTACAGGGGAATGCAAAATCCTTTTACAACAGTTATGACAACACAATTTATGCTCATACCCATCACATTGACTAGAGGCTCTGCCCTTACTATTTGTGCTCTTACACTGCCATCTAGTGGGCACTTTACCGAACTGGGCAAAAAACACTTGATCCATTGTATACATTCATTCATTTAGAAGACGCCTTTATCCAAAGCGACTTCCAAGAGAGAGCGTTACAAAGTGCATAGGTCACTGATAATAACAACAAGAGAGCCCCAAAACATTGCGAGTAGCCCAAAACATGAAGCACATATTGTAAACAACATTATGACTTAGTGATTTGCAAAACCACTGTGTGTAGTATTTCGCCAATAGTGTGAAGCTGAGAATGTGCTTATAGTTGTGAAGATCTGGTCTGCTGTTTTGCTCATTGAGGATTCGGACGCTGTGGCGCGCTATGGCGAGCAGTGGCGCACTGAGGCGCGCGGTCTCTTCCGACACAACCATGCGCAAGAGCATCTCAACGACACTTTGCCAACACATTACGTGACTTAGGTCTTCCTCCAGCCTCGCCAGTTTTTAAAAGACCACTCATGTCACATATGTCCGTTGTGCTTGAATGCAATCCAATGAGCTCTGACTTTGACTCTGACGTAACAGAGCGCGTGCTTTTACATCGGGGAGTTGTGCCACTGGGTGGCTTTGGCACAATCTAAACATCCAAACACAACCCATGTGTTTATATGTTACAGGAAACACAACGCATGTGTTTGGATGATTCCGGTTTTGTATTCATTCCAATGTCACCGTGACCCGGATAACGTACCATAACCAGCCATATATATCGAGCCCAAACAGTTTGACATTGTGGCCGGGGGGGGGCAGTTGTATGTCTCGTATCGTGGGTGTGAATGTATATATATGTAAAGCCACAATCCATGAAATGAACCCCTATGAATTGACTCCCCCCTGGCCACTTTTATTGGAGGAGGTCATTTGGTCATGGCTGTAAATATGGTAGAGGAGACCCGATATCCAGACACTAATGAATGACGAACGGAGCAGCTGTCAAAAGGCTGCTCCAAAATGTACTCTGAAAAAGAGCGCTGGCTAGTACTTGTGAATGGAATCAATAACGATGTGTTCTTCTCAATCGAGATAGCCCAGATGGAATGACAAACTTGTAACCCATTCAAATTTAAATTGGCCCATCAAGCAGCTTCGTGCAGTCAAGGCTCCAGTATATGGGTGAATTCAGGTGGGCTATATTGGGACATCGGGTCATTTGGGACAGCATAAGGAAAAGGCATTTCACTTTTGCCTTGGACTGCAGCATATTTGTTGCAATAACACGAATCCGTAACACGAGCGCTGGCTATTACGCGCGGGAGAGAAGCGTTGTCATTTGGTTATTGTCTCGCGAACCACTTATCAATGTGCAATCAATATGTTCTTGTCAATCGAGATAGCCCAGATGGAATGACAAACTCGCACCCATCGGCCGTGGGAGGGAATTGTAACCCATTCAAATTTAAATTGGCCCATCAAGCAGCTTCGTGCAGTCAAGGCTCCAGTATATGGGTGAATTCAGGTGGGCTATATTGGGACATCGGGTCATTTGGGACAGCATAAGGAAAAGGCATTTCACTTTTGCCTTGGACTGCAGCATATTTGTTGCAATAACACGAATCCGTAACACGAGCGCTGGCTATTACGCGCGGGAGAGAAGCGTTGTCATTTGGTTATTGTCTCGCGAACCACTTATGAATGCGCAATCAATAACGATGTGTTCTTCTCACTCGTCTAGCAGGGCCTATAACCCATTCAAATTTGAATTGGCCCATCAAGCTTCAGTATAGGCTACATTAATCTACACCCATGAGTCTGTGTCCCAAATGTGTTACCAGACATACTGTCCCAAATTACCAAACAAGTTGCTGAAAATTCGTTTTTTTGTCAGCTCCACTAAAATAGTGAGCCATGCATTTCTAAAATATTATGAAGACTTATTTTTTACACTTAAATAATGTGGATACCTTGAGGAATTCAGAAATGTCTCATTTATTGGGTTATGTTTGGAACTTGAAGAAAATCTTAAACTCAGCAGATTGAATTACAAAAGAAAATCTCCCAATATAGCCTGTATACCTGAATTCACCCTAGAGGATGTGTGAAGTAGAAAAAACACAAAGTGTGTAGAACGATAACTTTTATTTTTCACTGAAACATTCCCAGAGAAGATTAGAAAAATATATTCAGAAAATAAACAACTATAAACAACTTTAAACATATGATTTGAACAAGCCATGGCCCTCTTCTGACTTCCAAACTCAGTTCAAAGCCATTCCAAATCCAGTCCTTCCCCAGAAAAAGATGTTTTCTTTATTCCGTAGTCGTACATCAGTTCCTCGTTGACCTTTATGTCTCTTGCCGCAAAGAACAGGATGGTGTTTGTAGAGGTGCCCCCCGACTCGACCTTAAAATGTCTCGGTTTGAGATTCGCTTGTTTGGCAGAGTGGTTGATCAGCCTACCAAAAATGGTCATGTCAGGGTGACATAGGCAGCTGTTGGCGCGTGCATCGATACACTTTCCAACGCCTTTGTCCTTGAAGAAGAAAAGGTATCCCATTTCACCAGAAGGAGTGCTGCGTTGAATGGACTCGCCCTCGTCTTTTGAAATCACTCTGCCATGATAGTCACAAACAATTTCGTTCTTCAGGAAGCGTCTGGTCGTAAACACCCCCTGTCCTTTTCCTTGAACCGGCAAGGGCACCAGTCCGGTCCACTTCTGTGACCTGGCCAGGATTTGGATGGCCTCGTTGTTCGCCGCGTCGGAAACGCTTTCGAGGGGCTTCCATTGCGCCAGGATGTCTTTGGCGTCTGGACAGTTGGTGTTCCAGCCTTGCGCGCTCATCCAGGCCTGGAGCCTACTCTCTGTGGGCTGGCGCCGGGAGAATGTAGCTGTGAAAAGTCAATAAACAAACAAAAGAATGAGTTTATCTCGAGTACATTGTGCTATTTGGTTAGTCAGAACAAAAAGAGCCAACAAGATGCCAGCATCACTGTTAAACTAGTCTGTGAAACTGCAAACTTTTAAATATGGAATGGATTACTTACACAACACATGTTTTGCGCGCATGTTCATCTGGTCTGCGCGCCACTTGTCGTAGCAGATGCGGTCATGTTGCCCGGTGAGGTGTGCGCGCTGTTGTGTCGGTGGCAGGCTACCGTGCAGGGTCACCGGGAAGGACGCAGTCAGCAAGGCAAATATGGCTTGCTCCTCAGCTTTAGCCGAACTAGTGGACGCAAGTCGAGGCCGTTTTGCAGGCGTTTCTAGCGGGTCAGAGCTATGAAATAAAGAAACAAATATTGACATACAAATATATGAGAATGTGTACATTTTTTTAAGCAATTCTAAACTATGAAGGTTTAAAAGGGATGTTGTAGGAATAAGCTTACTTGGGATCAGACGCCAACTGTTTCAACAGTTTCGCTCCTTCGGCAAAGAAATCAAACTTTGCCGTCTGCCAACTCTGTTGAGCCACTGGGTCGCCGTGTGACAGGTAGCTTGCCAGGTGCGACTGCCTTTGAGTGCCCATGTTCTGGGCGGTGGCCGTCTGAAACGCCCGTCTGGCCATCTTACCGGTGACCTTTGGACAATGATACCTTGAAGACGTCACAAACAAATGATTAGTTGTGTACCACGACAACATTCTAAACTGTTTATGAAAAGGAAAACATGTCATAGTTCATTGTAGGGCCATAAACGTTTCACTCACTGTTTGTGGAATCTGTTCAAGTACTCTGGATGGTTCACGACAGGTCTTCCAGCTGGGGCGATGAAAAAATGGGGGAAGTCCTCTACTCCGACTTGAGAGGGCCTTAAAAAGTCAGGCCTGACTTGCTCAAAGTACATGGAGAACCACTGTGAACACATTAAAAGGGCATTATTAAAAAACGTTTCGTACACATTATGCTCCCAAAGATGAAATCTCAATTGTTATCATTAGAGCTATACATGTATTTCTACGTATTCGGTTTTACTCACAGAATCCTCTTCTTCGTCCAGGCAAAAAAACACATCTGGTGTAGCTGCTGTCTCGTGTTCCCGGATACCAGTCACCGACACTTGGCTACCATCAAAGGAGACTGAACTTCTTTCCAGCCACTCCTTGACCTTAGAACAAATTCGATTTGATTTAGTCGCAGCATTTAGAGTTTACATGGTATATACAGATTACGAATAAATAGCCATGAAATAGACAAGGGCACTTACCGTCATTTTTTCCAGAATGCTCGGCCGCAAAAGATGTTTCAGGAGCAAGACAGCCATGATGTAGTTCAGAAATAGAGCTCCATCTATTTTGGAAATGGCCTTCGCATGCTTGACTTTCGAGACGACGGCCAGAAAGTCCATCTTTGCTGCCCTCAAGAGTAAAAGGCACTCGTGTGGGTGTTGAACCTGGGGGATCTGGGGCCTAAAGAAGGACACACACAGGACAAATTGTTCGTTTAAAAAACTGAAACATTCAACTCGCACCATATAAATATATACACACACGATAGAGTTCACGACGACGACAACAAAAAAAACAAACAAAAAACGTGAATAAGTACATACGGTTGAGAGGGCGCGCTTGAACCGGCGTCTTCCTGGGAGCCCGTGGCCGAGGGGACGTTGGTAACCCAAATGCCTCGGTTCTTCATCTCGCCAATTAGACTGGCAACCCGTGAGTCCTCGCCGACAATTTCTTTCAGGGTAGAGTAGTCCCAAACGCTAGCTTTGGACGCGAGTCTGGAGAAAGTCCTCTTGGCTTCGTCGACCACGTCCTTGATTTCATCTGCAGTGGAATTCTTCATACACCTTCTCCTAAGGTGCACCGAAAGGGATGGCTGGACGGTGAAGCAGAACTTGCACACCAGCACATTTCTGTTCCTGAAAGAAAGACATGAAAATACAAACACGTGTTATAGGTTGCAAACATACCGTTGAATTACTTAGGTTAATGAAACAAAATGTAGAACTTTCACTAGGCCCATAGCTGTTCTGTATTTGTTGTAGGCTATGTTCAAGGGTTATTCGTCATTTTAGTCACACTTTATAACACAGTTTATAACAGCGTTCAAATGGGTCTGTCTCTCGCAACTGTTCCGAAAATATCGGACGCATTCAAACTTACCCAGAAGAAGACATTTTCAATGTTTTGCTTGAATAAAGGCCTAATTCAATGCAGTCAGGGAAGCCGTGCGGGGTCCGATGGATGGGGAGCTGTTCAAAGTGAGCAGCCTTGAATGTTGACGAGGCCCTCATATGGGTCTGATTCTTCGAAGTGGGCGTGGCCTACATGGCCTGGTGAACATACCTGGCAGGTATGTTGATCAGAAGTGTGGACATTATACTTTGCATTGAAAGTTTGCAGGGACGTAGGTATGCGTAATCGTTCCTGTTCTATTGAAATAATTGTTCAATAATACACAAGTAAATAATCTATTCTCGTGCACCATAATAACAACAACGAGTATTGCTCAATTTAGACGTTTTTTTTATATATATATATATATATATATATATATATATTTTTTTTGTTTGTTTTAAGTTTTTCGATTTGACCGACTCATGTTTTCGATAGTAGGCTAGATGAGTTATGGAACATTCCTTGGCAGTTACAGAAAATGGAATTTACATCATCAATTCTTAATCATTTCAAATAAGCCCTTCAAAAATGTAGGCTAGTGACAAACCACTAACAAAACACAATTGTAATTAGAGCCGGCAAAATCATTTGGACAAACAAAACAAGGCCAGTCCGACCCGTACAAATTCAAATTTCTTGAACACGAAGCACATCTTGTGAACACCATTGTTACTACTTGGTGATTTGCGGAAACCCTGTGCGTAGCCTCGTATTTTGCAAGTATAGTGTGAAGCTGTGAGTATGTGCCCATTGTGAAGACTTTTCGTTTGTTTTAATGTTGTTATTTCCCAGACTTTGTACAGCCTACTAACTGCGGCCCCATGATCGTCCATTCAGACTGGCCAACATTAAAGACCCCCTATCATTCACGCGGTTGGGTGGAAGACGATGGGGCCCCTTACTAATCGTTACTATAAATAATTCACTCGTGGCGATCAGAGTATTTTACCTTTGGTTGAGTTTTTTTTCTTCTCCCTTTTTCTATCACAATGTGGACCCTCCTGTTGTCCTCAAATTTACTAACATCGATCGTCCTGGGGGTTAATTTAAGCCCAGCTATACTTCGACCCCATGCATCAGATGTGTACCCAGAGTTTTTGTTTTGTTTGTGTTAGGTGCTTTTGTTTGTTTGTGTGGCTAATCGTTACCATGAATTATTCACACATGTGGCGATCAGAGTACCCTATTGGGAGAGCGTTTTTCCTGAAATATGTTTGGAACGTGTGGAATTACATTAGCATGGTCTTGTTTGAAATCTATTCATCTCTTTTTGTCTTGTGCCTCGTCTAATGGCCAGTTGCGTTCTTTGAGGGCTTTCCTAATACGCTGGAAAATAGGTGGAATATCGAATGAGTGATTGGCATTTGCTTGTCACGAATGGCATCTAAACTCTGAATGGTGGCTCAACACTCAAGAAATTAACCCTTTTTGCAACAGCTAAACTTGACCACTGGGAAAACTGATGTCCGAGCATTCCAATCAATGTAAAGAAAACACAGTCTCGTGGCAATAACATTTATATGGCACTCGTGACATTACAACATCGGAACAGGAAAGAAGATAAAACATTGGAATCACACATACACACAATAAAATAGGCCGAACAAGGCAGTGTCACTGTTCTTGTGTCCGATCCGCTAGGTCTGCCGCTTGATCGAGGGACTTGCGTCTTCGAAGAGTGTTTTTTATTTTCTCCATGACGTAGCTCAAGAAGGTGGTGCGGCAATTCTCCGGGGCCCAGGGATGTACAGGCCAAACTTTGTGCCTTTCGCCTCTGTATATAATGGCACTGGCCTTGTTTTCCAAACCGACGGTGTCTGAAAAGCAAGAGGTCACATAATACACATCAGACGTGTGTGTGTGAGTGTGTGTGCATTGGTTGAGTGGGGCTGTTTTCTACGTGTGCCATTATGCCTGGTATAGTACAAAGACAGCAAAGCTTTCTCACCCTTGATGTCTAGCTCCTTCATCGACAACGCAAAGAATGCCAGTTGGACCTCGGAGAGCAACTCTCTGCCACTAATTGTAGCCGGCTTGTGGTCGAGCACACACTTCCCCAAGCCCGCCTCAAAGTCTGCGTAGGTCCGGACCAGATGCACCTCTGCTTCAGTTTCCTCCGGGGCAGATGTCGGAGGTTGGTGGCAGGGCGCACGACGTTTGGGCCTGGAGGCCATCGGCGAACCGGGTGTCTTCGGGGTAGAGCAGGTCGGTTTCCCCGGCCAAAAGTCTGGCGCCCGGTCACCGGAGATTGGTGGTGCCTCTCTGTCGGGGCTGGAGGCGGCAGGTTCCTCTGACTCCGCGCGCTGCGGCTTGCTCCCATTGGCCCGCTCCGCTGCGGACAGTCTTCTTTCTAGTGCGCCCATGTGCCGTAGCATCTTGGCCTCCACCTCTGCGCACCGGGCAGCCGCCTCAGCCATCACCCTCCTCTGCACCTGCTCGAGTTCATGGGCAAGCCTGCCACACTCTGCCTTCAGCTCCTTCACCGTCTGCCCAACTGCACCTTTTAGGGCGTCGACCTTTGTGTCGAGCACTTCCAACTCCGACAGGGCCATTTCTTCGTTGCTCATCCTTGCACACAAAAAAAAAAACAGACAGGTGATGATTGTTGTTGTCATTGACTAGCGTACAGTTACAGTTACTGATGGCCATTCGTAGTCTCTAAGAGTAACACCCTTCAAGCGGCCTGGCCAGAAACGGACCACGGAGTCACACACTGCTAGAAAGGCCTTGAAAAACCCCCACATGACATTTACATTTATGCATTTAGCAGACGCCTTTATCCAAAGCTTTACAAAGGAGCACAGGTCACTGATCATAACAACGAGGTAGTCCCAAACATTACAAGCAGCCAAAACATGAAGCATACATTGTGAAGAAAAAAAACTTACTTTTGTAATTGACAACAGTTTCACCTTGTCGTTGCTGTCGTCGGTCAGTCGGTATGAACAGAAGACAAATACCACCTATGGTTGTTAAGTTTTGGCCTGATTCTATTGGTGTAAAAGCTAACAAGGGTTAATTGGAGTTGACTCCCCTTTTCACGTTGTTGTGCTGTTACCAGGCAAATAAGTTTTGGCCTGCTATCTAACTGGTCTAGGGTCAAATTGGAGTTAACTCCCATTTCCACGTTGTTGTGCTGTTTCCAAGTAGATTCTAACATCGAAACAAGTCTACGTTGGCCCCCTAATGTTTGTGTATGTGAGTCTGGAAACAAACAAAATGTTGTCTGGAGGACATTTAAGAATGGTTTTCGATCAATATTTATTCTAGATTCTCCGTGACCAGGATTACTTAACGTCATCGTCCATACATGTAGAGCCAAATAGTAATCTGCTCTTACACTGCCATCTAGTGGGCACCTTAGCGAACTGGGCAAAAACACTGTTGGAATACATTGCATAAAAACACTGTGTGTAGTATTTGGCATATATTGTTTCAATCCTTTCCTGCAGCCATTATGATGTCTCTCTCTCTCTCAGTGTGTGTGTGTGTGTGTGTGTGTGTGTGTGTGTGTGTGTGTGTGGGGTGGTCTTGCACAATGACATCCTGCACATTGCAATGTTGTATCGTTCTCTTGCACTATCTGTTTATTTGAGGTTATATTGTCAATTATGACTACTTATATTTTATTTTATTCCCCTTGGTATTAGCTAGACCCCCCTTAGTATTAGCTAGACTTTTCTCCTTTTGTATAGTTAGTCCACATATTTAAGTTTTCAATATTCCTATATGTTAAATGTATGCACCTCCCTGCCAAAGTCAATTCCTTACAGACCAAAACCCAGAATGAGTCAAGAAAACACTGTCTCAAAAACAATAGCATCCTTTATATAAACAACTCAAAACAACACCAACAGAACAGAAGATAAAAATAATTTGGATGGAAACCATTGCTATGGACGCGCCAGGTCTTCCATATAGGACTGCCTCAGCTTTTCCAGCAACGCTCGCTTGGCCACTGTCTTCAGGTGTGTCCTGATTTTGTCCATGACGTAGCCCAAAAAGGTTTGGCTGCAATTGGGCGGCGCCCAGGGCTGATCAGGCCAAACTCCGTGGACGGCGCCCAGGCAGATGACTTGCACGGCCTTGTGCTCCAAATCGACGGCATCTGAAAAAACAAGAGTCAGAGAGAACAGAGGTATCAGATGTCTGTGCCTTTGTCGAGTGTTACAAACTATACGCATATTCCCCCGTTACTCACTCACCTGTTATTTTAAAGTGGTCCAGCGACATAAGGAGGTGCGCCAGCTGGAGTTCGGTGAGCAACTCTCCTTTGTCGACCACGGGCGGCCTGTAGTCCAAAACCCGAACCCTGGTGGCTGGGTCCAAGTCCTCGTAGGAGAGGACCACGCGACGCTTCTTGGGCTCGGCGGCACCCTCCGTTAGTCCGTCCTGGGGAGACGAGGGTCGCTTGCGCTGGGGACTTCCGTGCCTGGAGTCTGTCTGCGACGCTGGGGCACCGTGCATTGGTCCGTCCTGGGGAGACGAGGGTCGCTTGGGCTGGGGACTTCCATGCCTGGAGTCTCTCTGCGGCACCGCGGGTGGCGAGTGGCGAGGGCTTGGCGTCCGGTCGACGGGGTCCGCCACCTGGACAGGGCTGGGAGCGCCCCGCTGGGCCATGGCATCCTCTGCCCGCCTGGCCCTTCGAAGGCGCACGGCCGTCACCTCCAGTTCCGCTGCCGACAGTCTGCTTTCCAGGGTGGCCAAATGCTCCAGCATCCTGGCTTCCACCTGGTCACAGCAGGCCTTTGTCTCCGACGCCATTCTGCGCTGTGCCTGCACCAGGCCGTCTTCGAGCCGCGCGCACTCGGCCTTCAGCTCCCCGACCCTCTGGCTCACGGCACTTTGGAGAGCCTCCATTTGCATTTCGATGCTCATCTGCCAAAAACACAGACAGGTGACAAAGGGAGTTATATGCAGAGAAAAGCAGTGTGTGTGGGGGGGGGGGGGGTGCGTGCGTGCGTGCGTGCGTGCGTGCGTGCGTGCGTTCGTTCCCTACACGACTAGGCCATGTCCCCAAAGCGGATAGGCCATTTTGAGAGGCCTATAGCCAGATAAAACATTTGTACACGTTTAGCAATGTACACGGTTGGGCCATAAAGTGCCAGATTCGTTTAGTATTCATTAAGTCGGTTTGGTGAAGGAGGCTATGCCCATCCGTGTGTATATAGTTAGCCTATAGTAGATTAAGAATACGTCGACCAAAACTGGCTAAGGCAACATTGGGCGCTTTGCTCGGGACGAACAAACGTTTTATTAAGCCCCTATACACGGCAAAGTTGAAACTCGTCACCACATGAACTAAGCGCATAGCACGATGATAGGAGACCGACACAACACGGACCACCGAGTCACACACTGCTAGAAAGGCATTGAAACACTTACTTTTGTAATCGACAGCAGTTTACACTTCTTCTCCGCAGTTTAACCTCGTCGCTCCTGTCGGTCAATTGGTAAGGAACAGAAGACAAATGCCCATCTATGACTCTTGTGTTATGGCCTGCTTCTTATAGGTCTAAAAGCTAACAAGGGCCTGTCTTACTGACCAATTGGAGTTCGATCCGCTTCTACGTTGTTGTGCTGTTACCAGGTAGATTTTAACATTCATGTTTCAATTGAAACAAGTCTATACGTTGTGTTCAGAAATTGTATTATTAAATTTACATGTATTCATTTAGCCGACGCTTTTATCCACAGCGACTTCCAAGAGAGAGCTTTACAAAGTTCATAGGTCACTGATAATAACAACAAGATCTGAATATATCAACAACAACAAAAAATATATATATATGAAAAATCAACTGAACAGCCGGCAGTGCAGCGGCCCCTGCCGGACTGCAGCATATTTGTTGCAATAGCACGAATCCGTAACAGATCCTCTCATTTAGAAAATACTTTTTTTTTTCTTTTTTTTTGCCGGAAGTGCTTGTCAACCTTTTATTCTTATTGAATTGAACATGTTTCAACATGTTTGCCAATTGACGTCGTGACGTCTTTCCATTTCCATTAGAAGCGCCATTTCGGATGACGGCGAGTGAGGCCGCGCACACTCAGGTAATTTCTCCAGGTTCAATAACAACAGATCTATGTACTTTGTGTCATTTTTGCAAGTTCATTTGTGACATTTGTAAAGTAGGGTTTCATTCTAGCTATATTTCATGTTAACTATTAATATGGTGTTTGCTAAAGGCTAACCACACGACGCGTGTAAGCTTTGCCAAAACTGTACTGCGCATTGCTGTAATTCAGACGCCATTGTTGAACTGTAGTAGCCAATATCAATTTGTAGCTAGTGAACACCAACCCTTACGTAGCCTACCATAACCATACCAATATTCTGGTTATCAGTCGTGCAGAGGTCTTGAAGGCTGGTCCTCAGGGTTGAAGACCTCTGAGTTAATGTATTAATCTGTGTCAGCTCAAAGAATGGTAATGATGTCCAAAAATGGCACTCACCCTACACACTAAAAAACGTTGCAACAACACTTACCTTGATCTCCAAATATTTGGCACCTACCTACCTGCAGACACGTGGAATTACACACTCATCCATCGCCACAGAGCACCTGCAAAAAAACAAACAAACACATGAACCATAACAATATGCTGGTTATCAATCGTGCAGAGGTCTTGAAGGCTGGTCCTCAGGGTTGAAGTTAATGTTAATGTATTAATCTCTGAGTTAATGTATTAATCTGTGTCTTTGCTCCAGATAGGCATACGTACGTCAACATGACCGGTTCGAGACACCAAGCTCCGCTCAAAGTAAGCACACAAACCTCTGCATTTCTACCCTCTCCACAATGAAATACCAAAGCATGATGTAATGTTTTCTCTTTCTTTTCGTTTTTCTTCTCAGGTGAGACCCACAGCCGCACTTGGCTCCCTTCTGAGGCACGCGGGTGCAAATAAGAATGTGTACACCAGGAAGGAGGTAGATTTAGTTTATTTTTCCATTTGGCACAAGTAGAGGTACAGGTGTTAGAATGCTTTAGTTGTCCCTGCTCCTCTTTGATAGTTTCCCAGCAGCGTGTCCAAACAAATGACAAACATTTGGTCCTCACTCCAGCCTCTGCGCTGCAGTCTAGGGCAGTGGTTCTCATCCCTGGTCCTCGGGACCCCCTGCCCTGCATGTTTTAGACGTTTCCCTCCTCAAACACACCTGATTCAAATGAATGGCTCGTTAACAGGCCCATTTATTTGAATCAGGTGTGTTGGAGCAGGGAAACATCTCAAACATGCAGGGCAGGGGGTCCCGAGGACCAGCGTTGAGAACCACTGGTTTAGGGCAACAGGGTTCAGGCCGGCTCTGACCATTTATGTCCCCGCAGGTGATCTTCTACCTTGGCCGGTACATCTTTCAGAACAAGCTGTACGACCAGAAGCAGCAGCACATTGTCAACCTAGGCAGTGATCCTCTGGGGGCCGCGCTGGGGATCGACACGTTCTCTGTGAAGGAGCCACTGTAAGGAACACACATTGCTCTCACACCAACACACAGACGTACACACACACGCGCACGCACACGTCTCAAGGGATTTCCATGGAGAGGAAGCAGCTGCCTAATGCCCCTTGGGAAGTGTGTGTGATTTATTTTGAAATGTGTGTAGACCATGTGCAGACAGCCAGCATCTGTATTGTAACCCCAGGTATGTGTGTGTGTGTGTGTGTGTCCAAGACGTTTCCTCTCCAGGCTGAGCCAAAAACTCATTCCCGTGTTAAACCCAGGTAAGCAGTATAGGATGACATTCACTGGAATGCAGTGCCAGAGATGCCCATCTCAGAAAGTGTATCGAGCAGGATCTGGTGGTTGACCGTGTCGAATGCTGCAGATAGGTACAGCAAAATGGTCACAGATGACCTTGAAGCAGCTCTGGCAGACTGGAGGGAATAGTGACTGACAGGAGGTGGGGCGAGGAGAAAGGATGAGGTCACGAGGTCAGAGATCTCTGCCTCGGACAGAGGAGAGAAAGAGTTTAGACGTGTAGTTGGGTCAGTCCTAGAGGAGGGAGTGTGAGTAGGAAAGAGGGGTTCATGGAACTGACTGCTAACATCAAATACTTTCTTTTCAACAAAGGAGGGGAATCCACCGGCTATTGGGGAGGAAAGAGGCCAGGTTCGGCCAAAGAGGAAGAGGAGGAACGTTGCGTCCACGGCACCACTGTGAGTCCTGCCCTTTTAACCCCAGAGCCTTGCGTCCATGGATACATGTTGACATCTCAGTACACAGTTTGTAAGTCACTTTGGAGAATGTGTGTTCTCTTTCTCTCCTTGATTCACCTGTACTGTCCAGCCATACACAAATGCCATCAAACACACGCATATAATGCGTTGGATGGCATTTATGTATGGCTGGACAGTACAGATATAGCTGCCACCAAAACAGTACTAATTCCACAAATGATGCACATGGGACATGGCACAAAGGTGATAACTCAGTTTGGAGACTATTGTGTGTGTGTGTGTGTGTTTCTGCAGGCCGACCTACCCGCCAGCTTCCTGGACCCTTGCTTCATCTGCCAGAGCCGGCCCAAGAACGGATGCATCGTGCACGGGCCCACCATCCACCTCATTTCCTGCTATCAATGCGCTCGCAAGCTGCAGAGGGGCAACAAACAGTGTCCAGTGTGCAGGGAGCCCATGGAGGCTGTGCTGCTCCTGATTGTCTCGTAGTGCCATGTTAGTGTTTGAATAAATATATACATATGTGTGAACCTTCTCCTATGTGTATGTTACTTCTTGTACATCACTTACCTTGTGTATTACTTACCTGCGTTGGCGTTCATAGTTTCAGGACATCCCAACAGGTAACAACGATGACGAGGGCTCCTGGTCCTTTTTTAAAATGTGGTTCCCGTTGATTTTCTTCTGCATTCCAACCTAGAGAACCAAAGATGTGATTAGATTCAACTTTATTGTCATTACACAAGTACAGGTACAAGGCAACCAAATGTAGTTTAGGTCTGGCCAGAAGTAAGTGCAGGTGTTGTGCAATAAAGTATGGACAGAAGCTATCCTTAAAAAAAAAAAAAAAGTGTCAAAGTGCAGTGGAAATTGATTGCATATTACAGTTAAAGGTACGGTGCTGAATGCAAACAGTTGGCACTGCATATGACAGTCGTCAGTGCTAAGGAGCACAATCCAGTTAAGGTGGCGCAGTGCAAGATTCGCAAGTAAACAGCTGTTACTGTAAACAGCTGTGACTGCAATAAACAGACAGTGGTTGCAAATTGACATTCCAGTAGTGCAAGTGACAAAGTGAAGGCAGACGTGTGTCGGCTGGGCGAGGGGAGTCCTGGAGGATGCTGCGAGCTCGATGCAGACAGCGTTTCCTCTGGATGTGCTCGATGGCAGGTAGTGGAGTCCCTACAAGAACGGAAAATTCATCACAAACCCCCACAGTCACACATCAGCTCCGGTTCCGGGCAGTCTCACTTCACAAACCTCCAATGTGGTTTACGTCATCACCTGCACCCTCTGCCACAAACACTACGTTGGAGAAACCGGGGCATCGATAGACACCAGGCTGAAACAACACCAGAACAACAAACCGCCTGGCACAGCTACAAACAACACTGGTCACACACTTCCAGGAGCACCCCCTCACTCACCTACACACTAAAAAACGTTGCAACAACACTTACCTTGATCTCCAAATATGTGGCACCTACCTTTCCCTGCAGACACGTCATTTACACACTCGTCCATCGCCACAGAGCACCTGCAAAAGAAAAGCAAACACACAATTTCACAACGCATCCATTTGCATTCCTGCCTTTTTCACTTGCCTTCCTATTTTTGTTGACCTGGTACGCTGCTGCCACTGCCAAGGACAAGAGCAGGCTGCAGCGTGTCATCCGCACTGCAGAGAAGGTGATTGGCTGCAATCTGCCTTCCCTCGAGAACCTGCACACATATCTCCCGTCTCTCAGTTTCCCGCACATGCACACGCGCACACACACACAAACACTGTCTAGACAGTACCCATTTATCGGTAACTTTGTATACGTTTATGCTGGTGCGCAGCGCGGGAAAGGGGAATCCACTTGTTTCTCACCTAACATATCAAAGGGTTACTGTTTTGAGCATCTCTCTCTGTGTGTGTGTGTGTGTGATTTAGCAGCTCAAACAATGGTAACGATGTCCAAAAATGGCACTCACCTACACACTAAAAAACGTTGCAACACCACTTACCTTGATCTCCAAATATTTGGCACCCACCTACCTACCTACCTACCTGCAGACACTGTTAGTGTTTGAATAAATATATATATATATATATATATATATATGTGTGTGTGTGTGAACCTTTTCCTATGTGTATGTTACTTCTTGTACATCACTTACCTTGTGTATTACTTACCTGCGTTGGCGTTCATAGTTTCAGGACATCCCAACAGGTAACAACGATGACGAGGGCTCCTGGTCCTTTTTTTCAATGTGGTTCCCGTTGATTTTCTCCTGCATTCCACCCTGGAGAACCAAAGATGAGATTAGATTCAACTTTATTGTCATTACACAAGTACAGGTACAAGGCAACCAAATGTAGTTTAGGTCTGGCCAGAAGTAAGTGCAGGTGTTGTGCAATAAAGTATGGACAGAAGCTATCCTTAAAAAAAAAAAAAAAGTGTCAAAGTGCAGTGGAAATTGATTGCATATTACAGTTAGAAGTACGGTGCTGAATGCAAACAGTTGGCACTGTATATGACAGTCGTCAGTGCAAAGGAGCACAACCCAGTTAAGGTGGCGCAGTGCAAGATTCGCAAGAAAACAGCTGTTACCTGCCTTTTTCACTTGCCTTCTTATTTTTGTTGACCTGGTACGCTGCTGCTGCTGCTGCTGCTGCCACTGCCAAGGACAAGAGCAGGCTGCAGCGTGTCATCCGCACTGCAGAGAAGGTGATTGGCTGCAATCTGCCTTCCCTCGAGAACCTGCACACATATCTCCCGTCTCTCAGTTTCCCGCACATGCACACGCGCACACACACACAAACACTGTCTAGACAGTACCCATTTATCGGTAACTTTGTATACGTTTATGCTGGTGCGCAGCGCGGGAAAGGGGAATCCACTTGTTTCTCACCTAACATATCAAAGGGTTACTGTTTTGAGCATCTCTCTGTGTGTGTGTGTGTCTGTGTGTGTCTGTGTGTGTCTGTGTCTGTGTGTGTCTGTGTGTGTGTGTGTGTGTGTGTGTGTGTGTGTGTGTGTGTCTGTCTGTCTGTCTGTCTGTCTGTCTGTCTGTCTGTCTGTCTGCTGTTCAGTAAAATATCTGCATTGCTCTAAACCCTACATAGGCCTAAATGCACTAATGATGAGGGATAGTGTTTATACAATCGAGCCTTTATTCTATTGTGGGCCAATGGGCTCGCGATGTGTAAACGAGTGCCATTCAAAGGAGTGCCATGCTCGTGGGCTATCCCTTACCCCAAGCCCCAAGCCCCAAGCCCCAAGCCCCAAGCCCCAAGCCCCAAGCCCCAAGCCCCAAGCCCCAAGCCCCAAGCCCCGTCCTCAAGCTCCCATGAAAGACCGCCATGTATATTCCACTTCAGAGGGGCTTTGGGAGTCTGACAAAGAGTGGCCGTACAGGTGTGCCCCTCGGGTATTATCACGGTGAGATGAACAGTGACCAGTGCAAAAACATCACGCCACGCCTAGCGCCTTGGCCTGTCCGAGGGGGGCCAATCGGGGGACAAACGCCCACACAACGCATGCCCACGGAAAGCTGGAGGCCTGCTGAATGCAGGGAGATCGCCCGCGCGCGCCTCTCAGACTCGTAGCAAGCACGAGGGCTTCACCAGACGCCCGAGGCCACAACCGTTGACCTAGTGCTCGACTTTGACTGTCGCAGTGGCTTTTTTTGTCCACAGGGTGGCGCAAAGTTTCAAAACCCTGTAACGTCCGTGCACTGTCTTGACATTTTCTGGGCGGTGTCAAAGTGCCTCGACCAATGGGCTAGCGGTATGTAAACGAGTGCCATGCAAATGAGTGCCATGCTCGTGGGCTCTCCCTTACCTACCTACCCTACCTACCTACCTACGTATGCCCACTACCCACAGGCTGGCTAGGAGGGCTAGGCTATCCCCCCAAACCCCAATGAAACCCCAATGAAACCCCACAGCTGACCGCACTGACGTCATTTGGAGCAGAAGCTTGGATTGATTGATTGATTGATTGATTGATTGATTGATGAATTTATGGATCGACGATTGCTTCTCTTTATCACTGATCGTTTTCTTTATCATTTTTTCTCACATGTTCACACATTAGGATAAAATGAAACGGGGGTTTTGGTCTGGCTCGCCACTTGCGAACGAAATCAATGACGACCACAGAGAGTGAACGACGCGTTCGTCTTCTTCATTTGAAGCAATGCATTTTGACCAGCCGGCCGGCCGTGCGGCGCCCCCTGCGGGACTGCAGCATATTTGTTGCAATAACACAAATCCGTAACTGGAGCGCTGGCTTTTGACTGGGGGAGACGCGCAGCACGGACTCTGGACTGTGGCGCGCTGTGGGCGCAACACGACAGCGTGCAATAGCCACTCGGCAATATGTGTATATACACTTTGCTCAACAAATCCACACTCTCACGAACAGCTAAACACGACTCACACACAAATGACTGCGGGCATTCTCCACTGTACACATTGTATGTGGGTGCATGAGCTGTGTTGCGCGCACAACGTCTTCCCATGCCGCCCTCGCCCCGCTACGGAGCTATGCACAATACATCGACTTTGCTCAGTAATGACAGCCTTTTATCAACAGCTAAACGCCAACAAAAAGACACACCCGTCACAACGGGGATGAGAAGCGCATTGCCGCAGCACAGCAATAACCCCACATTAATAACAGCAATAACCCCACATTAATAACGGTGGACCCCAAATGAATAGGGATGAACGGAGCAGCTGTCAGAAGCGGGCTGCAAAATTTACTCTGAAAATTTAGCCCGCCCACCCCGCCCATGCGCCCTCTGCTCCATTTATAGAGCTCAATTGGAGGGAGGGGTTTGGCGTTTGGGGGGCTCAAAAACGTCACGACGTCACTCTGCCAAGTCATGTGACTATTTTTACACTCAACCATCGTCGCCACACAGCACCTGCTGTATCAGAACGGACACGTTACTTCAGCCCGACCCATTGTCTACCTCTACGTTCTCACCCCAGGCCAACGCCAACAGCCAAACCCTGAGCCATAACCCCAAGCTCCCCAAACCACCGACCCAATTCTAACACCAACACTGCGGGAAGGTGATGGTGTGTACCACCCCGCCCACGCAAACTCTCTGGGTGACAACTATTTTCAAGGAAGGAAGGGACAAGGGAAAGTGAAAGAGTTTTTAATTTTTTTATTTTATTTTGACTTATGTGGCACAGCACAGTATACGCTCAACCATCAGCAATCACCTATAGGGCCCAAACCCAGCACTAACCCCAAGTCCTCTACCTGTCTAACCCTAACCCCCCGCGTGCTCCCCCTCGTCCCCGATCCTGAACGCAACAAACCCCACCCCTGGCCTAACCCCAAGTCCTCTACCTGTCTAACCCTAACCCCCCGCGTGCTCCCCCTCGTCCCCGATCCTGAACGCAACAAACCCCACCCCTGGCCTAACCCCAAGTCCTCTACCTGTCTAACCCTGTGTTCTCCCCTCCTCTGGCCTAACCCCAAGTCCTCTACCTGTCTAACCCTAACCCCCCGCGTGCTCCCCCTCGTCCCCGATCCTGAACGCAACAAACCCCACCCCTGGCCTAACCCCAAGTCCTCTACCTGTCTAACCCTAACCCCCCGCGTGCTCCCCCTCGTCCCCGATCCTGAACGCAACAAACCCCACCCCTGGCCTAACCCCAAGTCCTCTACCTGTCTAACCCTGTGTTCTCCCCTCCTCTGGCCTAACCCCAAGTCCTCTTCCCTCTCTAACCCTAAACCCCCGCGTGCTCCCCCTCGTCCGCGATCCTGAACGCAACAAACCCCACCCCTGGCCTAACCCCAAGTCCTCTACCTGTCTAACCCTGTGTCCTCCCCTCCTCTGGTTCTGCAGCAATGAAACACAAAGGTGCTTCTGATAGCAAACCTTTGTGGACCGGCAGCTGCGATTTATCAGACCCCGCTTCTCCAATTCCAGCCACAGCAGGATACCTCGGGTCTCACTCTTGCGCTTGGACACAAAGTTCAAGATGGCGAAGTCTTCCTCTGACGTGTTGCCAAAGCGCCGCGCACTCCTGCTCCACCCCGGCTTCTGTCCCGACTGGCCATCCCGTCTACAAGACATTGTCGGGGTTAGACCTGAGGACGCTAGGTTAAAGGATTGGAACAGAACACAAGCCATTAGTTTACAGGGGAATGCAAAATCCTTTTACAACAGTTATGACAACGCCTTGCAACAATATCTGCATTGCCCCAAACCCTATGTAGGCCTACATGCACGCTCATGATGCACCTGCAAAAAAAACACACAATCACCGTCTACACAGTACCCATTTATCTGTAACTTTGTATACGTTTATGCTGGTGCGCAGCGCGGGAAAGGGGAATACACTTGTTTCTCACCTAACATATCAAAGGGTTACTGTTTTGAGCATCTCTCTCTGTGTGTGTGTGTCTGTGTGTGTCTGTGTGTGTCTGTGTGTGTGTGTGTGTGTGTGTGTGTGTTTAGCATTGATTTAGCAGCTCAAACAATGGTAAAGATGTCCAAAAATGGCACTCACCTACACACTAAAAAACGTTGCAACAACACTTACCTTGATCTCCAAATATTTGGCACCCACCTACCTACCTACCTGCAGACACTGTTAGTGTTTGAATAAATATATATATATATATATATATATATATATATGTGTGTGTGTGTGTGAACCTTCTCCTATGTGTATGTTACTTCTTGTACATCACTTACCTTGTGTATTACTTACCTGCGTTGGCGTTCATAGTTTCAGGACATCCCAACAGGTAACAACGATGACGAGGGCTCCTGGTCCTTTTTTAAAATGTGGTTCCCGTTGATTTTCTTCTGCATTCCAACCTAGAGAACCAAAGATGTGATTAGATTCAACTTTATTGTCATTACACAAGTACAGGTACAAGGCAACCAAATGTAGTTTAGGTCTGGCCAGAAGTAAGTGCAGGTGTTGTGCAATAAAGTATGGACAGAAGCTATCCTTAAAAAAAAAAAAAAAGTGTCAAAGTGCAGTGGAAATTGATTGCATATTACAGTTAAAGGTACGGTGCTGAATGCAAACAGTTGGCACTGCATATGACAGTCGTCAGTGCTAAGGAGCACAATCCAGTTAAGGTGGCGCAGTGCAAGATTCGCAAGTAAACAGCTGTTACTGTAAACAGCTGTGACTGCAATAAACAGACAGTGGTTGCAAATTGACATTCCAGTAGTGCAAGTGACAAAGTGAAGGCAGACGTGTGTCGGCTGGGCGAGGGGAGTCCTGGAGGATGCTGCGAGCTCGATGCAGACAGCGTTTCCTCTGGATGTGCTCGATGGCAGGTAGTGGAGTCCCTACAAGAACGGAAAATTCATCACAAACCCCCACAGTCACACATCAGCTCCGGTTCCGGGCAGTCTCACTTCACAAACCTCCAATGTGGTTTACGTCATCACCTGCACCCTCTGCCACAAACACTACGTTGGAGAAACCGGGGCATCGATAGACACCAGGCTGAAACAACACCAGAACAACAAACCGCCTGGCACAGCTACAAACAACACTGGTCACACACTTCCAGGAGCACCCCCTCACTCACCTACACACTAAAAAACGTTGCAACAACACTTACCTTGATCTCCAAATATGTGGCACCTACCTTTCCCTGCAGACACGTGATTTACACACTCGTCCATCGCCACAGAGCACCTGCAAAAGAAAAGCAAACACACAATTTCACAACGCATCCATTTGCATTCCTGCCTTTTTCACTTGCCTTCCTATTTTTGTTGACCTGGTACGCTGCTGCCACTGCCAAGGACAAGAGCAGGCTGCAGCGTGTCATCCGCACTGCAGAGAAGGTGATTGGCTGCAATCTGCCTTCCCTCGAGAACCTGCACACATATCTCCCGTCTCTCAGTTTCCCGCACATGCACACGCGCACACACACACAAACACTGTCTAGACAGTACCCATTTATCGGTAACTTTGTATACGTTTATGCTGGTGCGCAGCGCGGGAAAGGGGAATCCACTTGTTTCTCACCTAACATATCAAAGGGTTACTGTTTTGAGCATCTCTCTCTGTGTGTGTGTGTGTGTGATTTAGCAGCTCAAACAATGGTAACGATGTCCAAAAATGGCACTCACCTACACACTAAAAAACGTTGCAACACCACTTACCTTGATCTCCAAATATTTGGCACCCACCTACCTACCTACCTACCTGCAGACACTGTTAGTGTTTGAATAAATATATATATATATATATATATATATATGTGTGTGTGTGTGAACCTTTTCCTATGTGTATGTTACTTCTTGTACATCACTTACCTTGTGTATTACTTACCTGCGTTGGCGTTCATAGTTTCAGGACATCCCAACAGGTAACAACGATGACGAGGGCTCCTGGTCCTTTTTTTCAATGTGGTTCCCGTTGATTTTCTCCTGCATTCCACCCTGGAGAACCAAAGATGAGATTAGATTCAACTTTATTGTCATTACACAAGTACAGGTACAAGGCAACCAAATGTAGTTTAGGTCTGGCCAGAAGTAAGTGCAGGTGTTGTGCAATAAAGTATGGACAGAAGCTATCCTTAAAAAAAAAAAAAAAGTGTCAAAGTGCAGTGGAAATTGATTGCATATTACAGTTAGAAGTACGGTGCTGAATGCAAACAGTTGGCACTGTATATGACAGTCGTCAGTGCAAAGGAGCACAACCCAGTTAAGGTGGCGCAGTGCAAGATTCGCAAGAAAACAGCTGTTACCTGCCTTTTTCACTTGCCTTCTTATTTTTGTTGACCTGGTACGCTGCTGCTGCTGCTGCTGCTGCCACTGCCAAGGACAAGAGCAGGCTGCAGCGTGTCATCCGCACTGCAGAGAAGGTGATTGGCTGCAATCTGCCTTCCCTCGAGAACCTGCACACATATCTCCCGTCTCTCAGTTTCCCGCACATGCACACGCGCACACACACACAAACACTGTCTAGACAGTACCCATTTATCGGTAACTTTGTATACGTTTATGCTGGTGCGCAGCGCGGGAAAGGGGAATCCACTTGTTTCTCACCTAACATATCAAAGGGTTACTGTTTTGAGCATCTCTCTGTGTGTGTGTGTGTCTGTGTGTGTCTGTGTGTGTCTGTGTCTGTGTGTGTCTGTGTGTGTGTGTGTGTGTGTGTGTGTGTGTGTGTGTCTGTCTGTCTGTCTGTCTGTCTGTCTGTCTGTCTGTCTGCTGTTCAGTAAAATATCTGCATTGCTCTAAACCCTACATAGGCCTAAATGCACTAATGATGAGGGATAGTGTTTATACAATCGAGCCTTTATTCTATTGTGGGCCAATGGGCTCGCGATGTGTAAACGAGTGCCATTCAAAGGAGTGCCATGCTCGTGGGCTATCCCTTACCCCAAGCCCCAAGCCCCAAGCCCCAAGCCCCAAGCCCCAAGCCCCAAGCCCCAAGCCCCAAGCCCCGTCCTCAAGCTCCCATGAAAGACCGCCATGTATATTCCACTTCAGAGGGGCTTTGGGAGTCTGACAAAGAGTGGCCGTACAGGTGTGCCCCTCGGGTATTATCACGGTGAGATGAACAGTGACCAGTGCAAAAACATCACGCCACGCCTAGCGCCTTGGCCTGTCCGAGGGGGGCCAATCGGGGGACAAACGCCCACACAACGCATGCCCACGGAAAGCTGGAGGCCTGCTGAATGCAGGGAGATCGCCCGCGCGCGCCTCTCAGACTCGTAGCAAGCACGAGGGCTTCACCAGACGCCCGAGGCCACAACCGTTGACCTAGTGCTCGACTTTGACTGTCGCAGTGGCTTTTTTTGTCCACAGGGTGGCGCAAAGTTTCAAAACCCTGTAACGTCCGTGCACTGTCTTGACATTTTCTGGGCGGTGTCAAAGTGCCTCGACCAATGGGCTAGCGGTATGTAAACGAGTGCCATGCAAATGAGTGCCATGCTCGTGGGCTCTCCCTTACCTACCTACCCTACCTACCTACCTACGTATGCCCACTACCCACAGGCTGGCTAGGAGGGCTAGGCTATCCCCCCAAACCCCAATGAAACCCCAATGAAACCCCACAGCTGACCGCACTGACGTCATTTGGAGCAGAAGCTTGGATTGATTGATTGATTGATTGATTGATTGATTGATTGATGAATTTATGGATCGACGATTGCTTCTCTTTATCACTGATCGTTTTCTTTATCATTTTTTCTCACATGTTCACACATTAGGATAAAATGAAACGGGGGTTTTGGTCTGGCTCGCCACTTGCGAACGAAATCAATGACGACCACAGAGAGTGAACGACGCGTTCGTCTTCTTCATTTGAAGCAATGCATTTTGACCAGCCGGCCGGCCGTGCGGCGCCCCCTGCGGGACTGCAGCATATTTGTTGCAATAACACAAATCCGTAACTGGAGCGCTGGCTTTTGACTGGGGGAGACGCGCAGCACGGACTCTGGACTGTGGCGCGCTGTGGGCGCAACACGACAGCGTGCAATAGCCACTCGGCAATATGTGTATATACACTTTGCTCAACAAATCCACACTCTCACGAACAGCTAAACACGACTCACACACAAATGACTGCGGGCATTCTCCACTGTACACATTGTATGTGGGTGCATGAGCTGTGTTGCGCGCACAACGTCTTCCCATGCCGCCCTCGCCCCGCTACGGAGCTATGCACAATACATCGACTTTGCTCAGTAATGACAGCCTTTTATCAACAGCTAAACGCCAACAAAAAGACACACCCGTCACAACGGGGATGAGAAGCGCATTGCCGCAGCACAGCAATAACCCCACATTAATAACAGCAATAACCCCACATTAATAACGGTGGACCCCAAATGAATAGGGATGAACGGAGCAGCTGTCAGAAGCGGGCTGCAAAATTTACTCTGAAAATTTAGCCCGCCCACCCGCCCATGCGCCCTCTGCTCCATTTATAGAGCTCAATTGGAGGGAGGGGTTTGGCGTTTGGGGGGCTCAAAAACGTCACGACGTCACTCTGCCAAGTCATGTGACTATTTTTACACTCAACCATCGTCGCCACACAGCACCTGCTGTATCAGAACGGACACGTTACTTCAGCCCGACCCATTGTCTACCTCTACGTTCTCACCCCAGGCCAACGCCAACAGCCAAACCCTGAGCCATAACCCCAAGCTCCCCAAACCACCGACCCAATTCTAACACCAACACTGCGGGAAGGTGATGGTGTGTACCACCCCGCCCACGCAAACTCTCTGGGTGACAACTATTTTCAAGGAAGGAAGGGACAAGGGAAAGTGAAAGAGTTTTTAATTTTTTTATTTTATTTTGACTTATGTGGCACAGCACAGTATACGCTCAACCATCAGCAATCACCTATAGGGCCCAAACCCAGCACTAACCCCAAGTCCTCTACCTGTCTAACCCTAACCCCCCGCGTGCTCCCCCTCGTCCCCGATCCTGAACGCAACAAACCCCACCCCTGGCCTAACCCCAAGTCCTCTACCTGTCTAACCCTAACCCCCCGCGTGCTCCCCCTCGTCCCCGATCCTGAACGCAACAAACCCCACCCCTGGCCTAACCCCAAGTCCTCTACCTGTCTAACCCTGTGTTCTCCCCTCCTCTGGCCTAACCCCAAGTCCTCTACCTGTCTAACCCTAACCCCCCGCGTGCTCCCCCTCGTCCCCGATCCTGAACGCAACAAACCCCACCCCTGGCCTAACCCCAAGTCCTCTACCTGTCTAACCCTAACCCCCCGCGTGCTCCCCCTCGTCCCCGATCCTGAACGCAACAAACCCCACCCCTGGCCTAACCCCAAGTCCTCTACCTGTCTAACCCTGTGTTCTCCCCTCCTCTGGCCTAACCCCAAGTCCTCTTCCCTCTCTAACCCTAAACCCCCGCGTGCTCCCCCTCGTCCGCGATCCTGAACGCAACAAACCCCACCCCTGGCCTAACCCCAAGTCCTCTACCTGTCTAACCCTGTGTCCTCCCCTCCTCTGGTTCTGCAGCAATGAAACACAAAGGTGCTTCTGATAGCAAACCTTTGTGGACCGGCAGCTGCGATTTATCAGACCCCGCTTCTCCAATTCCAGCCACAGCAGGATACCTCGGGTCTCACTCTTGCGCTTGGACACAAAGTTCAAGATGGCGAAGTCTTCCTCTGACGTGTTGCCAAAGCGCCGCGCACTCCTGCTCCACCCCGGCTTCTGTCCCGACTGGCCATCCCGTCTACAAGACATTGTCGGGGTTAGACCTGAGGACGCTAGGTTAAAGGATTGGAACAGAACACAAGCCATTAGTTTACAGGGGAATGCAAAATCCTTTTACAACAGTTATGACAACGCCTTGCAACAATATCTGCATTGCCCCAAACCCTATGTAGGCCTACATGCACGCTCATGATGCACCTGCAAAAAAAACACACAATCACCGTCTACACAGTACCCATTTATCTGTAACTTTGTATACGTTTATGCTGGTGCGCAGCGCGGGAAAGGGGAATACACTTGTTTCTCACCTAACATATCAAAGGGTTACTGTTTTGAGCATCTCTCTCTGTGTGTGTGTGTCTGTGTGTGTCTGTGTGTGTCTGTGTGTGTGTGTGTGTGTGTGTGTGTGTTTAGCATTGATTTAGCAGCTCAAACAATGGTAAAGATGTCCAAAAATGGCACTCACCTACACACTAAAAAACGTTGCAACAACACTTACCTTGATCTCCAAATATTTGGCACCCACCTACCTACCTACCTGCAGACACTGTTAGTGTTTGAATAAATATATATATATATATATATATATATATATATGTGTGTGTGTGTGTGAACCTTCTCCTATGTGTATGTTACTTCTTGTACATCACTTACCTTGTGTATTACTTACCTGCGTTGGCGTTCATAGTTTCAGGACATCCCAACAGGTAACAACGATGACGAGGGCTCCTGGTCCTTTTTTAAAATGTGGTTCCCGTTGATTTTCTTCTGCATTCCAACCTAGAGAACCAAAGATGTGATTAGATTCAACTTTATTGTCATTACACAAGTACAGGTACAAGGCAACCAAATGTAGTTTAGGTCTGGCCAGAAGTAAGTGCAGGTGTTGTGCAATAAAGTATGGACAGAAGCTATCCTTAAAAAAAAAAAAAAGTGTCAAAGTGCAGTGGAAATTGATTGCATATTACAGTTAAAGGTACGGTGCTGAATGCAAACAGTTGGCACTGCATATGACAGTCGTCAGTGCTAAGGAGCACAATCCAGTTAAGGTGGCGCAGTGCAAGATTCGCAAGTAAACAGCTGTTACTGTAAACAGCTGTGACTGCAATAAACAGACAGTGGTTGCAAATTGACATTCCAGTAGTGCAAGTGACAAAGTGAAGGCAGACGTGTGTCGGCTGGGCGAGGGGAGTCCTGGAGGATGCTGCGAGCTCGATGCAGACAGCGTTTCCTCTGGATGTGCTCGATGGCAGGTAGTGGAGTCCCTACAAGAACGGAAAATTCATCACAAACCCCCACAGTCACACATCAGCTCCGGTTCCGGGCAGTCTCACTTCACAAACCTCCAATGTGGTTTACGTCATCACCTGCACCCTCTGCCACAAACACTACGTTGGAGAAACCGGGGCATCGATAGACACCAGGCTGAAACAACACCAGAACAACAAACCGCCTGGCACAGCTACAAACAACACTGGTCACACACTTCCAGGAGCACCCCCTCACTCACCTACACACTAAAAAACGTTGCAACAACACTTACCTTGATCTCCAAATATGTGGCACCTACCTTTCCCTGCAGACACGTGATTTACACACTCGTCCATCGCCACAGAGCACCTGCAAAAGAAAAGCAAACACACAATTTCACAACGCATCCATTTGCATTCCTGCCTTTTTCACTTGCCTTCCTATTTTTGTTGACCTGGTACGCTGCTGCCACTGCCAAGGACAAGAGCAGGCTGCAGCGTGTCATCCGCACTGCAGAGAAGGTGATTGGCTGCAATCTGCCTTCCCTCGAGAACCTGCACACATATCTCCCGTCTCTCAGTTTCCCGCACATGCACACGCGCACACACACACAAACACTGTCTAGACAGTACCCATTTATCGGTAACTTTGTATACGTTTATGCTGGTGCGCAGCGCGGGAAAGGGGAATCCACTTGTTTCTCACCTAACATATCAAAGGGTTACTGTTTTGAGCATCTCTCTCTGTGTGTGTGTGTGTGTGTGTGTGTGTGTGTGTCTCTGTGTGTCTGTGTGTGTCTGTGTGTGTCTGTGTGTGTGTCTGTGTGTGTCTGTGTGTGTCTGTGTGTGTCTGTGTGTGTGTGTGTGTGTGTGTGTGTGTTTAGCATTGATTTAGCAGCTCAAACAATGGTAACGATGTCCAAAAATGGCACTCACCTACACACTAAAAAACGTTGCAACACCACTTACCTTGATCTCCAAATATTTGGCACCCACCTACCTACCTACCTACCTGCAGACACTGTTAGTGTTTGAATAAATATATATATATATATATATATATATGTGTGTGTGTGTGAACCTTTTCCTATGTGTATGTTACTTCTTGTACATCACTTACCTTGTGTATTACTTACCTGCGTTGGCGTTCATAGTTTCAGGACATCCCAACAGGTAACAACGATGACGAGGGCTCCTGGTCCTTTTTTTCAATGTGGTTCCCGTTGATTTTCTCCTGCATTCCACCCTGGAGAACCAAAGATGAGATTAGATTCAACTTTATTGTCATTACACAAGTACAGGTACAAGGCAACCAAATGTAGTTTAGGTCTGGCCAGAAGTAAGTGCAGGTGTTGTGCAATAAAGTATGGACAGAAGCTATCCTTAAAAAAAAAAAAAAGTGTCAAAGTGCAGTGGAAATTGATTGCATATTACAGTTAGAAGTACGGTGCTGAATGCAAACAGTTGGCACTGTATATGACAGTCGTCAGTGCAAAGGAGCACAACCCAGTTAAGGTGGCGCAGTGCAAGATTCGCAAGAAAACAGCTGTTACCTGCCTTTTTCACTTGCCTTCTTATTTTTGTTGACCTGGTACGCTGCTGCTGCTGCTGCTGCTGCCACTGCCAAGGACAAGAGCAGGCTGCAGCGTGTCATCCGCACTGCAGAGAAGGTGATTGGCTGCAATCTGCCTTCCCTCGAGAACCTGCACACATATCTCCCGTCTCTCAGTTTCCCGCACATGCACACGCGCACACACACACAAACACTGTCTAGACAGTACCCATTTATCGGTAACTTTGTATACGTTTATGCTGGTGCGCAGCGCGGGAAAGGGGAATCCACTTGTTTCTCACCTAACATATCAAAGGGTTACTGTTTTGAGCATCTCTCTGTGTGTGTGTGTGTCTGTGTGTGTCTGTGTGTGTCTGTGTCTGTGTGTGTCTGTGTGTGTGTGTGTGTGTGTGTGTGTGTGTGTCTGTCTGTCTGTCTGTCTGTCTGTCTGTCTGTCTGTCTGTCTGTCTGTCTGTCTGTCTGCTGTTCAGTAAAATATCTGCATTGCTCTAAACCCTACATAGGCCTACATGCACTAATGATGAGGGATAGTGTTTATACAATCGAGCCTTTATTCTATTGTGGGCCAATGGGCTCGCGATGTGTAAACGAGTGCCATTCAAAGGAGTGCCATGCTCGTGGGCTATCCCTTACCCCAAGCCCCAAGCCCCAAGCCCCAAGCCCCAAGCCCCAAGCCCCAAGCCCCAAGCCCCAAGCCCCAAGCCCCAAGCCCCGTCCTCAAGCTCCCATGAAAGACCGCCATGTATATTCCACTTCAGAGGGGCTTTGGGAGTCTGACAAAGAGTGGCCGTACAGGTGTGCCCCTCGGGTATTATCACGGTGAGATGAACAGTGACCAGTGCAAAAACATCACGCCACGCCTAGCGCCTTGGCCTGTCCGAGGGGGGCCAATCGGGGGACAAACGCCCACACAACGCATGCCCACGGAAAGCTGGAGGCCTGCTGAATGCAGGGAGATCGCCCGCGCGCGCCTCTCAGACTCGTAGCAAGCACGAGGGCTTCACCAGACGCCCGAGGCCACAACCGTTGACCTAGTGCTCGACTTTGACTGTCGCAGTGGCTTTTTTTGTCCACAGGGTGGCGCAAAGTTTCAAAACCCTGTAACGTCCGTGCACTGTCTTGACATTTTCTGGGCGGTGTCAAAGTGCCTCGACCAATGGGCTAGCGGTATGTAAACGAGTGCCATGCAAATGAGTGCCATGCTCGTGGGCTCTCCCTTACCTACCTACCCTACCTACCTACCTACGTATGCCCACTACCCACAGGCTGGCTAGGAGGGCTAGGCTATCCCCCCAAACCCCAATGAAACCCCAATGAAACCCCACAGCTGACCGCACTGACGTCATTTGGAGCAGAAGCTTGGATTGATTGATTGATTGATTGATTGATTGATGAATTTATGGATCGACGATTGCTTCTCTTTATCACTGATCGTTTTCTTTATCATTTTTTCTCACATGTTCACACATTAGGATAAAATGAAACGGGGGTTTTGGTCTGGCTCGCCACTTGCGAACGAAATCAATGACGACCACAGAGAGTGAACGACGCGTTCGTCTTCTTCATTTGAAGCAATGCATTTTGACCAGCCGGCCGGCCGTGCGGCGCCCCCTGCGGGACTGCAGCATATTTGTTGCAATAACACAAATCCGTAACTGGAGCGCTGGCTTTTGACTGGGGGAGACGCGCAGCACGGACTCTGGACTGTGGCGCGCTGTGGGCGCAACACGACAGCGTGCAATAGCCACTCGGCAATATGTGTATATACACTTTGCTCAACAAATCCACACTCTCACGAACAGCTAAACACGACTCACACACAAATGACTGCGGGCATTCTCCACTGTACACATTGTATGTGGGTGCATGAGCTGTGTTGCGCGCACAACGTCTTCCCATGCCGCCCTCGCCCCGCTACGGAGCTATGCACAATACATCGACTTTGCTCAGTAATGACAGCCTTTTATCAACAGCTAAACGCCAACAAAAAGACACACCCGTCACAACGGGGATGAGAAGCGCATTGCCGCAGCACAGCAATAACCCCACATTAATAACAGCAATAACCCCACATTAATAACGGTGGACCCCAAATGAATAGGGATGAACGGAGCAGCTGTCAGAAGCGGGCTGCAAAATTTACTCTGAAAATTTAGCCCGCCCACCCGCCCATGCGCCCTCTGCTCCATTTATAGAGCTCAATTGGAGGGAGGGGTTTGGCGTTTGGGGGGCTCAAAAACGTCACGACGTCACTCTGCCAAGTCATGTGACTATTTTTACACTCAACCATCGTCGCCACACAGCACCTGCTGTATCAGAACGGACACGTTACTTCAGCCCGACCCATTGTCTACCTCTACGTTCTCACCCCAGGCCAACGCCAACAGCCAAACCCTGAGCCATAACCCCAAGCTCCCCAAACCACCGACCCAATTCTAACACCAACACTGCGGGAAGGTGATGGTGTGTACCACCCCGCCCACGCAAACTCTCTGGGTGACAACTATTTTCAAGGAAGGAAGGGACAAGGGAAAGTGAAAGAGTTTTTAATTTTTTTATTTTATTTTGACTTATGTGGCACAGCACAGTATACGCTCAACCATCAGCAATCACCTATAGGGCCCAAACCCAGCACTAACCCCAAGTCCTCTACCTGTCTAACCCTAACCCCCCGCGTGCTCCCCCTCGTCCCCGATCCTGAACGCAACAAACCCCACCCCTGGCCTAACCCCAAGTCCTCTACCTGTCTAACCCTAACCCCCCGCGTGCTCCCCCTCGTCCCCGATCCTGAACGCAACAAACCCCACCCCTGGCCTAACCCCAAGTCCTCTACCTGTCTAACCCTGTGTTCTCCCCTCCTCTGGCCTAACCCCAAGTCCTCTACCTGTCTAACCCTAACCCCCCGCGTGCTCCCCCTCGTCCCCGATCCTGAACGCAACAAACCCCACCCCTGGCCTAACCCCAAGTCCTCTACCTGTCTAACCCTAACCCCCCGCGTGCTCCCCCTCGTCCCCGATCCTGAACGCAACAAACCCCACCCCTGGCCTAACCCCAAGTCCTCTACCTGTCTAACCCTGTGTTCTCCCCTCCTCTGGCCTAACCCCAAGTCCTCTTCCCTCTCTAACCCTAAACCCCCGCGTGCTCCCCCTCGTCCGCGATCCTGAACGCAACAAACCCCACCCCTGGCCTAACCCCAAGTCCTCTACCTGTCTAACCCTGTGTCCTCCCCTCCTCTGGTTCTGCAGCAATGAAACACAAAGGTGCTTCTGATAGCAAACCTTTGTGGACCGGCAGCTGCGATTTATCAGACCCCGCTTCTCCAATTCCAGCCACAGCAGGATACCTCGGGTCTCACTCTTGCGCTTGGACACAAAGTTCAAGATGGCGAAGTCTTCCTCTGACGTGTTGCCAAAGCGCCGCGCACTCCTGCTCCACCCCGGCTTCTGTCCCGACTGGCCATCCCGTCTACAAGACATTGTCGGGGTTAGACCTGAGGACGCTAGGTTAAAGGATTGGAACAGAACACAAGCCATTAGTTTACAGGGGAATGCAAAATCCTTTTACAACAGTTATGACAACGCCTTGCAACAATATCTGCATTGCCCCAAACCCTATGTAGGCCTACATGCACGCTCATGATGCACCTGCAAAAAAAACACACAATCACCGTCTACACAGTACCCATTTATCTGTAACTTTGTATACGTTTATGCTGGTGCGCAGCGCGGGAAAGGGGAATACACTTGTTTCTCACCTAACATATCAAAGGGTTACTGTTTTGAGCATCTCTCTCTGTGTGTGTGTGTCTGTGTGTGTCTGTGTGTGTCTGTGTGTGTGTGTGTGTGTGTGTGTGTGTTTAGCATTGATTTAGCAGCTCAAACAATGGTAAAGATGTCCAAAAATGGCACTCACCTACACACTAAAAAACGTTGCAACAACACTTACCTTGATCTCCAAATATTTGGCACCCACCTACCTACCTACCTGCAGACACTGTTAGTGTTTGAATAAATATATATATATATATATATATATATATATATGTGTGTGTGTGTGTGAACCTTCTCCTATGTGTATGTTACTTCTTGTACATCACTTACCTTGTGTATTACTTACCTGCGTTGGCGTTCATAGTTTCAGGACATCCCAACAGGTAACAACGATGACGAGGGCTCCTGGTCCTTTTTTAAAATGTGGTTCCCGTTGATTTTCTTCTGCATTCCAACCTAGAGAACCAAAGATGTGATTAGATTCAACTTTATTGTCATTACACAAGTACAGGTACAAGGCAACCAAATGTAGTTTAGGTCTGGCCAGAAGTAAGTGCAGGTGTTGTGCAATAAAGTATGGACAGAAGCTATCCTTAAAAAAAAAAAAAAAGTGTCAAAGTGCAGTGGAAATTGATTGCATATTACAGTTAAAGGTACGGTGCTGAATGCAAACAGTTGGCACTGCATATGACAGTCGTCAGTGCTAAGGAGCACAATCCAGTTAAGGTGGCGCAGTGCAAGATTCGCAAGTAAACAGCTGTTACTGTAAACAGCTGTGACTGCAATAAACAGACAGTGGTTGCAAATTGACATTCCAGTAGTGCAAGTGACAAAGTGAAGGCAGACGTGTGTCGGCTGGGCGAGGGGAGTCCTGGAGGATGCTGCGAGCTCGATGCAGACAGCGTTTCCTCTGGATGTGCTCGATGGCAGGTAGTGGAGTCCCTACAAGAACGGAAAATTCATCACAAACCCCCACAGTCACACATCAGCTCCGGTTCCGGGCAGTCTCACTTCACAAACCTCCAATGTGGTTTACGTCATCACCTGCACCCTCTGCCACAAACACTACGTTGGAGAAACCGGGGCATCGATAGACACCAGGCTGAAACAACACCAGAACAACAAACCGCCTGGCACAGCTACAAACAACACTGGTCACACACTTCCAGGAGCACCCCCTCACTCACCTACACACTAAAAAACGTTGCAACAACACTTACCTTGATCTCCAAATATGTGGCACCTACCTTTCCCTGCAGACACGTGATTTACACACTCGTCCATCGCCACAGAGCACCTGCAAAAGAAAAGCAAACACACAATTTCACAACGCATCCATTTGCATTCCTGCCTTTTTCACTTGCCTTCCTATTTTTGTTGACCTGGTACGCTGCTGCCACTGCCAAGGACAAGAGCAGGCTGCAGCGTGTCATCCGCACTGCAGAGAAGGTGATTGGCTGCAATCTGCCTTCCCTCGAGAACCTGCACACATATCTCCCGTCTCTCAGTTTCCCGCACATGCACACGCGCACACACACACAAACACTGTCTAGACAGTACCCATTTATCGGTAACTTTGTATACGTTTATGCTGGTGCGCAGCGCGGGAAAGGGGAATCCACTTGTTTCTCACCTAACATATCAAAGGGTTACTGTTTTGAGCATCTCTCTCTGTGTGTGTGTGTGTGTGTGTGTGTGTGTGTGTCTCTGTGTGTCTGTGTGTGTCTGTGTGTGTCTGTGTGTGTGTCTGTGTGTGTCTGTGTGTGTCTGTGTGTGTCTGTGTGTGTGTGTGTGTGTGTGTGTGTGTTTAGCATTGATTTAGCAGCTCAAACAATGGTAACGATGTCCAAAAATGGCACTCACCTACACACTAAAAAACGTTGCAACACCACTTACCTTGATCTCCAAATATTTGGCACCCACCTACCTACCTACCTACCTGCAGACACTGTTAGTGTTTGAATAAATATATATATATATATATATATATATGTGTGTGTGTGTGAACCTTTTCCTATGTGTATGTTACTTCTTGTACATCACTTACCTTGTGTATTACTTACCTGCGTTGGCGTTCATAGTTTCAGGACATCCCAACAGGTAACAACGATGACGAGGGCTCCTGGTCCTTTTTTTCAATGTGGTTCCCGTTGATTTTCTCCTGCATTCCACCCTGGAGAACCAAAGATGAGATTAGATTCAACTTTATTGTCATTACACAAGTACAGGTACAAGGCAACCAAATGTAGTTTAGGTCTGGCCAGAAGTAAGTGCAGGTGTTGTGCAATAAAGTATGGACAGAAGCTATCCTTAAAAAAAAAAAAAAGTGTCAAAGTGCAGTGGAAATTGATTGCATATTACAGTTAGAAGTACGGTGCTGAATGCAAACAGTTGGCACTGTATATGACAGTCGTCAGTGCAAAGGAGCACAACCCAGTTAAGGTGGCGCAGTGCAAGATTCGCAAGAAAACAGCTGTTACCTGCCTTTTTCACTTGCCTTCTTATTTTTGTTGACCTGGTACGCTGCTGCTGCTGCTGCTGCTGCCACTGCCAAGGACAAGAGCAGGCTGCAGCGTGTCATCCGCACTGCAGAGAAGGTGATTGGCTGCAATCTGCCTTCCCTCGAGAACCTGCACACATATCTCCCGTCTCTCAGTTTCCCGCACATGCACACGCGCACACACACACAAACACTGTCTAGACAGTACCCATTTATCGGTAACTTTGTATACGTTTATGCTGGTGCGCAGCGCGGGAAAGGGGAATCCACTTGTTTCTCACCTAACATATCAAAGGGTTACTGTTTTGAGCATCTCTCTGTGTGTGTGTGTGTCTGTGTGTGTCTGTGTGTGTCTGTGTCTGTGTGTGTCTGTGTGTGTGTGTGTGTGTGTGTGTGTGTGTGTCTGTCTGTCTGTCTGTCTGTCTGTCTGTCTGTCTGTCTGTCTGTCTGTCTGTCTGTCTGCTGTTCAGTAAAATATCTGCATTGCTCTAAACCCTACATAGGCCTACATGCACTAATGATGAGGGATAGTGTTTATACAATCGAGCCTTTATTCTATTGTGGGCCAATGGGCTCGCGATGTGTAAACGAGTGCCATTCAAAGGAGTGCCATGCTCGTGGGCTATCCCTTACCCCAAGCCCCAAGCCCCAAGCCCCAAGCCCCAAGCCCCAAGCCCCAAGCCCCAAGCCCCAAGCCCCAAGCCCCAAGCCCCGTCCTCAAGCTCCCATGAAAGACCGCCATGTATATTCCACTTCAGAGGGGCTTTGGGAGTCTGACAAAGAGTGGCCGTACAGGTGTGCCCCTCGGGTATTATCACGGTGAGATGAACAGTGACCAGTGCAAAAACATCACGCCACGCCTAGCGCCTTGGCCTGTCCGAGGGGGGCCAATCGGGGGACAAACGCCCACACAACGCATGCCCACGGAAAGCTGGAGGCCTGCTGAATGCAGGGAGATCGCCCGCGCGCGCCTCTCAGACTCGTAGCAAGCACGAGGGCTTCACCAGACGCCCGAGGCCACAACCGTTGACCTAGTGCTCGACTTTGACTGTCGCAGTGGCTTTTTTTGTCCACAGGGTGGCGCAAAGTTTCAAAACCCTGTAACGTCCGTGCACTGTCTTGACATTTTCTGGGCGGTGTCAAAGTGCCTCGACCAATGGGCTAGCGGTATGTAAACGAGTGCCATGCAAATGAGTGCCATGCTCGTGGGCTCTCCCTTACCTACCTACCCTACCTACCTACCTACGTATGCCCACTACCCACAGGCTGGCTAGGAGGGCTAGGCTATCCCCCCAAACCCCAATGAAACCCCAATGAAACCCCACAGCTGACCGCACTGACGTCATTTGGAGCAGAAGCTTGGATTGATTGATTGATTGATTGATTGATTGATGAATTTATGGATCGACGATTGCTTCTCTTTATCACTGATCGTTTTCTTTATCATTTTTTCTCACATGTTCACACATTAGGATAAAATGAAACGGGGGTTTTGGTCTGGCTCGCCACTTGCGAACGAAATCAATGACGACCACAGAGAGTGAACGACGCGTTCGTCTTCTTCATTTGAAGCAATGCATTTTGACCAGCCGGCCGGCCGTGCGGCGCCCCCTGCGGGACTGCAGCATATTTGTTGCAATAACACAAATCCGTAACTGGAGCGCTGGCTTTTGACTGGGGGAGACGCGCAGCACGGACTCTGGACTGTGGCGCGCTGTGGGCGCAACACGACAGCGTGCAATAGCCACTCGGCAATATGTGTATATACACTTTGCTCAACAAATCCACACTCTCACGAACAGCTAAACACGACTCACACACAAATGACTGCGGGCATTCTCCACTGTACACATTGTATGTGGGTGCATGAGCTGTGTTGCGCGCACAACGTCTTCCCATGCCGCCCTCGCCCCGCTACGGAGCTATGCACAATACATCGACTTTGCTCAGTAATGACAGCCTTTTATCAACAGCTAAACGCCAACAAAAAGACACACCCGTCACAACGGGGATGAGAAGCGCATTGCCGCAGCACAGCAATAACCCCACATTAATAACAGCAATAACCCCACATTAATAACGGTGGACCCCAAATGAATAGGGATGAACGGAGCAGCTGTCAGAAGCGGGCTGCAAAATTTACTCTGAAAATTTAGCCCGCCCACCCCGCCCATGCGCCCTCTGCTCCATTTATAGAGCTCAATTGGAGGGAGGGGTTTGGCGTTTGGGGGGCTCAAAAACGTCACGACGTCACTCTGCCAAGTCATGTGACTATTTTTACACTCAACCATCGTCGCCACACAGCACCTGCTGTATCAGAACGGACACGTTACTTCAGCCCGACCCATTGTCTACCTCTACGTTCTCACCCCAGGCCAACGCCAACAGCCAAACCCTGAGCCATAACCCCAAGCTCCCCAAACCACCGACCCAATTCTAACACCAACACTGCGGGAAGGTGATGGTGTGTACCACCCCGCCCACGCAAACTCTCTGGGTGACAACTATTTTCAAGGAAGGAAGGGACAAGGGAAAGTGAAAGAGTTTTTAATTTTTTAATTTTATTTTGACTTATGTGGCACAGCACAGTATACGCTCAACCATCAGCAATCACCTATAGGGCCCAAACCCAGCACTAACCCCAAATCCTCTACCTGTCTAACCCTAACCCCCCGCGTGCTCCCCCTCGTCCCCGATCCTGAACGCAACAAACCCCACCCCTGGCCTAACCCCAAGTCCTCTACCTGTCTAACCCTAACCCCCCGCGTACTCCCCCTCGTCCCCGATCCTGAACGCAACAAACCCCACCCCTGGCCTAACCCCAAGTCCTCTACCTGTCTAACCCTGTGTTCTCCCCTCCTCTGGCCTAACCCCAAGTCCTCTTCCCTCTCTAACCCTAAACCCCCGCGTGCTCCCCCTCGTCCGCGATCCTGAACGCAACAAACCCCACCCCTGGCCTAACCCCAAGTCCTCTACCTGTCTAACCCTGTGTCCTCCCCTCCTCTGGCCTAACCCCAAGTCCTCTACCTGTCTAACCCTAAACCCCCGCGTGCTCCCCCTCGTCCCCGATCCTGAACGCAACAAACCCCACCCCTGGCCTAACCCCAAGTCCTCTACCTGTCTAACCCTGTGTTCTCCCCTCCTCTGGCCTAACCCCAAGTCCTCTTCCCTCTCTAACCCTAAACCCCCGCGTGCTCCCCCTCGTCCGCGATCCTGAACGCAACAAACCCCACCCCTGGCCTAACCCCAAGTCCTCTACCTGTCTAACCCTGTGTCCTCCCCTCCTCTGGTTCTGCAGCAATGAAACACAAAGGTGCTTCTGATAGCAAACCTTTGTGGACCGGCAGCTGCGATTTATCAGACCCCGCTTCTCCAATTCCAGCCACAGCAGGATACCTCGGGTCTCACTCTTGCGCTTGGACACAAAGTTCAAGATGGCGAAGTCTTCCTCTGACGTGTTGCCAAAGCGCCGCGCACTCCTGCTCCACCCCGGCTTCTGTCCCGACTGGCCATCCCGTCTACAAGACATTGTCGGGGTTAGACCTGAGGACGCTAGGTTAAAGGATTGGAACAGAACACAAGCCATTAGTTTACAGGGGAATGCAAAATCCTTTTACAACAGTTATGACAACACAATTTATGCTCATACCCATCACATTGACTAGAGGCTCTGCCCTTACTATTTGTGCTCTTACACTGCCATCTAGTGGGCACTTTACCGAACTGGGCAAAAAACACTTGATCCATTGTATACATTCATTCATTTAGAAGACGCCTTTATCCAAAGCGACTTCCAAGAGAGAGCGTTACAAAGTGCATAGGTCACTGATAATAACAACAAGAGAGCCCCAAAACATTGCGAGTAGCCCAAAACATGAAGCACATATTGTAAACAACATTATGACTTAGTGATTTGCAAAACCACTGTGTGTAGTATTTCGCCAATAGTGTGAAGCTGAGAATGTGCTTATAGTTGTGAAGATCTGGTCTGCTGTTTTGCTCATTGAGGATTCGGACGCTGTGGCGCGCTATGGCGAGCAGTGGCGCACTGAGGCGCGCGGTCTCTTCCGACACAACCATGCGCAAGAGCATCTCAACGACACTTTGCCAACACATTACGTGACTTAGGTCTTCCTCCAGCCTCGCCAGTTTTTAAAAGACCACTCATGTCACATATGTCCGTTGTGCTTGAATGCAATCCAATGAGCTCTGACTTTGACTCTGACGTAACAGAGCGCGTGCTTTTACATCGGGGAGTTGTGCCACTGGGTGGCTTTGGCACAATCTAAACATCCAAACACAACCCATGTGTTTATATGTTACAGGAAACACAACCCATGTGTTTATATGTTACAGGAAACACAACGCATGTGTTTGGATGATTCCGGTTTTGTATTCATTCCAATGTCACCGTGACCCGGATAACGTACCATAACCAGCCATATATATCGAGCCCAAACAGTTTGACATTGTGGCCGGGGGGGGGCAGTTGTATGTCTCGTATCGTGGGTGTGAATGTATATATATGTAAAGCCACAATCCATGAAATGAACCCCTATGAATTGACTCCCCCCTGGCCACTTTTATTGGAGGAGGTCATTTGGTCATGGCTGTAAATATGGTAGAGGAGACCCGATATCCAGACACTAATGAATGACGAACGGAGCAGCTGTCAAAAGGCTGCTCCAAAATGTACTCTGAAAAAGAGCGCTGGCTAGTACTTGTGAATGGAATCAATAACGATGTGTTCTTCTCAATCGAGATAGCCCAGATGGAATGACAAACTTGTAACCCATTCAAATTTAAATTGGCCCATCAAGCAGCTTCGTGCAGTCAAGGCTCCAGTATATGGGTGAATTCAGGTGGGCTATATTGGGACATCGGGTCATTTGGGACAGCATAAGGAAAAGGCATTTCACTTTTGCCTTGGACTGCAGCATATTTGTTGCAATAACACGAATCCGTAACACGAGCGCTGGCTATTACGCGCGGGAGAGAAGCGTTGTCATTTGGTTATTGTCTCGCGAACCACTTATCAATGTGCAATCAATATGTTCTTGTCAATCGAGATAGCCCAGATGGAATGACAAACTCGCACCCATCGGCCGTGGGAGGGAATTGTAACCCATTCAAATTTAAATTGGCCCATCAAGCAGCTTCGTGCAGTCAAGGCTCCAGTATATGGGTGAATTCAGGTGGGCTATATTGGGACATCGGGTCATTTGGGACAGCATAAGGAAAAGGCATTTCACTTTTGCCTTGGACTGCAGCATATTTGTTGCAATAACACGAATCCGTAACACGAGCGCTGGCTATTACGCGCGGGAGAGAAGCGTTGTCATTTGGTTATTGTCTCGCGAACCACTTATGAATGCGCAATCAATAACGATGTGTTCTTCTCACTCGTCTAGCAGGGCCTATAACCCATTCAAATTTGAATTGGCCCATCAAGCTTCAGTATAGGCTACATTAATCTACACCCATGAGTCTGTGTCCCAAATGTGTTACCAGACATACTGTCCCAAATTACCAAACAAGTTGCTGAAAATTCGTTTTTTTGTCAGCTCCACTAAAATAGTGAGCCATGCATTTCTAAAATATTATGAAGACTTATTTTTTACACTTAAATAATGTGGATACCTTGAGGAATTCAGAAATGTCTCATTTATTGGGTTATGTTTGGAACTTGAAGAAAATCTTAAACTCAGCAGATTGAATTACAAAAGAAAATCTCCCAATATAGCCTGTATACCTGAATTCACCCTAGAGGATGTGTGAAGTAGAAAAAACACAAAGTGTGTAGAACGATAACTTTTATTTTTCACTGAAACATTCCCAGAGAAGATTAGAAAAATATATTCAGAAAATAAACAACTATAAACAACTTTAAACATATGATTTGAACAAGCCATGGCCCTCTTCTGACTTCCAAACTCAGTTCAAAGCCATTCCAAATCCAGTCCTTCCCCAGAAAAAGATGTTTTCTTTATTCCGTAGTCGTACATCAGTTCCTCGTTGACCTTTATGTCTCTTGCCGCAAAGAACAGGATGGTGTTTGTAGAGGTGCCCCCCGACTCGACCTTAAAATGTCTCGGTTTGAGATTCGCTTGTTTGGCAGAGTGGTTGATCAGCCTACCAAAAATGGTCATGTCAGGGTGACATAGGCAGCTGTTGGCGCGTGCATCGATACACTTTCCAACGCCTTTGTCCTTGAAGAAGAAAAGGTATCCCATTTCACCAGAAGGAGTGCTGCGTTGAATGGACTCGCCCTCGTCTTTTGAAATCACTCTGCCATGATAGTCACAAACAATTTCGTTCTTCAGGAAGCGTCTGGTCGTAAACACCCCCTGTCCTTTTCCTTGAACCGGCAAGGGCACCAGTCCGGTCCACTTCTGTGACCTGGCCAGGATTTGGATGGCCTCGTTGTTCGCCGCGTCGGAAACGCTTTCGAGGGGCTTCCATTGCGCCAGGATGTCTTTGGCGTCTGGACAGTTGGTGTTCCAGCCTTGCGCGCTCATCCAGGCCTGGAGCCTACTCTCTGTGGGCTGGCGCCGGGAGAATGTAGCTGTGAAAAGTCAATAAACAAACAAAAGAATGAGTTTATCTCGAGTACATTGTGCTATTTGGTTAGTCAGAACAAAAAGAGCCAACAAGATGCCAGCATCACTGTTAAACTAGTCTGTGAAACTGCAAACTTTTAAATATGGAATGGATTACTTACACAACACATGTTTTGCGCGCATGTTCATCTGGTCTGCGCGCCACTTGTCGTAGCAGATGCGGTCATGTTGCCCGGTGAGGTGTGCGCGCTGTTGTGTCGGTGGCAGGCTACCGTGCAGGGTCACCGGGAAGGACGCAGTCAGCAAGGCAAATATGGCTTGCTCCTCAGCTTTAGCCGAACTAGTGGACGCAAGTCGAGGCCGTTTTGCAGGCGTTTCTAGCGGGTCAGAGCTATGAAATAAAGAAACAAATATTGACATACAAATATATGAGAATGTGTACATTTTTTTAAGCAATTCTAAACTATGAAGGTTTAAAAGGGATGTTGTAGGAATAAGCTTACTTGGGATCAGACGCCAACTGTTTCAACAGTTTCGCTCCTTCGGCAAAGAAATCAAACTTTGCCGTCTGCCAACTCTGTTGAGCCACTGGGTCGCCGTGTGACAGGTAGCTTGCCAGGTGCGACTGCCTTTGAGTGCCCATGTTCTGGGCGGTGGCCGTCTGAAACGCCCGTCTGGCCATCTTACCGGTGACCTTTGGACAATGATACCTTGAAGACGTCACAAACAAATGATTAGTTGTGTACCACGACAACATTCTAAACTGTTTATGAAAAGGAAAACATGTCATAGTTCATTGTAGGGCCATAAACGTTTCACTCACTGTTTGTGGAATCTGTTCAAGTACTCTGGATGGTTCACGACAGGTCTTCCAGCTGGGGCGATGAAAAAATGGGGGAAGTCCTCTACTCCGACTTGAGAGGGCCTTAAAAAGTCAGGCCTGACTTGCTCAAAGTACATGGAGAACCACTGTGAACACATTAAAAGGGCATTATTAAAAAACGTTTCGTACACATTATGCTCCCAAAGATGAAATCTCAATTGTTATCATTAGAGCTATACATGTATTTCTACGTATTCGGTTTTACTCACAGAATCCTCTTCTTCGTCCAGGCAAAAAAACACATCTGGTGTAGCTGCTGTCTCGTGTTCCCGGATACCAGTCACCGACACTTGGCTACCATCAAAGGAGACTGAACTTCTTTCCAGCCACTCCTTGACCTTAGAACAAATTCGATTTGATTTAGTCGCAGCATTTAGAGTTTACATGGTATATACAGATTACGAATAAATAGCCATGAAATAGACAAGGGCACTTACCGTCATTTTTTCCAGAATGCTCGGCCGCAAAAGATGTTTCAGGAGCAAGACAGCCATGATGTAGTTCAGAAATAGAGCTCCATCTATTTTGGAAATGGCCTTCGCATGCTTGACTTTCGAGACGACGGCCAGAAAGTCCATCTTTGCTGCCCTCAAGAGTAAAAGGCACTCGTGTGGGTGTTGAACCTGGGGGATCTGGGGCCTAAAGAAGGACACACACAGGACAAATTGTTCGTTTAAAAAACTGAAACATTCAACTCGCACCATATAAATATATACACACACGATAGAGTTCACGACGACGACAACAAAAAAAACAAACAAAAAACGTGAATAAGTACATACGGTTGAGAGGGCGCGCTTGAACCGGCGTCTTCCTGGGAGCCCGTGGCCGAGGGGACGTTGGTAACCCAAATGCCTCGGTTCTTCATCTCGCCAATTAGACTGGCAACCCGTGAGTCCTCGCCGACAATTTCTTTCAGGGTAGAGTAGTCCCAAACGCTAGCTTTGGACGCGAGTCTGGAGAAAGTCCTCTTGGCTTCGTCGACCACGTCCTTGATTTCATCTGCAGTGGAATTCTTCATACACCTTCTCCTAAGGTGCACCGAAAGGGATGGCTGGACGGTGAAGCAGAACTTGCACACCAGCACATTTCTGTTCCTGAAAGAAAGACATGAAAATACAAACACGTGTTATAGGTTGCAAACATACCGTTGAATTACTTAGGTTAATGAAACAAAATGTAGAACTTTCACTAGGCCCATAGCTGTTCTGTATTTGTTGTAGGCTATGTTCAAGGGTTATTCGTCATTTTAGTCACACTTTATAACACAGTTTATAACAGCGTTCAAATGGGTCTGTCTCTCGCAACTGTTCCGAAAATATCGGACGCATTCAAACTTACCCAGAAGAAGACATTTTCAATGTTTTGCTTGAATAAAGGCCTAATTCAATGCAGTCAGGGAAGCCGTGCGGGGTCCGATGGATGGGGAGCTGTTCAAAGTGAGCAGCCTTGAATGTTGACGAGGCCCTCATATGGGTCTGATTCTTCGAAGTGGGCGTGGCCTACATGGCCTGGTGAACATACCTGGCAGGTATGTTGATCAGAAGTGTGGACATTATACTTTGCATTGAAAGTTTGCAGGGACGTAGGTATGCGTAATCGTTCCTGTTCTATTGAAATAATTGTTCAATAATACACAAGTAAATAATCTATTCTCGTGCACCATAATAACAACAACGAGTATTGCTCAATTTAGACGTTTTTTTTATATATATATATATATATATATATATATATATATATTTTTTTTTTTGTTTTAAGTTTTTCGATTTGACCGACTCATGTTTTCGATAGTAGGCTAGATGAGTTATGGAACATTCCTTGGCAGTTACAGAAAATGGAATTTACATCATCAATTCTTAATCATTTCAAATAAGCCCTTCAAAAATGTAGGCTAGTGACAAACCACTAACAAAACACAATTGTAATTAGAGCCGGCAAAATCATTTGGACAAACAAAACAAGGCCAGTCCGACCCGTACAAATTCAAATTTCTTGAACACGAAGCACATCTTGTGAACACCATTGTTACTACTTGGTGATTTGCGGAAACCCTGTGCGTAGCCTCGTATTTTGCAAGTATAGTGTGAAGCTGTGAGTATGTGCCCATTGTGAAGACTTTTCGTTTGTTTTAATGTTGTTATTTCCCAGACTTTGTACAGCCTACTAACTGCGGCCCCATGATCGTCCATTCAGACTGGCCAACATTAAAGACCCCCTATCATTCACGCGGTTGGGTGGAAGACGATGGGGCCCCTTACTAATCGTTACTATAAATAATTCACTCGTGGCGATCAGAGTATTTTACCTTTGGTTGAGTTTTTTTTCTTCTCCCTTTTTCTATCACAATGTGGACCCTCCTGTTGTCCTCAAATTTACTAACATCGATCGTCCTGGGGGTTAATTTAAGCCCAGCTATACTTCGACCCCATGCATCAGATGTGTACCCAGAGTTTTTGTTTTGTTTGTGTTAGGTGCTTTTGTTTGTTTGTGTGGCTAATCGTTACCATGAATTATTCACACATGTGGCGATCAGAGTACCCTATTGGGAGAGCGTTTTTCCTGAAATATGTTTGGAACGTGTGGAATTACATTAGCATGGTCTTGTTTGAAATCTATTCATCTCTTTTTGTCTTGTGCCTCGTCTAATGGCCAGTTGCGTTCTTTGAGGGCTTTCCTAATACGCTGGAAAATAGGTGGAATATCGAATGAGTGATTGGCATTTGCTTGTCACGAATGGCATCTAAACTCTGAATGGTGGCTCAACACTCAAGAAATTAACCCTTTTTGCAACAGCTAAACTTGACCACTGGGAAAACTGATGTCCGAGCATTCCAATCAATGTAAAGAAAACACAGTCTCGTGGCAATAACATTTATATGGCACTCGTGACATTACAACATCGGAACAGGAAAGAAGATAAAACATTGGAATCACACATACACACAATAAAATAGGCCGAACAAGGCAGTGTCACTGTTCTTGTGTCCGATCCGCTAGGTCTGCCGCTTGATCGAGGGACTTGCGTCTTCGAAGAGTGTTTTTTATTTTCTCCATGACGTAGCTCAAGAAGGTGGTGCGGCAATTCTCCGGGGCCCAGGGATGTACAGGCCAAACTTTGTGCCTTTCGCCTCTGTATATAATGGCACTGGCCTTGTTTTCCAAACCGACGGTGTCTGAAAAGCAAGAGGTCACATAATACACATCAGACGTGTGTGTGTGAGTGTGTGTGCATTGGTTGAGTGGGGCTGTTTTCTACGTGTGCCATTATGCCTGGTATAGTACAAAGACAGCAAAGCTTTCTCACCCTTGATGTCTAGCTCCTTCATCGACAACGCAAAGAATGCCAGTTGGACCTCGGAGAGCAACTCTCTGCCACTAATTGTAGCCGGCTTGTGGTCGAGCACACACTTCCCCAAGCCCGCCTCAAAGTCTGCGTAGGTCCGGACCAGATGCACCTCTGCTTCAGTTTCCTCCGGGGCAGATGTCGGAGGTTGGTGGCAGGGCGCACGACGTTTGGGCCTGGAGGCCATCGGCGAACCGGGTGTCTTCGGGGTAGAGCAGGTCGGTTTCCCCGGCCAAAAGTCTGGCGCCCGGTCACCGGAGATTGGTGGTGCCTCTCTGTCGGGGCTGGAGGCGGCAGGTTCCTCTGACTCCGCGCGCTGCGGCTTGCTCCCATTGGCCCGCTCCGCTGCGGACAGTCTTCTTTCTAGTGCGCCCATGTGCCGTAGCATCTTGGCCTCCACCTCTGCGCACCGGGCAGCCGCCTCAGCCATCACCCTCCTCTGCACCTGCTCGAGTTCATGGGCAAGCCTGCCACACTCTGCCTTCAGCTCCTTCACCGTCTGCCCAACTGCACCTTTTAGGGCGTCGACCTTTGTGTCGAGCACTTCCAACTCCGACAGGGCCATTTCTTCGTTGCTCATCCTTGCACACAAAAAAAAAAACAGACAGGTGATGATTGTTGTTGTCATTGACTAGCGTACAGTTACAGTTACTGATGGCCATTCGTAGTCTCTAAGAGTAACACCCTTCAAGCGGCCTGGCCAGAAACGGACCACGGAGTCACACACTGCTAGAAAGGCCTTGAAAAACCCCCACATGACATTTACATTTATGCATTTAGCAGACGCCTTTATCCAAAGCTTTACAAAGGAGCACAGGTCACTGATCATAACAACGAGGTAGTCCCAAACATTACAAGCAGCCAAAACATGAAGCATACATTGTGAAGAAAAAAAACTTACTTTTGTAATTGACAACAGTTTCACCTTGTCGTTGCTGTCGTCGGTCAGTCGGTATGAACAGAAGACAAATACCACCTATGGTTGTTAAGTTTTGGCCTGATTCTATTGGTGTAAAAGCTAACAAGGGTTAATTGGAGTTGACTCCCCTTTTCACGTTGTTGTGCTGTTACCAGGCAAATAAGTTTTGGCCTGCTATCTAACTGGTCTAGGGTCAAATTGGAGTTAACTCCCATTTCCACGTTGTTGTGCTGTTTCCAAGTAGATTCTAACATCGAAACAAGTCTACGTTGGCCCCCTAATGTTTGTGTATGTGAGTCTGGAAACAAACAAAATGTTGTCTGGAGGACATTTAAGAATGGTTTTCGATCAATATTTATTCTAGATTCTCCGTGACCAGGATTACTTAACGTCATCGTCCATACATGTAGAGCCAAATAGTAATCTGCTCTTACACTGCCATCTAGTGGGCACCTTAGCGAACTGGGCAAAAACACTGTTGGAATACATTGCATAAAAACACTGTGTGTAGTATTTGGCATATATTGTTTCAATCCTTTCCTGCAGCCATTATGATGTCTCTCTCTCTCTCAGTGTGTGTGTGTGTGTGTGTGTGTGTGTGTGTGTGTGTGTGTGGGGTGGTCTTGCACAATGACATCCTGCACATTGCAATGTTGTATCGTTCTCTTGCACTATCTGTTTATTTGAGGTTATATTGTCAATTATGACTACTTATATTTTATTTTATTCCCCTTGGTATTAGCTAGACCCCCCTTAGTATTAGCTAGACTTTTCTCCTTTTGTATAGTTAGTCCACATATTTAAGTTTTCAATATTCCTATATGTTAAATGTATGCACCTCCCTGCCAAAGTCAATTCCTTACAGACCAAAACCCAGAATGAGTCAAGAAAACACTGTCTCAAAAACAATAGCATCCTTTATATAAACAACTCAAAACAACACCAACAGAACAGAAGATAAAAATAATTTGGATGGAAACCATTGCTATGGACGCGCCAGGTCTTCCATATAGGACTGCCTCAGCTTTTCCAGCAACGCTCGCTTGGCCACTGTCTTCAGGTGTGTCCTGATTTTGTCCATGACGTAGCCCAAAAAGGTTTGGCTGCAATTGGGCGGCGCCCAGGGCTGATCAGGCCAAACTCCGTGGACGGCGCCCAGGCAGATGACTTGCACGGCCTTGTGCTCCAAATCGACGGCATCTGAAAAAACAAGAGTCAGAGAGAACAGAGGTATCAGATGTCTGTGCCTTTGTCGAGTGTTACAAACTATACGCATATTCCCCCGTTACTCACTCACCTGTTATTTTAAAGTGGTCCAGCGACATAAGGAGGTGCGCCAGCTGGAGTTCGGTGAGCAACTCTCCTTTGTCGACCACGGGCGGCCTGTAGTCCAAAACCCGAACCCTGGTGGCTGGGTCCAAGTCCTCGTAGGAGAGGACCACGCGACGCTTCTTGGGCTCGGCGGCACCCTCCGTTAGTCCGTCCTGGGGAGACGAGGGTCGCTTGCGCTGGGGACTTCCGTGCCTGGAGTCTGTCTGCGACGCTGGGGCACCGTGCATTGGTCCGTCCTGGGGAGACGAGGGTCGCTTGGGCTGGGGACTTCCATGCCTGGAGTCTCTCTGCGGCACCGCGGGTGGCGAGTGGCGAGGGCTTGGCGTCCGGTCGACGGGGTCCGCCACCTGGACAGGGCTGGGAGCGCCCCGCTGGGCCATGGCATCCTCTGCCCGCCTGGCCCTTCGAAGGCGCACGGCCGTCACCTCCAGTTCCGCTGCCGACAGTCTGCTTTCCAGGGTGGCCAAATGCTCCAGCATCCTGGCTTCCACCTGGTCACAGCAGGCCTTTGTCTCCGACGCCATTCTGCGCTGTGCCTGCACCAGGCCGTCTTCGAGCCGCGCGCACTCGGCCTTCAGCTCCCCGACCCTCTGGCTCACGGCACTTTGGAGAGCCTCCATTTGCATTTCGATGCTCATCTGCCAAAAACACAGACAGGTGACAAAGGGAGTTATATGCAGAGAAAAGCAGTGTGTGTGGGGGGGGGGGGGGTGCGTGCGTGCGTGCGTGCGTGCGTGCGTGCGTGCGTGCGTTCGTTCCCTACACGACTAGGCCATGTCCCCAAAGCGGATAGGCCATTTTGAGAGGCCTATAGCCAGATAAAACATTTGTACACGTTTAGCAATGTACACGGTTGGGCCATAAAGTGCCAGATTCGTTTAGTATTCATTAAGTCGGTTTGGTGAAGGAGGCTATGCCCATCCGTGTGTATATAGTTAGCCTATAGTAGATTAAGAATACGTCGACCAAAACTGGCTAAGGCAACATTGGGCGCTTTGCTCGGGACGAACAAACGTTTTATTAAGCCCCTATACACGGCAAAGTTGAAACTCGTCACCACATGAACTAAGCGCATAGCACGATGATAGGAGACCGACACAACACGGACCACCGAGTCACACACTGCTAGAAAGGCATTGAAACACTTACTTTTGTAATCGACAGCAGTTTACACTTCTTCTCCGCAGTTTAACCTCGTCGCTCCTGTCGGTCAATTGGTAAGGAACAGAAGACAAATGCCCATCTATGACTCTTGTGTTATGGCCTGCTTCTTATAGGTCTAAAAGCTAACAAGGGCCTGTCTTACTGACCAATTGGAGTTCGATCCGCTTCTACGTTGTTGTGCTGTTACCAGGTAGATTTTAACATTCATGTTTCAATTGAAACAAGTCTATACGTTGTGTTCAGAAATTGTATTATTAAATTTACATGTATTCATTTAGCCGACGCTTTTATCCACAGCGACTTCCAAGAGAGAGCTTTACAAAGTTCATAGGTCACTGATAATAACAACAAGATCTGAATATATCAACAACAACAAAAAATATATATATATGAAAAATCAACTGAACAGCCGGCAGTGCAGCGGCCCCTGCCGGACTGCAGCATATTTGTTGCAATAGCACGAATCCGTAACAGATCCTCTCATTTAGAAAATACTTTTTTTTTTCTTTTTTTTTGCCGGAAGTGCTTGTCAACCTTTTATTCTTATTGAATTGAACATGTTTCAACATGTTTGCCAATTGACGTCGTGACGTCTTTCCATTTCCATTAGAAGCGCCATTTCGGATGACGGCGAGTGAGGCCGCGCACACTCAGGTAATTTCTCCAGGTTCAATAACAACAGATCTATGTACTTTGTGTCATTTTTGCAAGTTCATTTGTGACATTTGTAAAGTAGGGTTTCATTCTAGCTATATTTCATGTTAACTATTAATATGGTGTTTGCTAAAGGCTAACCACACGACGCGTGTAAGCTTTGCCAAAACTGTACTGCGCATTGCTGTAATTCAGACGCCATTGTTGAACTGTAGTAGCCAATATCAATTTGTAGCTAGTGAACACCAACCCTTACGTAGCCTACCATAACCATACCAATATTCTGGTTATCAGTCGTGCAGAGGTCTTGAAGGCTGGTCCTCAGGGTTGAAGACCTCTGAGTTAATGTATTAATCTGTGTCAGCTCAAAGAATGGTAATGATGTCCAAAAATGGCACTCACCCTACACACTAAAAAACGTTGCAACAACACTTACCTTGATCTCCAAATATTTGGCACCTACCTACCTGCAGACACGTGGAATTACACACTCATCCATCGCCACAGAGCACCTGCAAAAAAACAAACAAACACATGAACCATAACAATATGCTGGTTATCAATCGTGCAGAGGTCTTGAAGGCTGGTCCTCAGGGTTGAAGTTAATGTTAATGTATTAATCTCTGAGTTAATGTATTAATCTGTGTCTTTGCTCCAGATAGGCATACGTACGTCAACATGACCGGTTCGAGACACCAAGCTCCGCTCAAAGTAAGCACACAAACCTCTGCATTTCTACCCTCTCCACAATGAAATACCAAAGCATGATGTAATGTTTTCTCTTTCTTTTCGTTTTTCTTCTCAGGTGAGACCCACAGCCGCACTTGGCTCCCTTCTGAGGCACGCGGGTGCAAATAAGAATGTGTACACCAGGAAGGAGGTAGATTTAGTTTATTTTTCCATTTGGCACAAGTAGAGGTACAGGTGTTAGAATGCTTTAGTTGTCCCTGCTCCTCTTTGATAGTTTCCCAGCAGCGTGTCCAAACAAATGACAAACATTTGGTCCTCACTCCAGCCTCTGCGCTGCAGTCTAGGGCAGTGGTTCTCATCCCTGGTCCTCGGGACCCCCTGCCCTGCATGTTTTAGACGTTTCCCTCCTCAAACACACCTGATTCAAATGAATGGCTCGTTAACAGGCCCATTTATTTGAATCAGGTGTGTTGGAGCAGGGAAACATCTCAAACATGCAGGGCAGGGGGTCCCGAGGACCAGCGTTGAGAACCACTGGTTTAGGGCAACAGGGTTCAGGCCGGCTCTGACCATTTATGTCCCCGCAGGTGATCTTCTACCTTGGCCGGTACATCTTTCAGAACAAGCTGTACGACCAGAAGCAGCAGCACATTGTCAACCTAGGCAGTGATCCTCTGGGGGCCGCGCTGGGGATCGACACGTTCTCTGTGAAGGAGCCACTGTAAGGAACACACATTGCTCTCACACCAACACACAGACGTACACACACACGCGCACGCACACGTCTCAAGGGATTTCCATGGAGAGGAAGCAGCTGCCTAATGCCCCTTGGGAAGTGTGTGTGATTTATTTTGAAATGTGTGTAGACCATGTGCAGACAGCCAGCATCTGTATTGTAACCCCAGGTATGTGTGTGTGTGTGTGTGTGTCCAAGACGTTTCCTCTCCAGGCTGAGCCAAAAACTCATTCCCGTGTTAAACCCAGGTAAGCAGTATAGGATGACATTCACTGGAATGCAGTGCCAGAGATGCCCATCTCAGAAAGTGTATCGAGCAGGATCTGGTGGTTGACCGTGTCGAATGCTGCAGATAGGTACAGCAAAATGGTCACAGATGACCTTGAAGCAGCTCTGGCAGACTGGAGGGAATAGTGACTGACAGGAGGTGGGGCGAGGAGAAAGGATGAGGTCACGAGGTCAGAGATCTCTGCCTCGGACAGAGGAGAGAAAGAGTTTAGACGTGTAGTTGGGTCAGTCCTAGAGGAGGGAGTGTGAGTAGGAAAGAGGGGTTCATGGAACTGACTGCTAACATCAAATACTTTCTTTTCAACAAAGGAGGGGAATCCACCGGCTATTGGGGAGGAAAGAGGCCAGGTTCGGCCAAAGAGGAAGAGGAGGAACGTTGCGTCCACGGCACCACTGTGAGTCCTGCCCTTTTAACCCCAGAGCCTTGCGTCCATGGATACATGTTGACATCTCAGTACACAGTTTGTAAGTCACTTTGGAGAATGTGTGTTCTCTTTCTCTCCTTGATTCACCTGTACTGTCCAGCCATACACAAATGCCATCAAACACACGCATATAATGCGTTGGATGGCATTTATGTATGGCTGGACAGTACAGATATAGCTGCCACCAAAACAGTACTAATTCCACAAATGATGCACATGGGACATGGCACAAAGGTGATAACTCAGTTTGGAGACTATTGTGTGTGTGTGTGTGTGTTTCTGCAGGCCGACCTACCCGCCAGCTTCCTGGACCCTTGCTTCATCTGCCAGAGCCGGCCCAAGAACGGATGCATCGTGCACGGGCCCACCATCCACCTCATTTCCTGCTATCAATGCGCTCGCAAGCTGCAGAGGGGCAACAAACAGTGTCCAGTGTGCAGGGAGCCCATGGAGGCTGTGCTGCTCCTGATTGTCTCGTAGTGCCATGTTAGTGTTTGAATAAATATATACATATGTGTGAACCTTCTCCTATGTGTATGTTACTTCTTGTACATCACTTACCTTGTGTATTACTTACCTGCGTTGGCGTTCATAGTTTCAGGACATCCCAACAGGTAACAACGATGACGAGGGCTCCTGGTCCTTTTTTAAAATGTGGTTCCCGTTGATTTTCTTCTGCATTCCAACCTAGAGAACCAAAGATGTGATTAGATTCAACTTTATTGTCATTACACAAGTACAGGTACAAGGCAACCAAATGTAGTTTAGGTCTGGCCAGAAGTAAGTGCAGGTGTTGTGCAATAAAGTATGGACAGAAGCTATCCTTAAAAAAAAAAAAAAAGTGTCAAAGTGCAGTGGAAATTGATTGCATATTACAGTTAAAGGTACGGTGCTGAATGCAAACAGTTGGCACTGCATATGACAGTCGTCAGTGCTAAGGAGCACAATCCAGTTAAGGTGGCGCAGTGCAAGATTCGCAAGTAAACAGCTGTTACTGTAAACAGCTGTGACTGCAATAAACAGACAGTGGTTGCAAATTGACATTCCAGTAGTGCAAGTGACAAAGTGAAGGCAGACGTGTGTCGGCTGGGCGAGGGGAGTCCTGGAGGATGCTGCGAGCTCGATGCAGACAGCGTTTCCTCTGGATGTGCTCGATGGCAGGTAGTGGAGTCCCTACAAGAACGGAAAATTCATCACAAACCCCCACAGTCACACATCAGCTCCGGTTCCGGGCAGTCTCACTTCACAAACCTCCAATGTGGTTTACGTCATCACCTGCACCCTCTGCCACAAACACTACGTTGGAGAAACCGGGGCATCGATAGACACCAGGCTGAAACAACACCAGAACAACAAACCGCCTGGCACAGCTACAAACAACACTGGTCACACACTTCCAGGAGCACCCCCTCACTCACCTACACACTAAAAAACGTTGCAACAACACTTACCTTGATCTCCAAATATGTGGCACCTACCTTTCCCTGCAGACACGTGATTTACACACTCGTCCATCGCCACAGAGCACCTGCAAAAGAAAAGCAAACACACAATTTCACAACGCATCCATTTGCATTCCTGCCTTTTTCACTTGCCTTCCTATTTTTGTTGACCTGGTACGCTGCTGCCACTGCCAAGGACAAGAGCAGGCTGCAGCGTGTCATCCGCACTGCAGAGAAGGTGATTGGCTGCAATCTGCCTTCCCTCGAGAACCTGCACACATATCTCCCGTCTCTCAGTTTCCCGCACATGCACACGCGCACACACACACAAACACTGTCTAGACAGTACCCATTTATCGGTAACTTTGTATACGTTTATGCTGGTGCGCAGCGCGGGAAAGGGGAATCCACTTGTTTCTCACCTAACATATCAAAGGGTTACTGTTTTGAGCATCTCTCTCTGTGTGTGTGTGTGTGTGTGTGTGTGTGTGTGTCTCTGTGTGTCTGTGTGTGTCTGTGTGTGTCTGTGTGTGTGTCTGTGTGTGTCTGTGTGTGTCTGTGTGTGTCTGTGTGTGTGTGTGTGTGTGTGTGTGTGTTTAGCATTGATTTAGCAGCTCAAACAATGGTAACGATGTCCAAAAATGGCACTCACCTACACACTAAAAAACGTTGCAACACCACTTACCTTGATCTCCAAATATTTGGCACCCACCTACCTACCTACCTACCTGCAGACACTGTTAGTGTTTGAATAAATATATATATATATATATATATATATGTGTGTGTGAACCTTTTCCTATGTGTATGTTACTTCTTGTACATCACTTACCTTGTGTATTACTTACCTGCGTTGGCGTTCATAGTTTCAGGACATCCCAACAGGTAACAACGATGACGAGGGCTCCTGGTCCTTTTTTTCAATGTGGTTCCCGTTGATTTTCTCCTGCATTCCACCCTGGAGAACCAAAGATGAGATTAGATTCAACTTTATTGTCATTACACAAGTACAGGTACAAGGCAACCAAATGTAGTTTAGGTCTGGCCAGAAGTAAGTGCAGGTGTTGTGCAATAAAGTATGGACAGAAGCTATCCTTAAAAAAAAAAAAAAAGTGTCAAAGTGCAGTGGAAATTGATTGCATATTACAGTTAGAAGTACGGTGCTGAATGCAAACAGTTGGCACTGTATATGACAGTCGTCAGTGCAAAGGAGCACAACCCAGTTAAGGTGGCGCAGTGCAAGATTCGCAAGAAAACAGCTGTTACCTGCCTTTTTCACTTGCCTTCTTATTTTTGTTGACCTGGTACGCTGCTGCTGCTGCTGCTGCTGCCACTGCCAAGGACAAGAGCAGGCTGCAGCGTGTCATCCGCACTGCAGAGAAGGTGATTGGCTGCAATCTGCCTTCCCTCGAGAACCTGCACACATATCTCCCGTCTCTCAGTTTCCCGCACATGCACACGCGCACACACACACAAACACTGTCTAGACAGTACCCATTTATCGGTAACTTTGTATACGTTTATGCTGGTGCGCAGCGCGGGAAAGGGGAATCCACTTGTTTCTCACCTAACATATCAAAGGGTTACTGTTTTGAGCATCTCTCTGTGTGTGTGTGTGTCTGTGTGTGTCTGTGTGTGTCTGTGTCTGTGTGTGTCTGTGTGTGTGTGTGTGTGTGTGTGTGTGTGTGTGTGTCTGTCTGTCTGTCTGTCTGTCTGTCTGTCTGTCTGTCTGTCTGTCTGCTGTTCAGTAAAATATCTGCATTGCTCTAAACCCTACATAGGCCTACATGCACTAATGATGAGGGATAGTGTTTATACAATCGAGCCTTTATTCTATTGTGGGCCAATGGGCTCGCGATGTGTAAACGAGTGCCATTCAAAGGAGTGCCATGCTCGTGGGCTATCCCTTACCCCAAGCCCCAAGCCCCAAGCCCCAAGCCCCAAGCCCCAAGCCCCAAGCCCCAAGCCCCAAGCCCCAAGCCCCAAGCCCCGTCCTCAAGCTCCCATGAAAGACCGCCATGTATATTCCACTTCAGAGGGGCTTTGGGAGTCTGACAAAGAGTGGCCGTACAGGTGTGCCCCTCGGGTATTATCACGGTGAGATGAACAGTGACCAGTGCAAAAACATCACGCCACGCCTAGCGCCTTGGCCTGTCCGAGGGGGGCCAATCGGGGGACAAACGCCCACACAACGCATGCCCACGGAAAGCTGGAGGCCTGCTGAATGCAGGGAGATCGCCCGCGCGCGCCTCTCAGACTCGTAGCAAGCACGAGGGCTTCACCAGACGCCCGAGGCCACAACCGTTGACCTAGTGCTCGACTTTGACTGTCGCAGTGGCTTTTTTTGTCCACAGGGTGGCGCAAAGTTTCAAAACCCTGTAACGTCCGTGCACTGTCTTGACATTTTCTGGGCGGTGTCAAAGTGCCTCGACCAATGGGCTAGCGGTATGTAAACGAGTGCCATGCAAATGAGTGCCATGCTCGTGGGCTCTCCCTTACCTACCTACCCTACCTACCTACCTACGTATGCCCACTACCCACAGGCTGGCTAGGAGGGCTAGGCTATCCCCCCAAACCCCAATGAAACCCCAATGAAACCCCACAGCTGACCGCACTGACGTCATTTGGAGCAGAAGCTTGGATTGATTGATTGATTGATTGATTGATTGATTGATTGATGAATTTATGGATCGACGATTGCTTCTCTTTATCACTGATCGTTTTCTTTATCATTTTTTCTCACATGTTCACACATTAGGATAAAATGAAACGGGGGTTTTGGTCTGGCTCGCCACTTGCGAACGAAATCAATGACGACCACAGAGAGTGAACGACGCGTTCGTCTTCTTCATTTGAAGCAATGCATTTTGACCAGCCGGCCGGCCGTGCGGCGCCCCCTGCGGGACTGCAGCATATTTGTTGCAATAACACAAATCCGTAACTGGAGCGCTGGCTTTTGACTGGGGGAGACGCGCAGCACGGACTCTGGACTGTGGCGCGCTGTGGGCGCAACACGACAGCGTGCAATAGCCACTCGGCAATATGTGTATATACACTTTGCTCAACAAATCCACACTCTCACGAACAGCTAAACACGACTCACACACAAATGACTGCGGGCATTCTCCACTGTACACATTGTATGTGGGTGCATGAGCTGTGTTGCGCGCACAACGTCTTCCCATGCCGCCCTCGCCCCGCTACGGAGCTATGCACAATACATCGACTTTGCTCAGTAATGACAGCCTTTTATCAACAGCTAAACGCCAACAAAAAGACACACCCGTCACAACGGGGATGAGAAGCGCATTGCCGCAGCACAGCAATAACCCCACATTAATAACAGCAATAACCCCACATTAATAACGGTGGACCCCAAATGAATAGGGATGAACGGAGCAGCTGTCAGAAGCGGGCTGCAAAATTTACTCTGAAAATTTAGCCCGCCCACCCCGCCCATGCGCCCTCTGCTCCATTTATAGAGCTCAATTGGAGGGAGGGGTTTGGCGTTTGGGGGGCTCAAAAACGTCACGACGTCACTCTGCCAAGTCATGTGACTATTTTTACACTCAACCATCGTCGCCACACAGCACCTGCTGTATCAGAACGGACACGTTACTTCAGCCCGACCCATTGTCTACCTCTACGTTCTCACCCCAGGCCAACGCCAACAGCCAAACCCTGAGCCATAACCCCCAGCTCCCCAAACCACCGACCCAATTCTAACACCAACACTGCGGGAAGGTGATGGTGTGTACCACCCCGCCCACGCAAACTCTCTGGGTGACAACTATTTTCAAGGAAGGAAGGGACAAGGGAAAGTGAAAGAGTTTTTAATTTTTTTATTTTATTTTGACTTATGTGGCACAGCACAGTATACGCTCAACCATCAGCAATCACCTATAGGGCCCAAACCCAGCACTAACCCCAAATCCTCTACCTGTCTAACCCTAACCCCCCGCGTGCTCCCCCTCGTCCCCGATCCTGAACGCAACAAACCCCACCCCTGGCCTAACCCCAAGTCCTCTACCTGTCTAACCCTAACCCCCCGCGTACTCCCCCTCGTCCCCGATCCTGAACGCAACAAACCCCACCCCTGGCCTAACCCCAAGTCCTCTACCTGTCTAACCCTGTGTTCTCCCCTCCTCTGGCCTAACCCCAAGTCCTCTTCCCTCTCTAACCCTAAACCCCCGCGTGCTCCCCCTCGTCCGCGATCCTGAACGCAACAAACCCCACCCCTGGCCTAACCCCAAGTCCTCTACCTGTCTAACCCTGTGTCCTCCCCTCCTCTGGCCTAACCCCAAGTCCTCTACCTGTCTAACCCTAACCCCCCGCGTGCTCCCCCTCGTCCCCGATCCTGAACGCAACAAACCCCACCCCTGGCCTAACCCCAAGTCCTCTACCTGTCTAACCCTGTGTTCTCCCCTCCTCTGGCCTAACCCCAAGTCCTCTTCCCTCTCTAACCCTAAACCCCCGCGTGCTCCCCCTCGTCCGCGATCCTGAACGCAACAAACCCCACCCCTGGCCTAACCCCAAGTCCTCTACCTGTCTAACCCTGTGTCCTCCCCTCCTCTGGTTCTGCAGCAATGAAACACAAAGGTGCTTCTGATAGCAAACCTTTGTGGACCGGCAGCTGCGATTTATCAGACCCCGCTTCTCCAATTCCAGCCACAGCAGGATACCTCGGGTCTCACTCTTGCGCTTGGACACAAAGTTCAAGATGGCGAAGTCTTCCTCTGACGTGTTGCCAAAGCGCCGCGCACTCCTGCTCCACCCCGGCTTCTGTCCCGACTGGCCATCCCGTCTACAAGACATTGTCGGGGTTAGACCTGAGGACGCTAGGTTAAAGGATTGGAACAGAACACAAGCCATTAGTTTACAGGGGAATGCAAAATCCTTTTACAACAGTTATGACAACGCCTTGCAACAATATCTGCATTGCCCCAAACCCTATGTAGGCCTACATGCACGCTCATGATGCACCTGCAAAAAAAACACACAATCACCGTCTACACAGTACCCATTTATCTGTAACTTTGTATACGTTTATGCTGGTGCGCAGCGCGGGAAAGGGGAATACACTTGTTTCTCACCTAACATATAGAAAAAGGTTACTGTTTGTACTCTGGGTGGTTCACGACAGGTCTTCCAGCTGGGGCGAGGAAAAAATGGGGGAAGTCCTCTACTCCGGCTTGAGATGGCACTTGAGAACCACTGTGAACACATTAAAAAGGCATTATAAAAAAGGTTTTGTACACATTATACTCCCAAAGATGAAATCTCAATTGTTAGCGAACCTAATTCATGGTCCGGCAGCTACGATTTATCAGACCCTGCTTCTCCAATTACAGCCACACTAGGATAGAGGCTGGCTTTCCGACCTCTGGTTCAGAAGACTGGCCTGGTTCTGCAGCAATGAAACACAGGTACTTAGGGAGTCAGGTGGCTGAGCGGGTAGAGCATCGGCATAGTAATCTGAAGGTTGCCAGTTTAATTCCCGGCCGGTGTGCATGACGTTGTGTCCTTGGGCAAGACACTTCACCCTACTTGCCTCGGGGAGAATGTCCCTGTACTTACTGTAAGTCGCTCTGGATAAGAGCGTCTGCTAAATGACTAAATGTAAATGTACTTCTGATAGCGAACCTTCATGGACCAGCAGCTACGATTGATCAGACCCCGCTTCTCCAATTCCAGCCACAGCAGGATACCTCGGGTCTCACGCTTGCGCTTGCACACAAAGTTCAAGATGGCAGAGTCTTCCTCTGAGCACCGCACAATCCTGCTCCACCCCGGCTTCTGTCCGGACTGGCCATCCCGTCTAGAAGACATTGTCAGAGACCTGAGGACGCTAGGTAAATGGATTGGAACAGAACACAAACCATTAGTTTACAGGTGAATGCAAAATCTTTTTATAATAGTTATGACAACGCGCTGCAAGAATATCTGCATTGCTCTAAACCCTATGTAGGCCTACATGCACTAATGATGAGGGATAGTATTTATATATCAAGCCTTTTTTTCGAACACAACAAGCACTTCAACATGTGGACAGTGTTTCTCAACATGGGGGATAGTAATGGGGCGCCATTAGTTTACTTTACAATACAGAAAATACAGACGCATATTTTCTGTAGGCTACTCAGTGTATTTGTCATTGCATTTAAAGTAGTACAAAAACAAGTACTATTACGATATACGCTTAACATTACGGAGTTTAAACTAAAGGACGACAATTTAGCTAGGCTAGCTCTTTATAACTTTATCTTCCGTTCCCACATTTAGCTAGCTACAGTAACAGTTAAACCAACTGACTTTCATGAAGATTACATTTTATATTACATTTACTCATTTAGCAGACGCTCTTTTCCAGAGCGATATTAACATAAAACCGTCCTATATTTTCATACTGTCGTCAATCCAAAGTGAGGTTCTAATCGTCCACATGGCTACATTCACTTAAAGTATCCAAAGCGCACAATACTCCATGTACTCCGTTCAGTTATTTACACCAAGTGCCTCCACAATGGCCGTGCATCCAGGTTACTGCTCAGAACGTGACGTCGGTGAAAACCTTCTATTTGTAAATACATGCTTTTAGATGTATTCTAGCGGTTTTGTCACCGTGGCCTGGATTACTTACCATAACTAGCCGATATATATATAGAGCCGAAATTAGTAACTAAGATTGGGGCCAGGGGCTTCCTCGGCTAAGTACTATGTACTGCTATTTAATCATGTAAATACAAAAAAATATATATATATCCCCCTGGCCCCCTATTTTTTGTATATATTGAGTCTGGAAACACACAACCTTATTAGGAGGACATTTGATAATGGTTTTAGATCAATATTTATTCTAGTGTCACCGTGACCTGGATTATTTACCGTAATCATCCATACATATAGAGCCGAAAAGTAATCTAAACTATGGGGGGTCAAGGGATAAATACAAATCATTTGTGATATATTCCTTGGCCCTTCACATATTGGAAACACACACAGACAGGCTGGAAACAAACACACACACATACACACACACAATCGACTAAACCTGTTATTAGGATGACATTTTGTAAGGCATATGGTCTCTTGCAGTAATAATGTCCTGTTGCAAATGAAGGCTTTTAGTGCAGCCATCATGCACATCATCATGTCATAAATCATGAATGCATTCACATTCAAATTTTCAGGATATCTCAAAAGGTGACAATAATTACAAGAGGTCCTGATTATTTTTAAATACACTTTATTAAAACGTACTACAGAACTGAAAGCGATAATTTAGGTGGGGCGAGGGAGGGTTGGGGAGGGTTTCTTGCACTGGTGTGACCAACTCTCCTCCTCTCCACCCTCCTCTTTTCCTCTTTAGCGACAGCCACACTTCTTGGCCACCATGTTGTCCTTTATGCTGATGGTGGCTCCGTTGTTGGCATCCAGCTCCACCACTGTCAGGGGGCCGTACTCCAGGGGCACACAGCAGGGGCTTCGTCCCAGCTCCAGCCCTCTCTGCACCTGCACACAAACAGGCTGGTCAGAGCTGCACTTCCACCTTGTTCCTACACTGAGTAGGGTGGAGGGTAAGGTATAATGAACATGGTGTAAGTGTAGTGTACAGTATGCAGGGTGTGCAGGATACCTGGCTGTTGAGCAGCATGACATGGTTGTTGCCGTTGACGCCCTGCAGGATGGGAAAGTGGCAGCTGCCCTCACAGTTTTTGATGTTGGCGTGCGGCGGGTCCCTGAAGAAGCTTTCTAGGGATACGGTCAGACTGTGCAGCTGGCAGACGGAGCTCCGCTCAGGGGATGCTCGCGCCACACGCAGGCCCCGCTTCACCTCCCGCTGCCCCTGAACCATGTGCAGGGCCTTCAGCAGGAGCAGGGCCCGATACTGTCTCTCTCTGGAGCAACCCCCACCTGGGGGTGGGGACACCCCCCGTTACTGACACACACACACTCACCAAAGACAGATCAAAGACAAATACAGATCTTTATGAGCATCTTAATCAAGAATGTGGACCTTTATGCAGTTCCTCTCCTGGCCTGGGGAGGGCGCTGAGCTCCTGCAGCCTCCACAGCCTGTCCATACCGCTGAATCCAAGCTCCTCCCGCCCCAGCCGGCCCACGGCCTCCGCCAGCCGCAGCCTCAGGGTCTCCAGCAAGACGGGGGTCAGGGAAAGCTCCCCACTTTGGCCCCCCAGCAGGGCCCCCCCCTGCCCCCCCAGCACTGGCCTCCTCTGGGGGAAGGAGAACAGTCTGGGGCCAGAGGAGTTGATGAGGCAGAGGAGGAGTGCCTCACTGGAGGAGGGGCCCAGGGGGAGGGGGGGCAGGGAGTTCAGGGATGCCAGGGGGAAGGGGGCGGAGTTCTGGAGGGGCACTTGTGGGAGCACCTCAGACAGGAAGCTCTGGAGCTCACACAGGAAGCCGCATGGCTCCGGTGTCTCTCTGGGGAACACAGATGAACAACTCTGAACTCAGGAGGAATCATCAAGTCATGGTTTGGCAATTCTGCAATTCTGTGACATAATACAATTTGGATGTCGCTTTGGACAACATAATCTGCTATAAAAATGTAAATTTAATGATGAGCTGGCTTAGAAAGTGATTTAATTGTGAAACAATGAAACTTCACCTCTTTCCTGTCGCTCTATCCAATGATAACAGTAGCAGAGGGGTTGATGTTTCTCCACCAATCAGAATACTTTGTAGCTCAGACAACTTTTTCCCTGCAGAGAGAGAAGGGGTTAGAGAGGTTTAACTAGCCAAAAAAGTGGATCTGAACTTCAGATGAAGTATAGCTGAACATTGGTTCATGCCTGATTCTGTTTCCGGTGTCTTCAATGTGACAGAAACTCTCCATTTGTGGCCCCCTGAAGGCTGTCCAGTCAGAACCAGGTACTGGGTCTTCGATGACAGACACAGCGTCTGGGAGACACAGAAACATTTAAAGTCAAGACCACAATTTCCCTGGCCTGGGGGCGGGGCCTAGGAGATGGGTGGAGCCTCACTTGTGTAGGAGGTTGAAGGGCAGGGCTGGTGAAGGAGACCTCCATGTCTGAGGTTGTCATGGGAACACTGAAAGCCAGGGCAAGGACAGGATGCAGCTTCAGGAGCGGAGAGAGGGGGAGGTGAAAGTTCAACACCAGCCGTCCTCGTCCTCCTCCTCCCTTCTCCTCCAACAGCTCTGTGTGAATAAACAAAATTAAAACATGTTATTAAGATGCATGATGTGCTGAATATGAACCGAGTGAGGCCGGGTGTGTCTCCGTGGTGACCTGTTTCAGGGTGCATGACACGCAGTCTGTCTCCAGCACCAACCAGCCGTGCCAGGGCAGCGACAGGGCTCCCCTCCGACCCCGGGCACACTCCAAACCGGACCAGAGCCTCCTGGCCCCCCTGCCCCCCTCGGGGGGGCCAGCCCTCCCTTAAGGCTGAGAGCATGTGTTCCAGGGGGCCTCGTCTGGGGGCTCCAGGGTGGAGTGAGGAGGGGGCTTTATGATGGTCTGAACCTTCAACTGCAAGGGATGTGCTGACCAGAACCAGCTGCAGGGCCAGAACTAGGCAGCGGTTCAGGGTCAGCCCCCTCCAGGGACTGGCAACCTCACTCAGACTCTGGAGAGACAGGAGACGCTTGTACGACACTGGGGGAGAGAGGAGAACGGGGAGGATGGAGAGAAAGAGAGGAATCTCACTGGACTGATATTCCATTGTATGGCTGTGAAATGCAGGAGAGTGTTGTACAAGTGTTTTACTTATATGTCCTTGCCGGCTCCAAGTGTGGGCTGGGTCGTGTCCTGCAAGATAACACAGAAAGAGTCTAATTTAAGGTCTCAGAATCAGTAGCTCTTCCTGCCAATGCTGCAAAACGCGAGCCGTCTGTGTACATTAATGAACATTAACATGTAAATGCACCCAATTATAGCAAAAAAGCTAGTAGCTACTTTAACGCCCAGAATCAGATTTGTACCCAGGTTTTTTTGTGTCAGATACTTTTGTTTGTTTGTTCACACACCTAAATAGCCCTTTAAATAAAATAAAAAAATCCACCCCCACCCCCCTTTATACATCAAAACAACCTTTTGACTGACTATGGAATATATGCAAACCCACTTTGATGACATTAGGAGCACTAAGTCTACCCTATCATTCAAGTGGGGAGGGGAACCATAATATCTTTACATTTTATAACATTTTATAACCCTATAACATTCAAAACAAATGTATGTACATTTAGATATTTCTTGTATGTATCATACAGCTAAAACAGCCTGGGGTGAAAATGACCCCAAAGAACATCAATGTTACAAAATGGGTAGAAGACACTTAAAAACATATAATCATGTTAAGTCAAATCAAAAAGTCATTCAATAAGAAGCAACAATAATTATGTTAAACATGACCCCAAGAAAAGAGTGAACTACCTTTCTGGATCTTGCCTTCTCTTTGCATTGCATGAGCACCATGTAACATGTATGTGAGAATAATGTAGGCTTTAATAGGATTGAAAGATTATAGCCTTTGTTCTGAAGTGGAGTCCACCAGTACACGCCACCAGTTCTTCGAAGAATGTTCCTTGAACACATTTTTTTTAAATTAGAGTTACAACTAGGGATGCATTTGGGAACTAATGTTCTTGAACCGATCCTCAATGTCCTGTCATAAATGATGTGTGTGTGCACTGTGTTTAACTATTGTAATCACATTGTCAATAGGCCTTGGAACGAGTAAGCAGTCTCAATCACGTCAATGTAATAAAGATGAGCAGACCAAATACAATGTTGTGTGTGTTTAACATTATTGCATTATGTAACTATTAAAATAGGATACATGTAAGACAAACAATTGTACATTTTGCCATGGGTATTACATGTTTTATTTCTTGAATAAGGCTAATATGTGTACTGTCCAGCTGTCTTCAACCCTGTGTATTCCTAACTTGTTTTTTTGTAATGTTATTTATTTATTTGTACGCCACCAGGCTCCTGTATGGTCATTGACATAGTCACTGATCTGCATTTTGCACTTTTGTATTGTACTCCACCTAGGTTAGAATGGGTTATAGGGTTGAAATAGGTTTTATGTTGCATTTAGGGCTAGTATAGTGTATTATTTATTGTTATCTGTAATTTAGGACATTTTTGTATTAGGGTTAGTATAGTCGATTATTTATGTAGATAGATGTAGATTATGTTCTGTGTACTTATATGTTATGTTATGCCAGGTGCTTGCGTTGTCTTGTCTTAAGAATTTCAGTGCCCAGTCTGACCTTGTGTTGTTCTGAAAGCTATTGCTACTTATACAATAAAAGACTTGAAACTTGAAACACTATGCAATTTATGCTCATACCCATCACATTGACTAGAGGCTCTGCCCTTACTATTTGTGCTCTTACACTGCTATCTAGTGGGCACTTTACCGAACTGGGCAAAAACACTGGATACATTGTATACATTCATTCATTTAGAAGACGCTTTTATCCAAAGCGACTTCCAAGAGAGAGCGTTACAAAGTGCATAGGTCACTGATAATAACAAAAAGAGAGCCCCAAAACATTGCGAGTAGCCCAAAACATGAAGCACATATTGTAAACAACATTATTACTTAGTGATTTGCAAAACCACTGTGTGTAGTATTTCGCCAATAGTGTGAAGCTGAGAATGTGCTTATAGTTGTGAAGATCTGGTCTGCTGTTTTGCTCATTGAGGATTCGGACACTGTGGCGCGCTATGGCGAGCAGTGGCGCACTGAGGCGCGCGGTCTCTTCCAACACAACCATGCGCAAGAGCAACTCAACAATACTTTGCCAACACATTACGTGACTTAGGTCTTCTTCCTCCAGCCTCGTTGTATGTCTCGTATTGTGGGTGTGAATGTATATATATGTAACCTCTGTAACCCCACTGCACATATCTGATCACTACTTTATCAAATTCTCTGTCTCTCTCCCTCCAACTCCTCCTACCTCCCCTCCCCTCGTAACTTTCCGGCGCAACCTCCGCTCCCTATCCCCCTCCCATTTCTCCTCTGTTGTAACATCCTCCATCCCTCCCATTGACGAGTTCTCGTCCTACCCCACTAACACTGCCACCGACACCCTGTTAACCACGTTAACTGCATCACTTGACTCTCTCTGTCCCCTGTCAACCAGGCCTGCACGATCTTCTCCCTCCTGCCCGTGGCTTACGGATGTTATTCGTGAAAAGCGGTCCACCCTTCGAGCAGCCGAGAGGAGATGGCGCAAGTCCAAAGACGGTCTGGACCTTGATAAGTATCACTCCCTCCTTAAATCCTTCTCTTCTCACATAACTGGTGCTAAAACCCTCTACTTTCTTAACAAAATTAACTCTGCTTCTAACCCCCACAAACTTTTCTCTACCTTCTCCACCCTTCTTAACCCACCTCCCCCACCCGCCCCCTCCACTCTGACAGCAGACGACTTCTCCTCCTTCTTTGAGGAAAAAGTCTCCGACATTAGCAGTCGGTTCCCTAAACCCACCTTTCCTACCCCCTCACCTTTCACGACTGACCCAACTAAATGTCTAAACTCTTTCTCTCCCCTGTCCGAGTCAGAGCTCTCTGACCTCATTCTCTCTCATCGCCCCACCTCCTGCCCCCTTGATCCTGTCCCCTCCCCTCTCTTTCAAACTATCTCCCCCTCTATCATAACTTTTCTGCTCCATGTCCTAAACTCCTCTCTTACCTCTGGCACCTTCCCATCTGCCTTCAAACAGGCCAGAGTTGTTCCTCTACTCAAAAAACCCTCCCTTAACCCTGCCGTCCTCCAGAACTACAGACCGGTATCACTGCTACCCTTCTTTTCTAAAACAATTGAACGTGCTGTATCTAACCAACTGTCTAACTTTCTCTCTCAGAACAACCTGCTTGACCCCAACCAATCGGGCTTCAAGACCGGCCACTCCACAGAGACTGCCCTCCTTTCAGTCACCACTGCCCTCCAGTCTGCCAGAGCGGCTTCGAGGTCATCCGTCATCATTCTGCTGGACCTTTCTGCAGCGTTTGACACGGTTAACCACCAGATCCTGCTCTACAGACTTGGAGAGATGGGCATCACTGGCACTGCACTCCAGTGGATCTCATCCTACCTCTCGGGAAGATCCTACCAGGTCTCCTGGGGAGGCAAACTGTCAGACCCCCGCCAGCTCTCCACCGGTGTCCCACAGGGCTCCGTCCTTGGACCCCTCCTCTTCTCTCTGTACACCACCTCACTTGGACCAATCATCACCTCCCATGGCTTCTCCTACCACTGCTACGCTGACGACACCCAGCTGTACCTGTCGTTCCCCCCGACCGATCCGGGGATCTCTGCTAGGATTGAGGCCTGCCTCGCAGACATCTCCGCCTGGATGACCGAGCACCACCTCCAGCTGAACCTCGCCAAAACAGAACTTCTCATCATCCCGGCTAAACCCTCCATCTCCCACGACCTGTCAATCACCCTGGGATCTGCGACGGTGACCTCCTCATCCTCTGCCAGGAACCTTGGGGTTACAATGGATGACGAGCTCTCCTTCACGGCCCACATCGCCGCAGTCTCCCGGTCTTGTAGATTCACCCTCTACAACATCCGAAAGATCAGGAGATACCTGTCTGAGCACTCCACCCAGCTGCTAGTCCAAGCACTGGTCCTCTCCAAGTTGGACTACTGCAACTCGCTGCTCGCTGGTCTCCCAGCATGTGCAACCCGCCCTCTTCAGAGGATTCAGAATGCAGCGGCCCGCCTGGTCTACAATCTACCCAGACACTCCCATGTTACCCCGCTCCTCATCTCCCTCCACTGGCTACCCATCAACGCCCGTATCAGATTCAAGACCCTGGTACTGACCTTCCGAGCAGTGAACGGGACTGCACCCATCTACATCAAGTCTCTCCTGCAACCTTACACCCCCACCCGTCACCTACGGTCTTCTTCAGACAACCGCCTGGTGGTCCCACCGCTCAAGACTGCCCGGTCCCAACACAAGCTCTTCTCCTGCCTGGCGCCCCAATGGTGGAACCAGCTCCCCACCTCCATCAGGGACACTGACTGTCTCCCCACCTTCAAGAAAAGGCTCAAGACGCACTTGTTCCGGGAGTACAACGGCACTTAAGAATGCTTGGCTGGATTTGTTAGTTTCCTCCAGGATCACTACGACTCTTATTGAGTGACTTGTTGCTATTGTAGGTTAGATATAACGAAGTTAAGTCTTGTACTTGCTGTGTAATATTTTACTGTTGATTGTTCTTTTACAGGTACAGTCCTGCACTTTTATGGTTCATGTTGTTTTATTTGTAACTTGTATAACTACATGCTCTTATGGGTCTTCCCTTTTGGCACTTGTTTAGCTTTTTCACAATGTATGCTTCATGTTTTGGCTGCTTGCAATGTTTGGGACTATCTCGTTGTTATGTTCAGTGACCTATGCTCTTTTGTAAAGCTCTCTCTTGGAAGTCGCTTTGGATAAAAGCGTCTGCTAAATGAATAAATGTAAATGTAAATGTAAAGCCACACGCCATGAAATGAACCCCTATGAATTGACTCCCCTCTGGCCACTTTTATTGGAGGAGGTCATTTGGTCATGGCTGTAAATATGTCCTTGTGTTTGTTATGTTGATATTATTTGTATTGTTTTTGTTGTTATCAAGTATTGTCTATATCTGTTTATGGGTTTTATTCTTGTTGAAACTGAGGCAGGAGATATATTCATTGGTTGGGAAATTACTGCTTAAGTGCCTGAGGGCTATTGCACGAAACCAGGATAAGGGATTAAGTCGGGATATTCAAGTTATCCTGGATGAATTTAGCTTTGAGTTGGTTGCACGAAAGCAGGATGAATTAAACCCAGCCAAGTAACCATGGAGATTTATTCTTTGCAGCTCCTGCTCCCGAGCAGGCTAACAGCCAGGCTAAGATTAATTCTGGAGTCTCGTGTTAAATCAGCTGCCGCTCTGATCCGAAATAAACGTTTTTAACAGGTATTCCGCTGTCGTCTGAATGTGTTCTTATGTATTTTTTATTAACATGCATTACTTAAATGCTTAAACCCTACTATTGCAGTTGTTTAGAAATGGTTGATGAAGTTGCGCTTTTTCAGTTATCCTGGATTTCTTTATTCTACTTTTGTACAATAGCCCCCTGGATTGTTTGTATTTGATCTGAATAAAAAAAAAGGCGAAGTAAACACTAAAGTCACATGTGTTCCGGAGCCCTAGGTGACAGATTCCGATCTCACCAAAATAGGTGTGGCCTATAGCGTAAGATTTAGGAATATGCGTTAATGTAAAAATTACGTTTATCTTGACCACAGATGCAAAAACGTTAACTGGTCAGTAGGCTAAATTTCCGACCATTTGAATTCCTTGCCGTTGCACTCTAGCCTAGTAGGCCTATATTTTTTTACTGAAAAGAAAAAAATGACGGAACAACTTAGGGCACGTATTGAAGAATTAAAAAAACAGGCAGAGATGGAACTTGACACAATATCACGGCGACTTCTTAGACTTCGTGAGCGGTTTGGCTCCGACTTCCAGAGCAATATAATCGATGGGCCTGAAGCAGGTAGGTTAATAAGATTGAGAAATATAAAATATTATACTTGTTATTCGTTTTGATTGGTATGTTCCTGAATTAATAATAACTGGATTGGGGCCTGCAGGGACGTAGGTAATCATTCCTATAATGTTTACAGTTTTTTACAATCGCTATCACAGTTTTTTCAATACCTTTAACAATTTTTCGAAACTCTTAACGCACCAACACACCTACCACACACAATTGGCAAAACGGTTAATTTCATGCTCAAAATCACACATTGTAAACTAAACTCAAAACACTAATTGTCATAACACAAAAATATACTAAAAATGACACCATGTCTACCAAACACTAACACCCGTTCTCTTTTCACAGTAACATTCAGTCAATCATAGCACAATGTCATAAAAAACACTAACATCAGATGGAATACAGAAACTGCATTTCTCTGAGGCCACCACACATTGTAACTCCTCTCCCTCTCCCTTGCCCTTGTCCCACTCCTCTCCCTTGTCCTGGTACTTCATCTCCTTTGTGCAGGTATTACTGTACTGTATTCTTACTTTCTTCTTGTTTCTCTATATTGTTTTTTTTCCACACAAGATCAGCACAAAGAGCTCCACTTTGCAGTATATATACCATATAGTCATACGATTGAAAGAACCTCAACACCATAGTGTTTCCTAGTTGGGAATCAACTGTAATTTATAGCATTTGCATAACTTCAACCAGCTTTTTCTCAGTAGCAATGGATTAAAATACAGGGGATATATTTGTGTTTCAATTCACAATATGAACAGCTGTTTACTTTGACTTTAGCCAATAATTTAGGTTTTGAACATAGTGTTATCTGTTCTGACATACAGTGTTAAAGCATTGGTAAATTGGTCCGTAAAAATCGATTGTGTTGGTCTTGGTGGAGCTTGTGTGTAAAAGAAGTTCAAGCATTTAAAATGTGTGTTTACTCTATGCATTGTGTGTCAAAGCAACAAGAAATGTGTTAATTGTATAGCCAGCACAGGCGGATGTTCTGCTAACTGTGTCAAGAGTTTAGAAAACTTGTTAAAGGTATTGAAAAAACTGTCATAGCGATTGAAAAAAACTGTAAATAGCCTAATTCACATAGCCTACAGATTGACAAGGTTTTCTATTTGACCAACTATACGACTACTGTTTTCGAAAGTAGGCCTACATATAAGCCATAGCCTACTAATAATGTGTAATATCACGTGTGTATTATTAAACATGCCTATACTGTTACTTCCATCCACACAGCAATGCCTACCCATGATGCAGACATGCAGGTAACTAACTAGTTTTTTTTTCTTCTATTGATTGTAGTATTTGATGAGTCGTCAACGCATTTAATTCAATGAAGGAACGTGTTTACTTGCAGGGTGAAAATTCTGTTCTGGCTAGAGTGGATACGGAAAACATGAGGTATTTTTTCAGTCATGTTAACTTGGCTTTGAATTAGTAATTGTTTCCAGTGATCACAATTTAATTTACAAAATTGGAAACTATGTATCGACAAGAATAGATCAGATCTGACATTGAAAGCTATTGCTGCTTGTTGGAGAAATTAACAATGTAATGTTTTGACTACATGACTGTAGGCTTTTTTATCACCCAGGGAATGGTGAGAATGTGTTAAGACTAGAAGATGTTGGGAGTTTGTTTGTTTTAATGAGATGCAGACCATCTGCTTGACATACCTTTGTGAAGTAGCTTTTATGACATCAGGAGATCCTCTTGTTGTGTTTCACTTACGCGCAGGACGACAACGGATGCTGACCATTTGACATACACCACGACAGCTAAAGAAAACACCAGCAACCTTGCGCACCGGCGCAGTCAGTTTAACGGAGTTAAAGAATTTCTCTCTGACGAGGACGTACACATCTCTGTTCATCCAACCCGGCTGACGGCATACGAACAAGATACCTTTCTGGAGTACAGATTTGACATTGATGGTGTGGTGCTAGAGCTCCAGGACATGGCGGCTATCAAAATGCCATTAAACTATGTCTCTTTTGATAAACCGACAAAGTACAACTTGAAGCCAGCATTTCATCTGCTAAAAAAGCACGTCAGCAACAACCATGTCTACTCTGATAAGGGTTTTGCATGTCTCATGCACTGCAAAGGGATTAAACTGGCTGAATCCCAGGTAATTCACAGTAATCATTTAATTATTTGTCTTTCTTGTGCTCAATGGTGCATTCTCTCTCGCCCATTTTTTTTTTTACTTGTATGTTTGTGTGTGGTAGTTTTAAAAGCTATTACGCCCATTAGGAACTGTATGTTATTTAGCAACAGCTGAAATTGCAGGCCGGGTGACTTCATGTTCATGTTTCATGTTCTGAACACCTCACAGGGATGGAGCTTGACCGTCGCTTTGATACCCGCTGAAAGAGATGGACGTGACTGGATGAAGTTTCAGCAGAACATGGACACCGAAACACTGAAGTACTTTGTTGAAGTGCATACACAACTTACCATGTTGTTAGAAAACCTTTCATTAGACGACATGTCGCGACCCACAGTGCGGAAAAACACAATGTACGACCTGTCCAGGGTCAATGTCCTTGAACCGGACCAGGGATTTTACTTGACATTGATAGACAATGCTCTAGCCAACACAGGGAAGAACAATTCATTGAGGACCATTGTGATTTTGACCAAGTTTGGACAGAAACAAAGGTCTGACCTGAATCTTTGCCAGCTGTGTGAAGTCGCCAGGGTGAAAAGTGTTAGCATCCACACTGCTTGTGACATCCTGTCCAAGTGTGGAGATCATCATCATTTTTGGTCAAAGTACGCACTACAAAAGCTTGTAGGATTAAAGGGCAGTGTGTTCGCTGCCCTGTCCATGAGGGAAACTGTGAACTTTCAGAGCAATCTGGATGGTAAAAAAATGGACATCAGCAAGCGCCTCCAACAAATTGTAGTTTCTCCAGAACAACTGACATTCATACAGCTCTACGCAGATACTCCGCACAACAGAACACGTACATACTACTCTCATCCTGTTTCGGGGGAGATTGTTTGCTGCGGGCTTATGCACCACATGACCGCGAGGGCCATGTCAAACCGCAGCAGGGACTATTTACTTCACATGAGAGAGCACACCAGAAAGTTACAAACGCGTGTTGCCGCCAGGGTCGAAGTTGTCACGCTATGTGCAGCAAACCAGATGTGCCGTGCACTCAGTGGGAGAGACTTTTTTGATGTTCCAAAGCTGCGCGCCCTTATTGAACAGGAGCCTATGCTACTGCCTTTTGAGGAGTGTGGAGTGCCAGGAGGCAACACCTTCACCAGTTTACTGCGGGAACTGCCAACTCACCTCTGTGACACGCTACAGGCAGCCCTTGACGCAGGCCGAGGCACTGGCCGATTCACAGAGTCCTGGACTGCTTTCCAGGCCGAGATTGCTTTGGAAGTCTTCTTTTGGGGAAGGCCCTCCAGCAAGTATGACTTGGTTCTTGCTGCTAACCTGGGGCCGGCCACTGACAAGGAAAGAAGCTTAACCTGGGAAAGGGGAATCTTGGGCTTAGCTCCCGTCAACTCTGCCACTTTGGAAGACACTCCCCCTCCACTTTTGTATTGGACCAAAGATGAAAAGCAGAAGGCCCGAATTCAAAGAGTATTTGCGTTCGCGGACTACGTGGAGGCAGCTTTCCCCGTCATAGGCAAACGCCTGTTAAGAGTCGTCCTTTCAGATCTGCTGGAAAACAACAACTTGTCCCTTGAAGCATTCACCAAAAACGAACCACCCAGTTTCGGCCGTTGCACTGGCACACTCAGCACTGGTCAGCTAGTGGAACAGCTGTTAAAAGTCAAAATGTTTGCATTTCCATACACGTATGGAAGGGCGGCCGCTCTCCTGGAGGCAGCTGGTAAGCCAGTAAGAGACATCTTAGATTCCGCTTTGACTTCCCTGGCTATCACTTTTTTCCCTGCCATCAAACTGCACGACGAGACGCGCAATGTAAAGGTGAGTTGGAACAAACGGGACTACTGGAACGTGCTCGCCCCCCTGCAGAACCCGACGCCGCAAGCCAGAGCAGCTCTTTTCGAAGCAGACGTTGTGGTCGAACTGATTTCCAGAGGGCTGACCTTTGAAAAGAATTTGGCCGCCGCCAAAGAGAACGGAATGCCATGGATGCTAGCCGTGCTGGAGCGTCTGGATGGAGAGAGACGGAATCTGAGTAGGCCACAACTGGTTACTGTCTGCACTTTCCTCAGTTGTGTAGCCTTGCTGCAGCAGGGTGTTTACGTGGACTACAACAGCTTGTCCAGGCTCGAAATGGCGCTCCCCGTCACACAAGCCAGGCTCAGACTTTTGCAGATACAAAGCAAAACCATTTTACCGGGTGTAAGTAAACTGAGGATATATCGCCTAGACCACGAAATACCCTTTAAAATAACACCTCTGCAAGTGGGGCTAAGCCAGGTAAAGCCTGATGCCTGGCACGAACAACCACAACAACATCAACAGGAAGAAGACTTTGAAGACCTGCTGCGCGATGACAATCAGCAACAACAGACAGTAACCCACACGCCCAGTCTGGCCTTACCAGCTGGGTATAAAATGCGTTGGTCTTCCCAAGAACTTGACCTTGCACACCAAGCAATTCAGGCACATGGAGGAAGTGCATCAATAGCAGCATACAAGCTCTACGTCGACCTTTGCATCAATGCCAGAACACCCACACGCACTCATGATGCCTTTAAAAAGAAAGCAATCACTTTTCGGACATTCTGATGAGGCAATAGACAATATTTCAAATTGCTTCCTTAAAACTCTTTAAAATGGGTCATGTTGTGTGTACATCCTGTGAATTGTGTTTTTTTTTTTGTTGAGGTGAATATGGACATGTTATTGTCTTAAAAAGCTTGGGCTGAAAATGTGGACATTTGACCCTACAGTTACAGTCCATTCAGGCTGTTTCAAAACTGTTAAACTAAAGTCTAATCTAATCGAATATACTTGTGTTGTGATCACTGTGTGAAGATTTTGGAAAAAGTGACATAAATGTTGAGAAATGTGTCCTAGCGTGTGTCCTTGTGTTGTTCTGTGTACATGACAAATAAAAGCTCAGCATAGATGTAAATTATGTTCTGTGTACTTATATGTTATGTTATGCCAGGTGCTTGCGTTGTCTTGTCTTAAGAATTTCAGTGCCCAGTCTAACCTTGTGTTGATCTGTGTACCTGACAAAAAGACTGACTAAAATACTTGAACATAGCGACAGTAAAAAAAAAACTGTCATTGTGCATGCTATGTGAGGATCCTATGTGCAGGAGAGGAGGACATGGACAAGGAGCTGGGGTTAGGGCTAGCATGACAGGAGACATATCTCAGGACAGGAGCTGGGGACGGAATCGAGAATAATCTCCATATTAAATGTTTGTATTATTGTTAATTTTTATTAAAAGTTACATACAATGAAATTATTATAAGGGAAAAGCACCACCTCTGCACAGGGTCTATTCATACACGTTGATATAATCCGCAATGCTAGCCGGTTTTGTTTCTAGTGACGGGGTGTTCACGGAAGGGAGTTTATAGGTGCGCTCGACTTTATGCAGTGCCGGCATCGCCTGCAGCCCGGCTGACTTGAAGCAGCCAATGGCATTCTCAGCTTCAAGGCAGTTGGCTGCAGCTGGCTGTCGGCGCCGCCGGTGCTGCATGAAGTCGAACGCGCCTATTGTTTGGGACCGGACGAACCGGAACTTGAAAGATGGCGCGGTCCATTTAGCGCTCTCGCTTGCCTCACTGAGCACTTTTCCGGTATCCACTATAAGTCTATGGGAGGAACTGACCAATCAAAGAGTTCACCTCCAAAAAGTGGTTTATATTATCTTAAAAAATAAAAGCCCACGACGAACAGATACCCCCGCTTTGACATGGAAGTTACTCTGAAATGAACACGCCATTTCGTCCTCGAGCAAATTACATGCACTAATGATGAGGGATAGTGTTTATACAATCGAGCCTTTATTCTATTGAGGGCCAATGGGCTCGCAATGTGTAAACGAGTGCCATTCAAAGGAGTGCCATGCTCGTGGGCTATCCCTTACCCCAAGCCCCAAGCCCCAAGCCCCAAGCCCCAAGCCCCAAGCCCCAAGCCCCAAGCCCCAAGCCCCAAGCCCCAAGCCCCAAGCCCCAAGCCCCGTCCTCAAGCTCCCATGAAAGACCGCCATGTATATTCCACTTCAGAGGGGCTTTGGGAGTCTGACAAAGAGTGGCCGTACAGGTGTGCCCCTCGGGTATTATCACGGTGAGATGAACAGTGACCAGTGCAAAAACATCACGCCACGCCTAGCGCCTTGGCCTGTCCGAGGGGGGCCAATCGGGGGACAAACGCCCACACAACGCATGCCCACGGAAAGCTGGAGGCCTGCTGAATGCAGGGAGATCGCCCGCGCGCGCCTCTCAGACTCGTAGCAAGCACGAGGGCTTCACCAGACGCCCGAGGCCACAACCGTTGACCTAGTGCTCGACTTTGACTGTCGCAGTGGCTTTTTTTGTCCACAGGGTGGCGCAAAGTTTCAAAACCCTGTAACGTCCGTGCACTGTCTTGACATTTTCTGGGCGGTGTCAAAGTGCCTCGACCAATGGGCTAGCGGTATGTAAACGAGTGCCATGCAAATGAGTGCCATGCTCGTGGGCTCTCCCTTACCCTACCTACCCTACCTACCTACCTACGTATGCCCACTACCCACAGGCTGGCTAGGAGGGCTAGGCTATCCCCCCAAACCCCAATGAAACCCCAATGAAACCCCACAGCTGACCGCACTGACGTCATTTGGAGCAGAAGCTTGGATTGATTGATTGATTGATTGATTGATTGATGAATTTATGGATCGACGATTGCTTCTCTTTATCACTGATCGTTTTCTTTATCATTTTTTCTCACATGTTCACACATTAGGATAAAATGAAACGGGGGTTTTGGTCTGGCTCGCCACTTGCGAACGAAATCAATGACGACCACAGAGAGTGAACGACGCGTTCGTCTTCTTCATTTGAAGCAATGCATTTTGACCAGCCGGCCGGCCGTGCGGCGCCCCCTGCGGGACTGCAGCATATTTGTTGCAATAACACAAATCCGTAACTGGAGCGCTGGCTTTTGACTGGGGGAGACGCGCAGCACGGACTCTGGACTGTGGCGCGCTGTGGGCGGAACACGACAGCGTGCAATAGCCACTCGGCAATATGTGTATATACACTTTGCTCAACAAATCCACACTCTCACGAACAGCTAAACACGACTCACACACAAATGACTGCGGGCATTCTCCACTGTACACATTGTATGTGGGTGCATGAGCTGTGTTGCGCGCACAACGTCTTCCCATGCCGCCCTCGCCCCGCTACGGAGCTATGCACAATACATCGACTTTGCTCAGTAATGACAGCCTTTTATCAACAGCTAAACGCCAACAAAAAGACACACCCGTCACAACGGGGATGAGAAGCGCATTGCCGCAGCACAGCAATAACCCCACATTAATAACAGCAATAACCCCACATTAATAACGGTGGACCCCAAATGAATAGGGATGAACGGAGCAGCTGTCAGAAGCGGGCTGCAAAATTTACTCTGAAAACTGCTCCATTTATAGAGCTCAATTGGAGGGAGGGGTTTGGCGTTTGGGGGGCTCAAAAACGTCACGACGTCACTCTGCCAAGTCATGTGACTATTTTTACACTCAACCATCGTCGCCAAACACAGCACCTGCTGTATCAGAACGGACACGTTACTTCAGCCCGACCCATTGTCTACCTCTACGTTCTCACCCCAGGCCAACGCCAACAGCCAAACCCTGAGCCATAACCCCCAGCTCCCCAAACCACCGACCCAATTCTAACACCAACACTGCGGGAAGGTGATGGTGTGTACCACCCCGCCCACGCAAACTCTCTGGGTGACAACTATTTTCAAGGAAGGAAGGGACAAGGGAAAGTGAAAGAGTTTTTAATTTTTTTATTTTATTTTGACTTATGTGGCACAGCACAGTATACGCTCAACCATCAGCAATCACCTATAGGGCCCAAACCCAGCACTAACCCCAAATCCTCTACCTGTCTAACCCTAACCCCCCGCGTGCTCCCCCTCGTCCCCGATCCTGAACGCAACAAACCCCACCCCTGGCCTAACCCCAAGTCCTCTACCTGTCTAACCCTAACCCCCCGCGTGCTCCCCCTCGTCCCCGATCCTGAACGCAACAAACCCCACCCCTGGCCTAACCCCAAGTCCTCTACCTGTCTAACCCTGTGTTCTCCCCTCCTCTGGCCTAACCCCAAGTCCTCTACCTGTCTAACCCTAACCCCCCGCGTGCTCCCCCTCGTCCCCGATCCTGAACGCAACAAACCCCACCCCTGGCCTAACCCCAAGTCCTCTACCTGTCTAACCCTAACCCCCCGCGTGCTCCCCCTCGTCCCCGATCCTGAACGCAACAAACCCCACCCCTGGCCTAACCCCAAGTCCTCTACCTGTCTAACCCTGTGTTCTCCCCTCCTCTGGCCTAACCCCAAGTCCTCTTCCCTCTCTAACCCTAAACCCCCGCGTGCTCCCCCTCGTCCGCGATCCTGAACGCAACAAACCCCACCCCTGGCCTAACCCCAAGTCCTCTACCTGTCTAACCCTGTGTCCTCCCCTCCTCTGGTTCTGCAGCAATGAAACACAAAGGTGCTTCTGATAGCAAACCTTTGTGGACCGGCAGCTGCGATTTATCAGACCCCGCTTCTCCAATTCCAGCCACAGCAGGATACCTCGGGTCTCACTCTTGCGCTTGGACACAAAGTTCAAGATGGCGAAGTCTTCCTCTGACGTGTTGCCAAAGCGCCGCGCACTCCTGCTCCACCCCGGCTTCTGTCCCGACTGGCCATCCCGTCTACAAGACATTGTCGGGGTTAGACCTGAGGACGCTAGGTTAAAGGATTGGAACAGAACACAAGCCATTAGTTTACAGGGGAATGCAAAATCCTTTTACAACAGTTATGACAACGCCTTGCAACAATATCTGCATTGCCCCAAACCCTATGTAGGCCTACATGCACGCTCATGATGCACCTGCAAAAAAAACACACAATCACCGTCTACACAGTACCCATTTATCTGTAACTTTGTATACGTTTATGCTGGTGCGCAGCGCGGGAAAGGGGAATACACTTGTTTCTCACCTAACATATCAAAGGGTTACTGTTTTGAGCATCTCTCTCTGTGTGTGTGTGTCTGTGTGTGTCTGTGTGTGTCTGTGTGTGTGTGTGTGTGTGTGTGTGTGTTTAGCATTGATTTAGCAGCTCAAACAATGGTAAAGATGTCCAAAAATGGCACTCACCTACACACTAAAAAACGTTGCAACAACACTTACCTTGATCTCCAAATATTTGGCACCCACCTACCTACCTACCTGCAGACACTGTTAGTGTTTGAATAAATATATATATATATATATATATATATATATGTGTGTGTGTGTGTGAACCTTCTCCTATGTGTATGTTACTTCTTGTACATCACTTACCTTGTGTATTACTTACCTGCGTTGGCGTTCATAGTTTCAGGACATCCCAACAGGTAACAACGATGACGAGGGCTCCTGGTCCTTTTTTAAAATGTGGTTCCCGTTGATTTTCTTCTGCATTCCAACCTAGAGAACCAAAGATGTGATTAGATTCAACTTTATTGTCATTACACAAGTACAGGTACAAGGCAACCAAATGTAGTTTAGGTCTGGCCAGAAGTAAGTGCAGGTGTTGTGCAATAAAGTATGGACAGAAGCTATCCTTAAAAAAAAAAAAAAAGTGTCAAAGTGCAGTGGAAATTGATTGCATATTACAGTTAAAGGTACGGTGCTGAATGCAAACAGTTGGCACTGCATATGACAGTCGTCAGTGCTAAGGAGCACAATCCAGTTAAGGTGGCGCAGTGCAAGATTCGCAAGTAAACAGCTGTTACTGTAAACAGCTGTGACTGCAATAAACAGACAGTGGTTGCAAATTGACATTCCAGTAGTGCAAGTGACAAAGTGAAGGCAGACGTGTGTCGGCTGGGCGAGGGGAGTCCTGGAGGATGCTGCGAGCTCGATGCAGACAGCGTTTCCTCTGGATGTGCTCGATGGCAGGTAGTGGAGTCCCTACAAGAACGGAAAATTCATCACAAACCCCCACAGTCACACATCAGCTCCGGTTCCGGGCAGTCTCACTTCACAAACCTCCAATGTGGTTTACGTCATCACCTGCACCCTCTGCCACAAACACTACGTTGGAGAAACCGGGGCATCGATAGACACCAGGCTGAAACAACACCAGAACAACAAACCGCCTGGCACAGCTACAAACAACACTGGTCACACACTTCCAGGAGCACCCCCTCACTCACCTACACACTAAAAAACGTTGCAACAACACTTACCTTGATCTCCAAATATGTGGCACCTACCTTTCCCTGCAGACACGTGATTTACACACTCGTCCATCGCCACAGAGCACCTGCAAAAGAAAAGCAAACACACAATTTCACAACGCATCCATTTGCATTCCTGCCTTTTTCACTTGCCTTCCTATTTTTGTTGACCTGGTACGCTGCTGCCACTGCCAAGGACAAGAGCAGGCTGCAGCGTGTCATCCGCACTGCAGAGAAGGTGATTGGCTGCAATCTGCCTTCCCTCGAGAACCTGCACACATATCTCCCGTCTCTCAGTTTCCCGCACATGCACACGCGCACACACACACAAACACTGTCTAGACAGTACCCATTTATCGGTAACTTTGTATACGTTTATGCTGGTGCGCAGCGCGGGAAAGGGGAATCCACTTGTTTCTCACCTAACATATCAAAGGGTTACTGTTTTGAGCATCTCTCTCTGTGTGTGTGTGTGTGTGTGTGTGTGTGTGTGTCTCTGTGTGTCTGTGTGTGTCTGTGTGTGTCTGTGTGTGTGTCTGTGTGTGTCTGTGTGTGTCTGTGTGTGTCTGTGTGTGTGTGTGTGTGTGTGTGTGTGTTTAGCATTGATTTAGCAGCTCAAACAATGGTAACGATGTCCAAAAATGGCACTCACCTACACACTAAAAAACGTTGCAACACCACTTACCTTGATCTCCAAATATTTGGCACCCACCTACCTACCTACCTACCTGCAGACACTGTTAGTGTTTGAATAAATATATATATATATATATATATATATGTGTGTGTGAACCTTTTCCTATGTGTATGTTACTTCTTGTACATCACTTACCTTGTGTATTACTTACCTGCGTTGGCGTTCATAGTTTCAGGACATCCCAACAGGTAACAACGATGACGAGGGCTCCTGGTCCTTTTTTTCAATGTGGTTCCCGTTGATTTTCTCCTGCATTCCACCCTGGAGAACCAAAGATGAGATTAGATTCAACTTTATTGTCATTACACAAGTACAGGTACAAGGCAACCAAATGTAGTTTAGGTCTGGCCAGAAGTAAGTGCAGGTGTTGTGCAATAAAGTATGGACAGAAGCTATCCTTAAAAAAAAAAAAAAAGTGTCAAAGTGCAGTGGAAATTGATTGCATATTACAGTTAGAAGTACGGTGCTGAATGCAAACAGTTGGCACTGTATATGACAGTCGTCAGTGCAAAGGAGCACAACCCAGTTAAGGTGGCGCAGTGCAAGATTCGCAAGAAAACAGCTGTTACCTGCCTTTTTCACTTGCCTTCTTATTTTTGTTGACCTGGTACGCTGCTGCTGCTGCTGCTGCTGCCACTGCCAAGGACAAGAGCAGGCTGCAGCGTGTCATCCGCACTGCAGAGAAGGTGATTGGCTGCAATCTGCCTTCCCTCGAGAACCTGCACACATATCTCCCGTCTCTCAGTTTCCCGCACATGCACACGCGCACACACACACAAACACTGTCTAGACAGTACCCATTTATCGGTAACTTTGTATACGTTTATGCTGGTGCGCAGCGCGGGAAAGGGGAATCCACTTGTTTCTCACCTAACATATCAAAGGGTTACTGTTTTGAGCATCTCTCTGTGTGTGTGTGTGTCTGTGTGTGTCTGTGTGTGTCTGTGTCTGTGTGTGTCTGTGTGTGTGTGTGTGTGTGTGTGTGTGTGTGTCTGTCTGTCTGTCTGTCTGTCTGTCTGTCTGTCTGTCTGTCTGTCTGTCTGCTGTTCAGTAAAATATCTGCATTGCTCTAAACCCTACATAGGCCTAAATGCACTAATGATGAGGGATAGTGTTTATACAATCGAGCCTTTATTCTATTGTGGGCCAATGGGCTCGCGATGTGTAAACGAGTGCCATTCAAAGGAGTGCCATGCTCGTGGGCTATCCCTTACCCCAAGCCCCAAGCCCCAAGCCCCAAGCCCCAAGCCCCAAGCCCCAAGCCCCAAGCCCCAAGCCCCGTCCTCAAGCTCCCATGAAAGACCGCCATGTATATTCCACTTCAGAGGGGCTTTGGGAGTCTGACAAAGAGTGGCCGTACAGGTGTGCCCCTCGGGTATTATCACGGTGAGATGAACAGTGACCAGTGCAAAAACATCACGCCACGCCTAGCGCCTTGGCCTGTCCGAGGGGGGCCAATCGGGGGACAAACGCCCACACAACGCATGCCCACGGAAAGCTGGAGGCCTGCTGAATGCAGGGAGATCGCCCGCGCGCGCCTCTCAGACTCGTAGCAAGCACGAGGGCTTCACCAGACGCCCGAGGCCACAACCGTTGACCTAGTGCTCGACTTTGACTGTCGCAGTGGCTTTTTTTGTCCACAGGGTGGCGCAAAGTTTCAAAACCCTGTAACGTCCGTGCACTGTCTTGACATTTTCTGGGCGGTGTCAAAGTGCCTCGACCAATGGGCTAGCGGTATGTAAACGAGTGCCATGCAAATGAGTGCCATGCTCGTGGGCTCTCCCTTACCTACCTACCCTACCTACCTACCTACGTATGCCCACTACCCACAGGCTGGCTAGGAGGGCTAGGCTATCCCCCCAAACCCCAATGAAACCCCAATGAAACCCCACAGCTGACCGCACTGACGTCATTTGGAGCAGAAGCTTGGATTGATTGATTGATTGATTGATTGATTGATGAATTTATGGATCGACGATTGCTTCTCTTTATCACTGATCGTTTTCTTTATCATTTTTTCTCACATGTTCACACATTAGGATAAAATGAAACGGGGGTTTTGGTCTGGCTCGCCACTTGCGAACGAAATCAATGACGACCACAGAGAGTGAACGACGCGTTCGTCTTCTTCATTTGAAGCAATGCATTTTGACCAGCCGGCCGGCCGTGCGGCGCCCCCTGCGGGACTGCAGCATATTTGTTGCAATAACACAAATCCGTAACTGGAGCGCTGGCTTTTGACTGGGGGAGACGCGCAGCACGGACTCTGGACTGTGGCGCGCTGTGGGCGCAACACGACAGCGTGCAATAGCCACTCGGCAATATGTGTATATACACTTTGCTCAACAAATCCACACTCTCACGAACAGCTAAACACGACTCACACACAAATGACTGCGGGCATTCTCCACTGTACACATTGTATGTGGGTGCATGAGCTGTGTTGCGCGCACAACGTCTTCCCATGCCGCCCTCGCCCCGCTACGGAGCTATGCACAATACATCGACTTTGCTCAGTAATGACAGCCTTTTATCAACAGCTAAACGCCAACAAAAAGACACACCCGTCACAACGGGGATGAGAAGCGCATTGCCGCAGCACAGCAATAACCCCACATTAATAACAGCAATAACCCCACATTAATAACGGTGGACCCCAAATGAATAGGGATGAACGGAGCAGCTGTCAGAAGCGGGCTGCAAAATTTACTCTGAAAATTTAGCCCGCCCACCCCGCCCATGCGCCCTCTGCTCCATTTATAGAGCTCAATTGGAGGGAGGGGTTTGGCGTTTGGGGGGCTCAAAAACGTCACGACGTCACTCTGCCAAGTCATGTGACTATTTTTACACTCAACCATCGTCGCCAAACACAGCACCTGCTGTATCAGAACGGACACGTTACTTCAGCCCGACCCATTGTCTACCTCTACGTTCTCACCCCAGGCCAACGCCAACAGCCAAACCCTGAGCCATAACCCCCAGCTCCCCAAACCACCGACCCAATTCTAACACCAACACTGCGGGAAGGTGATGGTGTGTACCACCCCGCCCACGCAAACTCTCTGGGTGACAACTATTTTCAAGGAAGGAAGGGACAAGGGAAAGTGAAAGAGTTTTTAATTTTTTAATTTTATTTTGACTTATGTGGCACAGCACAGTATACGCTCAACCATCAGCAATCACCTATAGGGCCCAAACCCAGCACTAACCCCAAATCCTCTACCTGTCTAACCCTAACCCCCCGCGTGCTCCCCCTCGTCCCCGATCCTGAACGCAACAAACCCCACCCCTGGCCTAACCCCAAGTCCTCTACCTGTCTAACCCTAACCCCCCGCGTACTCCCCCTCGTCCCCGATCCTGAACGCAACAAACCCCACCCCTGGCCTAACCCCAAGTCCTCTACCTGTCTAACCCTGTGTTCTCCCCTCCTCTGGCCTAACCCCAAGTCCTCTTCCCTCTCTAACCCTAAACCCCCGCGTGCTCCCCCTCGTCCGCGATCCTGAACGCAACAAACCCCACCCCTGGCCTAACCCCAAGTCCTCTACCTGTCTAACCCTGTGTCCTCCCCTCCTCTGGCCTAACCCCAAGTCCTCTACCTGTCTAACCCTAAACCCCCGCGTGCTCCCCCTCGTCCCCGATCCTGAACGCAACAAACCCCACCCCTGGCCTAACCCCAAGTCCTCTACCTGTCTAACCCTGTGTTCTCCCCTCCTCTGGCCTAACCCCAAGTCCTCTTCCCTCTCTAACCCTAAACCCCCGCGTGCTCCCCCTCGTCCGCGATCCTGAACGCAACAAACCCCACCCCTGGCCTAACCCCAAGTCCTCTACCTGTCTAACCCTGTGTCCTCCCCTCCTCTGGTTCTGCAGCAATGAAACACAAAGGTGCTTCTGATAGCAAACCTTTGTGGACCGGCAGCTGCGATTTATCAGACCCCGCTTCTCCAATTCCAGCCACAGCAGGATACCTCGGGTCTCACTCTTGCGCTTGGACACAAAGTTCAAGATGGCGAAGTCTTCCTCTGACGTGTTGCCAAAGCGCCGCGCACTCCTGCTCCACCCCGGCTTCTGTCCCGACTGGCCATCCCGTCTACAAGACATTGTCGGGGTTAGACCTGAGGACGCTAGGTTAAAGGATTGGAACAGAACACAAGCCATTAGTTTACAGGGGAATGCAAAATCCTTTTACAACAGTTATGACAACACAATTTATGCTCATACCCATCACATTGACTAGAGGCTCTGCCCTTACTATTTGTGCTCTTACACTGCCATCTAGTGGGCACTTTACCGAACTGGGCAAAAAACACTTGATCCATTGTATACATTCATTCATTTAGAAGACGCCTTTATCCAAAGCGACTTCCAAGAGAGAGCGTTACAAAGTGCATAGGTCACTGATAATAACAACAAGAGAGCCCCAAAACATTGCGAGTAGCCCAAAACATGAAGCACATATTGTAAACAACATTATGACTTAGTGATTTGCAAAACCACTGTGTGTAGTATTTCGCCAATAGTGTGAAGCTGAGAATGTGCTTATAGTTGTGAAGATCTGGTCTGCTGTTTTGCTCATTGAGGATTCGGACGCTGTGGCGCGCTATGGCGAGCAGTGGCGCACTGAGGCGCGCGGTCTCTTCCGACACAACCATGCGCAAGAGCATCTCAACGACACTTTGCCAACACATTACGTGACTTAGGTCTTCCTCCAGCCTCGCCAGTTTTTAAAAGACCACTCATGTCACATATGTCCGTTGTGCTTGAATGCAATCCAATGAGCTCTGACTTTGACTCTGACGTAACAGAGCGCGTGCTTTTACATCGGGGAGTTGTGCCACTGGGTGGCTTTGGCACAATCTAAACATCCAAACACAACCCATGTGTTTATATGTTACAGGAAACACAACCCATGTGTTTATATGTTACAGGAAACACAACGCATGTGTTTGGATGATTCCGGTTTTGTATTCATTCCAATGTCACCGTGACCCGGATAACGTACCATAACCAGCCATATATATCGAGCCCAAACAGTTTGACATTGTGGCCGGGGGGGGGCAGTTGTATGTCTCGTATCGTGGGTGTGAATGTATATATATGTAAAGCCACAATCCATGAAATGAACCCCTATGAATTGACTCCCCCCTGGCCACTTTTATTGGAGGAGGTCATTTGGTCATGGCTGTAAATATGGTAGAGGAGACCCGATATCCAGACACTAATGAATGACGAACGGAGCAGCTGTCAAAAGGCTGCTCCAAAATGTACTCTGAAAAAGAGCGCTGGCTAGTACTTGTGAATGGAATCAATAACGATGTGTTCTTCTCAATCGAGATAGCCCAGATGGAATGACAAACTTGTAACCCATTCAAATTTAAATTGGCCCATCAAGCAGCTTCGTGCAGTCAAGGCTCCAGTATATGGGTGAATTCAGGTGGGCTATATTGGGACATCGGGTCATTTGGGACAGCATAAGGAAAAGGCATTTCACTTTTGCCTTGGACTGCAGCATATTTGTTGCAATAACACGAATCCGTAACACGAGCGCTGGCTATTACGCGCGGGAGAGAAGCGTTGTCATTTGGTTATTGTCTCGCGAACCACTTATCAATGTGCAATCAATATGTTCTTGTCAATCGAGATAGCCCAGATGGAATGACAAACTCGCACCCATCGGCCGTGGGAGGGAATTGTAACCCATTCAAATTTAAATTGGCCCATCAAGCAGCTTCGTGCAGTCAAGGCTCCAGTATATGGGTGAATTCAGGTGGGCTATATTGGGACATCGGGTCATTTGGGACAGCATAAGGAAAAGGCATTTCACTTTTGCCTTGGACTGCAGCATATTTGTTGCAATAACACGAATCCGTAACACGAGCGCTGGCTATTACGCGCGGGAGAGAAGCGTTGTCATTTGGTTATTGTCTCGCGAACCACTTATGAATGCGCAATCAATAACGATGTGTTCTTCTCACTCGTCTAGCAGGGCCTATAACCCATTCAAATTTGAATTGGCCCATCAAGCTTCAGTATAGGCTACATTAATCTACACCCATGAGTCTGTGTCCCAAATGTGTTACCAGACATACTGTCCCAAATTACCAAACAAGTTGCTGAAAATTCGTTTTTTTGTCAGCTCCACTAAAATAGTGAGCCATGCATTTCTAAAATATTATGAAGACTTATTTTTTACACTTAAATAATGTGGATACCTTGAGGAATTCAGAAATGTCTCATTTATTGGGTTATGTTTGGAACTTGAAGAAAATCTTAAACTCAGCAGATTGAATTACAAAAGAAAATCTCCCAATATAGCCTGTATACCTGAATTCACCCTAGAGGATGTGTGAAGTAGAAAAAACACAAAGTGTGTAGAACGATAACTTTTATTTTTCACTGAAACATTCCCAGAGAAGATTAGAAAAATATATTCAGAAAATAAACAACTATAAACAACTTTAAACATATGATTTGAACAAGCCATGGCCCTCTTCTGACTTCCAAACTCAGTTCAAAGCCATTCCAAATCCAGTCCTTCCCCAGAAAAAGATGTTTTCTTTATTCCGTAGTCGTACATCAGTTCCTCGTTGACCTTTATGTCTCTTGCCGCAAAGAACAGGATGGTGTTTGTAGAGGTGCCCCCCGACTCGACCTTAAAATGTCTCGGTTTGAGATTCGCTTGTTTGGCAGAGTGGTTGATCAGCCTACCAAAAATGGTCATGTCAGGGTGACATAGGCAGCTGTTGGCGCGTGCATCGATACACTTTCCAACGCCTTTGTCCTTGAAGAAGAAAAGGTATCCCATTTCACCAGAAGGAGTGCTGCGTTGAATGGACTCGCCCTCGTCTTTTGAAATCACTCTGCCATGATAGTCACAAACAATTTCGTTCTTCAGGAAGCGTCTGGTCGTAAACACCCCCTGTCCTTTTCCTTGAACCGGCAAGGGCACCAGTCCGGTCCACTTCTGTGACCTGGCCAGGATTTGGATGGCCTCGTTGTTCGCCGCGTCGGAAACGCTTTCGAGGGGCTTCCATTGCGCCAGGATGTCTTTGGCGTCTGGACAGTTGGTGTTCCAGCCTTGCGCGCTCATCCAGGCCTGGAGCCTACTCTCTGTGGGCTGGCGCCGGGAGAATGTAGCTGTGAAAAGTCAATAAACAAACAAAAGAATGAGTTTATCTCGAGTACATTGTGCTATTTGGTTAGTCAGAACAAAAAGAGCCAACAAGATGCCAGCATCACTGTTAAACTAGTCTGTGAAACTGCAAACTTTTAAATATGGAATGGATTACTTACACAACACATGTTTTGCGCGCATGTTCATCTGGTCTGCGCGCCACTTGTCGTAGCAGATGCGGTCATGTTGCCCGGTGAGGTGTGCGCGCTGTTGTGTCGGTGGCAGGCTACCGTGCAGGGTCACCGGGAAGGACGCAGTCAGCAAGGCAAATATGGCTTGCTCCTCAGCTTTAGCCGAACTAGTGGACGCAAGTCGAGGCCGTTTTGCAGGCGTTTCTAGCGGGTCAGAGCTATGAAATAAAGAAACAAATATTGACATACAAATATATGAGAATGTGTACATTTTTTTAAGCAATTCTAAACTATGAAGGTTTAAAAGGGATGTTGTAGGAATAAGCTTACTTGGGATCAGACGCCAACTGTTTCAACAGTTTCGCTCCTTCGGCAAAGAAATCAAACTTTGCCGTCTGCCAACTCTGTTGAGCCACTGGGTCGCCGTGTGACAGGTAGCTTGCCAGGTGCGACTGCCTTTGAGTGCCCATGTTCTGGGCGGTGGCCGTCTGAAACGCCCGTCTGGCCATCTTACCGGTGACCTTTGGACAATGATACCTTGAAGACGTCACAAACAAATGATTAGTTGTGTACCACGACAACATTCTAAACTGTTTATGAAAAGGAAAACATGTCATAGTTCATTGTAGGGCCATAAACGTTTCACTCACTGTTTGTGGAATCTGTTCAAGTACTCTGGATGGTTCACGACAGGTCTTCCAGCTGGGGCGATGAAAAAATGGGGGAAGTCCTCTACTCCGACTTGAGAGGGCCTTAAAAAGTCAGGCCTGACTTGCTCAAAGTACATGGAGAACCACTGTGAACACATTAAAAGGGCATTATTAAAAAACGTTTCGTACACATTATGCTCCCAAAGATGAAATCTCAATTGTTATCATTAGAGCTATACATGTATTTCTACGTATTCGGTTTTACTCACAGAATCCTCTTCTTCGTCCAGGCAAAAAAACACATCTGGTGTAGCTGCTGTCTCGTGTTCCCGGATACCAGTCACCGACACTTGGCTACCATCAAAGGAGACTGAACTTCTTTCCAGCCACTCCTTGACCTTAGAACAAATTCGATTTGATTTAGTCGCAGCATTTAGAGTTTACATGGTATATACAGATTACGAATAAATAGCCATGAAATAGACAAGGGCACTTACCGTCATTTTTTCCAGAATGCTCGGCCGCAAAAGATGTTTCAGGAGCAAGACAGCCATGATGTAGTTCAGAAATAGAGCTCCATCTATTTTGGAAATGGCCTTCGCATGCTTGACTTTCGAGACGACGGCCAGAAAGTCCATCTTTGCTGCCCTCAAGAGTAAAAGGCACTCGTGTGGGTGTTGAACCTGGGGGATCTGGGGCCTAAAGAAGGACACACACAGGACAAATTGTTCGTTTAAAAAACTGAAACATTCAACTCGCACCATATAAATATATACACACACGATAGAGTTCACGACGACGACAACAAAAAAAACAAACAAAAAACGTGAATAAGTACATACGGTTGAGAGGGCGCGCTTGAACCGGCGTCTTCCTGGGAGCCCGTGGCCGAGGGGACGTTGGTAACCCAAATGCCTCGGTTCTTCATCTCGCCAATTAGACTGGCAACCCGTGAGTCCTCGCCGACAATTTCTTTCAGGGTAGAGTAGTCCCAAACGCTAGCTTTGGACGCGAGTCTGGAGAAAGTCCTCTTGGCTTCGTCGACCACGTCCTTGATTTCATCTGCAGTGGAATTCTTCATACACCTTCTCCTAAGGTGCACCGAAAGGGATGGCTGGACGGTGAAGCAGAACTTGCACACCAGCACATTTCTGTTCCTGAAAGAAAGACATGAAAATACAAACACGTGTTATAGGTTGCAAACATACCGTTGAATTACTTAGGTTAATGAAACAAAATGTAGAACTTTCACTAGGCCCATAGCTGTTCTGTATTTGTTGTAGGCTATGTTCAAGGGTTATTCGTCATTTTAGTCACACTTTATAACACAGTTTATAACAGCGTTCAAATGGGTCTGTCTCTCGCAACTGTTCCGAAAATATCGGACGCATTCAAACTTACCCAGAAGAAGACATTTTCAATGTTTTGCTTGAATAAAGGCCTAATTCAATGCAGTCAGGGAAGCCGTGCGGGGTCCGATGGATGGGGAGCTGTTCAAAGTGAGCAGCCTTGAATGTTGACGAGGCCCTCATATGGGTCTGATTCTTCGAAGTGGGCGTGGCCTACATGGCCTGGTGAACATACCTGGCAGGTATGTTGATCAGAAGTGTGGACATTATACTTTGCATTGAAAGTTTGCAGGGACGTAGGTATGCGTAATCGTTCCTGTTCTATTGAAATAATTGTTCAATAATACACAAGTAAATAATCTATTCTCGTGCACCATAATAACAACAACGAGTATTGCTCAATTTAGACGTTTTTTTTATATATATATATATATATATATATATATATATATATATTTTTTTTTTTTAAGTTTTTCGATTTGACCGACTCATGTTTTCGATAGTAGGCTAGATGAGTTATGGAACATTCCTTGGCAGTTACAGAAAATGGAATTTACATCATCAATTCTTAATCATTTCAAATAAGCCCTTCAAAAATGTAGGCTAGTGACAAACCACTAACAAAACACAATTGTAATTAGAGCCGGCAAAATCATTTGGACAAACAAAACAAGGCCAGTCCGACCCGTACAAATTCAAATTTCTTGAACACGAAGCACATCTTGTGAACACCATTGTTACTACTTGGTGATTTGCGGAAACCCTGTGCGTAGCCTCGTATTTTGCAAGTATAGTGTGAAGCTGTGAGTATGTGCCCATTGTGAAGACTTTTCGTTTGTTTTAATGTTGTTATTTCCCAGACTTTGTACAGCCTACTAACTGCGGCCCCATGATCGTCCATTCAGACTGGCCAACATTAAAGACCCCCTATCATTCACGCGGTTGGGTGGAAGACGATGGGGCCCCTTACTAATCGTTACTATAAATAATTCACTCGTGGCGATCAGAGTATTTTACCTTTGGTTGAGTTTTTTTTCTTCTCCCTTTTTCTATCACAATGTGGACCCTCCTGTTGTCCTCAAATTTACTAACATCGATCGTCCTGGGGGTTAATTTAAGCCCAGCTATACTTCGACCCCATGCATCAGATGTGTACCCAGAGTTTTTGTTTTGTTTGTGTTAGGTGCTTTTGTTTGTTTGTGTGGCTAATCGTTACCATGAATTATTCACACATGTGGCGATCAGAGTACCCTATTGGGAGAGCGTTTTTCCTGAAATATGTTTGGAACGTGTGGAATTACATTAGCATGGTCTTGTTTGAAATCTATTCATCTCTTTTTGTCTTGTGCCTCGTCTAATGGCCAGTTGCGTTCTTTGAGGGCTTTCCTAATACGCTGGAAAATAGGTGGAATATCGAATGAGTGATTGGCATTTGCTTGTCACGAATGGCATCTAAACTCTGAATGGTGGCTCAACACTCAAGAAATTAACCCTTTTTGCAACAGCTAAACTTGACCACTGGGAAAACTGATGTCCGAGCATTCCAATCAATGTAAAGAAAACACAGTCTCGTGGCAATAACATTTATATGGCACTCGTGACATTACAACATCGGAACAGGAAAGAAGATAAAACATTGGAATCACACATACACACAATAAAATAGGCCGAACAAGGCAGTGTCACTGTTCTTGTGTCCGATCCGCTAGGTCTGCCGCTTGATCGAGGGACTTGCGTCTTCGAAGAGTGTTTTTTATTTTCTCCATGACGTAGCTCAAGAAGGTGGTGCGGCAATTCTCCGGGGCCCAGGGATGTACAGGCCAAACTTTGTGCCTTTCGCCTCTGTATATAATGGCACTGGCCTTGTTTTCCAAACCGACGGTGTCTGAAAAGCAAGAGGTCACATAATACACATCAGACGTGTGTGTGTGAGTGTGTGTGCATTGGTTGAGTGGGGCTGTTTTCTACGTGTGCCATTATGCCTGGTATAGTACAAAGACAGCAAAGCTTTCTCACCCTTGATGTCTAGCTCCTTCATCGACAACGCAAAGAATGCCAGTTGGACCTCGGAGAGCAACTCTCTGCCACTAATTGTAGCCGGCTTGTGGTCGAGCACACACTTCCCCAAGCCCGCCTCAAAGTCTGCGTAGGTCCGGACCAGATGCACCTCTGCTTCAGTTTCCTCCGGGGCAGATGTCGGAGGTTGGTGGCAGGGCGCACGACGTTTGGGCCTGGAGGCCATCGGCGAACCGGGTGTCTTCGGGGTAGAGCAGGTCGGTTTCCCCGGCCAAAAGTCTGGCGCCCGGTCACCGGAGATTGGTGGTGCCTCTCTGTCGGGGCTGGAGGCGGCAGGTTCCTCTGACTCCGCGCGCTGCGGCTTGCTCCCATTGGCCCGCTCCGCTGCGGACAGTCTTCTTTCTAGTGCGCCCATGTGCCGTAGCATCTTGGCCTCCACCTCTGCGCACCGGGCAGCCGCCTCAGCCATCACCCTCCTCTGCACCTGCTCGAGTTCATGGGCAAGCCTGCCACACTCTGCCTTCAGCTCCTTCACCGTCTGCCCAACTGCACCTTTTAGGGCGTCGACCTTTGTGTCGAGCACTTCCAACTCCGACAGGGCCATTTCTTCGTTGCTCATCCTTGCACACAAAAAAAAAAACAGACAGGTGATGATTGTTGTTGTCATTGACTAGCGTACAGTTACAGTTACTGATGGCCATTCGTAGTCTCTAAGAGTAACACCCTTCAAGCGGCCTGGCCAGAAACGGACCACGGAGTCACACACTGCTAGAAAGGCCTTGAAAAACCCCCACATGACATTTACATTTATGCATTTAGCAGACGCCTTTATCCAAAGCTTTACAAAGGAGCACAGGTCACTGATCATAACAACGAGGTAGTCCCAAACATTACAAGCAGCCAAAACATGAAGCATACATTGTGAAGAAAAAAAACTTACTTTTGTAATTGACAACAGTTTCACCTTGTCGTTGCTGTCGTCGGTCAGTCGGTATGAACAGAAGACAAATACCACCTATGGTTGTTAAGTTTTGGCCTGATTCTATTGGTGTAAAAGCTAACAAGGGTTAATTGGAGTTGACTCCCCTTTTCACGTTGTTGTGCTGTTACCAGGCAAATAAGTTTTGGCCTGCTATCTAACTGGTCTAGGGTCAAATTGGAGTTAACTCCCATTTCCACGTTGTTGTGCTGTTTCCAAGTAGATTCTAACATCGAAACAAGTCTACGTTGGCCCCCTAATGTTTGTGTATGTGAGTCTGGAAACAAACAAAATGTTGTCTGGAGGACATTTAAGAATGGTTTTCGATCAATATTTATTCTAGATTCTCCGTGACCAGGATTACTTAACGTCATCGTCCATACATGTAGAGCCAAATAGTAATCTGCTCTTACACTGCCATCTAGTGGGCACCTTAGCGAACTGGGCAAAAACACTGTTGGAATACATTGCATAAAAACACTGTGTGTAGTATTTGGCATATATTGTTTCAATCCTTTCCTGCAGCCATTATGATGTCTCTCTCTCTCTCAGTGTGTGTGTGTGTGTGTGTGTGTGTGTGTGTGTGTGTGTGTGTGGGGTGGTCTTGCACAATGACATCCTGCACATTGCAATGTTGTATCGTTCTCTTGCACTATCTGTTTATTTGAGGTTATATTGTCAATTATGACTACTTATATTTTATTTTATTCCCCTTGGTATTAGCTAGACCCCCCTTAGTATTAGCTAGACTTTTCTCCTTTTGTATAGTTAGTCCACATATTTAAGTTTTCAATATTCCTATATGTTAAATGTATGCACCTCCCTGCCAAAGTCAATTCCTTACAGACCAAAACCCAGAATGAGTCAAGAAAACACTGTCTCAAAAACAATAGCATCCTTTATATAAACAACTCAAAACAACACCAACAGAACAGAAGATAAAAATAATTTGGATGGAAACCATTGCTATGGACGCGCCAGGTCTTCCATATAGGACTGCCTCAGCTTTTCCAGCAACGCTCGCTTGGCCACTGTCTTCAGGTGTGTCCTGATTTTGTCCATGACGTAGCCCAAAAAGGTTTGGCTGCAATTGGGCGGCGCCCAGGGCTGATCAGGCCAAACTCCGTGGACGGCGCCCAGGCAGATGACTTGCACGGCCTTGTGCTCCAAATCGACGGCATCTGAAAAAACAAGAGTCAGAGAGAACAGAGGTATCAGATGTCTGTGCCTTTGTCGAGTGTTACAAACTATACGCATATTCCCCCGTTACTCACTCACCTGTTATTTTAAAGTGGTCCAGCGACATAAGGAGGTGCGCCAGCTGGAGTTCGGTGAGCAACTCTCCTTTGTCGACCACGGGCGGCCTGTAGTCCAAAACCCGAACCCTGGTGGCTGGGTCCAAGTCCTCGTAGGAGAGGACCACGCGACGCTTCTTGGGCTCGGCGGCACCCTCCGTTAGTCCGTCCTGGGGAGACGAGGGTCGCTTGCGCTGGGGACTTCCGTGCCTGGAGTCTGTCTGCGACGCTGGGGCACCGTGCATTGGTCCGTCCTGGGGAGACGAGGGTCGCTTGGGCTGGGGACTTCCATGCCTGGAGTCTCTCTGCGGCACCGCGGGTGGCGAGTGGCGAGGGCTTGGCGTCCGGTCGACGGGGTCCGCCACCTGGACAGGGCTGGGAGCGCCCCGCTGGGCCATGGCATCCTCTGCCCGCCTGGCCCTTCGAAGGCGCACGGCCGTCACCTCCAGTTCCGCTGCCGACAGTCTGCTTTCCAGGGTGGCCAAATGCTCCAGCATCCTGGCTTCCACCTGGTCACAGCAGGCCTTTGTCTCCGACGCCATTCTGCGCTGTGCCTGCACCAGGCCGTCTTCGAGCCGCGCGCACTCGGCCTTCAGCTCCCCGACCCTCTGGCTCACGGCACTTTGGAGAGCCTCCATTTGCATTTCGATGCTCATCTGCCAAAAACACAGACAGGTGACAAAGGGAGTTATATGCAGAGAAAAGCAGTGTGTGTGGGGGGGGGGGGGGGTGCGTGCGTGCGTGCGTGCGTGCGTGCGTGCGTGCGTGCGTGCGTTCGTTCCCTACACGACTAGGCCATGTCCCCAAAGCGGATAGGCCATTTTGAGAGGCCTATAGCCAGATAAAACATTTGTACACGTTTAGCAATGTACACGGTTGGGCCATAAAGTGCCAGATTCGTTTAGTATTCATTAAGTCGGTTTGGTGAAGGAGGCTATGCCCATCCGTGTGTATATAGTTAGCCTATAGTAGATTAAGAATACGTCGACCAAAACTGGCTAAGGCAACATTGGGCGCTTTGCTCGGGACGAACAAACGTTTTATTAAGCCCCTATACACGGCAAAGTTGAAACTCGTCACCACATGAACTAAGCGCATAGCACGATGATAGGAGACCGACACAACACGGACCACCGAGTCACACACTGCTAGAAAGGCATTGAAACACTTACTTTTGTAATCGACAGCAGTTTACACTTCTTCTCCGCAGTTTAACCTCGTCGCTCCTGTCGGTCAATTGGTAAGGAACAGAAGACAAATGCCCATCTATGACTCTTGTGTTATGGCCTGCTTCTTATAGGTCTAAAAGCTAACAAGGGCCTGTCTTACTGACCAATTGGAGTTCGATCCGCTTCTACGTTGTTGTGCTGTTACCAGGTAGATTTTAACATTCATGTTTCAATTGAAACAAGTCTATACGTTGTGTTCAGAAATTGTATTATTAAATTTACATGTATTCATTTAGCCGACGCTTTTATCCACAGCGACTTCCAAGAGAGAGCTTTACAAAGTTCATAGGTCACTGATAATAACAACAAGATCTGAATATATCAACAACAACAAAAAATATATATATATGAAAAATCAACTGAACAGCCGGCAGTGCAGCGGCCCCTGCCGGACTGCAGCATATTTGTTGCAATAGCACGAATCCGTAACAGATCCTCTCATTTAGAAAATACTTTTTTTTTTCTTTTTTTTTGCCGGAAGTGCTTGTCAACCTTTTATTCTTATTGAATTGAACATGTTTCAACATGTTTGCCAATTGACGTCGTGACGTCTTTCCATTTCCATTAGAAGCGCCATTTCGGATGACGGCGAGTGAGGCCGCGCACACTCAGGTAATTTCTCCAGGTTCAATAACAACAGATCTATGTACTTTGTGTCATTTTTGCAAGTTCATTTGTGACATTTGTAAAGTAGGGTTTCATTCTAGCTATATTTCATGTTAACTATTAATATGGTGTTTGCTAAAGGCTAACCACACGACGCGTGTAAGCTTTGCCAAAACTGTACTGCGCATTGCTGTAATTCAGACGCCATTGTTGAACTGTAGTAGCCAATATCAATTTGTAGCTAGTGAACACCAACCCTTACGTAGCCTACCATAACCATACCAATATTCTGGTTATCAGTCGTGCAGAGGTCTTGAAGGCTGGTCCTCAGGGTTGAAGACCTCTGAGTTAATGTATTAATCTGTGTCAGCTCAAAGAATGGTAATGATGTCCAAAAATGGCACTCACCCTACACACTAAAAAACGTTGCAACAACACTTACCTTGATCTCCAAATATTTGGCACCTACCTACCTGCAGACACGTGGAATTACACACTCATCCATCGCCACAGAGCACCTGCAAAAAAACAAACAAACACATGAACCATAACAATATGCTGGTTATCAATCGTGCAGAGGTCTTGAAGGCTGGTCCTCAGGGTTGAAGTTAATGTTAATGTATTAATCTCTGAGTTAATGTATTAATCTGTGTCTTTGCTCCAGATAGGCATACGTACGTCAACATGACCGGTTCGAGACACCAAGCTCCGCTCAAAGTAAGCACACAAACCTCTGCATTTCTACCCTCTCCACAATGAAATACCAAAGCATGATGTAATGTTTTCTCTTTCTTTTCGTTTTTCTTCTCAGGTGAGACCCACAGCCGCACTTGGCTCCCTTCTGAGGCACGCGGGTGCAAATAAGAATGTGTACACCAGGAAGGAGGTAGATTTAGTTTATTTTTCCATTTGGCACAAGTAGAGGTACAGGTGTTAGAATGCTTTAGTTGTCCCTGCTCCTCTTTGATAGTTTCCCAGCAGCGTGTCCAAACAAATGACAAACATTTGGTCCTCACTCCAGCCTCTGCGCTGCAGTCTAGGGCAGTGGTTCTCATCCCTGGTCCTCGGGACCCCCTGCCCTGCATGTTTTAGACGTTTCCCTCCTCAAACACACCTGATTCAAATGAATGGCTCGTTAACAGGCCCATTTATTTGAATCAGGTGTGTTGGAGCAGGGAAACATCTCAAACATGCAGGGCAGGGGGTCCCGAGGACCAGCGTTGAGAACCACTGGTTTAGGGCAACAGGGTTCAGGCCGGCTCTGACCATTTATGTCCCCGCAGGTGATCTTCTACCTTGGCCGGTACATCTTTCAGAACAAGCTGTACGACCAGAAGCAGCAGCACATTGTCAACCTAGGCAGTGATCCTCTGGGGGCCGCGCTGGGGATCGACACGTTCTCTGTGAAGGAGCCACTGTAAGGAACACACATTGCTCTCACACCAACACACAGACGTACACACACACGCGCACGCACACGTCTCAAGGGATTTCCATGGAGAGGAAGCAGCTGCCTAATGCCCCTTGGGAAGTGTGTGTGATTTATTTTGAAATGTGTGTAGACCATGTGCAGACAGCCAGCATCTGTATTGTAACCCCAGGTATGTGTGTGTGTGTGTGTGTGTCCAAGACGTTTCCTCTCCAGGCTGAGCCAAAAACTCATTCCCGTGTTAAACCCAGGTAAGCAGTATAGGATGACATTCACTGGAATGCAGTGCCAGAGATGCCCATCTCAGAAAGTGTATCGAGCAGGATCTGGTGGTTGACCGTGTCGAATGCTGCAGATAGGTACAGCAAAATGGTCACAGATGACCTTGAAGCAGCTCTGGCAGACTGGAGGGAATAGTGACTGACAGGAGGTGGGGCGAGGAGAAAGGATGAGGTCACGAGGTCAGAGATCTCTGCCTCGGACAGAGGAGAGAAAGAGTTTAGACGTGTAGTTGGGTCAGTCCTAGAGGAGGGAGTGTGAGTAGGAAAGAGGGGTTCATGGAACTGACTGCTAACATCAAATACTTTCTTTTCAACAAAGGAGGGGAATCCACCGGCTATTGGGGAGGAAAGAGGCCAGGTTCGGCCAAAGAGGAAGAGGAGGAACGTTGCGTCCACGGCACCACTGTGAGTCCTGCCCTTTTAACCCCAGAGCCTTGCGTCCATGGATACATGTTGACATCTCAGTACACAGTTTGTAAGTCACTTTGGAGAATGTGTGTTCTCTTTCTCTCCTTGATTCACCTGTACTGTCCAGCCATACACAAATGCCATCAAACACACGCATATAATGCGTTGGATGGCATTTATGTATGGCTGGACAGTACAGATATAGCTGCCACCAAAACAGTACTAATTCCACAAATGATGCACATGGGACATGGCACAAAGGTGATAACTCAGTTTGGAGACTATTGTGTGTGTGTGTGTGTGTTTCTGCAGGCCGACCTACCCGCCAGCTTCCTGGACCCTTGCTTCATCTGCCAGAGCCGGCCCAAGAACGGATGCATCGTGCACGGGCCCACCATCCACCTCATTTCCTGCTATCAATGCGCTCGCAAGCTGCAGAGGGGCAACAAACAGTGTCCAGTGTGCAGGGAGCCCATGGAGGCTGTGCTGCTCCTGATTGTCTCGTAGTGCCATGTTAGTGTTTGAATAAATATATACATATGTGTGAACCTTCTCCTATGTGTATGTTACTTCTTGTACATCACTTACCTTGTGTATTACTTACCTGCGTTGGCGTTCATAGTTTCAGGACATCCCAACAGGTAACAACGATGACGAGGGCTCCTGGTCCTTTTTTAAAATGTGGTTCCCGTTGATTTTCTTCTGCATTCCAACCTAGAGAACCAAAGATGTGATTAGATTCAACTTTATTGTCATTACACAAGTACAGGTACAAGGCAACCAAATGTAGTTTAGGTCTGGCCAGAAGTAAGTGCAGGTGTTGTGCAATAAAGTATGGACAGAAGCTATCCTTAAAAAAAAAAAAAAAGTGTCAAAGTGCAGTGGAAATTGATTGCATATTACAGTTAAAGGTACGGTGCTGAATGCAAACAGTTGGCACTGCATATGACAGTCGTCAGTGCTAAGGAGCACAATCCAGTTAAGGTGGCGCAGTGCAAGATTCGCAAGTAAACAGCTGTTACTGTAAACAGCTGTGACTGCAATAAACAGACAGTGGTTGCAAATTGACATTCCAGTAGTGCAAGTGACAAAGTGAAGGCAGACGTGTGTCGGCTGGGCGAGGGGAGTCCTGGAGGATGCTGCGAGCTCGATGCAGACAGCGTTTCCTCTGGATGTGCTCGATGGCAGGTAGTGGAGTCCCTACAAGAACGGAAAATTCATCACAAACCCCCACAGTCACACATCAGCTCCGGTTCCGGGCAGTCTCACTTCACAAACCTCCAATGTGGTTTACGTCATCACCTGCACCCTCTGCCACAAACACTACGTTGGAGAAACCGGGGCATCGATAGACACCAGGCTGAAACAACACCAGAACAACAAACCGCCTGGCACAGCTACAAACAACACTGGTCACACACTTCCAGGAGCACCCCCTCACTCACCTACACACTAAAAAACGTTGCAACAACACTTACCTTGATCTCCAAATATGTGGCACCTACCTTTCCCTGCAGACACGTGATTTACACACTCGTCCATCGCCACAGAGCACCTGCAAAAGAAAAGCAAACACACAATTTCACAACGCATCCATTTGCATTCCTGCCTTTTTCACTTGCCTTCCTATTTTTGTTGACCTGGTACGCTGCTGCCACTGCCAAGGACAAGAGCAGGCTGCAGCGTGTCATCCGCACTGCAGAGAAGGTGATTGGCTGCAATCTGCCTTCCCTCGAGAACCTGCACACATATCTCCCGTCTCTCAGTTTCCCGCACATGCACACGCGCACACACACACAAACACTGTCTAGACAGTACCCATTTATCGGTAACTTTGTATACGTTTATGCTGGTGCGCAGCGCGGGAAAGGGGAATCCACTTGTTTCTCACCTAACATATCAAAGGGTTACTGTTTTGAGCATCTCTCTCTGTGTGTGTGTGTGTGTGATTTAGCAGCTCAAACAATGGTAACGATGTCCAAAAATGGCACTCACCTACACACTAAAAAACGTTGCAACACCACTTACCTTGATCTCCAAATATTTGGCACCCACCTACCTACCTACCTACCTGCAGACACTGTTAGTGTTTGAATAAATATATATATATATATATATATATATATGTGTGTGTGTGTGAACCTTTTCCTATGTGTATGTTACTTCTTGTACATCACTTACCTTGTGTATTACTTACCTGCGTTGGCGTTCATAGTTTCAGGACATCCCAACAGGTAACAACGATGACGAGGGCTCCTGGTCCTTTTTTTCAATGTGGTTCCCGTTGATTTTCTCCTGCATTCCACCCTGGAGAACCAAAGATGAGATTAGATTCAACTTTATTGTCATTACACAAGTACAGGTACAAGGCAACCAAATGTAGTTTAGGTCTGGCCAGAAGTAAGTGCAGGTGTTGTGCAATAAAGTATGGACAGAAGCTATCCTTAAAAAAAAAAAAAAGTGTCAAAGTGCAGTGGAAATTGATTGCATATTACAGTTAGAAGTACGGTGCTGAATGCAAACAGTTGGCACTGTATATGACAGTCGTCAGTGCAAAGGAGCACAACCCAGTTAAGGTGGCGCAGTGCAAGATTCGCAAGAAAACAGCTGTTACCTGCCTTTTTCACTTGCCTTCTTATTTTTGTTGACCTGGTACGCTGCTGCTGCTGCTGCTGCTGCCACTGCCAAGGACAAGAGCAGGCTGCAGCGTGTCATCCGCACTGCAGAGAAGGTGATTGGCTGCAATCTGCCTTCCCTCGAGAACCTGCACACATATCTCCCGTCTCTCAGTTTCCCGCACATGCACACGCGCACACACACACAAACACTGTCTAGACAGTACCCATTTATCGGTAACTTTGTATACGTTTATGCTGGTGCGCAGCGCGGGAAAGGGGAATCCACTTGTTTCTCACCTAACATATCAAAGGGTTACTGTTTTGAGCATCTCTCTGTGTGTGTGTGTGTCTGTGTGTGTCTGTGTGTGTCTGTGTCTGTGTGTGTCTGTGTGTGTGTGTGTGTGTGTGTGTGTGTGTGTGTGTCTGTCTGTCTGTCTGTCTGTCTGTCTGTCTGTCTGTCTGTCTGTCTGCTGTTCAGTAAAATATCTGCATTGCTCTAAACCCTACATAGGCCTACATGCACTAATGATGAGGGATAGTGTTTATACAATCGAGCCTTTATTCTATTGTGGGCCAATGGGCTCGCGATGTGTAAACGAGTGCCATTCAAAGGAGTGCCATGCTCGTGGGCTATCCCTTACCCCAAGCCCCAAGCCCCAAGCCCCAAGCCCCAAGCCCCAAGCCCCAAGCCCCAAGCCCCAAGCCCCGTCCTCAAGCTCCCATGAAAGACCGCCATGTATATTCCACTTCAGAGGGGCTTTGGGAGTCTGACAAAGAGTGGCCGTACAGGTGTGCCCCTCGGGTATTATCACGGTGAGATGAACAGTGACCAGTGCAAAAACATCACGCCACGCCTAGCGCCTTGGCCTGTCCGAGGGGGGCCAATCGGGGGACAAACGCCCACACAACGCATGCCCACGGAAAGCTGGAGGCCTGCTGAATGCAGGGAGATCGCCCGCGCGCGCCTCTCAGACTCGTAGCAAGCACGAGGGCTTCACCAGACGCCCGAGGCCACAACCGTTGACCTAGTGCTCGACTTTGACTGTCGCAGTGGCTTTTTTTGTCCACAGGGTGGCGCAAAGTTTCAAAACCCTGTAACGTCCGTGCACTGTCTTGACATTTTCTGGGCGGTGTCAAAGTGCCTCGACCAATGGGCTAGCGGTATGTAAACGAGTGCCATGCAAATGAGTGCCATGCTCGTGGGCTCTCCCTTACCTACCTACCCTACCTACCTACCTACGTATGCCCACTACCCACAGGCTGGCTAGGAGGGCTAGGCTATCCCCCCAAACCCCAATGAAACCCCAATGAAACCCCACAGCTGACCGCACTGACGTCATTTGGAGCAGAAGCTTGGATTGATTGATTGATTGATTGATTGATTGATGAATTTATGGATCGACGATTGCTTCTCTTTATCACTGATCGTTTTCTTTATCATTTTTTCTCACATGTTCACACATTAGGATAAAATGAAACGGGGGTTTTGGTCTGGCTCGCCACTTGCGAACGAAATCAATGACGACCACAGAGAGTGAACGACGCGTTCGTCTTCTTCATTTGAAGCAATGCATTTTGACCAGCCGGCCGGCCGTGCGGCGCCCCCTGCGGGACTGCAGCATATTTGTTGCAATAACACAAATCCGTAACTGGAGCGCTGGCTTTTGACTGGGGGAGACGCGCAGCACGGACTCTGGACTGTGGCGCGCTGTGGGCGCAACACGACAGCGTGCAATAGCCACTCGGCAATATGTGTATATACACTTTGCTCAACAAATCCACACTCTCACGAACAGCTAAACACGACTCACACACAAATGACTGCGGGCATTCTCCACTGTACACATTGTATGTGGGTGCATGAGCTGTGTTGCGCGCACAACGTCTTCCCATGCCGCCCTCGCCCCGCTACGGAGCTATGCACAATACATCGACTTTGCTCAGTAATGACAGCCTTTTATCAACAGCTAAACGCCAACAAAAAGACACACCCGTCACAACGGGGATGAGAAGCGCATTGCCGCAGCACAGCAATAACCCCACATTAATAACAGCAATAACCCCACATTAATAACGGTGGACCCCAAATGAATAGGGATGAACGGAGCAGCTGTCAGAAGCGGGCTGCAAAATTTACTCTGAAAATTTAGCCCGCCCACCCCGCCCATGCGCCCTCTGCTCCATTTATAGAGCTCAATTGGAGGGAGGGGTTTGGCGTTTGGGGGGCTCAAAAACGTCACGACGTCACTCTGCCAAGTCATGTGACTATTTTTACACTCAACCATCGTCGCCACACAGCACCTGCTGTATCAGAACGGACACGTTACTTCAGCCCGACCCATTGTCTACCTCTACGTTCTCACCCCAGGCCAACGCCAACAGCCAAACCCTGAGCCATAACCCCCAGCTCCCCAAACCACCGACCCAATTCTAACACCAACACTGCGGGAAGGTGATGGTGTGTACCACCCCGCCCACGCAAACTCTCTGGGTGACAACTATTTTCAAGGAAGGAAGGGACAAGGGAAAGTGAAAGAGTTTTTAATTTTTTTATTTTATTTTGACTTATGTGGCACAGCACAGTATACGCTCAACCATCAGCAATCACCTATAGGGCCCAAACCCAGCACTAACCCCAAATCCTCTACCTGTCTAACCCTAACCCCCCGCGTGCTCCCCCTCGTCCCCGATCCTGAACGCAACAAACCCCACCCCTGGCCTAACCCCAAGTCCTCTACCTGTCTAACCCTAACCCCCCGCGTACTCCCCCTCGTCCCCGATCCTGAACGCAACAAACCCCACCCCTGGCCTAACCCCAAGTCCTCTACCTGTCTAACCCTGTGTTCTCCCCTCCTCTGGCCTAACCCCAAGTCCTCTTCCCTCTCTAACCCTAAACCCCCGCGTGCTCCCCCTCGTCCGCGATCCTGAACGCAACAAACCCCACCCCTGGCCTAACCCCAAGTCCTCTACCTGTCTAACCCTGTGTCCTCCCCTCCTCTGGCCTAACCCCAAGTCCTCTACCTGTCTAACCCTAAACCCCCGCGTGCTCCCCCTCGTCCCCGATCCTGAACGCAACAAACCCCACCCCTGGCCTAACCCCAAGTCCTCTACCTGTCTAACCCTGTGTTCTCCCCTCCTCTGGCCTAACCCCAAGTCCTCTTCCCTCTCTAACCCTAAACCCCCGCGTGCTCCCCCTCGTCCGCGATCCTGAACGCAACAAACCCCACCCCTGGCCTAACCCCAAGTCCTCTACCTGTCTAACCCTGTGTCCTCCCCTCCTCTGGTTCTGCAGCAATGAAACACAAAGGTGCTTCTGATAGCAAACCTTTGTGGACCGGCAGCTGCGATTTATCAGACCCCGCTTCTCCAATTCCAGCCACAGCAGGATACCTCGGGTCTCACTCTTGCGCTTGGACACAAAGTTCAAGATGGCGAAGTCTTCCTCTGACGTGTTGCCAAAGCGCCGCGCACTCCTGCTCCACCCCGGCTTCTGTCCCGACTGGCCATCCCGTCTACAAGACATTGTCGGGGTTAGACCTGAGGACGCTAGGTTAAAGGATTGGAACAGAACACAAGCCATTAGTTTACAGGGGAATGCAAAATCCTTTTACAACAGTTATGACAACACAATTTATGCTCATACCCATCACATTGACTAGAGGCTCTGCCCTTACTATTTGTGCTCTTACACTGCCATCTAGTGGGCACTTTACCGAACTGGGCAAAAAACACTTGATCCATTGTATACATTCATTCATTTAGAAGACGCCTTTATCCAAAGCGACTTCCAAGAGAGAGCGTTACAAAGTGCATAGGTCACTGATAATAACAACAAGAGAGCCCCAAAACATTGCGAGTAGCCCAAAACATGAAGCACATATTGTAAACAACATTATGACTTAGTGATTTGCAAAACCACTGTGTGTAGTATTTCGCCAATAGTGTGAAGCTGAGAATGTGCTTATAGTTGTGAAGATCTGGTCTGCTGTTTTGCTCATTGAGGATTCGGACGCTGTGGCGCGCTATGGCGAGCAGTGGCGCACTGAGGCGCGCGGTCTCTTCCGACACAACCATGCGCAAGAGCATCTCAACGACACTTTGCCAACACATTACGTGACTTAGGTCTTCCTCCAGCCTCGCCAGTTTTTAAAAGACCACTCATGTCACATATGTCCGTTGTGCTTGAATGCAATCCAATGAGCTCTGACTTTGACTCTGACGTAACAGAGCGCGTGCTTTTACATCGGGGAGTTGTGCCACTGGGTGGCTTTGGCACAATCTAAACATCCAAACACAACCCATGTGTTTATATGTTACAGGAAACACAACCCATGTGTTTATATGTTACAGGAAACACAACGCATGTGTTTGGATGATTCCGGTTTTGTATTCATTCCAATGTCACCGTGACCCGGATAACGTACCATAACCAGCCATATATATCGAGCCCAAACAGTTTGACATTGTGGCCGGGGGGGGGCAGTTGTATGTCTCGTATCGTGGGTGTGAATGTATATATATGTAAAGCCACAATCCATGAAATGAACCCCTATGAATTGACTCCCCCCTGGCCACTTTTATTGGAGGAGGTCATTTGGTCATGGCTGTAAATATGGTAGAGGAGACCCGATATCCAGACACTAATGAATGACGAACGGAGCAGCTGTCAAAAGGCTGCTCCAAAATGTACTCTGAAAAAGAGCGCTGGCTAGTACTTGTGAATGGAATCAATAACGATGTGTTCTTCTCAATCGAGATAGCCCAGATGGAATGACAAACTTGTAACCCATTCAAATTTAAATTGGCCCATCAAGCAGCTTCGTGCAGTCAAGGCTCCAGTATATGGGTGAATTCAGGTGGGCTATATTGGGACATCGGGTCATTTGGGACAGCATAAGGAAAAGGCATTTCACTTTTGCCTTGGACTGCAGCATATTTGTTGCAATAACACGAATCCGTAACACGAGCGCTGGCTATTACGCGCGGGAGAGAAGCGTTGTCATTTGGTTATTGTCTCGCGAACCACTTATCAATGTGCAATCAATATGTTCTTGTCAATCGAGATAGCCCAGATGGAATGACAAACTCGCACCCATCGGCCGTGGGAGGGAATTGTAACCCATTCAAATTTAAATTGGCCCATCAAGCAGCTTCGTGCAGTCAAGGCTCCAGTATATGGGTGAATTCAGGTGGGCTATATTGGGACATCGGGTCATTTGGGACAGCATAAGGAAAAGGCATTTCACTTTTGCCTTGGACTGCAGCATATTTGTTGCAATAACACGAATCCGTAACACGAGCGCTGGCTATTACGCGCGGGAGAGAAGCGTTGTCATTTGGTTATTGTCTCGCGAACCACTTATGAATGCGCAATCAATAACGATGTGTTCTTCTCACTCGTCTAGCAGGGCCTATAACCCATTCAAATTTGAATTGGCCCATCAAGCTTCAGTATAGGCTACATTAATCTACACCCATGAGTCTGTGTCCCAAATGTGTTACCAGACATACTGTCCCAAATTACCAAACAAGTTGCTGAAAATTCGTTTTTTTGTCAGCTCCACTAAAATAGTGAGCCATGCATTTCTAAAATATTATGAAGACTTATTTTTTACACTTAAATAATGTGGATACCTTGAGGAATTCAGAAATGTCTCATTTATTGGGTTATGTTTGGAACTTGAAGAAAATCTTAAACTCAGCAGATTGAATTACAAAAGAAAATCTCCCAATATAGCCTGTATACCTGAATTCACCCTAGAGGATGTGTGAAGTAGAAAAAACACAAAGTGTGTAGAACGATAACTTTTATTTTTCACTGAAACATTCCCAGAGAAGATTAGAAAAATATATTCAGAAAATAAACAACTATAAACAACTTTAAACATATGATTTGAACAAGCCATGGCCCTCTTCTGACTTCCAAACTCAGTTCAAAGCCATTCCAAATCCAGTCCTTCCCCAGAAAAAGATGTTTTCTTTATTCCGTAGTCGTACATCAGTTCCTCGTTGACCTTTATGTCTCTTGCCGCAAAGAACAGGATGGTGTTTGTAGAGGTGCCCCCCGACTCGACCTTAAAATGTCTCGGTTTGAGATTCGCTTGTTTGGCAGAGTGGTTGATCAGCCTACCAAAAATGGTCATGTCAGGGTGACATAGGCAGCTGTTGGCGCGTGCATCGATACACTTTCCAACGCCTTTGTCCTTGAAGAAGAAAAGGTATCCCATTTCACCAGAAGGAGTGCTGCGTTGAATGGACTCGCCCTCGTCTTTTGAAATCACTCTGCCATGATAGTCACAAACAATTTCGTTCTTCAGGAAGCGTCTGGTCGTAAACACCCCCTGTCCTTTTCCTTGAACCGGCAAGGGCACCAGTCCGGTCCACTTCTGTGACCTGGCCAGGATTTGGATGGCCTCGTTGTTCGCCGCGTCGGAAACGCTTTCGAGGGGCTTCCATTGCGCCAGGATGTCTTTGGCGTCTGGACAGTTGGTGTTCCAGCCTTGCGCGCTCATCCAGGCCTGGAGCCTACTCTCTGTGGGCTGGCGCCGGGAGAATGTAGCTGTGAAAAGTCAATAAACAAACAAAAGAATGAGTTTATCTCGAGTACATTGTGCTATTTGGTTAGTCAGAACAAAAAGAGCCAACAAGATGCCAGCATCACTGTTAAACTAGTCTGTGAAACTGCAAACTTTTAAATATGGAATGGATTACTTACACAACACATGTTTTGCGCGCATGTTCATCTGGTCTGCGCGCCACTTGTCGTAGCAGATGCGGTCATGTTGCCCGGTGAGGTGTGCGCGCTGTTGTGTCGGTGGCAGGCTACCGTGCAGGGTCACCGGGAAGGACGCAGTCAGCAAGGCAAATATGGCTTGCTCCTCAGCTTTAGCCGAACTAGTGGACGCAAGTCGAGGCCGTTTTGCAGGCGTTTCTAGCGGGTCAGAGCTATGAAATAAAGAAACAAATATTGACATACAAATATATGAGAATGTGTACATTTTTTTAAGCAATTCTAAACTATGAAGGTTTAAAAGGGATGTTGTAGGAATAAGCTTACTTGGGATCAGACGCCAACTGTTTCAACAGTTTCGCTCCTTCGGCAAAGAAATCAAACTTTGCCGTCTGCCAACTCTGTTGAGCCACTGGGTCGCCGTGTGACAGGTAGCTTGCCAGGTGCGACTGCCTTTGAGTGCCCATGTTCTGGGCGGTGGCCGTCTGAAACGCCCGTCTGGCCATCTTACCGGTGACCTTTGGACAATGATACCTTGAAGACGTCACAAACAAATGATTAGTTGTGTACCACGACAACATTCTAAACTGTTTATGAAAAGGAAAACATGTCATAGTTCATTGTAGGGCCATAAACGTTTCACTCACTGTTTGTGGAATCTGTTCAAGTACTCTGGATGGTTCACGACAGGTCTTCCAGCTGGGGCGATGAAAAAATGGGGGAAGTCCTCTACTCCGACTTGAGAGGGCCTTAAAAAGTCAGGCCTGACTTGCTCAAAGTACATGGAGAACCACTGTGAACACATTAAAAGGGCATTATTAAAAAACGTTTCGTACACATTATGCTCCCAAAGATGAAATCTCAATTGTTATCATTAGAGCTATACATGTATTTCTACGTATTCGGTTTTACTCACAGAATCCTCTTCTTCGTCCAGGCAAAAAAACACATCTGGTGTAGCTGCTGTCTCGTGTTCCCGGATACCAGTCACCGACACTTGGCTACCATCAAAGGAGACTGAACTTCTTTCCAGCCACTCCTTGACCTTAGAACAAATTCGATTTGATTTAGTCGCAGCATTTAGAGTTTACATGGTATATACAGATTACGAATAAATAGCCATGAAATAGACAAGGGCACTTACCGTCATTTTTTCCAGAATGCTCGGCCGCAAAAGATGTTTCAGGAGCAAGACAGCCATGATGTAGTTCAGAAATAGAGCTCCATCTATTTTGGAAATGGCCTTCGCATGCTTGACTTTCGAGACGACGGCCAGAAAGTCCATCTTTGCTGCCCTCAAGAGTAAAAGGCACTCGTGTGGGTGTTGAACCTGGGGGATCTGGGGCCTAAAGAAGGACACACACAGGACAAATTGTTCGTTTAAAAAACTGAAACATTCAACTCGCACCATATAAATATATACACACACGATAGAGTTCACGACGACGACAACAAAAAAAACAAACAAAAAACGTGAATAAGTACATACGGTTGAGAGGGCGCGCTTGAACCGGCGTCTTCCTGGGAGCCCGTGGCCGAGGGGACGTTGGTAACCCAAATGCCTCGGTTCTTCATCTCGCCAATTAGACTGGCAACCCGTGAGTCCTCGCCGACAATTTCTTTCAGGGTAGAGTAGTCCCAAACGCTAGCTTTGGACGCGAGTCTGGAGAAAGTCCTCTTGGCTTCGTCGACCACGTCCTTGATTTCATCTGCAGTGGAATTCTTCATACACCTTCTCCTAAGGTGCACCGAAAGGGATGGCTGGACGGTGAAGCAGAACTTGCACACCAGCACATTTCTGTTCCTGAAAGAAAGACATGAAAATACAAACACGTGTTATAGGTTGCAAACATACCGTTGAATTACTTAGGTTAATGAAACAAAATGTAGAACTTTCACTAGGCCCATAGCTGTTCTGTATTTGTTGTAGGCTATGTTCAAGGGTTATTCGTCATTTTAGTCACACTTTATAACACAGTTTATAACAGCGTTCAAATGGGTCTGTCTCTCGCAACTGTTCCGAAAATATCGGACGCATTCAAACTTACCCAGAAGAAGACATTTTCAATGTTTTGCTTGAATAAAGGCCTAATTCAATGCAGTCAGGGAAGCCGTGCGGGGTCCGATGGATGGGGAGCTGTTCAAAGTGAGCAGCCTTGAATGTTGACGAGGCCCTCATATGGGTCTGATTCTTCGAAGTGGGCGTGGCCTACATGGCCTGGTGAACATACCTGGCAGGTATGTTGATCAGAAGTGTGGACATTATACTTTGCATTGAAAGTTTGCAGGGACGTAGGTATGCGTAATCGTTCCTGTTCTATTGAAATAATTGTTCAATAATACACAAGTAAATAATCTATTCTCGTGCACCATAATAACAACAACGAGTATTGCTCAATTTAGACGTTTTTTTTATATATATATATATATATATATATATATATATATATTTTTTTTTTTTTTTAAGTTTTTCGATTTGACCGACTCATGTTTTCGATAGTAGGCTAGATGAGTTATGGAACATTCCTTGGCAGTTACAGAAAATGGAATTTACATCATCAATTCTTAATCATTTCAAATAAGCCCTTCAAAAATGTAGGCTAGTGACAAACCACTAACAAAACACAATTGTAATTAGAGCCGGCAAAATCATTTGGACAAACAAAACAAGGCCAGTCCGACCCGTACAAATTCAAATTTCTTGAACACGAAGCACATCTTGTGAACACCATTGTTACTACTTGGTGATTTGCGGAAACCCTGTGCGTAGCCTCGTATTTTGCAAGTATAGTGTGAAGCTGTGAGTATGTGCCCATTGTGAAGACTTTTCGTTTGTTTTAATGTTGTTATTTCCCAGACTTTGTACAGCCTACTAACTGCGGCCCCATGATCGTCCATTCAGACTGGCCAACATTAAAGACCCCCTATCATTCACGCGGTTGGGTGGAAGACGATGGGGCCCCTTACTAATCGTTACTATAAATAATTCACTCGTGGCGATCAGAGTATTTTACCTTTGGTTGAGTTTTTTTTCTTCTCCCTTTTTCTATCACAATGTGGACCCTCCTGTTGTCCTCAAATTTACTAACATCGATCGTCCTGGGGGTTAATTTAAGCCCAGCTATACTTCGACCCCATGCATCAGATGTGTACCCAGAGTTTTTGTTTTGTTTGTGTTAGGTGCTTTTGTTTGTTTGTGTGGCTAATCGTTACCATGAATTATTCACACATGTGGCGATCAGAGTACCCTATTGGGAGAGCGTTTTTCCTGAAATATGTTTGGAACGTGTGGAATTACATTAGCATGGTCTTGTTTGAAATCTATTCATCTCTTTTTGTCTTGTGCCTCGTCTAATGGCCAGTTGCGTTCTTTGAGGGCTTTCCTAATACGCTGGAAAATAGGTGGAATATCGAATGAGTGATTGGCATTTGCTTGTCACGAATGGCATCTAAACTCTGAATGGTGGCTCAACACTCAAGAAATTAACCCTTTTTGCAACAGCTAAACTTGACCACTGGGAAAACTGATGTCCGAGCATTCCAATCAATGTAAAGAAAACACAGTCTCGTGGCAATAACATTTATATGGCACTCGTGACATTACAACATCGGAACAGGAAAGAAGATAAAACATTGGAATCACACATACACACAATAAAATAGGCCGAACAAGGCAGTGTCACTGTTCTTGTGTCCGATCCGCTAGGTCTGCCGCTTGATCGAGGGACTTGCGTCTTCGAAGAGTGTTTTTTATTTTCTCCATGACGTAGCTCAAGAAGGTGGTGCGGCAATTCTCCGGGGCCCAGGGATGTACAGGCCAAACTTTGTGCCTTTCGCCTCTGTATATAATGGCACTGGCCTTGTTTTCCAAACCGACGGTGTCTGAAAAGCAAGAGGTCACATAATACACATCAGACGTGTGTGTGTGAGTGTGTGTGCATTGGTTGAGTGGGGCTGTTTTCTACGTGTGCCATTATGCCTGGTATAGTACAAAGACAGCAAAGCTTTCTCACCCTTGATGTCTAGCTCCTTCATCGACAACGCAAAGAATGCCAGTTGGACCTCGGAGAGCAACTCTCTGCCACTAATTGTAGCCGGCTTGTGGTCGAGCACACACTTCCCCAAGCCCGCCTCAAAGTCTGCGTAGGTCCGGACCAGATGCACCTCTGCTTCAGTTTCCTCCGGGGCAGATGTCGGAGGTTGGTGGCAGGGCGCACGACGTTTGGGCCTGGAGGCCATCGGCGAACCGGGTGTCTTCGGGGTAGAGCAGGTCGGTTTCCCCGGCCAAAAGTCTGGCGCCCGGTCACCGGAGATTGGTGGTGCCTCTCTGTCGGGGCTGGAGGCGGCAGGTTCCTCTGACTCCGCGCGCTGCGGCTTGCTCCCATTGGCCCGCTCCGCTGCGGACAGTCTTCTTTCTAGTGCGCCCATGTGCCGTAGCATCTTGGCCTCCACCTCTGCGCACCGGGCAGCCGCCTCAGCCATCACCCTCCTCTGCACCTGCTCGAGTTCATGGGCAAGCCTGCCACACTCTGCCTTCAGCTCCTTCACCGTCTGCCCAACTGCACCTTTTAGGGCGTCGACCTTTGTGTCGAGCACTTCCAACTCCGACAGGGCCATTTCTTCGTTGCTCATCCTTGCACACAAAAAAAAAAACAGACAGGTGATGATTGTTGTTGTCATTGACTAGCGTACAGTTACAGTTACTGATGGCCATTCGTAGTCTCTAAGAGTAACACCCTTCAAGCGGCCTGGCCAGAAACGGACCACGGAGTCACACACTGCTAGAAAGGCCTTGAAAAACCCCCACATGACATTTACATTTATGCATTTAGCAGACGCCTTTATCCAAAGCTTTACAAAGGAGCACAGGTCACTGATCATAACAACGAGGTAGTCCCAAACATTACAAGCAGCCAAAACATGAAGCATACATTGTGAAGAAAAAAAACTTACTTTTGTAATTGACAACAGTTTCACCTTGTCGTTGCTGTCGTCGGTCAGTCGGTATGAACAGAAGACAAATACCACCTATGGTTGTTAAGTTTTGGCCTGATTCTATTGGTGTAAAAGCTAACAAGGGTTAATTGGAGTTGACTCCCCTTTTCACGTTGTTGTGCTGTTACCAGGCAAATAAGTTTTGGCCTGCTATCTAACTGGTCTAGGGTCAAATTGGAGTTAACTCCCATTTCCACGTTGTTGTGCTGTTTCCAAGTAGATTCTAACATCGAAACAAGTCTACGTTGGCCCCCTAATGTTTGTGTATGTGAGTCTGGAAACAAACAAAATGTTGTCTGGAGGACATTTAAGAATGGTTTTCGATCAATATTTATTCTAGATTCTCCGTGACCAGGATTACTTAACGTCATCGTCCATACATGTAGAGCCAAATAGTAATCTGCTCTTACACTGCCATCTAGTGGGCACCTTAGCGAACTGGGCAAAAACACTGTTGGAATACATTGCATAAAAACACTGTGTGTAGTATTTGGCATATATTGTTTCAATCCTTTCCTGCAGCCATTATGATGTCTCTCTCTCTCTCAGTGTGTGTGTGTGTGTGTGTGTGTGTGTGTGTGTGTGTGTGTGTGGGGTGGTCTTGCACAATGACATCCTGCACATTGCAATGTTGTATCGTTCTCTTGCACTATCTGTTTATTTGAGGTTATATTGTCAATTATGACTACTTATATTTTATTTTATTCCCCTTGGTATTAGCTAGACCCCCCTTAGTATTAGCTAGACTTTTCTCCTTTTGTATAGTTAGTCCACATATTTAAGTTTTCAATATTCCTATATGTTAAATGTATGCACCTCCCTGCCAAAGTCAATTCCTTACAGACCAAAACCCAGAATGAGTCAAGAAAACACTGTCTCAAAAACAATAGCATCCTTTATATAAACAACTCAAAACAACACCAACAGAACAGAAGATAAAAATAATTTGGATGGAAACCATTGCTATGGACGCGCCAGGTCTTCCATATAGGACTGCCTCAGCTTTTCCAGCAACGCTCGCTTGGCCACTGTCTTCAGGTGTGTCCTGATTTTGTCCATGACGTAGCCCAAAAAGGTTTGGCTGCAATTGGGCGGCGCCCAGGGCTGATCAGGCCAAACTCCGTGGACGGCGCCCAGGCAGATGACTTGCACGGCCTTGTGCTCCAAATCGACGGCATCTGAAAAAACAAGAGTCAGAGAGAACAGAGGTATCAGATGTCTGTGCCTTTGTCGAGTGTTACAAACTATACGCATATTCCCCCGTTACTCACTCACCTGTTATTTTAAAGTGGTCCAGCGACATAAGGAGGTGCGCCAGCTGGAGTTCGGTGAGCAACTCTCCTTTGTCGACCACGGGCGGCCTGTAGTCCAAAACCCGAACCCTGGTGGCTGGGTCCAAGTCCTCGTAGGAGAGGACCACGCGACGCTTCTTGGGCTCGGCGGCACCCTCCGTTAGTCCGTCCTGGGGAGACGAGGGTCGCTTGCGCTGGGGACTTCCGTGCCTGGAGTCTGTCTGCGACGCTGGGGCACCGTGCATTGGTCCGTCCTGGGGAGACGAGGGTCGCTTGGGCTGGGGACTTCCATGCCTGGAGTCTCTCTGCGGCACCGCGGGTGGCGAGTGGCGAGGGCTTGGCGTCCGGTCGACGGGGTCCGCCACCTGGACAGGGCTGGGAGCGCCCCGCTGGGCCATGGCATCCTCTGCCCGCCTGGCCCTTCGAAGGCGCACGGCCGTCACCTCCAGTTCCGCTGCCGACAGTCTGCTTTCCAGGGTGGCCAAATGCTCCAGCATCCTGGCTTCCACCTGGTCACAGCAGGCCTTTGTCTCCGACGCCATTCTGCGCTGTGCCTGCACCAGGCCGTCTTCGAGCCGCGCGCACTCGGCCTTCAGCTCCCCGACCCTCTGGCTCACGGCACTTTGGAGAGCCTCCATTTGCATTTCGATGCTCATCTGCCAAAAACACAGACAGGTGACAAAGGGAGTTATATGCAGAGAAAAGCAGTGTGTGTGGGGGGGGGGGGGGTGCGTGCGTGCGTGCGTGCGTGCGTGCGTGCGTGCGTGCGTGCGTTCGTTCCCTACACGACTAGGCCATGTCCCCAAAGCGGATAGGCCATTTTGAGAGGCCTATAGCCAGATAAAACATTTGTACACGTTTAGCAATGTACACGGTTGGGCCATAAAGTGCCAGATTCGTTTAGTATTCATTAAGTCGGTTTGGTGAAGGAGGCTATGCCCATCCGTGTGTATATAGTTAGCCTATAGTAGATTAAGAATACGTCGACCAAAACTGGCTAAGGCAACATTGGGCGCTTTGCTCGGGACGAACAAACGTTTTATTAAGCCCCTATACACGGCAAAGTTGAAACTCGTCACCACATGAACTAAGCGCATAGCACGATGATAGGAGACCGACACAACACGGACCACCGAGTCACACACTGCTAGAAAGGCATTGAAACACTTACTTTTGTAATCGACAGCAGTTTACACTTCTTCTCCGCAGTTTAACCTCGTCGCTCCTGTCGGTCAATTGGTAAGGAACAGAAGACAAATGCCCATCTATGACTCTTGTGTTATGGCCTGCTTCTTATAGGTCTAAAAGCTAACAAGGGCCTGTCTTACTGACCAATTGGAGTTCGATCCGCTTCTACGTTGTTGTGCTGTTACCAGGTAGATTTTAACATTCATGTTTCAATTGAAACAAGTCTATACGTTGTGTTCAGAAATTGTATTATTAAATTTACATGTATTCATTTAGCCGACGCTTTTATCCACAGCGACTTCCAAGAGAGAGCTTTACAAAGTTCATAGGTCACTGATAATAACAACAAGATCTGAATATATCAACAACAACAAAAAATATATATATATGAAAAATCAACTGAACAGCCGGCAGTGCAGCGGCCCCTGCCGGACTGCAGCATATTTGTTGCAATAGCACGAATCCGTAACAGATCCTCTCATTTAGAAAATACTTTTTTTTTTCTTTTTTTTTGCCGGAAGTGCTTGTCAACCTTTTATTCTTATTGAATTGAACATGTTTCAACATGTTTGCCAATTGACGTCGTGACGTCTTTCCATTTCCATTAGAAGCGCCATTTCGGATGACGGCGAGTGAGGCCGCGCACACTCAGGTAATTTCTCCAGGTTCAATAACAACAGATCTATGTACTTTGTGTCATTTTTGCAAGTTCATTTGTGACATTTGTAAAGTAGGGTTTCATTCTAGCTATATTTCATGTTAACTATTAATATGGTGTTTGCTAAAGGCTAACCACACGACGCGTGTAAGCTTTGCCAAAACTGTACTGCGCATTGCTGTAATTCAGACGCCATTGTTGAACTGTAGTAGCCAATATCAATTTGTAGCTAGTGAACACCAACCCTTACGTAGCCTACCATAACCATACCAATATTCTGGTTATCAGTCGTGCAGAGGTCTTGAAGGCTGGTCCTCAGGGTTGAAGACCTCTGAGTTAATGTATTAATCTGTGTCAGCTCAAAGAATGGTAATGATGTCCAAAAATGGCACTCACCCTACACACTAAAAAACGTTGCAACAACACTTACCTTGATCTCCAAATATTTGGCACCTACCTACCTGCAGACACGTGGAATTACACACTCATCCATCGCCACAGAGCACCTGCAAAAAAACAAACAAACACATGAACCATAACAATATGCTGGTTATCAATCGTGCAGAGGTCTTGAAGGCTGGTCCTCAGGGTTGAAGTTAATGTTAATGTATTAATCTCTGAGTTAATGTATTAATCTGTGTCTTTGCTCCAGATAGGCATACGTACGTCAACATGACCGGTTCGAGACACCAAGCTCCGCTCAAAGTAAGCACACAAACCTCTGCATTTCTACCCTCTCCACAATGAAATACCAAAGCATGATGTAATGTTTTCTCTTTCTTTTCGTTTTTCTTCTCAGGTGAGACCCACAGCCGCACTTGGCTCCCTTCTGAGGCACGCGGGTGCAAATAAGAATGTGTACACCAGGAAGGAGGTAGATTTAGTTTATTTTTCCATTTGGCACAAGTAGAGGTACAGGTGTTAGAATGCTTTAGTTGTCCCTGCTCCTCTTTGATAGTTTCCCAGCAGCGTGTCCAAACAAATGACAAACATTTGGTCCTCACTCCAGCCTCTGCGCTGCAGTCTAGGGCAGTGGTTCTCATCCCTGGTCCTCGGGACCCCCTGCCCTGCATGTTTTAGACGTTTCCCTCCTCAAACACACCTGATTCAAATGAATGGCTCGTTAACAGGCCCATTTATTTGAATCAGGTGTGTTGGAGCAGGGAAACATCTCAAACATGCAGGGCAGGGGGTCCCGAGGACCAGCGTTGAGAACCACTGGTTTAGGGCAACAGGGTTCAGGCCGGCTCTGACCATTTATGTCCCCGCAGGTGATCTTCTACCTTGGCCGGTACATCTTTCAGAACAAGCTGTACGACCAGAAGCAGCAGCACATTGTCAACCTAGGCAGTGATCCTCTGGGGGCCGCGCTGGGGATCGACACGTTCTCTGTGAAGGAGCCACTGTAAGGAACACACATTGCTCTCACACCAACACACAGACGTACACACACACGCGCACGCACACGTCTCAAGGGATTTCCATGGAGAGGAAGCAGCTGCCTAATGCCCCTTGGGAAGTGTGTGTGATTTATTTTGAAATGTGTGTAGACCATGTGCAGACAGCCAGCATCTGTATTGTAACCCCAGGTATGTGTGTGTGTGTGTGTGTGTCCAAGACGTTTCCTCTCCAGGCTGAGCCAAAAACTCATTCCCGTGTTAAACCCAGGTAAGCAGTATAGGATGACATTCACTGGAATGCAGTGCCAGAGATGCCCATCTCAGAAAGTGTATCGAGCAGGATCTGGTGGTTGACCGTGTCGAATGCTGCAGATAGGTACAGCAAAATGGTCACAGATGACCTTGAAGCAGCTCTGGCAGACTGGAGGGAATAGTGACTGACAGGAGGTGGGGCGAGGAGAAAGGATGAGGTCACGAGGTCAGAGATCTCTGCCTCGGACAGAGGAGAGAAAGAGTTTAGACGTGTAGTTGGGTCAGTCCTAGAGGAGGGAGTGTGAGTAGGAAAGAGGGGTTCATGGAACTGACTGCTAACATCAAATACTTTCTTTTCAACAAAGGAGGGGAATCCACCGGCTATTGGGGAGGAAAGAGGCCAGGTTCGGCCAAAGAGGAAGAGGAGGAACGTTGCGTCCACGGCACCACTGTGAGTCCTGCCCTTTTAACCCCAGAGCCTTGCGTCCATGGATACATGTTGACATCTCAGTACACAGTTTGTAAGTCACTTTGGAGAATGTGTGTTCTCTTTCTCTCCTTGATTCACCTGTACTGTCCAGCCATACACAAATGCCATCAAACACACGCATATAATGCGTTGGATGGCATTTATGTATGGCTGGACAGTACAGATATAGCTGCCACCAAAACAGTACTAATTCCACAAATGATGCACATGGGACATGGCACAAAGGTGATAACTCAGTTTGGAGACTATTGTGTGTGTGTGTGTGTGTTTCTGCAGGCCGACCTACCCGCCAGCTTCCTGGACCCTTGCTTCATCTGCCAGAGCCGGCCCAAGAACGGATGCATCGTGCACGGGCCCACCATCCACCTCATTTCCTGCTATCAATGCGCTCGCAAGCTGCAGAGGGGCAACAAACAGTGTCCAGTGTGCAGGGAGCCCATGGAGGCTGTGCTGCTCCTGATTGTCTCGTAGTGCCATGTTAGTGTTTGAATAAATATATACATATGTGTGAACCTTCTCCTATGTGTATGTTACTTCTTGTACATCACTTACCTTGTGTATTACTTACCTGCGTTGGCGTTCATAGTTTCAGGACATCCCAACAGGTAACAACGATGACGAGGGCTCCTGGTCCTTTTTTAAAATGTGGTTCCCGTTGATTTTCTTCTGCATTCCAACCTAGAGAACCAAAGATGTGATTAGATTCAACTTTATTGTCATTACACAAGTACAGGTACAAGGCAACCAAATGTAGTTTAGGTCTGGCCAGAAGTAAGTGCAGGTGTTGTGCAATAAAGTATGGACAGAAGCTATCCTTAAAAAAAAAAAAAAAGTGTCAAAGTGCAGTGGAAATTGATTGCATATTACAGTTAAAGGTACGGTGCTGAATGCAAACAGTTGGCACTGCATATGACAGTCGTCAGTGCTAAGGAGCACAATCCAGTTAAGGTGGCGCAGTGCAAGATTCGCAAGTAAACAGCTGTTACTGTAAACAGCTGTGACTGCAATAAACAGACAGTGGTTGCAAATTGACATTCCAGTAGTGCAAGTGACAAAGTGAAGGCAGACGTGTGTCGGCTGGGCGAGGGGAGTCCTGGAGGATGCTGCGAGCTCGATGCAGACAGCGTTTCCTCTGGATGTGCTCGATGGCAGGTAGTGGAGTCCCTACAAGAACGGAAAATTCATCACAAACCCCCACAGTCACACATCAGCTCCGGTTCCGGGCAGTCTCACTTCACAAACCTCCAATGTGGTTTACGTCATCACCTGCACCCTCTGCCACAAACACTACGTTGGAGAAACCGGGGCATCGATAGACACCAGGCTGAAACAACACCAGAACAACAAACCGCCTGGCACAGCTACAAACAACACTGGTCACACACTTCCAGGAGCACCCCCTCACTCACCTACACACTAAAAAACGTTGCAACAACACTTACCTTGATCTCCAAATATGTGGCACCTACCTTTCCCTGCAGACACGTGATTTACACACTCGTCCATCGCCACAGAGCACCTGCAAAAGAAAAGCAAACACACAATTTCACAACGCATCCATTTGCATTCCTGCCTTTTTCACTTGCCTTCCTATTTTTGTTGACCTGGTACGCTGCTGCCACTGCCAAGGACAAGAGCAGGCTGCAGCGTGTCATCCGCACTGCAGAGAAGGTGATTGGCTGCAATCTGCCTTCCCTCGAGAACCTGCACACATATCTCCCGTCTCTCAGTTTCCCGCACATGCACACGCGCACACACACACAAACACTGTCTAGACAGTACCCATTTATCGGTAACTTTGTATACGTTTATGCTGGTGCGCAGCGCGGGAAAGGGGAATCCACTTGTTTCTCACCTAACATATCAAAGGGTTACTGTTTTGAGCATCTCTCTCTGTGTGTGTGTGTGTGTGATTTAGCAGCTCAAACAATGGTAACGATGTCCAAAAATGGCACTCACCTACACACTAAAAAACGTTGCAACACCACTTACCTTGATCTCCAAATATTTGGCACCCACCTACCTACCTACCTACCTGCAGACACTGTTAGTGTTTGAATAAATATATATATATATATATATATATATGTGTGTGTGTGTGAACCTTTTCCTATGTGTATGTTACTTCTTGTACATCACTTACCTTGTGTATTACTTACCTGCGTTGGCGTTCATAGTTTCAGGACATCCCAACAGGTAACAACGATGACGAGGGCTCCTGGTCCTTTTTTTCAATGTGGTTCCCGTTGATTTTCTCCTGCATTCCACCCTGGAGAACCAAAGATGAGATTAGATTCAACTTTATTGTCATTACACAAGTACAGGTACAAGGCAACCAAATGTAGTTTAGGTCTGGCCAGAAGTAAGTGCAGGTGTTGTGCAATAAAGTATGGACAGAAGCTATCCTTAAAAAAAAAAAAAAAGTGTCAAAGTGCAGTGGAAATTGATTGCATATTACAGTTAGAAGTACGGTGCTGAATGCAAACAGTTGGCACTGTATATGACAGTCGTCAGTGCAAAGGAGCACAACCCAGTTAAGGTGGCGCAGTGCAAGATTCGCAAGAAAACAGCTGTTACCTGCCTTTTTCACTTGCCTTCTTATTTTTGTTGACCTGGTACGCTGCTGCTGCTGCTGCTGCTGCCACTGCCAAGGACAAGAGCAGGCTGCAGCGTGTCATCCGCACTGCAGAGAAGGTGATTGGCTGCAATCTGCCTTCCCTCGAGAACCTGCACACATATCTCCCGTCTCTCAGTTTCCCGCACATGCACACGCGCACACACACACAAACACTGTCTAGACAGTACCCATTTATCGGTAACTTTGTATACGTTTATGCTGGTGCGCAGCGCGGGAAAGGGGAATCCACTTGTTTCTCACCTAACATATCAAAGGGTTACTGTTTTGAGCATCTCTCTGTGTGTGTGTGTGTCTGTGTGTGTCTGTGTGTGTCTGTGTCTGTGTGTGTCTGTGTGTGTGTGTGTGTGTGTGTGTGTGTGTGTGTGTCTGTCTGTCTGTCTGTCTGTCTGTCTGTCTGTCTGTCTGCTGTTCAGTAAAATATCTGCATTGCTCTAAACCCTACATAGGCCTAAATGCACTAATGATGAGGGATAGTGTTTATACAATCGAGCCTTTATTCTATTGTGGGCCAATGGGCTCGCGATGTGTAAACGAGTGCCATTCAAAGGAGTGCCATGCTCGTGGGCTATCCCTTACCCCAAGCCCCAAGCCCCAAACCCCAAGCCCCAAGCCCCAAGCCCCAAGCCCCAAGCCCCAAGCCCCGTCCTCAAGCTCCCATGAAAGACCGCCATGTATATTCCACTTCAGAGGGGCTTTGGGAGTCTGACAAAGAGTGGCCGTACAGGTGTGCCCCTCGGGTATTATCACGGTGAGATGAACAGTGACCAGTGCAAAAACATCACGCCACGCCTAGCGCCTTGGCCTGTCCGAGGGGGGCCAATCGGGGGACAAACGCCCACACAACGCATGCCCACGGAAAGCTGGAGGCCTGCTGAATGCAGGGAGATCGCCCGCGCGCGCCTCTCAGACTCGTAGCAAGCACGAGGGCTTCACCAGACGCCCGAGGCCACAACCGTTGACCTAGTGCTCGACTTTGACTGTCGCAGTGGCTTTTTTTGTCCACAGGGTGGCGCAAAGTTTCAAAACCCTGTAACGTCCGTGCACTGTCTTGACATTTTCTGGGCGGTGTCAAAGTGCCTCGACCAATGGGCTAGCGGTATGTAAACGAGTGCCATGCAAATGAGTGCCATGCTCGTGGGCTCTCCCTTACCTACCTACCCTACCTACCTACCTACGTATGCCCACTACCCACAGGCTGGCTAGGAGGGCTAGGCTATCCCCCCAAACCCCAATGAAACCCCAATGAAACCCCACAGCTGACCGCACTGACGTCATTTGGAGCAGAAGCTTGGATTGATTGATTGATTGATTGATTGATTGATTGATGAATTTATGGATCGACGATTGCTTCTCTTTATCACTGATCGTTTTCTTTATCATTTTTTCTCACATGTTCACACATTAGGATAAAATGAAACGGGGGTTTTGGTCTGGCTCGCCACTTGCGAACGAAATCAATGACGACCACAGAGAGTGAACGACGCGTTCGTCTTCTTCATTTGAAGCAATGCATTTTGACCAGCCGGCCGGCCGTGCGGCGCCCCCTGCGGGACTGCAGCATATTTGTTGCAATAACACAAATCCGTAACTGGAGCGCTGGCTTTTGACTGGGGGAGACGCGCAGCACGGACTCTGGACTGTGGCGCGCTGTGGGCGCAACACGACAGCGTGCAATAGCCACTCGGCAATATGTGTATATACACTTTGCTCAACAAATCCACACTCTCACGAACAGCTAAACACGACTCACACACAAATGACTGCGGGCATTCTCCACTGTACACATTGTATGTGGGTGCATGAGCTGTGTTGCGCGCACAACGTCTTCCCATGCCGCCCTCGCCCCGCTACGGAGCTATGCACAATACATCGACTTTGCTCAGTAATGACAGCCTTTTATCAACAGCTAAACGCCAACAAAAAGACACACCCGTCACAACGGGGATGAGAAGCGCATTGCCGCAGCACAGCAATAACCCCACATTAATAACAGCAATAACCCCACATTAATAACGGTGGACCCCAAATGAATAGGGATGAACGGAGCAGCTGTCAGAAGCGGGCTGCAAAATTTACTCTGAAAATTTAGCCCGCCCACCCCGCCCATGCGCCCTCTGCTCCATTTATAGAGCTCAATTGGAGGGAGGGGTTTGGCGTTTGGGGGGCTCAAAAACGTCACGACGTCACTCTGCCAAGTCATGTGACTATTTTTACACTCAACCATCGTCGCCACACAGCACCTGCTGTATCAGAACGGACACGTTACTTCAGCCCGACCCATTGTCTACCTCTACGTTCTCACCCCAGGCCAACGCCAACAGCCAAACCCTGAGCCATAACCCCAAGCTCCCCAAACCACCGACCCAATTCTAACACCAACACTGCGGGAAGGTGATGGTGTGTACCACCCCGCCCACGCAAACTCTCTGGGTGACAACTATTTTCAAGGAAGGAAGGGACAAGGGAAAGTGAAAGAGTTTTTAATTTTTTTATTTTATTTTGACTTATGTGGCACAGCACAGTATACGCTCAACCATCAGCAATCACCTATAGGGCCCAAACCCAGCACTAACCCCAAGTCCTCTACCTGTCTAACCCTAACCCCCCGCGTGCTCCCCCTCGTCCCCGATCCTGAACGCAACAAACCCCACCCCTGGCCTAACCCCAAGTCCTCTACCTGTCTAACCCTAACCCCCCGCGTGCTCCCCCTCGTCCCCGATCCTGAACGCAACAAACCCCACCCCTGGCCTAACCCCAAGTCCTCTACCTGTCTAACCCTGTGTTCTCCCCTCCTCTGGCCTAACCCCAAGTCCTCTACCTGTCTAACCCTAACCCCCCGCGTGCTCCCCCTCGTCCCCGATCCTGAACGCAACAAACCCCACCCCTGGCCTAACCCCAAGTCCTCTACCTGTCTAACCCTAACCCCCCGCGTGCTCCCCCTCGTCCCCGATCCTGAACGCAACAAACCCCACCCCTGGCCTAACCCCAAGTCCTCTACCTGTCTAACCCTGTGTTCTCCCCTCCTCTGGCCTAACCCCAAGTCCTCTTCCCTCTCTAACCCTAAACCCCCGCGTGCTCCCCCTCGTCCGCGATCCTGAACGCAACAAACCCCACCCCTGGCCTAACCCCAAGTCCTCTACCTGTCTAACCCTGTGTCCTCCCCTCCTCTGGTTCTGCAGCAATGAAACACAAAGGTGCTTCTGATAGCAAACCTTTGTGGACCGGCAGCTGCGATTTATCAGACCCCGCTTCTCCAATTCCAGCCACAGCAGGATACCTCGGGTCTCACTCTTGCGCTTGGACACAAAGTTCAAGATGGCGAAGTCTTCCTCTGACGTGTTGCCAAAGCGCCGCGCACTCCTGCTCCACCCCGGCTTCTGTCCCGACTGGCCATCCCGTCTACAAGACATTGTCGGGGTTAGACCTGAGGACGCTAGGTTAAAGGATTGGAACAGAACACAAGCCATTAGTTTACAGGGGAATGCAAAATCCTTTTACAACAGTTATGACAACGCCTTGCAACAATATCTGCATTGCCCCAAACCCTATGTAGGCCTACATGCACGCTCATGATGCACCTGCAAAAAAAACACACAATCACCGTCTACACAGTACCCATTTATCTGTAACTTTGTATACGTTTATGCTGGTGCGCAGCGCGGGAAAGGGGAATACACTTGTTTCTCACCTAACATATCAAAGGGTTACTGTTTTGAGCATCTCTCTCTGTGTGTGTGTGTCTGTGTGTGTCTGTGTGTGTCTGTGTGTGTGTGTGTGTGTGTGTGTGTGTTTAGCATTGATTTAGCAGCTCAAACAATGGTAAAGATGTCCAAAAATGGCACTCACCTACACACTAAAAAACGTTGCAACAACACTTACCTTGATCTCCAAATATTTGGCACCCACCTACCTACCTACCTGCAGACACTGTTAGTGTTTGAATAAATATATATATATATATATATATATATATATATGTGTGTGTGTGTGTGAACCTTCTCCTATGTGTATGTTACTTCTTGTACATCACTTACCTTGTGTATTACTTACCTGCGTTGGCGTTCATAGTTTCAGGACATCCCAACAGGTAACAACGATGACGAGGGCTCCTGGTCCTTTTTTAAAATGTGGTTCCCGTTGATTTTCTTCTGCATTCCAACCTAGAGAACCAAAGATGTGATTAGATTCAACTTTATTGTCATTACACAAGTACAGGTACAAGGCAACCAAATGTAGTTTAGGTCTGGCCAGAAGTAAGTGCAGGTGTTGTGCAATAAAGTATGGACAGAAGCTATCCTTAAAAAAAAAAAAAAAGTGTCAAAGTGCAGTGGAAATTGATTGCATATTACAGTTAAAGGTACGGTGCTGAATGCAAACAGTTGGCACTGCATATGACAGTCGTCAGTGCTAAGGAGCACAATCCAGTTAAGGTGGCGCAGTGCAAGATTCGCAAGTAAACAGCTGTTACTGTAAACAGCTGTGACTGCAATAAACAGACAGTGGTTGCAAATTGACATTCCAGTAGTGCAAGTGACAAAGTGAAGGCAGACGTGTGTCGGCTGGGCGAGGGGAGTCCTGGAGGATGCTGCGAGCTCGATGCAGACAGCGTTTCCTCTGGATGTGCTCGATGGCAGGTAGTGGAGTCCCTACAAGAACGGAAAATTCATCACAAACCCCCACAGTCACACATCAGCTCCGGTTCCGGGCAGTCTCACTTCACAAACCTCCAATGTGGTTTACGTCATCACCTGCACCCTCTGCCACAAACACTACGTTGGAGAAACCGGGGCATCGATAGACACCAGGCTGAAACAACACCAGAACAACAAACCGCCTGGCACAGCTACAAACAACACTGGTCACACACTTCCAGGAGCACCCCCTCACTCACCTACACACTAAAAAACGTTGCAACAACACTTACCTTGATCTCCAAATATGTGGCACCTACCTTTCCCTGCAGACACGTGATTTACACACTCGTCCATCGCCACAGAGCACCTGCAAAAGAAAAGCAAACACACAATTTCACAACGCATCCATTTGCATTCCTGCCTTTTTCACTTGCCTTCCTATTTTTGTTGACCTGGTACGCTGCTGCCACTGCCAAGGACAAGAGCAGGCTGCAGCGTGTCATCCGCACTGCAGAGAAGGTGATTGGCTGCAATCTGCCTTCCCTCGAGAACCTGCACACATATCTCCCGTCTCTCAGTTTCCCGCACATGCACACGCGCACACACACACAAACACTGTCTAGACAGTACCCATTTATCGGTAACTTTGTATACGTTTATGCTGGTGCGCAGCGCGGGAAAGGGGAATCCACTTGTTTCTCACCTAACATATCAAAGGGTTACTGTTTTGAGCATCTCTCTCTGTGTGTGTGTGTGTGTGATTTAGCAGCTCAAACAATGGTAACGATGTCCAAAAATGGCACTCACCTACACACTAAAAAACGTTGCAACACCACTTACCTTGATCTCCAAATATTTGGCACCCACCTACCTACCTACCTACCTGCAGACACTGTTAGTGTTTGAATAAATATATATATATATATATATATATATATGTGTGTGTGTGTGAACCTTTTCCTATGTGTATGTTACTTCTTGTACATCACTTACCTTGTGTATTACTTACCTGCGTTGGCGTTCATAGTTTCAGGACATCCCAACAGGTAACAACGATGACGAGGGCTCCTGGTCCTTTTTTTCAATGTGGTTCCCGTTGATTTTCTCCTGCATTCCACCCTGGAGAACCAAAGATGAGATTAGATTCAACTTTATTGTCATTACACAAGTACAGGTACAAGGCAACCAAATGTAGTTTAGGTCTGGCCAGAAGTAAGTGCAGGTGTTGTGCAATAAAGTATGGACAGAAGCTATCCTTAAAAAAAAAAAAAAAGTGTCAAAGTGCAGTGGAAATTGATTGCATATTACAGTTAGAAGTACGGTGCTGAATGCAAACAGTTGGCACTGTATATGACAGTCGTCAGTGCAAAGGAGCACAACCCAGTTAAGGTGGCGCAGTGCAAGATTCGCAAGAAAACAGCTGTTACCTGCCTTTTTCACTTGCCTTCTTATTTTTGTTGACCTGGTACGCTGCTGCTGCTGCTGCTGCTGCCACTGCCAAGGACAAGAGCAGGCTGCAGCGTGTCATCCGCACTGCAGAGAAGGTGATTGGCTGCAATCTGCCTTCCCTCGAGAACCTGCACACATATCTCCCGTCTCTCAGTTTCCCGCACATGCACACGCGCACACACACACAAACACTGTCTAGACAGTACCCATTTATCGGTAACTTTGTATACGTTTATGCTGGTGCGCAGCGCGGGAAAGGGGAATCCACTTGTTTCTCACCTAACATATCAAAGGGTTACTGTTTTGAGCATCTCTCTGTGTGTGTGTGTGTCTGTGTGTGTCTGTGTGTGTCTGTGTCTGTGTGTGTCTGTGTGTGTGTGTGTGTGTGTGTGTGTGTGTGTGTGTCTGTCTGTCTGTCTGTCTGTCTGTCTGTCTGTCTGTCTGCTGTTCAGTAAAATATCTGCATTGCTCTAAACCCTACATAGGCCTAAATGCACTAATGATGAGGGATAGTGTTTATACAATCGAGCCTTTATTCTATTGTGGGCCAATGGGCTCGCGATGTGTAAACGAGTGCCATTCAAAGGAGTGCCATGCTCGTGGGCTATCCCTTACCCCAAGCCCCAAGCCCCAAGCCCCAAGCCCCAAGCCCCAAGCCCCAAGCCCCAAGCCCCAAGCCCCGTCCTCAAGCTCCCATGAAAGACCGCCATGTATATTCCACTTCAGAGGGGCTTTGGGAGTCTGACAAAGAGTGGCCGTACAGGTGTGCCCCTCGGGTATTATCACGGTGAGATGAACAGTGACCAGTGCAAAAACATCACGCCACGCCTAGCGCCTTGGCCTGTCCGAGGGGGGCCAATCGGGGGACAAACGCCCACACAACGCATGCCCACGGAAAGCTGGAGGCCTGCTGAATGCAGGGAGATCGCCCGCGCGCGCCTCTCAGACTCGTAGCAAGCACGAGGGCTTCACCAGACGCCCGAGGCCACAACCGTTGACCTAGTGCTCGACTTTGACTGTCGCAGTGGCTTTTTTTGTCCACAGGGTGGCGCAAAGTTTCAAAACCCTGTAACGTCCGTGCACTGTCTTGACATTTTCTGGGCGGTGTCAAAGTGCCTCGACCAATGGGCTAGCGGTATGTAAACGAGTGCCATGCAAATGAGTGCCATGCTCGTGGGCTCTCCCTTACCTACCTACCCTACCTACCTACCTACGTATGCCCACTACCCACAGGCTGGCTAGGAGGGCTAGGCTATCCCCCCAAACCCCAATGAAACCCCAATGAAACCCCACAGCTGACCGCACTGACGTCATTTGGAGCAGAAGCTTGGATTGATTGATTGATTGATTGATTGATTGATTGATTGATGAATTTATGGATCGACGATTGCTTCTCTTTATCACTGATCGTTTTCTTTATCATTTTTTCTCACATGTTCACACATTAGGATAAAATGAAACGGGGGTTTTGGTCTGGCTCGCCACTTGCGAACGAAATCAATGACGACCACAGAGAGTGAACGACGCGTTCGTCTTCTTCATTTGAAGCAATGCATTTTGACCAGCCGGCCGGCCGTGCGGCGCCCCCTGCGGGACTGCAGCATATTTGTTGCAATAACACAAATCCGTAACTGGAGCGCTGGCTTTTGACTGGGGGAGACGCGCAGCACGGACTCTGGACTGTGGCGCGCTGTGGGCGCAACACGACAGCGTGCAATAGCCACTCGGCAATATGTGTATATACACTTTGCTCAACAAATCCACACTCTCACGAACAGCTAAACACGACTCACACACAAATGACTGCGGGCATTCTCCACTGTACACATTGTATGTGGGTGCATGAGCTGTGTTGCGCGCACAACGTCTTCCCATGCCGCCCTCGCCCCGCTACGGAGCTATGCACAATACATCGACTTTGCTCAGTAATGACAGCCTTTTATCAACAGCTAAACGCCAACAAAAAGACACACCCGTCACAACGGGGATGAGAAGCGCATTGCCGCAGCACAGCAATAACCCCACATTAATAACAGCAATAACCCCACATTAATAACGGTGGACCCCAAATGAATAGGGATGAACGGAGCAGCTGTCAGAAGCGGGCTGCAAAATTTACTCTGAAAATTTAGCCCGCCCACCCGCCCATGCGCCCTCTGCTCCATTTATAGAGCTCAATTGGAGGGAGGGGTTTGGCGTTTGGGGGGCTCAAAAACGTCACGACGTCACTCTGCCAAGTCATGTGACTATTTTTACACTCAACCATCGTCGCCACACAGCACCTGCTGTATCAGAACGGACACGTTACTTCAGCCCGACCCATTGTCTACCTCTACGTTCTCACCCCAGGCCAACGCCAACAGCCAAACCCTGAGCCATAACCCCAAGCTCCCCAAACCACCGACCCAATTCTAACACCAACACTGCGGGAAGGTGATGGTGTGTACCACCCCGCCCACGCAAACTCTCTGGGTGACAACTATTTTCAAGGAAGGAAGGGACAAGGGAAAGTGAAAGAGTTTTTAATTTTTTTATTTTATTTTGACTTATGTGGCACAGCACAGTATACGCTCAACCATCAGCAATCACCTATAGGGCCCAAACCCAGCACTAACCCCAAGTCCTCTACCTGTCTAACCCTAACCCCCCGCGTGCTCCCCCTCGTCCCCGATCCTGAACGCAACAAACCCCACCCCTGGCCTAACCCCAAGTCCTCTACCTGTCTAACCCTAACCCCCCGCGTGCTCCCCCTCGTCCCCGATCCTGAACGCAACAAACCCCACCCCTGGCCTAACCCCAAGTCCTCTACCTGTCTAACCCTGTGTTCTCCCCTCCTCTGGCCTAACCCCAAGTCCTCTACCTGTCTAACCCTAACCCCCCGCGTGCTCCCCCTCGTCCCCGATCCTGAACGCAACAAACCCCACCCCTGGCCTAACCCCAAGTCCTCTACCTGTCTAACCCTAACCCCCCGCGTGCTCCCCCTCGTCCCCGATCCTGAACGCAACAAACCCCACCCCTGGCCTAACCCCAAGTCCTCTACCTGTCTAACCCTGTGTTCTCCCCTCCTCTGGCCTAACCCCAAGTCCTCTTCCCTCTCTAACCCTAAACCCCCGCGTGCTCCCCCTCGTCCGCGATCCTGAACGCAACAAACCCCACCCCTGGCCTAACCCCAAGTCCTCTACCTGTCTAACCCTGTGTCCTCCCCTCCTCTGGTTCTGCAGCAATGAAACACAAAGGTGCTTCTGATAGCAAACCTTTGTGGACCGGCAGCTGCGATTTATCAGACCCCGCTTCTCCAATTCCAGCCACAGCAGGATACCTCGGGTCTCACTCTTGCGCTTGGACACAAAGTTCAAGATGGCGAAGTCTTCCTCTGACGTGTTGCCAAAGCGCCGCGCACTCCTGCTCCACCCCGGCTTCTGTCCCGACTGGCCATCCCGTCTACAAGACATTGTCGGGGTTAGACCTGAGGACGCTAGGTTAAAGGATTGGAACAGAACACAAGCCATTAGTTTACAGGGGAATGCAAAATCCTTTTACAACAGTTATGACAACGCCTTGCAACAATATCTGCATTGCCCCAAACCCTATGTAGGCCTACATGCACGCTCATGATGCACCTGCAAAAAAAACACACAATCACCGTCTACACAGTACCCATTTATCTGTAACTTTGTATACGTTTATGCTGGTGCGCAGCGCGGGAAAGGGGAATACACTTGTTTCTCACCTAACATATCAAAGGGTTACTGTTTTGAGCATCTCTCTCTGTGTGTGTGTGTCTGTGTGTGTCTGTGTGTGTCTGTGTGTGTGTGTGTGTGTGTGTGTGTGTTTAGCATTGATTTAGCAGCTCAAACAATGGTAAAGATGTCCAAAAATGGCACTCACCTACACACTAAAAAACGTTGCAACAACACTTACCTTGATCTCCAAATATTTGGCACCCACCTACCTACCTACCTGCAGACACTGTTAGTGTTTGAATAAATATATATATATATATATATATATATATATATGTGTGTGTGTGTGTGAACCTTCTCCTATGTGTATGTTACTTCTTGTACATCACTTACCTTGTGTATTACTTACCTGCGTTGGCGTTCATAGTTTCAGGACATCCCAACAGGTAACAACGATGACGAGGGCTCCTGGTCCTTTTTTAAAATGTGGTTCCCGTTGATTTTCTTCTGCATTCCAACCTAGAGAACCAAAGATGTGATTAGATTCAACTTTATTGTCATTACACAAGTACAGGTACAAGGCAACCAAATGTAGTTTAGGTCTGGCCAGAAGTAAGTGCAGGTGTTGTGCAATAAAGTATGGACAGAAGCTATCCTTAAAAAAAAAAAAAAAGTGTCAAAGTGCAGTGGAAATTGATTGCATATTACAGTTAAAGGTACGGTGCTGAATGCAAACAGTTGGCACTGCATATGACAGTCGTCAGTGCTAAGGAGCACAATCCAGTTAAGGTGGCGCAGTGCAAGATTCGCAAGTAAACAGCTGTTACTGTAAACAGCTGTGACTGCAATAAACAGACAGTGGTTGCAAATTGACATTCCAGTAGTGCAAGTGACAAAGTGAAGGCAGACGTGTGTCGGCTGGGCGAGGGGAGTCCTGGAGGATGCTGCGAGCTCGATGCAGACAGCGTTTCCTCTGGATGTGCTCGATGGCAGGTAGTGGAGTCCCTACAAGAACGGAAAATTCATCACAAACCCCCACAGTCACACATCAGCTCCGGTTCCGGGCAGTCTCACTTCACAAACCTCCAATGTGGTTTACGTCATCACCTGCACCCTCTGCCACAAACACTACGTTGGAGAAACCGGGGCATCGATAGACACCAGGCTGAAACAACACCAGAACAACAAACCGCCTGGCACAGCTACAAACAACACTGGTCACACACTTCCAGGAGCACCCCCTCACTCACCTACACACTAAAAAACGTTGCAACAACACTTACCTTGATCTCCAAATATGTGGCACCTACCTTTCCCTGCAGACACGTGATTTACACACTCGTCCATCGCCACAGAGCACCTGCAAAAGAAAAGCAAACACACAATTTCACAACGCATCCATTTGCATTCCTGCCTTTTTCACTTGCCTTCCTATTTTTGTTGACCTGGTACGCTGCTGCCACTGCCAAGGACAAGAGCAGGCTGCAGCGTGTCATCCGCACTGCAGAGAAGGTGATTGGCTGCAATCTGCCTTCCCTCGAGAACCTGCACACATATCTCCCGTCTCTCAGTTTCCCGCACATGCACACGCGCACACACACACAAACACTGTCTAGACAGTACCCATTTATCGGTAACTTTGTATACGTTTATGCTGGTGCGCAGCGCGGGAAAGGGGAATCCACTTGTTTCTCACCTAACATATCAAAGGGTTACTGTTTTGAGCATCTCTCTCTGTGTGTGTGTGTGTGTGTGTGTGTGTGTGTGTCTCTGTGTGTCTGTGTGTGTCTGTGTGTGTCTGTGTGTGTGTCTGTGTGTGTCTGTGTGTGTCTGTGTGTGTCTGTGTGTGTGTGTGTGTGTGTGTGTGTGTTTAGCATTGATTTAGCAGCTCAAACAATGGTAACGATGTCCAAAAATGGCACTCACCTACACACTAAAAAACGTTGCAACACCACTTACCTTGATCTCCAAATATTTGGCACCCACCTACCTACCTACCTACCTGCAGACACTGTTAGTGTTTGAATAAATATATATATATATATATATATATATGTGTGTGTGTGTGAACCTTTTCCTATGTGTATGTTACTTCTTGTACATCACTTACCTTGTGTATTACTTACCTGCGTTGGCGTTCATAGTTTCAGGACATCCCAACAGGTAACAACGATGACGAGGGCTCCTGGTCCTTTTTTTCAATGTGGTTCCCGTTGATTTTCTCCTGCATTCCACCCTGGAGAACCAAAGATGAGATTAGATTCAACTTTATTGTCATTACACAAGTACAGGTACAAGGCAACCAAATGTAGTTTAGGTCTGGCCAGAAGTAAGTGCAGGTGTTGTGCAATAAAGTATGGACAGAAGCTATCCTTAAAAAAAAAAAAAAAGTGTCAAAGTGCAGTGGAAATTGATTGCATATTACAGTTAGAAGTACGGTGCTGAATGCAAACAGTTGGCACTGTATATGACAGTCGTCAGTGCAAAGGAGCACAACCCAGTTAAGGTGGCGCAGTGCAAGATTCGCAAGAAAACAGCTGTTACCTGCCTTTTTCACTTGCCTTCTTATTTTTGTTGACCTGGTACGCTGCTGCTGCTGCTGCTGCTGCCACTGCCAAGGACAAGAGCAGGCTGCAGCGTGTCATCCGCACTGCAGAGAAGGTGATTGGCTGCAATCTGCCTTCCCTCGAGAACCTGCACACATATCTCCCGTCTCTCAGTTTCCCGCACATGCACACGCGCACACACACACAAACACTGTCTAGACAGTACCCATTTATCGGTAACTTTGTATACGTTTATGCTGGTGCGCAGCGCGGGAAAGGGGAATCCACTTGTTTCTCACCTAACATATCAAAGGGTTACTGTTTTGAGCATCTCTCTGTGTGTGTGTGTGTCTGTGTGTGTCTGTGTGTGTCTGTGTCTGTGTGTGTCTGTGTGTGTGTGTGTGTGTGTGTGTGTGTGTGTCTGTCTGTCTGTCTGTCTGTCTGTCTGTCTGTCTGTCTGTCTGTCTGTCTGTCTGTCTGCTGTTCAGTAAAATATCTGCATTGCTCTAAACCCTACATAGGCCTACATGCACTAATGATGAGGGATAGTGTTTATACAATCGAGCCTTTATTCTATTGTGGGCCAATGGGCTCGCGATGTGTAAACGAGTGCCATTCAAAGGAGTGCCATGCTCGTGGGCTATCCCTTACCCCAAGCCCCAAGCCCCAAGCCCCAAGCCCCAAGCCCCAAGCCCCAAGCCCCAAGCCCCAAGCCCCAAGCCCCAAGCCCCGTCCTCAAGCTCCCATGAAAGACCGCCATGTATATTCCACTTCAGAGGGGCTTTGGGAGTCTGACAAAGAGTGGCCGTACAGGTGTGCCCCTCGGGTATTATCACGGTGAGATGAACAGTGACCAGTGCAAAAACATCACGCCACGCCTAGCGCCTTGGCCTGTCCGAGGGGGGCCAATCGGGGGACAAACGCCCACACAACGCATGCCCACGGAAAGCTGGAGGCCTGCTGAATGCAGGGAGATCGCCCGCGCGCGCCTCTCAGACTCGTAGCAAGCACGAGGGCTTCACCAGACGCCCGAGGCCACAACCGTTGACCTAGTGCTCGACTTTGACTGTCGCAGTGGCTTTTTTTGTCCACAGGGTGGCGCAAAGTTTCAAAACCCTGTAACGTCCGTGCACTGTCTTGACATTTTCTGGGCGGTGTCAAAGTGCCTCGACCAATGGGCTAGCGGTATGTAAACGAGTGCCATGCAAATGAGTGCCATGCTCGTGGGCTCTCCCTTACCTACCTACCCTACCTACCTACCTACGTATGCCCACTACCCACAGGCTGGCTAGGAGGGCTAGGCTATCCCCCCAAACCCCAATGAAACCCCAATGAAACCCCACAGCTGACCGCACTGACGTCATTTGGAGCAGAAGCTTGGATTGATTGATTGATTGATTGATTGATTGATGAATTTATGGATCGACGATTGCTTCTCTTTATCACTGATCGTTTTCTTTATCATTTTTTCTCACATGTTCACACATTAGGATAAAATGAAACGGGGGTTTTGGTCTGGCTCGCCACTTGCGAACGAAATCAATGACGACCACAGAGAGTGAACGACGCGTTCGTCTTCTTCATTTGAAGCAATGCATTTTGACCAGCCGGCCGGCCGTGCGGCGCCCCCTGCGGGACTGCAGCATATTTGTTGCAATAACACAAATCCGTAACTGGAGCGCTGGCTTTTGACTGGGGGAGACGCGCAGCACGGACTCTGGACTGTGGCGCGCTGTGGGCGCAACACGACAGCGTGCAATAGCCACTCGGCAATATGTGTATATACACTTTGCTCAACAAATCCACACTCTCACGAACAGCTAAACACGACTCACACACAAATGACTGCGGGCATTCTCCACTGTACACATTGTATGTGGGTGCATGAGCTGTGTTGCGCGCACAACGTCTTCCCATGCCGCCCTCGCCCCGCTACGGAGCTATGCACAATACATCGACTTTGCTCAGTAATGACAGCCTTTTATCAACAGCTAAACGCCAACAAAAAGACACACCCGTCACAACGGGGATGAGAAGCGCATTGCCGCAGCACAGCAATAACCCCACATTAATAACAGCAATAACCCCACATTAATAACGGTGGACCCCAAATGAATAGGGATGAACGGAGCAGCTGTCAGAAGCGGGCTGCAAAATTTACTCTGAAAATTTAGCCCGCCCACCCCGCCCATGCGCCCTCTGCTCCATTTATAGAGCTCAATTGGAGGGAGGGGTTTGGCGTTTGGGGGGCTCAAAAACGTCACGACGTCACTCTGCCAAGTCATGTGACTATTTTTACACTCAACCATCGTCGCCACACAGCACCTGCTGTATCAGAACGGACACGTTACTTCAGCCCGACCCATTGTCTACCTCTACGTTCTCACCCCAGGCCAACGCCAACAGCCAAACCCTGAGCCATAACCCCAAGCTCCCCAAACCACCGACCCAATTCTAACACCAACACTGCGGGAAGGTGATGGTGTGTACCACCCCGCCCACGCAAACTCTCTGGGTGACAACTATTTTCAAGGAAGGAAGGGACAAGGGAAAGTGAAAGAGTTTTTAATTTTTTAATTTTATTTTGACTTATGTGGCACAGCACAGTATACGCTCAACCATCAGCAATCACCTATAGGGCCCAAACCCAGCACTAACCCCAAATCCTCTACCTGTCTAACCCTAACCCCCCGCGTGCTCCCCCTCGTCCCCGATCCTGAACGCAACAAACCCCACCCCTGGCCTAACCCCAAGTCCTCTACCTGTCTAACCCTAACCCCCCGCGTACTCCCCCTCGTCCCCGATCCTGAACGCAACAAACCCCACCCCTGGCCTAACCCCAAGTCCTCTACCTGTCTAACCCTGTGTTCTCCCCTCCTCTGGCCTAACCCCAAGTCCTCTTCCCTCTCTAACCCTAAACCCCCGCGTGCTCCCCCTCGTCCGCGATCCTGAACGCAACAAACCCCACCCCTGGCCTAACCCCAAGTCCTCTACCTGTCTAACCCTGTGTCCTCCCCTCCTCTGGCCTAACCCCAAGTCCTCTACCTGTCTAACCCTAAACCCCCGCGTGCTCCCCCTCGTCCCCGATCCTGAACGCAACAAACCCCACCCCTGGCCTAACCCCAAGTCCTCTACCTGTCTAACCCTGTGTTCTCCCCTCCTCTGGCCTAACCCCAAGTCCTCTTCCCTCTCTAACCCTAAACCCCCGCGTGCTCCCCCTCGTCCGCGATCCTGAACGCAACAAACCCCACCCCTGGCCTAACCCCAAGTCCTCTACCTGTCTAACCCTGTGTCCTCCCCTCCTCTGGTTCTGCAGCAATGAAACACAAAGGTGCTTCTGATAGCAAACCTTTGTGGACCGGCAGCTGCGATTTATCAGACCCCGCTTCTCCAATTCCAGCCACAGCAGGATACCTCGGGTCTCACTCTTGCGCTTGGACACAAAGTTCAAGATGGCGAAGTCTTCCTCTGACGTGTTGCCAAAGCGCCGCGCACTCCTGCTCCACCCCGGCTTCTGTCCCGACTGGCCATCCCGTCTACAAGACATTGTCGGGGTTAGACCTGAGGACGCTAGGTTAAAGGATTGGAACAGAACACAAGCCATTAGTTTACAGGGGAATGCAAAATCCTTTTACAACAGTTATGACAACACAATTTATGCTCATACCCATCACATTGACTAGAGGCTCTGCCCTTACTATTTGTGCTCTTACACTGCCATCTAGTGGGCACTTTACCGAACTGGGCAAAAAACACTTGATCCATTGTATACATTCATTCATTTAGAAGACGCCTTTATCCAAAGCGACTTCCAAGAGAGAGCGTTACAAAGTGCATAGGTCACTGATAATAACAACAAGAGAGCCCCAAAACATTGCGAGTAGCCCAAAACATGAAGCACATATTGTAAACAACATTATGACTTAGTGATTTGCAAAACCACTGTGTGTAGTATTTCGCCAATAGTGTGAAGCTGAGAATGTGCTTATAGTTGTGAAGATCTGGTCTGCTGTTTTGCTCATTGAGGATTCGGACGCTGTGGCGCGCTATGGCGAGCAGTGGCGCACTGAGGCGCGCGGTCTCTTCCGACACAACCATGCGCAAGAGCATCTCAACGACACTTTGCCAACACATTACGTGACTTAGGTCTTCCTCCAGCCTCGCCAGTTTTTAAAAGACCACTCATGTCACATATGTCCGTTGTGCTTGAATGCAATCCAATGAGCTCTGACTTTGACTCTGACGTAACAGAGCGCGTGCTTTTACATCGGGGAGTTGTGCCACTGGGTGGCTTTGGCACAATCTAAACATCCAAACACAACCCATGTGTTTATATGTTACAGGAAACACAACGCATGTGTTTGGATGATTCCGGTTTTGTATTCATTCCAATGTCACCGTGACCCGGATAACGTACCATAACCAGCCATATATATCGAGCCCAAACAGTTTGACATTGTGGCCGGGGGGGGGCAGTTGTATGTCTCGTATCGTGGGTGTGAATGTATATATATGTAAAGCCACAATCCATGAAATGAACCCCTATGAATTGACTCCCCCCTGGCCACTTTTATTGGAGGAGGTCATTTGGTCATGGCTGTAAATATGGTAGAGGAGACCCGATATCCAGACACTAATGAATGACGAACGGAGCAGCTGTCAAAAGGCTGCTCCAAAATGTACTCTGAAAAAGAGCGCTGGCTAGTACTTGTGAATGGAATCAATAACGATGTGTTCTTCTCAATCGAGATAGCCCAGATGGAATGACAAACTTGTAACCCATTCAAATTTAAATTGGCCCATCAAGCAGCTTCGTGCAGTCAAGGCTCCAGTATATGGGTGAATTCAGGTGGGCTATATTGGGACATCGGGTCATTTGGGACAGCATAAGGAAAAGGCATTTCACTTTTGCCTTGGACTGCAGCATATTTGTTGCAATAACACGAATCCGTAACACGAGCGCTGGCTATTACGCGCGGGAGAGAAGCGTTGTCATTTGGTTATTGTCTCGCGAACCACTTATCAATGTGCAATCAATATGTTCTTGTCAATCGAGATAGCCCAGATGGAATGACAAACTCGCACCCATCGGCCGTGGGAGGGAATTGTAACCCATTCAAATTTAAATTGGCCCATCAAGCAGCTTCGTGCAGTCAAGGCTCCAGTATATGGGTGAATTCAGGTGGGCTATATTGGGACATCGGGTCATTTGGGACAGCATAAGGAAAAGGCATTTCACTTTTGCCTTGGACTGCAGCATATTTGTTGCAATAACACGAATCCGTAACACGAGCGCTGGCTATTACGCGCGGGAGAGAAGCGTTGTCATTTGGTTATTGTCTCGCGAACCACTTATGAATGCGCAATCAATAACGATGTGTTCTTCTCACTCGTCTAGCAGGGCCTATAACCCATTCAAATTTGAATTGGCCCATCAAGCTTCAGTATAGGCTACATTAATCTACACCCATGAGTCTGTGTCCCAAATGTGTTACCAGACATACTGTCCCAAATTACCAAACAAGTTGCTGAAAATTCGTTTTTTTGTCAGCTCCACTAAAATAGTGAGCCATGCATTTCTAAAATATTATGAAGACTTATTTTTTACACTTAAATAATGTGGATACCTTGAGGAATTCAGAAATGTCTCATTTATTGGGTTATGTTTGGAACTTGAAGAAAATCTTAAACTCAGCAGATTGAATTACAAAAGAAAATCTCCCAATATAGCCTGTATACCTGAATTCACCCTAGAGGATGTGTGAAGTAGAAAAAACACAAAGTGTGTAGAACGATAACTTTTATTTTTCACTGAAACATTCCCAGAGAAGATTAGAAAAATATATTCAGAAAATAAACAACTATAAACAACTTTAAACATATGATTTGAACAAGCCATGGCCCTCTTCTGACTTCCAAACTCAGTTCAAAGCCATTCCAAATCCAGTCCTTCCCCAGAAAAAGATGTTTTCTTTATTCCGTAGTCGTACATCAGTTCCTCGTTGACCTTTATGTCTCTTGCCGCAAAGAACAGGATGGTGTTTGTAGAGGTGCCCCCCGACTCGACCTTAAAATGTCTCGGTTTGAGATTCGCTTGTTTGGCAGAGTGGTTGATCAGCCTACCAAAAATGGTCATGTCAGGGTGACATAGGCAGCTGTTGGCGCGTGCATCGATACACTTTCCAACGCCTTTGTCCTTGAAGAAGAAAAGGTATCCCATTTCACCAGAAGGAGTGCTGCGTTGAATGGACTCGCCCTCGTCTTTTGAAATCACTCTGCCATGATAGTCACAAACAATTTCGTTCTTCAGGAAGCGTCTGGTCGTAAACACCCCCTGTCCTTTTCCTTGAACCGGCAAGGGCACCAGTCCGGTCCACTTCTGTGACCTGGCCAGGATTTGGATGGCCTCGTTGTTCGCCGCGTCGGAAACGCTTTCGAGGGGCTTCCATTGCGCCAGGATGTCTTTGGCGTCTGGACAGTTGGTGTTCCAGCCTTGCGCGCTCATCCAGGCCTGGAGCCTACTCTCTGTGGGCTGGCGCCGGGAGAATGTAGCTGTGAAAAGTCAATAAACAAACAAAAGAATGAGTTTATCTCGAGTACATTGTGCTATTTGGTTAGTCAGAACAAAAAGAGCCAACAAGATGCCAGCATCACTGTTAAACTAGTCTGTGAAACTGCAAACTTTTAAATATGGAATGGATTACTTACACAACACATGTTTTGCGCGCATGTTCATCTGGTCTGCGCGCCACTTGTCGTAGCAGATGCGGTCATGTTGCCCGGTGAGGTGTGCGCGCTGTTGTGTCGGTGGCAGGCTACCGTGCAGGGTCACCGGGAAGGACGCAGTCAGCAAGGCAAATATGGCTTGCTCCTCAGCTTTAGCCGAACTAGTGGACGCAAGTCGAGGCCGTTTTGCAGGCGTTTCTAGCGGGTCAGAGCTATGAAATAAAGAAACAAATATTGACATACAAATATATGAGAATGTGTACATTTTTTTAAGCAATTCTAAACTATGAAGGTTTAAAAGGGATGTTGTAGGAATAAGCTTACTTGGGATCAGACGCCAACTGTTTCAACAGTTTCGCTCCTTCGGCAAAGAAATCAAACTTTGCCGTCTGCCAACTCTGTTGAGCCACTGGGTCGCCGTGTGACAGGTAGCTTGCCAGGTGCGACTGCCTTTGAGTGCCCATGTTCTGGGCGGTGGCCGTCTGAAACGCCCGTCTGGCCATCTTACCGGTGACCTTTGGACAATGATACCTTGAAGACGTCACAAACAAATGATTAGTTGTGTACCACGACAACATTCTAAACTGTTTATGAAAAGGAAAACATGTCATAGTTCATTGTAGGGCCATAAACGTTTCACTCACTGTTTGTGGAATCTGTTCAAGTACTCTGGATGGTTCACGACAGGTCTTCCAGCTGGGGCGATGAAAAAATGGGGGAAGTCCTCTACTCCGACTTGAGAGGGCCTTAAAAAGTCAGGCCTGACTTGCTCAAAGTACATGGAGAACCACTGTGAACACATTAAAAGGGCATTATTAAAAAACGTTTCGTACACATTATGCTCCCAAAGATGAAATCTCAATTGTTATCATTAGAGCTATACATGTATTTCTACGTATTCGGTTTTACTCACAGAATCCTCTTCTTCGTCCAGGCAAAAAAACACATCTGGTGTAGCTGCTGTCTCGTGTTCCCGGATACCAGTCACCGACACTTGGCTACCATCAAAGGAGACTGAACTTCTTTCCAGCCACTCCTTGACCTTAGAACAAATTCGATTTGATTTAGTCGCAGCATTTAGAGTTTACATGGTATATACAGATTACGAATAAATAGCCATGAAATAGACAAGGGCACTTACCGTCATTTTTTCCAGAATGCTCGGCCGCAAAAGATGTTTCAGGAGCAAGACAGCCATGATGTAGTTCAGAAATAGAGCTCCATCTATTTTGGAAATGGCCTTCGCATGCTTGACTTTCGAGACGACGGCCAGAAAGTCCATCTTTGCTGCCCTCAAGAGTAAAAGGCACTCGTGTGGGTGTTGAACCTGGGGGATCTGGGGCCTAAAGAAGGACACACACAGGACAAATTGTTCGTTTAAAAAACTGAAACATTCAACTCGCACCATATAAATATATACACACACGATAGAGTTCACGACGACGACAACAAAAAAAACAAACAAAAAACGTGAATAAGTACATACGGTTGAGAGGGCGCGCTTGAACCGGCGTCTTCCTGGGAGCCCGTGGCCGAGGGGACGTTGGTAACCCAAATGCCTCGGTTCTTCATCTCGCCAATTAGACTGGCAACCCGTGAGTCCTCGCCGACAATTTCTTTCAGGGTAGAGTAGTCCCAAACGCTAGCTTTGGACGCGAGTCTGGAGAAAGTCCTCTTGGCTTCGTCGACCACGTCCTTGATTTCATCTGCAGTGGAATTCTTCATACACCTTCTCCTAAGGTGCACCGAAAGGGATGGCTGGACGGTGAAGCAGAACTTGCACACCAGCACATTTCTGTTCCTGAAAGAAAGACATGAAAATACAAACACGTGTTATAGGTTGCAAACATACCGTTGAATTACTTAGGTTAATGAAACAAAATGTAGAACTTTCACTAGGCCCATAGCTGTTCTGTATTTGTTGTAGGCTATGTTCAAGGGTTATTCGTCATTTTAGTCACACTTTATAACACAGTTTATAACAGCGTTCAAATGGGTCTGTCTCTCGCAACTGTTCCGAAAATATCGGACGCATTCAAACTTACCCAGAAGAAGACATTTTCAATGTTTTGCTTGAATAAAGGCCTAATTCAATGCAGTCAGGGAAGCCGTGCGGGGTCCGATGGATGGGGAGCTGTTCAAAGTGAGCAGCCTTGAATGTTGACGAGGCCCTCATATGGGTCTGATTCTTCGAAGTGGGCGTGGCCTACATGGCCTGGTGAACATACCTGGCAGGTATGTTGATCAGAAGTGTGGACATTATACTTTGCATTGAAAGTTTGCAGGGACGTAGGTATGCGTAATCGTTCCTGTTCTATTGAAATAATTGTTCAATAATACACAAGTAAATAATCTATTCTCGTGCACCATAATAACAACAACGAGTATTGCTCAATTTAGACGTTTTTTTTATATATATATATATATATATATATATATATATTTTTTTTGTTTGTTTTAAGTTTTTCGATTTGACCGACTCATGTTTTCGATAGTAGGCTAGATGAGTTATGGAACATTCCTTGGCAGTTACAGAAAATGGAATTTACATCATCAATTCTTAATCATTTCAAATAAGCCCTTCAAAAATGTAGGCTAGTGACAAACCACTAACAAAACACAATTGTAATTAGAGCCGGCAAAATCATTTGGACAAACAAAACAAGGCCAGTCCGACCCGTACAAATTCAAATTTCTTGAACACGAAGCACATCTTGTGAACACCATTGTTACTACTTGGTGATTTGCGGAAACCCTGTGCGTAGCCTCGTATTTTGCAAGTATAGTGTGAAGCTGTGAGTATGTGCCCATTGTGAAGACTTTTCGTTTGTTTTAATGTTGTTATTTCCCAGACTTTGTACAGCCTACTAACTGCGGCCCCATGATCGTCCATTCAGACTGGCCAACATTAAAGACCCCCTATCATTCACGCGGTTGGGTGGAAGACGATGGGGCCCCTTACTAATCGTTACTATAAATAATTCACTCGTGGCGATCAGAGTATTTTACCTTTGGTTGAGTTTTTTTTCTTCTCCCTTTTTCTATCACAATGTGGACCCTCCTGTTGTCCTCAAATTTACTAACATCGATCGTCCTGGGGGTTAATTTAAGCCCAGCTATACTTCGACCCCATGCATCAGATGTGTACCCAGAGTTTTTGTTTTGTTTGTGTTAGGTGCTTTTGTTTGTTTGTGTGGCTAATCGTTACCATGAATTATTCACACATGTGGCGATCAGAGTACCCTATTGGGAGAGCGTTTTTCCTGAAATATGTTTGGAACGTGTGGAATTACATTAGCATGGTCTTGTTTGAAATCTATTCATCTCTTTTTGTCTTGTGCCTCGTCTAATGGCCAGTTGCGTTCTTTGAGGGCTTTCCTAATACGCTGGAAAATAGGTGGAATATCGAATGAGTGATTGGCATTTGCTTGTCACGAATGGCATCTAAACTCTGAATGGTGGCTCAACACTCAAGAAATTAACCCTTTTTGCAACAGCTAAACTTGACCACTGGGAAAACTGATGTCCGAGCATTCCAATCAATGTAAAGAAAACACAGTCTCGTGGCAATAACATTTATATGGCACTCGTGACATTACAACATCGGAACAGGAAAGAAGATAAAACATTGGAATCACACATACACACAATAAAATAGGCCGAACAAGGCAGTGTCACTGTTCTTGTGTCCGATCCGCTAGGTCTGCCGCTTGATCGAGGGACTTGCGTCTTCGAAGAGTGTTTTTTATTTTCTCCATGACGTAGCTCAAGAAGGTGGTGCGGCAATTCTCCGGGGCCCAGGGATGTACAGGCCAAACTTTGTGCCTTTCGCCTCTGTATATAATGGCACTGGCCTTGTTTTCCAAACCGACGGTGTCTGAAAAGCAAGAGGTCACATAATACACATCAGACGTGTGTGTGTGAGTGTGTGTGCATTGGTTGAGTGGGGCTGTTTTCTACGTGTGCCATTATGCCTGGTATAGTACAAAGACAGCAAAGCTTTCTCACCCTTGATGTCTAGCTCCTTCATCGACAACGCAAAGAATGCCAGTTGGACCTCGGAGAGCAACTCTCTGCCACTAATTGTAGCCGGCTTGTGGTCGAGCACACACTTCCCCAAGCCCGCCTCAAAGTCTGCGTAGGTCCGGACCAGATGCACCTCTGCTTCAGTTTCCTCCGGGGCAGATGTCGGAGGTTGGTGGCAGGGCGCACGACGTTTGGGCCTGGAGGCCATCGGCGAACCGGGTGTCTTCGGGGTAGAGCAGGTCGGTTTCCCCGGCCAAAAGTCTGGCGCCCGGTCACCGGAGATTGGTGGTGCCTCTCTGTCGGGGCTGGAGGCGGCAGGTTCCTCTGACTCCGCGCGCTGCGGCTTGCTCCCATTGGCCCGCTCCGCTGCGGACAGTCTTCTTTCTAGTGCGCCCATGTGCCGTAGCATCTTGGCCTCCACCTCTGCGCACCGGGCAGCCGCCTCAGCCATCACCCTCCTCTGCACCTGCTCGAGTTCATGGGCAAGCCTGCCACACTCTGCCTTCAGCTCCTTCACCGTCTGCCCAACTGCACCTTTTAGGGCGTCGACCTTTGTGTCGAGCACTTCCAACTCCGACAGGGCCATTTCTTCGTTGCTCATCCTTGCACACAAAAAAAAAAACAGACAGGTGATGATTGTTGTTGTCATTGACTAGCGTACAGTTACAGTTACTGATGGCCATTCGTAGTCTCTAAGAGTAACACCCTTCAAGCGGCCTGGCCAGAAACGGACCACGGAGTCACACACTGCTAGAAAGGCCTTGAAAAACCCCCACATGACATTTACATTTATGCATTTAGCAGACGCCTTTATCCAAAGCTTTACAAAGGAGCACAGGTCACTGATCATAACAACGAGGTAGTCCCAAACATTACAAGCAGCCAAAACATGAAGCATACATTGTGAAGAAAAAAAACTTACTTTTGTAATTGACAACAGTTTCACCTTGTCGTTGCTGTCGTCGGTCAGTCGGTATGAACAGAAGACAAATACCACCTATGGTTGTTAAGTTTTGGCCTGATTCTATTGGTGTAAAAGCTAACAAGGGTTAATTGGAGTTGACTCCCCTTTTCACGTTGTTGTGCTGTTACCAGGCAAATAAGTTTTGGCCTGCTATCTAACTGGTCTAGGGTCAAATTGGAGTTAACTCCCATTTCCACGTTGTTGTGCTGTTTCCAAGTAGATTCTAACATCGAAACAAGTCTACGTTGGCCCCCTAATGTTTGTGTATGTGAGTCTGGAAACAAACAAAATGTTGTCTGGAGGACATTTAAGAATGGTTTTCGATCAATATTTATTCTAGATTCTCCGTGACCAGGATTACTTAACGTCATCGTCCATACATGTAGAGCCAAATAGTAATCTGCTCTTACACTGCCATCTAGTGGGCACCTTAGCGAACTGGGCAAAAACACTGTTGGAATACATTGCATAAAAACACTGTGTGTAGTATTTGGCATATATTGTTTCAATCCTTTCCTGCAGCCATTATGATGTCTCTCTCTCTCTCAGTGTGTGTGTGTGTGTGTGTGTGTGTGTGTGTGTGTGTGTGTGTGGGGTGGTCTTGCACAATGACATCCTGCACATTGCAATGTTGTATCGTTCTCTTGCACTATCTGTTTATTTGAGGTTATATTGTCAATTATGACTACTTATATTTTATTTTATTCCCCTTGGTATTAGCTAGACCCCCCTTAGTATTAGCTAGACTTTTCTCCTTTTGTATAGTTAGTCCACATATTTAAGTTTTCAATATTCCTATATGTTAAATGTATGCACCTCCCTGCCAAAGTCAATTCCTTACAGACCAAAACCCAGAATGAGTCAAGAAAACACTGTCTCAAAAACAATAGCATCCTTTATATAAACAACTCAAAACAACACCAACAGAACAGAAGATAAAAATAATTTGGATGGAAACCATTGCTATGGACGCGCCAGGTCTTCCATATAGGACTGCCTCAGCTTTTCCAGCAACGCTCGCTTGGCCACTGTCTTCAGGTGTGTCCTGATTTTGTCCATGACGTAGCCCAAAAAGGTTTGGCTGCAATTGGGCGGCGCCCAGGGCTGATCAGGCCAAACTCCGTGGACGGCGCCCAGGCAGATGACTTGCACGGCCTTGTGCTCCAAATCGACGGCATCTGAAAAAACAAGAGTCAGAGAGAACAGAGGTATCAGATGTCTGTGCCTTTGTCGAGTGTTACAAACTATACGCATATTCCCCCGTTACTCACTCACCTGTTATTTTAAAGTGGTCCAGCGACATAAGGAGGTGCGCCAGCTGGAGTTCGGTGAGCAACTCTCCTTTGTCGACCACGGGCGGCCTGTAGTCCAAAACCCGAACCCTGGTGGCTGGGTCCAAGTCCTCGTAGGAGAGGACCACGCGACGCTTCTTGGGCTCGGCGGCACCCTCCGTTAGTCCGTCCTGGGGAGACGAGGGTCGCTTGCGCTGGGGACTTCCGTGCCTGGAGTCTGTCTGCGACGCTGGGGCACCGTGCATTGGTCCGTCCTGGGGAGACGAGGGTCGCTTGGGCTGGGGACTTCCATGCCTGGAGTCTCTCTGCGGCACCGCGGGTGGCGAGTGGCGAGGGCTTGGCGTCCGGTCGACGGGGTCCGCCACCTGGACAGGGCTGGGAGCGCCCCGCTGGGCCATGGCATCCTCTGCCCGCCTGGCCCTTCGAAGGCGCACGGCCGTCACCTCCAGTTCCGCTGCCGACAGTCTGCTTTCCAGGGTGGCCAAATGCTCCAGCATCCTGGCTTCCACCTGGTCACAGCAGGCCTTTGTCTCCGACGCCATTCTGCGCTGTGCCTGCACCAGGCCGTCTTCGAGCCGCGCGCACTCGGCCTTCAGCTCCCCGACCCTCTGGCTCACGGCACTTTGGAGAGCCTCCATTTGCATTTCGATGCTCATCTGCCAAAAACACAGACAGGTGACAAAGGGAGTTATATGCAGAGAAAAGCAGTGTGTGTGGGGGGGGGGGGGTGCGTGCGTGCGTGCGTGCGTGCGTGCGTGCGTGCGTTCGTTCCCTACACGACTAGGCCATGTCCCCAAAGCGGATAGGCCATTTTGAGAGGCCTATAGCCAGATAAAACATTTGTACACGTTTAGCAATGTACACGGTTGGGCCATAAAGTGCCAGATTCGTTTAGTATTCATTAAGTCGGTTTGGTGAAGGAGGCTATGCCCATCCGTGTGTATATAGTTAGCCTATAGTAGATTAAGAATACGTCGACCAAAACTGGCTAAGGCAACATTGGGCGCTTTGCTCGGGACGAACAAACGTTTTATTAAGCCCCTATACACGGCAAAGTTGAAACTCGTCACCACATGAACTAAGCGCATAGCACGATGATAGGAGACCGACACAACACGGACCACCGAGTCACACACTGCTAGAAAGGCATTGAAACACTTACTTTTGTAATCGACAGCAGTTTACACTTCTTCTCCGCAGTTTAACCTCGTCGCTCCTGTCGGTCAATTGGTAAGGAACAGAAGACAAATGCCCATCTATGACTCTTGTGTTATGGCCTGCTTCTTATAGGTCTAAAAGCTAACAAGGGCCTGTCTTACTGACCAATTGGAGTTCGATCCGCTTCTACGTTGTTGTGCTGTTACCAGGTAGATTTTAACATTCATGTTTCAATTGAAACAAGTCTATACGTTGTGTTCAGAAATTGTATTATTAAATTTACATGTATTCATTTAGCCGACGCTTTTATCCACAGCGACTTCCAAGAGAGAGCTTTACAAAGTTCATAGGTCACTGATAATAACAACAAGATCTGAATATATCAACAACAACAAAAAATATATATATATGAAAAATCAACTGAACAGCCGGCAGTGCAGCGGCCCCTGCCGGACTGCAGCATATTTGTTGCAATAGCACGAATCCGTAACAGATCCTCTCATTTAGAAAATACTTTTTTTTTTCTTTTTTTTTGCCGGAAGTGCTTGTCAACCTTTTATTCTTATTGAATTGAACATGTTTCAACATGTTTGCCAATTGACGTCGTGACGTCTTTCCATTTCCATTAGAAGCGCCATTTCGGATGACGGCGAGTGAGGCCGCGCACACTCAGGTAATTTCTCCAGGTTCAATAACAACAGATCTATGTACTTTGTGTCATTTTTGCAAGTTCATTTGTGACATTTGTAAAGTAGGGTTTCATTCTAGCTATATTTCATGTTAACTATTAATATGGTGTTTGCTAAAGGCTAACCACACGACGCGTGTAAGCTTTGCCAAAACTGTACTGCGCATTGCTGTAATTCAGACGCCATTGTTGAACTGTAGTAGCCAATATCAATTTGTAGCTAGTGAACACCAACCCTTACGTAGCCTACCATAACCATACCAATATTCTGGTTATCAGTCGTGCAGAGGTCTTGAAGGCTGGTCCTCAGGGTTGAAGACCTCTGAGTTAATGTATTAATCTGTGTCAGCTCAAAGAATGGTAATGATGTCCAAAAATGGCACTCACCCTACACACTAAAAAACGTTGCAACAACACTTACCTTGATCTCCAAATATTTGGCACCTACCTACCTGCAGACACGTGGAATTACACACTCATCCATCGCCACAGAGCACCTGCAAAAAAACAAACAAACACATGAACCATAACAATATGCTGGTTATCAATCGTGCAGAGGTCTTGAAGGCTGGTCCTCAGGGTTGAAGTTAATGTTAATGTATTAATCTCTGAGTTAATGTATTAATCTGTGTCTTTGCTCCAGATAGGCATACGTACGTCAACATGACCGGTTCGAGACACCAAGCTCCGCTCAAAGTAAGCACACAAACCTCTGCATTTCTACCCTCTCCACAATGAAATACCAAAGCATGATGTAATGTTTTCTCTTTCTTTTCGTTTTTCTTCTCAGGTGAGACCCACAGCCGCACTTGGCTCCCTTCTGAGGCACGCGGGTGCAAATAAGAATGTGTACACCAGGAAGGAGGTAGATTTAGTTTATTTTTCCATTTGGCACAAGTAGAGGTACAGGTGTTAGAATGCTTTAGTTGTCCCTGCTCCTCTTTGATAGTTTCCCAGCAGCGTGTCCAAACAAATGACAAACATTTGGTCCTCACTCCAGCCTCTGCGCTGCAGTCTAGGGCAGTGGTTCTCATCCCTGGTCCTCGGGACCCCCTGCCCTGCATGTTTTAGACGTTTCCCTCCTCAAACACACCTGATTCAAATGAATGGCTCGTTAACAGGCCCATTTATTTGAATCAGGTGTGTTGGAGCAGGGAAACATCTCAAACATGCAGGGCAGGGGGTCCCGAGGACCAGCGTTGAGAACCACTGGTTTAGGGCAACAGGGTTCAGGCCGGCTCTGACCATTTATGTCCCCGCAGGTGATCTTCTACCTTGGCCGGTACATCTTTCAGAACAAGCTGTACGACCAGAAGCAGCAGCACATTGTCAACCTAGGCAGTGATCCTCTGGGGGCCGCGCTGGGGATCGACACGTTCTCTGTGAAGGAGCCACTGTAAGGAACACACATTGCTCTCACACCAACACACAGACGTACACACACACGCGCACGCACACGTCTCAAGGGATTTCCATGGAGAGGAAGCAGCTGCCTAATGCCCCTTGGGAAGTGTGTGTGATTTATTTTGAAATGTGTGTAGACCATGTGCAGACAGCCAGCATCTGTATTGTAACCCCAGGTATGTGTGTGTGTGTGTGTGTGTCCAAGACGTTTCCTCTCCAGGCTGAGCCAAAAACTCATTCCCGTGTTAAACCCAGGTAAGCAGTATAGGATGACATTCACTGGAATGCAGTGCCAGAGATGCCCATCTCAGAAAGTGTATCGAGCAGGATCTGGTGGTTGACCGTGTCGAATGCTGCAGATAGGTACAGCAAAATGGTCACAGATGACCTTGAAGCAGCTCTGGCAGACTGGAGGGAATAGTGACTGACAGGAGGTGGGGCGAGGAGAAAGGATGAGGTCACGAGGTCAGAGATCTCTGCCTCGGACAGAGGAGAGAAAGAGTTTAGACGTGTAGTTGGGTCAGTCCTAGAGGAGGGAGTGTGAGTAGGAAAGAGGGGTTCATGGAACTGACTGCTAACATCAAATACTTTCTTTTCAACAAAGGAGGGGAATCCACCGGCTATTGGGGAGGAAAGAGGCCAGGTTCGGCCAAAGAGGAAGAGGAGGAACGTTGCGTCCACGGCACCACTGTGAGTCCTGCCCTTTTAACCCCAGAGCCTTGCGTCCATGGATACATGTTGACATCTCAGTACACAGTTTGTAAGTCACTTTGGAGAATGTGTGTTCTCTTTCTCTCCTTGATTCACCTGTACTGTCCAGCCATACACAAATGCCATCAAACACACGCATATAATGCGTTGGATGGCATTTATGTATGGCTGGACAGTACAGATATAGCTGCCACCAAAACAGTACTAATTCCACAAATGATGCACATGGGACATGGCACAAAGGTGATAACTCAGTTTGGAGACTATTGTGTGTGTGTGTGTGTGTTTCTGCAGGCCGACCTACCCGCCAGCTTCCTGGACCCTTGCTTCATCTGCCAGAGCCGGCCCAAGAACGGATGCATCGTGCACGGGCCCACCATCCACCTCATTTCCTGCTATCAATGCGCTCGCAAGCTGCAGAGGGGCAACAAACAGTGTCCAGTGTGCAGGGAGCCCATGGAGGCTGTGCTGCTCCTGATTGTCTCGTAGTGCCATGTTAGTGTTTGAATAAATATATACATATGTGTGAACCTTCTCCTATGTGTATGTTACTTCTTGTACATCACTTACCTTGTGTATTACTTACCTGCGTTGGCGTTCATAGTTTCAGGACATCCCAACAGGTAACAACGATGACGAGGGCTCCTGGTCCTTTTTTAAAATGTGGTTCCCGTTGATTTTCTTCTGCATTCCAACCTAGAGAACCAAAGATGTGATTAGATTCAACTTTATTGTCATTACACAAGTACAGGTACAAGGCAACCAAATGTAGTTTAGGTCTGGCCAGAAGTAAGTGCAGGTGTTGTGCAATAAAGTATGGACAGAAGCTATCCTTAAAAAAAAAAAAAAAGTGTCAAAGTGCAGTGGAAATTGATTGCATATTACAGTTAAAGGTACGGTGCTGAATGCAAACAGTTGGCACTGCATATGACAGTCGTCAGTGCTAAGGAGCACAATCCAGTTAAGGTGGCGCAGTGCAAGATTCGCAAGTAAACAGCTGTTACTGTAAACAGCTGTGACTGCAATAAACAGACAGTGGTTGCAAATTGACATTCCAGTAGTGCAAGTGACAAAGTGAAGGCAGACGTGTGTCGGCTGGGCGAGGGGAGTCCTGGAGGATGCTGCGAGCTCGATGCAGACAGCGTTTCCTCTGGATGTGCTCGATGGCAGGTAGTGGAGTCCCTACAAGAACGGAAAATTCATCACAAACCCCCACAGTCACACATCAGCTCCGGTTCCGGGCAGTCTCACTTCACAAACCTCCAATGTGGTTTACGTCATCACCTGCACCCTCTGCCACAAACACTACGTTGGAGAAACCGGGGCATCGATAGACACCAGGCTGAAACAACACCAGAACAACAAACCGCCTGGCACAGCTACAAACAACACTGGTCACACACTTCCAGGAGCACCCCCTCACTCACCTACACACTAAAAAACGTTGCAACAACACTTACCTTGATCTCCAAATATGTGGCACCTACCTTTCCCTGCAGACACGTCATTTACACACTCGTCCATCGCCACAGAGCACCTGCAAAAGAAAAGCAAACACACAATTTCACAACGCATCCATTTGCATTCCTGCCTTTTTCACTTGCCTTCCTATTTTTGTTGACCTGGTACGCTGCTGCCACTGCCAAGGACAAGAGCAGGCTGCAGCGTGTCATCCGCACTGCAGAGAAGGTGATTGGCTGCAATCTGCCTTCCCTCGAGAACCTGCACACATATCTCCCGTCTCTCAGTTTCCCGCACATGCACACGCGCACACACACACAAACACTGTCTAGACAGTACCCATTTATCGGTAACTTTGTATACGTTTATGCTGGTGCGCAGCGCGGGAAAGGGGAATCCACTTGTTTCTCACCTAACATATCAAAGGGTTACTGTTTTGAGCATCTCTCTCTGTGTGTGTGTGTGTGTGATTTAGCAGCTCAAACAATGGTAACGATGTCCAAAAATGGCACTCACCTACACACTAAAAAACGTTGCAACACCACTTACCTTGATCTCCAAATATTTGGCACCCACCTACCTACCTACCTACCTGCAGACACTGTTAGTGTTTGAATAAATATATATATATATATATATATATATATGTGTGTGTGTGTGAACCTTTTCCTATGTGTATGTTACTTCTTGTACATCACTTACCTTGTGTATTACTTACCTGCGTTGGCGTTCATAGTTTCAGGACATCCCAACAGGTAACAACGATGACGAGGGCTCCTGGTCCTTTTTTTCAATGTGGTTCCCGTTGATTTTCTCCTGCATTCCACCCTGGAGAACCAAAGATGAGATTAGATTCAACTTTATTGTCATTACACAAGTACAGGTACAAGGCAACCAAATGTAGTTTAGGTCTGGCCAGAAGTAAGTGCAGGTGTTGTGCAATAAAGTATGGACAGAAGCTATCCTTAAAAAAAAAAAAAAAGTGTCAAAGTGCAGTGGAAATTGATTGCATATTACAGTTAGAAGTACGGTGCTGAATGCAAACAGTTGGCACTGTATATGACAGTCGTCAGTGCAAAGGAGCACAACCCAGTTAAGGTGGCGCAGTGCAAGATTCGCAAGAAAACAGCTGTTACCTGCCTTTTTCACTTGCCTTCTTATTTTTGTTGACCTGGTACGCTGCTGCTGCTGCTGCTGCTGCCACTGCCAAGGACAAGAGCAGGCTGCAGCGTGTCATCCGCACTGCAGAGAAGGTGATTGGCTGCAATCTGCCTTCCCTCGAGAACCTGCACACATATCTCCCGTCTCTCAGTTTCCCGCACATGCACACGCGCACACACACACAAACACTGTCTAGACAGTACCCATTTATCGGTAACTTTGTATACGTTTATGCTGGTGCGCAGCGCGGGAAAGGGGAATCCACTTGTTTCTCACCTAACATATCAAAGGGTTACTGTTTTGAGCATCTCTCTGTGTGTGTGTGTGTCTGTGTGTGTCTGTGTGTGTCTGTGTCTGTGTGTGTCTGTGTGTGTGTGTGTGTGTGTGTGTGTGTGTGTGTGTGTGTCTGTCTGTCTGTCTGTCTGTCTGTCTGTCTGTCTGTCTGTCTGCTGTTCAGTAAAATATCTGCATTGCTCTAAACCCTACATAGGCCTAAATGCACTAATGATGAGGGATAGTGTTTATACAATCGAGCCTTTATTCTATTGTGGGCCAATGGGCTCGCGATGTGTAAACGAGTGCCATTCAAAGGAGTGCCATGCTCGTGGGCTATCCCTTACCCCAAGCCCCAAGCCCCAAGCCCCAAGCCCCAAGCCCCAAGCCCCAAGCCCCAAGCCCCAAGCCCCAAGCCCCAAGCCCCGTCCTCAAGCTCCCATGAAAGACCGCCATGTATATTCCACTTCAGAGGGGCTTTGGGAGTCTGACAAAGAGTGGCCGTACAGGTGTGCCCCTCGGGTATTATCACGGTGAGATGAACAGTGACCAGTGCAAAAACATCACGCCACGCCTAGCGCCTTGGCCTGTCCGAGGGGGGCCAATCGGGGGACAAACGCCCACACAACGCATGCCCACGGAAAGCTGGAGGCCTGCTGAATGCAGGGAGATCGCCCGCGCGCGCCTCTCAGACTCGTAGCAAGCACGAGGGCTTCACCAGACGCCCGAGGCCACAACCGTTGACCTAGTGCTCGACTTTGACTGTCGCAGTGGCTTTTTTTGTCCACAGGGTGGCGCAAAGTTTCAAAACCCTGTAACGTCCGTGCACTGTCTTGACATTTTCTGGGCGGTGTCAAAGTGCCTCGACCAATGGGCTAGCGGTATGTAAACGAGTGCCATGCAAATGAGTGCCATGCTCGTGGGCTCTCCCTTACCTACCTACCCTACCTACCTACCTACGTATGCCCACTACCCACAGGCTGGCTAGGAGGGCTAGGCTATCCCCCCAAACCCCAATGAAACCCCAATGAAACCCCACAGCTGACCGCACTGACGTCATTTGGAGCAGAAGCTTGGATTGATTGATTGATTGATTGATTGATTGATTGATGAATTTATGGATCGACGATTGCTTCTCTTTATCACTGATCGTTTTCTTTATCATTTTTTCTCACATGTTCACACATTAGGATAAAATGAAACGGGGGTTTTGGTCTGGCTCGCCACTTGCGAACGAAATCAATGACGACCACAGAGAGTGAACGACGCGTTCGTCTTCTTCATTTGAAGCAATGCATTTTGACCAGCCGGCCGGCCGTGCGGCGCCCCCTGCGGGACTGCAGCATATTTGTTGCAATAACACAAATCCGTAACTGGAGCGCTGGCTTTTGACTGGGGGAGACGCGCAGCACGGACTCTGGACTGTGGCGCGCTGTGGGCGCAACACGACAGCGTGCAATAGCCACTCGGCAATATGTGTATATACACTTTGCTCAACAAATCCACACTCTCACGAACAGCTAAACACGACTCACACACAAATGACTGCGGGCATTCTCCACTGTACACATTGTATGTGGGTGCATGAGCTGTGTTGCGCGCACAACGTCTTCCCATGCCGCCCTCGCCCCGCTACGGAGCTATGCACAATACATCGACTTTGCTCAGTAATGACAGCCTTTTATCAACAGCTAAACGCCAACAAAAAGACACACCCGTCACAACGGGGATGAGAAGCGCATTGCCGCAGCACAGCAATAACCCCACATTAATAACAGCAATAACCCCACATTAATAACGGTGGACCCCAAATGAATAGGGATGAACGGAGCAGCTGTCAGAAGCGGGCTGCAAAATTTACTCTGAAAATTTAGCCCGCCCACCCCGCCCATGCGCCCTCTGCTCCATTTATAGAGCTCAATTGGAGGGAGGGGTTTGGCGTTTGGGGGGCTCAAAAACGTCACGACGTCACTCTGCCAAGTCATGTGACTATTTTTACACTCAACCATCGTCGCCACACAGCACCTGCTGTATCAGAACGGACACGTTACTTCAGCCCGACCCATTGTCTACCTCTACGTTCTCACCCCAGGCCAACGCCAACAGCCAAACCCTGAGCCATAACCCCAAGCTCCCCAAACCACCGACCCAATTCTAACACCAACACTGCGGGAAGGTGATGGTGTGTACCACCCCGCCCACGCAAACTCTCTGGGTGACAACTATTTTCAAGGAAGGAAGGGACAAGGGAAAGTGAAAGAGTTTTTAATTTTTTTATTTTATTTTGACTTATGTGGCACAGCACAGTATACGCTCAACCATCAGCAATCACCTATAGGGCCCAAACCCAGCACTAACCCCAAGTCCTCTACCTGTCTAACCCTAACCCCCCGCGTGCTCCCCCTCGTCCCCGATCCTGAACGCAACAAACCCCACCCCTGGCCTAACCCCAAGTCCTCTACCTGTCTAACCCTAACCCCCCGCGTGCTCCCCCTCGTCCCCGATCCTGAACGCAACAAACCCCACCCCTGGCCTAACCCCAAGTCCTCTACCTGTCTAACCCTGTGTTCTCCCCTCCTCTGGCCTAACCCCAAGTCCTCTACCTGTCTAACCCTAACCCCCCGCGTGCTCCCCCTCGTCCCCGATCCTGAACGCAACAAACCCCACCCCTGGCCTAACCCCAAGTCCTCTACCTGTCTAACCCTAACCCCCCGCGTGCTCCCCCTCGTCCCCGATCCTGAACGCAACAAACCCCACCCCTGGCCTAACCCCAAGTCCTCTACCTGTCTAACCCTGTGTTCTCCCCTCCTCTGGCCTAACCCCAAGTCCTCTTCCCTCTCTAACCCTAAACCCCCGCGTGCTCCCCCTCGTCCGCGATCCTGAACGCAACAAACCCCACCCCTGGCCTAACCCCAAGTCCTCTACCTGTCTAACCCTGTGTCCTCCCCTCCTCTGGTTCTGCAGCAATGAAACACAAAGGTGCTTCTGATAGCAAACCTTTGTGGACCGGCAGCTGCGATTTATCAGACCCCGCTTCTCCAATTCCAGCCACAGCAGGATACCTCGGGTCTCACTCTTGCGCTTGGACACAAAGTTCAAGATGGCGAAGTCTTCCTCTGACGTGTTGCCAAAGCGCCGCGCACTCCTGCTCCACCCCGGCTTCTGTCCCGACTGGCCATCCCGTCTACAAGACATTGTCGGGGTTAGACCTGAGGACGCTAGGTTAAAGGATTGGAACAGAACACAAGCCATTAGTTTACAGGGGAATGCAAAATCCTTTTACAACAGTTATGACAACGCCTTGCAACAATATCTGCATTGCCCCAAACCCTATGTAGGCCTACATGCACGCTCATGATGCACCTGCAAAAAAAACACACAATCACCGTCTACACAGTACCCATTTATCTGTAACTTTGTATACGTTTATGCTGGTGCGCAGCGCGGGAAAGGGGAATACACTTGTTTCTCACCTAACATATCAAAGGGTTACTGTTTTGAGCATCTCTCTCTGTGTGTGTGTGTCTGTGTGTGTCTGTGTGTGTCTGTGTGTGTGTGTGTGTGTGTGTGTGTGTTTAGCATTGATTTAGCAGCTCAAACAATGGTAAAGATGTCCAAAAATGGCACTCACCTACACACTAAAAAACGTTGCAACAACACTTACCTTGATCTCCAAATATTTGGCACCCACCTACCTACCTACCTGCAGACACTGTTAGTGTTTGAATAAATATATATATATATATATATATATATATATATGTGTGTGTGTGTGTGAACCTTCTCCTATGTGTATGTTACTTCTTGTACATCACTTACCTTGTGTATTACTTACCTGCGTTGGCGTTCATAGTTTCAGGACATCCCAACAGGTAACAACGATGACGAGGGCTCCTGGTCCTTTTTTAAAATGTGGTTCCCGTTGATTTTCTTCTGCATTCCAACCTAGAGAACCAAAGATGTGATTAGATTCAACTTTATTGTCATTACACAAGTACAGGTACAAGGCAACCAAATGTAGTTTAGGTCTGGCCAGAAGTAAGTGCAGGTGTTGTGCAATAAAGTATGGACAGAAGCTATCCTTAAAAAAAAAAAAAAAGTGTCAAAGTGCAGTGGAAATTGATTGCATATTACAGTTAAAGGTACGGTGCTGAATGCAAACAGTTGGCACTGCATATGACAGTCGTCAGTGCTAAGGAGCACAATCCAGTTAAGGTGGCGCAGTGCAAGATTCGCAAGTAAACAGCTGTTACTGTAAACAGCTGTGACTGCAATAAACAGACAGTGGTTGCAAATTGACATTCCAGTAGTGCAAGTGACAAAGTGAAGGCAGACGTGTGTCGGCTGGGCGAGGGGAGTCCTGGAGGATGCTGCGAGCTCGATGCAGACAGCGTTTCCTCTGGATGTGCTCGATGGCAGGTAGTGGAGTCCCTACAAGAACGGAAAATTCATCACAAACCCCCACAGTCACACATCAGCTCCGGTTCCGGGCAGTCTCACTTCACAAACCTCCAATGTGGTTTACGTCATCACCTGCACCCTCTGCCACAAACACTACGTTGGAGAAACCGGGGCATCGATAGACACCAGGCTGAAACAACACCAGAACAACAAACCGCCTGGCACAGCTACAAACAACACTGGTCACACACTTCCAGGAGCACCCCCTCACTCACCTACACACTAAAAAACGTTGCAACAACACTTACCTTGATCTCCAAATATGTGGCACCTACCTTTCCCTGCAGACACGTGATTTACACACTCGTCCATCGCCACAGAGCACCTGCAAAAGAAAAGCAAACACACAATTTCACAACGCATCCATTTGCATTCCTGCCTTTTTCACTTGCCTTCCTATTTTTGTTGACCTGGTACGCTGCTGCCACTGCCAAGGACAAGAGCAGGCTGCAGCGTGTCATCCGCACTGCAGAGAAGGTGATTGGCTGCAATCTGCCTTCCCTCGAGAACCTGCACACATATCTCCCGTCTCTCAGTTTCCCGCACATGCACACGCGCACACACACACAAACACTGTCTAGACAGTACCCATTTATCGGTAACTTTGTATACGTTTATGCTGGTGCGCAGCGCGGGAAAGGGGAATCCACTTGTTTCTCACCTAACATATCAAAGGGTTACTGTTTTGAGCATCTCTCTCTGTGTGTGTGTGTGTGTGATTTAGCAGCTCAAACAATGGTAACGATGTCCAAAAATGGCACTCACCTACACACTAAAAAACGTTGCAACACCACTTACCTTGATCTCCAAATATTTGGCACCCACCTACCTACCTACCTACCTGCAGACACTGTTAGTGTTTGAATAAATATATATATATATATATATATATATATGTGTGTGTGTGTGAACCTTTTCCTATGTGTATGTTACTTCTTGTACATCACTTACCTTGTGTATTACTTACCTGCGTTGGCGTTCATAGTTTCAGGACATCCCAACAGGTAACAACGATGACGAGGGCTCCTGGTCCTTTTTTTCAATGTGGTTCCCGTTGATTTTCTCCTGCATTCCACCCTGGAGAACCAAAGATGAGATTAGATTCAACTTTATTGTCATTACACAAGTACAGGTACAAGGCAACCAAATGTAGTTTAGGTCTGGCCAGAAGTAAGTGCAGGTGTTGTGCAATAAAGTATGGACAGAAGCTATCCTTAAAAAAAAAAAAAAAGTGTCAAAGTGCAGTGGAAATTGATTGCATATTACAGTTAGAAGTACGGTGCTGAATGCAAACAGTTGGCACTGTATATGACAGTCGTCAGTGCAAAGGAGCACAACCCAGTTAAGGTGGCGCAGTGCAAGATTCGCAAGAAAACAGCTGTTACCTGCCTTTTTCACTTGCCTTCTTATTTTTGTTGACCTGGTACGCTGCTGCTGCTGCTGCTGCTGCCACTGCCAAGGACAAGAGCAGGCTGCAGCGTGTCATCCGCACTGCAGAGAAGGTGATTGGCTGCAATCTGCCTTCCCTCGAGAACCTGCACACATATCTCCCGTCTCTCAGTTTCCCGCACATGCACACGCGCACACACACACAAACACTGTCTAGACAGTACCCATTTATCGGTAACTTTGTATACGTTTATGCTGGTGCGCAGCGCGGGAAAGGGGAATCCACTTGTTTCTCACCTAACATATCAAAGGGTTACTGTTTTGAGCATCTCTCTGTGTGTGTGTGTGTCTGTGTGTGTCTGTGTGTGTCTGTGTCTGTGTGTGTCTGTGTGTGTGTGTGTGTGTGTGTGTGTGTGTGTGTGTCTGTCTGTCTGTCTGTCTGTCTGTCTGTCTGTCTGTCTGCTGTTCAGTAAAATATCTGCATTGCTCTAAACCCTACATAGGCCTAAATGCACTAATGATGAGGGATAGTGTTTATACAATCGAGCCTTTATTCTATTGTGGGCCAATGGGCTCGCGATGTGTAAACGAGTGCCATTCAAAGGAGTGCCATGCTCGTGGGCTATCCCTTACCCCAAGCCCCAAGCCCCAAGCCCCAAGCCCCAAGCCCCAAGCCCCAAGCCCCAAGCCCCAAGCCCCGTCCTCAAGCTCCCATGAAAGACCGCCATGTATATTCCACTTCAGAGGGGCTTTGGGAGTCTGACAAAGAGTGGCCGTACAGGTGTGCCCCTCGGGTATTATCACGGTGAGATGAACAGTGACCAGTGCAAAAACATCACGCCACGCCTAGCGCCTTGGCCTGTCCGAGGGGGGCCAATCGGGGGACAAACGCCCACACAACGCATGCCCACGGAAAGCTGGAGGCCTGCTGAATGCAGGGAGATCGCCCGCGCGCGCCTCTCAGACTCGTAGCAAGCACGAGGGCTTCACCAGACGCCCGAGGCCACAACCGTTGACCTAGTGCTCGACTTTGACTGTCGCAGTGGCTTTTTTTGTCCACAGGGTGGCGCAAAGTTTCAAAACCCTGTAACGTCCGTGCACTGTCTTGACATTTTCTGGGCGGTGTCAAAGTGCCTCGACCAATGGGCTAGCGGTATGTAAACGAGTGCCATGCAAATGAGTGCCATGCTCGTGGGCTCTCCCTTACCTACCTACCCTACCTACCTACCTACGTATGCCCACTACCCACAGGCTGGCTAGGAGGGCTAGGCTATCCCCCCAAACCCCAATGAAACCCCAATGAAACCCCACAGCTGACCGCACTGACGTCATTTGGAGCAGAAGCTTGGATTGATTGATTGATTGATTGATTGATTGATTGATTGATGAATTTATGGATCGACGATTGCTTCTCTTTATCACTGATCGTTTTCTTTATCATTTTTTCTCACATGTTCACACATTAGGATAAAATGAAACGGGGGTTTTGGTCTGGCTCGCCACTTGCGAACGAAATCAATGACGACCACAGAGAGTGAACGACGCGTTCGTCTTCTTCATTTGAAGCAATGCATTTTGACCAGCCGGCCGGCCGTGCGGCGCCCCCTGCGGGACTGCAGCATATTTGTTGCAATAACACAAATCCGTAACTGGAGCGCTGGCTTTTGACTGGGGGAGACGCGCAGCACGGACTCTGGACTGTGGCGCGCTGTGGGCGCAACACGACAGCGTGCAATAGCCACTCGGCAATATGTGTATATACACTTTGCTCAACAAATCCACACTCTCACGAACAGCTAAACACGACTCACACACAAATGACTGCGGGCATTCTCCACTGTACACATTGTATGTGGGTGCATGAGCTGTGTTGCGCGCACAACGTCTTCCCATGCCGCCCTCGCCCCGCTACGGAGCTATGCACAATACATCGACTTTGCTCAGTAATGACAGCCTTTTATCAACAGCTAAACGCCAACAAAAAGACACACCCGTCACAACGGGGATGAGAAGCGCATTGCCGCAGCACAGCAATAACCCCACATTAATAACAGCAATAACCCCACATTAATAACGGTGGACCCCAAATGAATAGGGATGAACGGAGCAGCTGTCAGAAGCGGGCTGCAAAATTTACTCTGAAAATTTAGCCCGCCCACCCGCCCATGCGCCCTCTGCTCCATTTATAGAGCTCAATTGGAGGGAGGGGTTTGGCGTTTGGGGGGCTCAAAAACGTCACGACGTCACTCTGCCAAGTCATGTGACTATTTTTACACTCAACCATCGTCGCCACACAGCACCTGCTGTATCAGAACGGACACGTTACTTCAGCCCGACCCATTGTCTACCTCTACGTTCTCACCCCAGGCCAACGCCAACAGCCAAACCCTGAGCCATAACCCCAAGCTCCCCAAACCACCGACCCAATTCTAACACCAACACTGCGGGAAGGTGATGGTGTGTACCACCCCGCCCACGCAAACTCTCTGGGTGACAACTATTTTCAAGGAAGGAAGGGACAAGGGAAAGTGAAAGAGTTTTTAATTTTTTTATTTTATTTTGACTTATGTGGCACAGCACAGTATACGCTCAACCATCAGCAATCACCTATAGGGCCCAAACCCAGCACTAACCCCAAGTCCTCTACCTGTCTAACCCTAACCCCCCGCGTGCTCCCCCTCGTCCCCGATCCTGAACGCAACAAACCCCACCCCTGGCCTAACCCCAAGTCCTCTACCTGTCTAACCCTAACCCCCCGCGTGCTCCCCCTCGTCCCCGATCCTGAACGCAACAAACCCCACCCCTGGCCTAACCCCAAGTCCTCTACCTGTCTAACCCTGTGTTCTCCCCTCCTCTGGCCTAACCCCAAGTCCTCTACCTGTCTAACCCTAACCCCCCGCGTGCTCCCCCTCGTCCCCGATCCTGAACGCAACAAACCCCACCCCTGGCCTAACCCCAAGTCCTCTACCTGTCTAACCCTAACCCCCCGCGTGCTCCCCCTCGTCCCCGATCCTGAACGCAACAAACCCCACCCCTGGCCTAACCCCAAGTCCTCTACCTGTCTAACCCTGTGTTCTCCCCTCCTCTGGCCTAACCCCAAGTCCTCTTCCCTCTCTAACCCTAAACCCCCGCGTGCTCCCCCTCGTCCGCGATCCTGAACGCAACAAACCCCACCCCTGGCCTAACCCCAAGTCCTCTACCTGTCTAACCCTGTGTCCTCCCCTCCTCTGGTTCTGCAGCAATGAAACACAAAGGTGCTTCTGATAGCAAACCTTTGTGGACCGGCAGCTGCGATTTATCAGACCCCGCTTCTCCAATTCCAGCCACAGCAGGATACCTCGGGTCTCACTCTTGCGCTTGGACACAAAGTTCAAGATGGCGAAGTCTTCCTCTGACGTGTTGCCAAAGCGCCGCGCACTCCTGCTCCACCCCGGCTTCTGTCCCGACTGGCCATCCCGTCTACAAGACATTGTCGGGGTTAGACCTGAGGACGCTAGGTTAAAGGATTGGAACAGAACACAAGCCATTAGTTTACAGGGGAATGCAAAATCCTTTTACAACAGTTATGACAACGCCTTGCAACAATATCTGCATTGCCCCAAACCCTATGTAGGCCTACATGCACGCTCATGATGCACCTGCAAAAAAAACACACAATCACCGTCTACACAGTACCCATTTATCTGTAACTTTGTATACGTTTATGCTGGTGCGCAGCGCGGGAAAGGGGAATACACTTGTTTCTCACCTAACATATCAAAGGGTTACTGTTTTGAGCATCTCTCTCTGTGTGTGTGTGTCTGTGTGTGTCTGTGTGTGTCTGTGTGTGTGTGTGTGTGTGTGTGTGTGTTTAGCATTGATTTAGCAGCTCAAACAATGGTAAAGATGTCCAAAAATGGCACTCACCTACACACTAAAAAACGTTGCAACAACACTTACCTTGATCTCCAAATATTTGGCACCCACCTACCTACCTACCTGCAGACACTGTTAGTGTTTGAATAAATATATATATATATATATATATATATATATATGTGTGTGTGTGTGTGAACCTTCTCCTATGTGTATGTTACTTCTTGTACATCACTTACCTTGTGTATTACTTACCTGCGTTGGCGTTCATAGTTTCAGGACATCCCAACAGGTAACAACGATGACGAGGGCTCCTGGTCCTTTTTTAAAATGTGGTTCCCGTTGATTTTCTTCTGCATTCCAACCTAGAGAACCAAAGATGTGATTAGATTCAACTTTATTGTCATTACACAAGTACAGGTACAAGGCAACCAAATGTAGTTTAGGTCTGGCCAGAAGTAAGTGCAGGTGTTGTGCAATAAAGTATGGACAGAAGCTATCCTTAAAAAAAAAAAAAAGTGTCAAAGTGCAGTGGAAATTGATTGCATATTACAGTTAAAGGTACGGTGCTGAATGCAAACAGTTGGCACTGCATATGACAGTCGTCAGTGCTAAGGAGCACAATCCAGTTAAGGTGGCGCAGTGCAAGATTCGCAAGTAAACAGCTGTTACTGTAAACAGCTGTGACTGCAATAAACAGACAGTGGTTGCAAATTGACATTCCAGTAGTGCAAGTGACAAAGTGAAGGCAGACGTGTGTCGGCTGGGCGAGGGGAGTCCTGGAGGATGCTGCGAGCTCGATGCAGACAGCGTTTCCTCTGGATGTGCTCGATGGCAGGTAGTGGAGTCCCTACAAGAACGGAAAATTCATCACAAACCCCCACAGTCACACATCAGCTCCGGTTCCGGGCAGTCTCACTTCACAAACCTCCAATGTGGTTTACGTCATCACCTGCACCCTCTGCCACAAACACTACGTTGGAGAAACCGGGGCATCGATAGACACCAGGCTGAAACAACACCAGAACAACAAACCGCCTGGCACAGCTACAAACAACACTGGTCACACACTTCCAGGAGCACCCCCTCACTCACCTACACACTAAAAAACGTTGCAACAACACTTACCTTGATCTCCAAATATGTGGCACCTACCTTTCCCTGCAGACACGTGATTTACACACTCGTCCATCGCCACAGAGCACCTGCAAAAGAAAAGCAAACACACAATTTCACAACGCATCCATTTGCATTCCTGCCTTTTTCACTTGCCTTCCTATTTTTGTTGACCTGGTACGCTGCTGCCACTGCCAAGGACAAGAGCAGGCTGCAGCGTGTCATCCGCACTGCAGAGAAGGTGATTGGCTGCAATCTGCCTTCCCTCGAGAACCTGCACACATATCTCCCGTCTCTCAGTTTCCCGCACATGCACACGCGCACACACACACAAACACTGTCTAGACAGTACCCATTTATCGGTAACTTTGTATACGTTTATGCTGGTGCGCAGCGCGGGAAAGGGGAATCCACTTGTTTCTCACCTAACATATCAAAGGGTTACTGTTTTGAGCATCTCTCTCTGTGTGTGTGTGTGTGTGTGTGTGTGTGTGTGTCTCTGTGTGTCTGTGTGTGTCTGTGTGTGTCTGTGTGTGTGTCTGTGTGTGTCTGTGTGTGTCTGTGTGTGTCTGTGTGTGTGTGTGTGTGTGTGTGTGTGTTTAGCATTGATTTAGCAGCTCAAACAATGGTAACGATGTCCAAAAATGGCACTCACCTACACACTAAAAAACGTTGCAACACCACTTACCTTGATCTCCAAATATTTGGCACCCACCTACCTACCTACCTACCTGCAGACACTGTTAGTGTTTGAATAAATATATATATATATATATATATATATGTGTGTGTGTGTGAACCTTTTCCTATGTGTATGTTACTTCTTGTACATCACTTACCTTGTGTATTACTTACCTGCGTTGGCGTTCATAGTTTCAGGACATCCCAACAGGTAACAACGATGACGAGGGCTCCTGGTCCTTTTTTTCAATGTGGTTCCCGTTGATTTTCTCCTGCATTCCACCCTGGAGAACCAAAGATGAGATTAGATTCAACTTTATTGTCATTACACAAGTACAGGTACAAGGCAACCAAATGTAGTTTAGGTCTGGCCAGAAGTAAGTGCAGGTGTTGTGCAATAAAGTATGGACAGAAGCTATCCTTAAAAAAAAAAAAAAGTGTCAAAGTGCAGTGGAAATTGATTGCATATTACAGTTAGAAGTACGGTGCTGAATGCAAACAGTTGGCACTGTATATGACAGTCGTCAGTGCAAAGGAGCACAACCCAGTTAAGGTGGCGCAGTGCAAGATTCGCAAGAAAACAGCTGTTACCTGCCTTTTTCACTTGCCTTCTTATTTTTGTTGACCTGGTACGCTGCTGCTGCTGCTGCTGCTGCCACTGCCAAGGACAAGAGCAGGCTGCAGCGTGTCATCCGCACTGCAGAGAAGGTGATTGGCTGCAATCTGCCTTCCCTCGAGAACCTGCACACATATCTCCCGTCTCTCAGTTTCCCGCACATGCACACGCGCACACACACACAAACACTGTCTAGACAGTACCCATTTATCGGTAACTTTGTATACGTTTATGCTGGTGCGCAGCGCGGGAAAGGGGAATCCACTTGTTTCTCACCTAACATATCAAAGGGTTACTGTTTTGAGCATCTCTCTGTGTGTGTGTGTGTCTGTGTGTGTCTGTGTGTGTCTGTGTCTGTGTGTGTCTGTGTGTGTGTGTGTGTGTGTGTGTGTGTGTGTCTGTCTGTCTGTCTGTCTGTCTGTCTGTCTGTCTGTCTGTCTGTCTGTCTGTCTGTCTGCTGTTCAGTAAAATATCTGCATTGCTCTAAACCCTACATAGGCCTACATGCACTAATGATGAGGGATAGTGTTTATACAATCGAGCCTTTATTCTATTGTGGGCCAATGGGCTCGCGATGTGTAAACGAGTGCCATTCAAAGGAGTGCCATGCTCGTGGGCTATCCCTTACCCCAAGCCCCAAGCCCCAAGCCCCAAGCCCCAAGCCCCAAGCCCCAAGCCCCAAGCCCCAAGCCCCAAGCCCCAAGCCCCGTCCTCAAGCTCCCATGAAAGACCGCCATGTATATTCCACTTCAGAGGGGCTTTGGGAGTCTGACAAAGAGTGGCCGTACAGGTGTGCCCCTCGGGTATTATCACGGTGAGATGAACAGTGACCAGTGCAAAAACATCACGCCACGCCTAGCGCCTTGGCCTGTCCGAGGGGGGCCAATCGGGGGACAAACGCCCACACAACGCATGCCCACGGAAAGCTGGAGGCCTGCTGAATGCAGGGAGATCGCCCGCGCGCGCCTCTCAGACTCGTAGCAAGCACGAGGGCTTCACCAGACGCCCGAGGCCACAACCGTTGACCTAGTGCTCGACTTTGACTGTCGCAGTGGCTTTTTTTGTCCACAGGGTGGCGCAAAGTTTCAAAACCCTGTAACGTCCGTGCACTGTCTTGACATTTTCTGGGCGGTGTCAAAGTGCCTCGACCAATGGGCTAGCGGTATGTAAACGAGTGCCATGCAAATGAGTGCCATGCTCGTGGGCTCTCCCTTACCTACCTACCCTACCTACCTACCTACGTATGCCCACTACCCACAGGCTGGCTAGGAGGGCTAGGCTATCCCCCCAAACCCCAATGAAACCCCAATGAAACCCCACAGCTGACCGCACTGACGTCATTTGGAGCAGAAGCTTGGATTGATTGATTGATTGATTGATTGATTGATGAATTTATGGATCGACGATTGCTTCTCTTTATCACTGATCGTTTTCTTTATCATTTTTTCTCACATGTTCACACATTAGGATAAAATGAAACGGGGGTTTTGGTCTGGCTCGCCACTTGCGAACGAAATCAATGACGACCACAGAGAGTGAACGACGCGTTCGTCTTCTTCATTTGAAGCAATGCATTTTGACCAGCCGGCCGGCCGTGCGGCGCCCCCTGCGGGACTGCAGCATATTTGTTGCAATAACACAAATCCGTAACTGGAGCGCTGGCTTTTGACTGGGGGAGACGCGCAGCACGGACTCTGGACTGTGGCGCGCTGTGGGCGCAACACGACAGCGTGCAATAGCCACTCGGCAATATGTGTATATACACTTTGCTCAACAAATCCACACTCTCACGAACAGCTAAACACGACTCACACACAAATGACTGCGGGCATTCTCCACTGTACACATTGTATGTGGGTGCATGAGCTGTGTTGCGCGCACAACGTCTTCCCATGCCGCCCTCGCCCCGCTACGGAGCTATGCACAATACATCGACTTTGCTCAGTAATGACAGCCTTTTATCAACAGCTAAACGCCAACAAAAAGACACACCCGTCACAACGGGGATGAGAAGCGCATTGCCGCAGCACAGCAATAACCCCACATTAATAACAGCAATAACCCCACATTAATAACGGTGGACCCCAAATGAATAGGGATGAACGGAGCAGCTGTCAGAAGCGGGCTGCAAAATTTACTCTGAAAATTTAGCCCGCCCACCCGCCCATGCGCCCTCTGCTCCATTTATAGAGCTCAATTGGAGGGAGGGGTTTGGCGTTTGGGGGGCTCAAAAACGTCACGACGTCACTCTGCCAAGTCATGTGACTATTTTTACACTCAACCATCGTCGCCACACAGCACCTGCTGTATCAGAACGGACACGTTACTTCAGCCCGACCCATTGTCTACCTCTACGTTCTCACCCCAGGCCAACGCCAACAGCCAAACCCTGAGCCATAACCCCAAGCTCCCCAAACCACCGACCCAATTCTAACACCAACACTGCGGGAAGGTGATGGTGTGTACCACCCCGCCCACGCAAACTCTCTGGGTGACAACTATTTTCAAGGAAGGAAGGGACAAGGGAAAGTGAAAGAGTTTTTAATTTTTTTATTTTATTTTGACTTATGTGGCACAGCACAGTATACGCTCAACCATCAGCAATCACCTATAGGGCCCAAACCCAGCACTAACCCCAAGTCCTCTACCTGTCTAACCCTAACCCCCCGCGTGCTCCCCCTCGTCCCCGATCCTGAACGCAACAAACCCCACCCCTGGCCTAACCCCAAGTCCTCTACCTGTCTAACCCTAACCCCCCGCGTGCTCCCCCTCGTCCCCGATCCTGAACGCAACAAACCCCACCCCTGGCCTAACCCCAAGTCCTCTACCTGTCTAACCCTGTGTTCTCCCCTCCTCTGGCCTAACCCCAAGTCCTCTACCTGTCTAACCCTAACCCCCCGCGTGCTCCCCCTCGTCCCCGATCCTGAACGCAACAAACCCCACCCCTGGCCTAACCCCAAGTCCTCTACCTGTCTAACCCTAACCCCCCGCGTGCTCCCCCTCGTCCCCGATCCTGAACGCAACAAACCCCACCCCTGGCCTAACCCCAAGTCCTCTACCTGTCTAACCCTGTGTTCTCCCCTCCTCTGGCCTAACCCCAAGTCCTCTTCCCTCTCTAACCCTAAACCCCCGCGTGCTCCCCCTCGTCCGCGATCCTGAACGCAACAAACCCCACCCCTGGCCTAACCCCAAGTCCTCTACCTGTCTAACCCTGTGTCCTCCCCTCCTCTGGTTCTGCAGCAATGAAACACAAAGGTGCTTCTGATAGCAAACCTTTGTGGACCGGCAGCTGCGATTTATCAGACCCCGCTTCTCCAATTCCAGCCACAGCAGGATACCTCGGGTCTCACTCTTGCGCTTGGACACAAAGTTCAAGATGGCGAAGTCTTCCTCTGACGTGTTGCCAAAGCGCCGCGCACTCCTGCTCCACCCCGGCTTCTGTCCCGACTGGCCATCCCGTCTACAAGACATTGTCGGGGTTAGACCTGAGGACGCTAGGTTAAAGGATTGGAACAGAACACAAGCCATTAGTTTACAGGGGAATGCAAAATCCTTTTACAACAGTTATGACAACGCCTTGCAACAATATCTGCATTGCCCCAAACCCTATGTAGGCCTACATGCACGCTCATGATGCACCTGCAAAAAAAACACACAATCACCGTCTACACAGTACCCATTTATCTGTAACTTTGTATACGTTTATGCTGGTGCGCAGCGCGGGAAAGGGGAATACACTTGTTTCTCACCTAACATATCAAAGGGTTACTGTTTTGAGCATCTCTCTCTGTGTGTGTGTGTCTGTGTGTGTCTGTGTGTGTCTGTGTGTGTGTGTGTGTGTGTGTGTGTGTTTAGCATTGATTTAGCAGCTCAAACAATGGTAAAGATGTCCAAAAATGGCACTCACCTACACACTAAAAAACGTTGCAACAACACTTACCTTGATCTCCAAATATTTGGCACCCACCTACCTACCTACCTGCAGACACTGTTAGTGTTTGAATAAATATATATATATATATATATATATATATATATGTGTGTGTGTGTGTGAACCTTCTCCTATGTGTATGTTACTTCTTGTACATCACTTACCTTGTGTATTACTTACCTGCGTTGGCGTTCATAGTTTCAGGACATCCCAACAGGTAACAACGATGACGAGGGCTCCTGGTCCTTTTTTAAAATGTGGTTCCCGTTGATTTTCTTCTGCATTCCAACCTAGAGAACCAAAGATGTGATTAGATTCAACTTTATTGTCATTACACAAGTACAGGTACAAGGCAACCAAATGTAGTTTAGGTCTGGCCAGAAGTAAGTGCAGGTGTTGTGCAATAAAGTATGGACAGAAGCTATCCTTAAAAAAAAAAAAAAAGTGTCAAAGTGCAGTGGAAATTGATTGCATATTACAGTTAAAGGTACGGTGCTGAATGCAAACAGTTGGCACTGCATATGACAGTCGTCAGTGCTAAGGAGCACAATCCAGTTAAGGTGGCGCAGTGCAAGATTCGCAAGTAAACAGCTGTTACTGTAAACAGCTGTGACTGCAATAAACAGACAGTGGTTGCAAATTGACATTCCAGTAGTGCAAGTGACAAAGTGAAGGCAGACGTGTGTCGGCTGGGCGAGGGGAGTCCTGGAGGATGCTGCGAGCTCGATGCAGACAGCGTTTCCTCTGGATGTGCTCGATGGCAGGTAGTGGAGTCCCTACAAGAACGGAAAATTCATCACAAACCCCCACAGTCACACATCAGCTCCGGTTCCGGGCAGTCTCACTTCACAAACCTCCAATGTGGTTTACGTCATCACCTGCACCCTCTGCCACAAACACTACGTTGGAGAAACCGGGGCATCGATAGACACCAGGCTGAAACAACACCAGAACAACAAACCGCCTGGCACAGCTACAAACAACACTGGTCACACACTTCCAGGAGCACCCCCTCACTCACCTACACACTAAAAAACGTTGCAACAACACTTACCTTGATCTCCAAATATGTGGCACCTACCTTTCCCTGCAGACACGTGATTTACACACTCGTCCATCGCCACAGAGCACCTGCAAAAGAAAAGCAAACACACAATTTCACAACGCATCCATTTGCATTCCTGCCTTTTTCACTTGCCTTCCTATTTTTGTTGACCTGGTACGCTGCTGCCACTGCCAAGGACAAGAGCAGGCTGCAGCGTGTCATCCGCACTGCAGAGAAGGTGATTGGCTGCAATCTGCCTTCCCTCGAGAACCTGCACACATATCTCCCGTCTCTCAGTTTCCCGCACATGCACACGCGCACACACACACAAACACTGTCTAGACAGTACCCATTTATCGGTAACTTTGTATACGTTTATGCTGGTGCGCAGCGCGGGAAAGGGGAATCCACTTGTTTCTCACCTAACATATCAAAGGGTTACTGTTTTGAGCATCTCTCTCTGTGTGTGTGTGTGTGTGTGTGTGTGTGTGTGTCTCTGTGTGTCTGTGTGTGTCTGTGTGTGTCTGTGTGTGTGTCTGTGTGTGTCTGTGTGTGTCTGTGTGTGTCTGTGTGTGTGTGTGTGTGTGTGTGTGTGTTTAGCATTGATTTAGCAGCTCAAACAATGGTAACGATGTCCAAAAATGGCACTCACCTACACACTAAAAAACGTTGCAACACCACTTACCTTGATCTCCAAATATTTGGCACCCACCTACCTACCTACCTACCTGCAGACACTGTTAGTGTTTGAATAAATATATATATATATATATATATATATGTGTGTGTGTGTGAACCTTTTCCTATGTGTATGTTACTTCTTGTACATCACTTACCTTGTGTATTACTTACCTGCGTTGGCGTTCATAGTTTCAGGACATCCCAACAGGTAACAACGATGACGAGGGCTCCTGGTCCTTTTTTTCAATGTGGTTCCCGTTGATTTTCTCCTGCATTCCACCCTGGAGAACCAAAGATGAGATTAGATTCAACTTTATTGTCATTACACAAGTACAGGTACAAGGCAACCAAATGTAGTTTAGGTCTGGCCAGAAGTAAGTGCAGGTGTTGTGCAATAAAGTATGGACAGAAGCTATCCTTAAAAAAAAAAAAAAGTGTCAAAGTGCAGTGGAAATTGATTGCATATTACAGTTAGAAGTACGGTGCTGAATGCAAACAGTTGGCACTGTATATGACAGTCGTCAGTGCAAAGGAGCACAACCCAGTTAAGGTGGCGCAGTGCAAGATTCGCAAGAAAACAGCTGTTACCTGCCTTTTTCACTTGCCTTCTTATTTTTGTTGACCTGGTACGCTGCTGCTGCTGCTGCTGCTGCCACTGCCAAGGACAAGAGCAGGCTGCAGCGTGTCATCCGCACTGCAGAGAAGGTGATTGGCTGCAATCTGCCTTCCCTCGAGAACCTGCACACATATCTCCCGTCTCTCAGTTTCCCGCACATGCACACGCGCACACACACACAAACACTGTCTAGACAGTACCCATTTATCGGTAACTTTGTATACGTTTATGCTGGTGCGCAGCGCGGGAAAGGGGAATCCACTTGTTTCTCACCTAACATATCAAAGGGTTACTGTTTTGAGCATCTCTCTGTGTGTGTGTGTGTCTGTGTGTGTCTGTGTGTGTCTGTGTCTGTGTGTGTCTGTGTGTGTGTGTGTGTGTGTGTGTGTGTGTGTCTGTCTGTCTGTCTGTCTGTCTGTCTGTCTGTCTGTCTGTCTGTCTGTCTGTCTGTCTGCTGTTCAGTAAAATATCTGCATTGCTCTAAACCCTACATAGGCCTACATGCACTAATGATGAGGGATAGTGTTTATACAATCGAGCCTTTATTCTATTGTGGGCCAATGGGCTCGCGATGTGTAAACGAGTGCCATTCAAAGGAGTGCCATGCTCGTGGGCTATCCCTTACCCCAAGCCCCAAGCCCCAAGCCCCAAGCCCCAAGCCCCAAGCCCCAAGCCCCAAGCCCCAAGCCCCAAGCCCCAAGCCCCGTCCTCAAGCTCCCATGAAAGACCGCCATGTATATTCCACTTCAGAGGGGCTTTGGGAGTCTGACAAAGAGTGGCCGTACAGGTGTGCCCCTCGGGTATTATCACGGTGAGATGAACAGTGACCAGTGCAAAAACATCACGCCACGCCTAGCGCCTTGGCCTGTCCGAGGGGGGCCAATCGGGGGACAAACGCCCACACAACGCATGCCCACGGAAAGCTGGAGGCCTGCTGAATGCAGGGAGATCGCCCGCGCGCGCCTCTCAGACTCGTAGCAAGCACGAGGGCTTCACCAGACGCCCGAGGCCACAACCGTTGACCTAGTGCTCGACTTTGACTGTCGCAGTGGCTTTTTTTGTCCACAGGGTGGCGCAAAGTTTCAAAACCCTGTAACGTCCGTGCACTGTCTTGACATTTTCTGGGCGGTGTCAAAGTGCCTCGACCAATGGGCTAGCGGTATGTAAACGAGTGCCATGCAAATGAGTGCCATGCTCGTGGGCTCTCCCTTACCTACCTACCCTACCTACCTACCTACGTATGCCCACTACCCACAGGCTGGCTAGGAGGGCTAGGCTATCCCCCCAAACCCCAATGAAACCCCAATGAAACCCCACAGCTGACCGCACTGACGTCATTTGGAGCAGAAGCTTGGATTGATTGATTGATTGATTGATTGATTGATGAATTTATGGATCGACGATTGCTTCTCTTTATCACTGATCGTTTTCTTTATCATTTTTTCTCACATGTTCACACATTAGGATAAAATGAAACGGGGGTTTTGGTCTGGCTCGCCACTTGCGAACGAAATCAATGACGACCACAGAGAGTGAACGACGCGTTCGTCTTCTTCATTTGAAGCAATGCATTTTGACCAGCCGGCCGGCCGTGCGGCGCCCCCTGCGGGACTGCAGCATATTTGTTGCAATAACACAAATCCGTAACTGGAGCGCTGGCTTTTGACTGGGGGAGACGCGCAGCACGGACTCTGGACTGTGGCGCGCTGTGGGCGCAACACGACAGCGTGCAATAGCCACTCGGCAATATGTGTATATACACTTTGCTCAACAAATCCACACTCTCACGAACAGCTAAACACGACTCACACACAAATGACTGCGGGCATTCTCCACTGTACACATTGTATGTGGGTGCATGAGCTGTGTTGCGCGCACAACGTCTTCCCATGCCGCCCTCGCCCCGCTACGGAGCTATGCACAATACATCGACTTTGCTCAGTAATGACAGCCTTTTATCAACAGCTAAACGCCAACAAAAAGACACACCCGTCACAACGGGGATGAGAAGCGCATTGCCGCAGCACAGCAATAACCCCACATTAATAACAGCAATAACCCCACATTAATAACGGTGGACCCCAAATGAATAGGGATGAACGGAGCAGCTGTCAGAAGCGGGCTGCAAAATTTACTCTGAAAATTTAGCCCGCCCACCCCGCCCATGCGCCCTCTGCTCCATTTATAGAGCTCAATTGGAGGGAGGGGTTTGGCGTTTGGGGGGCTCAAAAACGTCACGACGTCACTCTGCCAAGTCATGTGACTATTTTTACACTCAACCATCGTCGCCACACAGCACCTGCTGTATCAGAACGGACACGTTACTTCAGCCCGACCCATTGTCTACCTCTACGTTCTCACCCCAGGCCAACGCCAACAGCCAAACCCTGAGCCATAACCCCAAGCTCCCCAAACCACCGACCCAATTCTAACACCAACACTGCGGGAAGGTGATGGTGTGTACCACCCCGCCCACGCAAACTCTCTGGGTGACAACTATTTTCAAGGAAGGAAGGGACAAGGGAAAGTGAAAGAGTTTTTAATTTTTTAATTTTATTTTGACTTATGTGGCACAGCACAGTATACGCTCAACCATCAGCAATCACCTATAGGGCCCAAACCCAGCACTAACCCCAAATCCTCTACCTGTCTAACCCTAACCCCCCGCGTGCTCCCCCTCGTCCCCGATCCTGAACGCAACAAACCCCACCCCTGGCCTAACCCCAAGTCCTCTACCTGTCTAACCCTAACCCCCCGCGTACTCCCCCTCGTCCCCGATCCTGAACGCAACAAACCCCACCCCTGGCCTAACCCCAAGTCCTCTACCTGTCTAACCCTGTGTTCTCCCCTCCTCTGGCCTAACCCCAAGTCCTCTTCCCTCTCTAACCCTAAACCCCCGCGTGCTCCCCCTCGTCCGCGATCCTGAACGCAACAAACCCCACCCCTGGCCTAACCCCAAGTCCTCTACCTGTCTAACCCTGTGTCCTCCCCTCCTCTGGCCTAACCCCAAGTCCTCTACCTGTCTAACCCTAAACCCCCGCGTGCTCCCCCTCGTCCCCGATCCTGAACGCAACAAACCCCACCCCTGGCCTAACCCCAAGTCCTCTACCTGTCTAACCCTGTGTTCTCCCCTCCTCTGGCCTAACCCCAAGTCCTCTTCCCTCTCTAACCCTAAACCCCCGCGTGCTCCCCCTCGTCCGCGATCCTGAACGCAACAAACCCCACCCCTGGCCTAACCCCAAGTCCTCTACCTGTCTAACCCTGTGTCCTCCCCTCCTCTGGTTCTGCAGCAATGAAACACAAAGGTGCTTCTGATAGCAAACCTTTGTGGACCGGCAGCTGCGATTTATCAGACCCCGCTTCTCCAATTCCAGCCACAGCAGGATACCTCGGGTCTCACTCTTGCGCTTGGACACAAAGTTCAAGATGGCGAAGTCTTCCTCTGACGTGTTGCCAAAGCGCCGCGCACTCCTGCTCCACCCCGGCTTCTGTCCCGACTGGCCATCCCGTCTACAAGACATTGTCGGGGTTAGACCTGAGGACGCTAGGTTAAAGGATTGGAACAGAACACAAGCCATTAGTTTACAGGGGAATGCAAAATCCTTTTACAACAGTTATGACAACACAATTTATGCTCATACCCATCACATTGACTAGAGGCTCTGCCCTTACTATTTGTGCTCTTACACTGCCATCTAGTGGGCACTTTACCGAACTGGGCAAAAAACACTTGATCCATTGTATACATTCATTCATTTAGAAGACGCCTTTATCCAAAGCGACTTCCAAGAGAGAGCGTTACAAAGTGCATAGGTCACTGATAATAACAACAAGAGAGCCCCAAAACATTGCGAGTAGCCCAAAACATGAAGCACATATTGTAAACAACATTATGACTTAGTGATTTGCAAAACCACTGTGTGTAGTATTTCGCCAATAGTGTGAAGCTGAGAATGTGCTTATAGTTGTGAAGATCTGGTCTGCTGTTTTGCTCATTGAGGATTCGGACGCTGTGGCGCGCTATGGCGAGCAGTGGCGCACTGAGGCGCGCGGTCTCTTCCGACACAACCATGCGCAAGAGCATCTCAACGACACTTTGCCAACACATTACGTGACTTAGGTCTTCCTCCAGCCTCGCCAGTTTTTAAAAGACCACTCATGTCACATATGTCCGTTGTGCTTGAATGCAATCCAATGAGCTCTGACTTTGACTCTGACGTAACAGAGCGCGTGCTTTTACATCGGGGAGTTGTGCCACTGGGTGGCTTTGGCACAATCTAAACATCCAAACACAACCCATGTGTTTATATGTTACAGGAAACACAACCCATGTGTTTATATGTTACAGGAAACACAACGCATGTGTTTGGATGATTCCGGTTTTGTATTCATTCCAATGTCACCGTGACCCGGATAACGTACCATAACCAGCCATATATATCGAGCCCAAACAGTTTGACATTGTGGCCGGGGGGGGGCAGTTGTATGTCTCGTATCGTGGGTGTGAATGTATATATATGTAAAGCCACAATCCATGAAATGAACCCCTATGAATTGACTCCCCCCTGGCCACTTTTATTGGAGGAGGTCATTTGGTCATGGCTGTAAATATGGTAGAGGAGACCCGATATCCAGACACTAATGAATGACGAACGGAGCAGCTGTCAAAAGGCTGCTCCAAAATGTACTCTGAAAAAGAGCGCTGGCTAGTACTTGTGAATGGAATCAATAACGATGTGTTCTTCTCAATCGAGATAGCCCAGATGGAATGACAAACTTGTAACCCATTCAAATTTAAATTGGCCCATCAAGCAGCTTCGTGCAGTCAAGGCTCCAGTATATGGGTGAATTCAGGTGGGCTATATTGGGACATCGGGTCATTTGGGACAGCATAAGGAAAAGGCATTTCACTTTTGCCTTGGACTGCAGCATATTTGTTGCAATAACACGAATCCGTAACACGAGCGCTGGCTATTACGCGCGGGAGAGAAGCGTTGTCATTTGGTTATTGTCTCGCGAACCACTTATCAATGTGCAATCAATATGTTCTTGTCAATCGAGATAGCCCAGATGGAATGACAAACTCGCACCCATCGGCCGTGGGAGGGAATTGTAACCCATTCAAATTTAAATTGGCCCATCAAGCAGCTTCGTGCAGTCAAGGCTCCAGTATATGGGTGAATTCAGGTGGGCTATATTGGGACATCGGGTCATTTGGGACAGCATAAGGAAAAGGCATTTCACTTTTGCCTTGGACTGCAGCATATTTGTTGCAATAACACGAATCCGTAACACGAGCGCTGGCTATTACGCGCGGGAGAGAAGCGTTGTCATTTGGTTATTGTCTCGCGAACCACTTATGAATGCGCAATCAATAACGATGTGTTCTTCTCACTCGTCTAGCAGGGCCTATAACCCATTCAAATTTGAATTGGCCCATCAAGCTTCAGTATAGGCTACATTAATCTACACCCATGAGTCTGTGTCCCAAATGTGTTACCAGACATACTGTCCCAAATTACCAAACAAGTTGCTGAAAATTCGTTTTTTTGTCAGCTCCACTAAAATAGTGAGCCATGCATTTCTAAAATATTATGAAGACTTATTTTTTACACTTAAATAATGTGGATACCTTGAGGAATTCAGAAATGTCTCATTTATTGGGTTATGTTTGGAACTTGAAGAAAATCTTAAACTCAGCAGATTGAATTACAAAAGAAAATCTCCCAATATAGCCTGTATACCTGAATTCACCCTAGAGGATGTGTGAAGTAGAAAAAACACAAAGTGTGTAGAACGATAACTTTTATTTTTCACTGAAACATTCCCAGAGAAGATTAGAAAAATATATTCAGAAAATAAACAACTATAAACAACTTTAAACATATGATTTGAACAAGCCATGGCCCTCTTCTGACTTCCAAACTCAGTTCAAAGCCATTCCAAATCCAGTCCTTCCCCAGAAAAAGATGTTTTCTTTATTCCGTAGTCGTACATCAGTTCCTCGTTGACCTTTATGTCTCTTGCCGCAAAGAACAGGATGGTGTTTGTAGAGGTGCCCCCCGACTCGACCTTAAAATGTCTCGGTTTGAGATTCGCTTGTTTGGCAGAGTGGTTGATCAGCCTACCAAAAATGGTCATGTCAGGGTGACATAGGCAGCTGTTGGCGCGTGCATCGATACACTTTCCAACGCCTTTGTCCTTGAAGAAGAAAAGGTATCCCATTTCACCAGAAGGAGTGCTGCGTTGAATGGACTCGCCCTCGTCTTTTGAAATCACTCTGCCATGATAGTCACAAACAATTTCGTTCTTCAGGAAGCGTCTGGTCGTAAACACCCCCTGTCCTTTTCCTTGAACCGGCAAGGGCACCAGTCCGGTCCACTTCTGTGACCTGGCCAGGATTTGGATGGCCTCGTTGTTCGCCGCGTCGGAAACGCTTTCGAGGGGCTTCCATTGCGCCAGGATGTCTTTGGCGTCTGGACAGTTGGTGTTCCAGCCTTGCGCGCTCATCCAGGCCTGGAGCCTACTCTCTGTGGGCTGGCGCCGGGAGAATGTAGCTGTGAAAAGTCAATAAACAAACAAAAGAATGAGTTTATCTCGAGTACATTGTGCTATTTGGTTAGTCAGAACAAAAAGAGCCAACAAGATGCCAGCATCACTGTTAAACTAGTCTGTGAAACTGCAAACTTTTAAATATGGAATGGATTACTTACACAACACATGTTTTGCGCGCATGTTCATCTGGTCTGCGCGCCACTTGTCGTAGCAGATGCGGTCATGTTGCCCGGTGAGGTGTGCGCGCTGTTGTGTCGGTGGCAGGCTACCGTGCAGGGTCACCGGGAAGGACGCAGTCAGCAAGGCAAATATGGCTTGCTCCTCAGCTTTAGCCGAACTAGTGGACGCAAGTCGAGGCCGTTTTGCAGGCGTTTCTAGCGGGTCAGAGCTATGAAATAAAGAAACAAATATTGACATACAAATATATGAGAATGTGTACATTTTTTTAAGCAATTCTAAACTATGAAGGTTTAAAAGGGATGTTGTAGGAATAAGCTTACTTGGGATCAGACGCCAACTGTTTCAACAGTTTCGCTCCTTCGGCAAAGAAATCAAACTTTGCCGTCTGCCAACTCTGTTGAGCCACTGGGTCGCCGTGTGACAGGTAGCTTGCCAGGTGCGACTGCCTTTGAGTGCCCATGTTCTGGGCGGTGGCCGTCTGAAACGCCCGTCTGGCCATCTTACCGGTGACCTTTGGACAATGATACCTTGAAGACGTCACAAACAAATGATTAGTTGTGTACCACGACAACATTCTAAACTGTTTATGAAAAGGAAAACATGTCATAGTTCATTGTAGGGCCATAAACGTTTCACTCACTGTTTGTGGAATCTGTTCAAGTACTCTGGATGGTTCACGACAGGTCTTCCAGCTGGGGCGATGAAAAAATGGGGGAAGTCCTCTACTCCGACTTGAGAGGGCCTTAAAAAGTCAGGCCTGACTTGCTCAAAGTACATGGAGAACCACTGTGAACACATTAAAAGGGCATTATTAAAAAACGTTTCGTACACATTATGCTCCCAAAGATGAAATCTCAATTGTTATCATTAGAGCTATACATGTATTTCTACGTATTCGGTTTTACTCACAGAATCCTCTTCTTCGTCCAGGCAAAAAAACACATCTGGTGTAGCTGCTGTCTCGTGTTCCCGGATACCAGTCACCGACACTTGGCTACCATCAAAGGAGACTGAACTTCTTTCCAGCCACTCCTTGACCTTAGAACAAATTCGATTTGATTTAGTCGCAGCATTTAGAGTTTACATGGTATATACAGATTACGAATAAATAGCCATGAAATAGACAAGGGCACTTACCGTCATTTTTTCCAGAATGCTCGGCCGCAAAAGATGTTTCAGGAGCAAGACAGCCATGATGTAGTTCAGAAATAGAGCTCCATCTATTTTGGAAATGGCCTTCGCATGCTTGACTTTCGAGACGACGGCCAGAAAGTCCATCTTTGCTGCCCTCAAGAGTAAAAGGCACTCGTGTGGGTGTTGAACCTGGGGGATCTGGGGCCTAAAGAAGGACACACACAGGACAAATTGTTCGTTTAAAAAACTGAAACATTCAACTCGCACCATATAAATATATACACACACGATAGAGTTCACGACGACGACAACAAAAAAAACAAACAAAAAACGTGAATAAGTACATACGGTTGAGAGGGCGCGCTTGAACCGGCGTCTTCCTGGGAGCCCGTGGCCGAGGGGACGTTGGTAACCCAAATGCCTCGGTTCTTCATCTCGCCAATTAGACTGGCAACCCGTGAGTCCTCGCCGACAATTTCTTTCAGGGTAGAGTAGTCCCAAACGCTAGCTTTGGACGCGAGTCTGGAGAAAGTCCTCTTGGCTTCGTCGACCACGTCCTTGATTTCATCTGCAGTGGAATTCTTCATACACCTTCTCCTAAGGTGCACCGAAAGGGATGGCTGGACGGTGAAGCAGAACTTGCACACCAGCACATTTCTGTTCCTGAAAGAAAGACATGAAAATACAAACACGTGTTATAGGTTGCAAACATACCGTTGAATTACTTAGGTTAATGAAACAAAATGTAGAACTTTCACTAGGCCCATAGCTGTTCTGTATTTGTTGTAGGCTATGTTCAAGGGTTATTCGTCATTTTAGTCACACTTTATAACACAGTTTATAACAGCGTTCAAATGGGTCTGTCTCTCGCAACTGTTCCGAAAATATCGGACGCATTCAAACTTACCCAGAAGAAGACATTTTCAATGTTTTGCTTGAATAAAGGCCTAATTCAATGCAGTCAGGGAAGCCGTGCGGGGTCCGATGGATGGGGAGCTGTTCAAAGTGAGCAGCCTTGAATGTTGACGAGGCCCTCATATGGGTCTGATTCTTCGAAGTGGGCGTGGCCTACATGGCCTGGTGAACATACCTGGCAGGTATGTTGATCAGAAGTGTGGACATTATACTTTGCATTGAAAGTTTGCAGGGACGTAGGTATGCGTAATCGTTCCTGTTCTATTGAAATAATTGTTCAATAATACACAAGTAAATAATCTATTCTCGTGCACCATAATAACAACAACGAGTATTGCTCAATTTAGACGTTTTTTTTATATATATATATATATATATATATATATATATATATTTTTTTTTTTGTTTTAAGTTTTTCGATTTGACCGACTCATGTTTTCGATAGTAGGCTAGATGAGTTATGGAACATTCCTTGGCAGTTACAGAAAATGGAATTTACATCATCAATTCTTAATCATTTCAAATAAGCCCTTCAAAAATGTAGGCTAGTGACAAACCACTAACAAAACACAATTGTAATTAGAGCCGGCAAAATCATTTGGACAAACAAAACAAGGCCAGTCCGACCCGTACAAATTCAAATTTCTTGAACACGAAGCACATCTTGTGAACACCATTGTTACTACTTGGTGATTTGCGGAAACCCTGTGCGTAGCCTCGTATTTTGCAAGTATAGTGTGAAGCTGTGAGTATGTGCCCATTGTGAAGACTTTTCGTTTGTTTTAATGTTGTTATTTCCCAGACTTTGTACAGCCTACTAACTGCGGCCCCATGATCGTCCATTCAGACTGGCCAACATTAAAGACCCCCTATCATTCACGCGGTTGGGTGGAAGACGATGGGGCCCCTTACTAATCGTTACTATAAATAATTCACTCGTGGCGATCAGAGTATTTTACCTTTGGTTGAGTTTTTTTTCTTCTCCCTTTTTCTATCACAATGTGGACCCTCCTGTTGTCCTCAAATTTACTAACATCGATCGTCCTGGGGGTTAATTTAAGCCCAGCTATACTTCGACCCCATGCATCAGATGTGTACCCAGAGTTTTTGTTTTGTTTGTGTTAGGTGCTTTTGTTTGTTTGTGTGGCTAATCGTTACCATGAATTATTCACACATGTGGCGATCAGAGTACCCTATTGGGAGAGCGTTTTTCCTGAAATATGTTTGGAACGTGTGGAATTACATTAGCATGGTCTTGTTTGAAATCTATTCATCTCTTTTTGTCTTGTGCCTCGTCTAATGGCCAGTTGCGTTCTTTGAGGGCTTTCCTAATACGCTGGAAAATAGGTGGAATATCGAATGAGTGATTGGCATTTGCTTGTCACGAATGGCATCTAAACTCTGAATGGTGGCTCAACACTCAAGAAATTAACCCTTTTTGCAACAGCTAAACTTGACCACTGGGAAAACTGATGTCCGAGCATTCCAATCAATGTAAAGAAAACACAGTCTCGTGGCAATAACATTTATATGGCACTCGTGACATTACAACATCGGAACAGGAAAGAAGATAAAACATTGGAATCACACATACACACAATAAAATAGGCCGAACAAGGCAGTGTCACTGTTCTTGTGTCCGATCCGCTAGGTCTGCCGCTTGATCGAGGGACTTGCGTCTTCGAAGAGTGTTTTTTATTTTCTCCATGACGTAGCTCAAGAAGGTGGTGCGGCAATTCTCCGGGGCCCAGGGATGTACAGGCCAAACTTTGTGCCTTTCGCCTCTGTATATAATGGCACTGGCCTTGTTTTCCAAACCGACGGTGTCTGAAAAGCAAGAGGTCACATAATACACATCAGACGTGTGTGTGTGAGTGTGTGTGCATTGGTTGAGTGGGGCTGTTTTCTACGTGTGCCATTATGCCTGGTATAGTACAAAGACAGCAAAGCTTTCTCACCCTTGATGTCTAGCTCCTTCATCGACAACGCAAAGAATGCCAGTTGGACCTCGGAGAGCAACTCTCTGCCACTAATTGTAGCCGGCTTGTGGTCGAGCACACACTTCCCCAAGCCCGCCTCAAAGTCTGCGTAGGTCCGGACCAGATGCACCTCTGCTTCAGTTTCCTCCGGGGCAGATGTCGGAGGTTGGTGGCAGGGCGCACGACGTTTGGGCCTGGAGGCCATCGGCGAACCGGGTGTCTTCGGGGTAGAGCAGGTCGGTTTCCCCGGCCAAAAGTCTGGCGCCCGGTCACCGGAGATTGGTGGTGCCTCTCTGTCGGGGCTGGAGGCGGCAGGTTCCTCTGACTCCGCGCGCTGCGGCTTGCTCCCATTGGCCCGCTCCGCTGCGGACAGTCTTCTTTCTAGTGCGCCCATGTGCCGTAGCATCTTGGCCTCCACCTCTGCGCACCGGGCAGCCGCCTCAGCCATCACCCTCCTCTGCACCTGCTCGAGTTCATGGGCAAGCCTGCCACACTCTGCCTTCAGCTCCTTCACCGTCTGCCCAACTGCACCTTTTAGGGCGTCGACCTTTGTGTCGAGCACTTCCAACTCCGACAGGGCCATTTCTTCGTTGCTCATCCTTGCACACAAAAAAAAAAACAGACAGGTGATGATTGTTGTTGTCATTGACTAGCGTACAGTTACAGTTACTGATGGCCATTCGTAGTCTCTAAGAGTAACACCCTTCAAGCGGCCTGGCCAGAAACGGACCACGGAGTCACACACTGCTAGAAAGGCCTTGAAAAACCCCCACATGACATTTACATTTATGCATTTAGCAGACGCCTTTATCCAAAGCTTTACAAAGGAGCACAGGTCACTGATCATAACAACGAGGTAGTCCCAAACATTACAAGCAGCCAAAACATGAAGCATACATTGTGAAGAAAAAAAACTTACTTTTGTAATTGACAACAGTTTCACCTTGTCGTTGCTGTCGTCGGTCAGTCGGTATGAACAGAAGACAAATACCACCTATGGTTGTTAAGTTTTGGCCTGATTCTATTGGTGTAAAAGCTAACAAGGGTTAATTGGAGTTGACTCCCCTTTTCACGTTGTTGTGCTGTTACCAGGCAAATAAGTTTTGGCCTGCTATCTAACTGGTCTAGGGTCAAATTGGAGTTAACTCCCATTTCCACGTTGTTGTGCTGTTTCCAAGTAGATTCTAACATCGAAACAAGTCTACGTTGGCCCCCTAATGTTTGTGTATGTGAGTCTGGAAACAAACAAAATGTTGTCTGGAGGACATTTAAGAATGGTTTTCGATCAATATTTATTCTAGATTCTCCGTGACCAGGATTACTTAACGTCATCGTCCATACATGTAGAGCCAAATAGTAATCTGCTCTTACACTGCCATCTAGTGGGCACCTTAGCGAACTGGGCAAAAACACTGTTGGAATACATTGCATAAAAACACTGTGTGTAGTATTTGGCATATATTGTTTCAATCCTTTCCTGCAGCCATTATGATGTCTCTCTCTCTCTCAGTGTGTGTGTGTGTGTGTGTGTGTGTGTGTGTGTGTGTGTGTGGGGTGGTCTTGCACAATGACATCCTGCACATTGCAATGTTGTATCGTTCTCTTGCACTATCTGTTTATTTGAGGTTATATTGTCAATTATGACTACTTATATTTTATTTTATTCCCCTTGGTATTAGCTAGACCCCCCTTAGTATTAGCTAGACTTTTCTCCTTTTGTATAGTTAGTCCACATATTTAAGTTTTCAATATTCCTATATGTTAAATGTATGCACCTCCCTGCCAAAGTCAATTCCTTACAGACCAAAACCCAGAATGAGTCAAGAAAACACTGTCTCAAAAACAATAGCATCCTTTATATAAACAACTCAAAACAACACCAACAGAACAGAAGATAAAAATAATTTGGATGGAAACCATTGCTATGGACGCGCCAGGTCTTCCATATAGGACTGCCTCAGCTTTTCCAGCAACGCTCGCTTGGCCACTGTCTTCAGGTGTGTCCTGATTTTGTCCATGACGTAGCCCAAAAAGGTTTGGCTGCAATTGGGCGGCGCCCAGGGCTGATCAGGCCAAACTCCGTGGACGGCGCCCAGGCAGATGACTTGCACGGCCTTGTGCTCCAAATCGACGGCATCTGAAAAAACAAGAGTCAGAGAGAACAGAGGTATCAGATGTCTGTGCCTTTGTCGAGTGTTACAAACTATACGCATATTCCCCCGTTACTCACTCACCTGTTATTTTAAAGTGGTCCAGCGACATAAGGAGGTGCGCCAGCTGGAGTTCGGTGAGCAACTCTCCTTTGTCGACCACGGGCGGCCTGTAGTCCAAAACCCGAACCCTGGTGGCTGGGTCCAAGTCCTCGTAGGAGAGGACCACGCGACGCTTCTTGGGCTCGGCGGCACCCTCCGTTAGTCCGTCCTGGGGAGACGAGGGTCGCTTGCGCTGGGGACTTCCGTGCCTGGAGTCTGTCTGCGACGCTGGGGCACCGTGCATTGGTCCGTCCTGGGGAGACGAGGGTCGCTTGGGCTGGGGACTTCCATGCCTGGAGTCTCTCTGCGGCACCGCGGGTGGCGAGTGGCGAGGGCTTGGCGTCCGGTCGACGGGGTCCGCCACCTGGACAGGGCTGGGAGCGCCCCGCTGGGCCATGGCATCCTCTGCCCGCCTGGCCCTTCGAAGGCGCACGGCCGTCACCTCCAGTTCCGCTGCCGACAGTCTGCTTTCCAGGGTGGCCAAATGCTCCAGCATCCTGGCTTCCACCTGGTCACAGCAGGCCTTTGTCTCCGACGCCATTCTGCGCTGTGCCTGCACCAGGCCGTCTTCGAGCCGCGCGCACTCGGCCTTCAGCTCCCCGACCCTCTGGCTCACGGCACTTTGGAGAGCCTCCATTTGCATTTCGATGCTCATCTGCCAAAAACACAGACAGGTGACAAAGGGAGTTATATGCAGAGAAAAGCAGTGTGTGTGGGGGGGGGGGGGGTGCGTGCGTGCGTGCGTGCGTGCGTGCGTGCGTGCGTGCGTTCGTTCCCTACACGACTAGGCCATGTCCCCAAAGCGGATAGGCCATTTTGAGAGGCCTATAGCCAGATAAAACATTTGTACACGTTTAGCAATGTACACGGTTGGGCCATAAAGTGCCAGATTCGTTTAGTATTCATTAAGTCGGTTTGGTGAAGGAGGCTATGCCCATCCGTGTGTATATAGTTAGCCTATAGTAGATTAAGAATACGTCGACCAAAACTGGCTAAGGCAACATTGGGCGCTTTGCTCGGGACGAACAAACGTTTTATTAAGCCCCTATACACGGCAAAGTTGAAACTCGTCACCACATGAACTAAGCGCATAGCACGATGATAGGAGACCGACACAACACGGACCACCGAGTCACACACTGCTAGAAAGGCATTGAAACACTTACTTTTGTAATCGACAGCAGTTTACACTTCTTCTCCGCAGTTTAACCTCGTCGCTCCTGTCGGTCAATTGGTAAGGAACAGAAGACAAATGCCCATCTATGACTCTTGTGTTATGGCCTGCTTCTTATAGGTCTAAAAGCTAACAAGGGCCTGTCTTACTGACCAATTGGAGTTCGATCCGCTTCTACGTTGTTGTGCTGTTACCAGGTAGATTTTAACATTCATGTTTCAATTGAAACAAGTCTATACGTTGTGTTCAGAAATTGTATTATTAAATTTACATGTATTCATTTAGCCGACGCTTTTATCCACAGCGACTTCCAAGAGAGAGCTTTACAAAGTTCATAGGTCACTGATAATAACAACAAGATCTGAATATATCAACAACAACAAAAAATATATATATATGAAAAATCAACTGAACAGCCGGCAGTGCAGCGGCCCCTGCCGGACTGCAGCATATTTGTTGCAATAGCACGAATCCGTAACAGATCCTCTCATTTAGAAAATACTTTTTTTTTTCTTTTTTTTTGCCGGAAGTGCTTGTCAACCTTTTATTCTTATTGAATTGAACATGTTTCAACATGTTTGCCAATTGACGTCGTGACGTCTTTCCATTTCCATTAGAAGCGCCATTTCGGATGACGGCGAGTGAGGCCGCGCACACTCAGGTAATTTCTCCAGGTTCAATAACAACAGATCTATGTACTTTGTGTCATTTTTGCAAGTTCATTTGTGACATTTGTAAAGTAGGGTTTCATTCTAGCTATATTTCATGTTAACTATTAATATGGTGTTTGCTAAAGGCTAACCACACGACGCGTGTAAGCTTTGCCAAAACTGTACTGCGCATTGCTGTAATTCAGACGCCATTGTTGAACTGTAGTAGCCAATATCAATTTGTAGCTAGTGAACACCAACCCTTACGTAGCCTACCATAACCATACCAATATTCTGGTTATCAGTCGTGCAGAGGTCTTGAAGGCTGGTCCTCAGGGTTGAAGACCTCTGAGTTAATGTATTAATCTGTGTCAGCTCAAAGAATGGTAATGATGTCCAAAAATGGCACTCACCCTACACACTAAAAAACGTTGCAACAACACTTACCTTGATCTCCAAATATTTGGCACCTACCTACCTGCAGACACGTGGAATTACACACTCATCCATCGCCACAGAGCACCTGCAAAAAAACAAACAAACACATGAACCATAACAATATGCTGGTTATCAATCGTGCAGAGGTCTTGAAGGCTGGTCCTCAGGGTTGAAGTTAATGTTAATGTATTAATCTCTGAGTTAATGTATTAATCTGTGTCTTTGCTCCAGATAGGCATACGTACGTCAACATGACCGGTTCGAGACACCAAGCTCCGCTCAAAGTAAGCACACAAACCTCTGCATTTCTACCCTCTCCACAATGAAATACCAAAGCATGATGTAATGTTTTCTCTTTCTTTTCGTTTTTCTTCTCAGGTGAGACCCACAGCCGCACTTGGCTCCCTTCTGAGGCACGCGGGTGCAAATAAGAATGTGTACACCAGGAAGGAGGTAGATTTAGTTTATTTTTCCATTTGGCACAAGTAGAGGTACAGGTGTTAGAATGCTTTAGTTGTCCCTGCTCCTCTTTGATAGTTTCCCAGCAGCGTGTCCAAACAAATGACAAACATTTGGTCCTCACTCCAGCCTCTGCGCTGCAGTCTAGGGCAGTGGTTCTCATCCCTGGTCCTCGGGACCCCCTGCCCTGCATGTTTTAGACGTTTCCCTCCTCAAACACACCTGATTCAAATGAATGGCTCGTTAACAGGCCCATTTATTTGAATCAGGTGTGTTGGAGCAGGGAAACATCTCAAACATGCAGGGCAGGGGGTCCCGAGGACCAGCGTTGAGAACCACTGGTTTAGGGCAACAGGGTTCAGGCCGGCTCTGACCATTTATGTCCCCGCAGGTGATCTTCTACCTTGGCCGGTACATCTTTCAGAACAAGCTGTACGACCAGAAGCAGCAGCACATTGTCAACCTAGGCAGTGATCCTCTGGGGGCCGCGCTGGGGATCGACACGTTCTCTGTGAAGGAGCCACTGTAAGGAACACACATTGCTCTCACACCAACACACAGACGTACACACACACGCGCACGCACACGTCTCAAGGGATTTCCATGGAGAGGAAGCAGCTGCCTAATGCCCCTTGGGAAGTGTGTGTGATTTATTTTGAAATGTGTGTAGACCATGTGCAGACAGCCAGCATCTGTATTGTAACCCCAGGTATGTGTGTGTGTGTGTGTGTGTCCAAGACGTTTCCTCTCCAGGCTGAGCCAAAAACTCATTCCCGTGTTAAACCCAGGTAAGCAGTATAGGATGACATTCACTGGAATGCAGTGCCAGAGATGCCCATCTCAGAAAGTGTATCGAGCAGGATCTGGTGGTTGACCGTGTCGAATGCTGCAGATAGGTACAGCAAAATGGTCACAGATGACCTTGAAGCAGCTCTGGCAGACTGGAGGGAATAGTGACTGACAGGAGGTGGGGCGAGGAGAAAGGATGAGGTCACGAGGTCAGAGATCTCTGCCTCGGACAGAGGAGAGAAAGAGTTTAGACGTGTAGTTGGGTCAGTCCTAGAGGAGGGAGTGTGAGTAGGAAAGAGGGGTTCATGGAACTGACTGCTAACATCAAATACTTTCTTTTCAACAAAGGAGGGGAATCCACCGGCTATTGGGGAGGAAAGAGGCCAGGTTCGGCCAAAGAGGAAGAGGAGGAACGTTGCGTCCACGGCACCACTGTGAGTCCTGCCCTTTTAACCCCAGAGCCTTGCGTCCATGGATACATGTTGACATCTCAGTACACAGTTTGTAAGTCACTTTGGAGAATGTGTGTTCTCTTTCTCTCCTTGATTCACCTGTACTGTCCAGCCATACACAAATGCCATCAAACACACGCATATAATGCGTTGGATGGCATTTATGTATGGCTGGACAGTACAGATATAGCTGCCACCAAAACAGTACTAATTCCACAAATGATGCACATGGGACATGGCACAAAGGTGATAACTCAGTTTGGAGACTATTGTGTGTGTGTGTGTGTGTTTCTGCAGGCCGACCTACCCGCCAGCTTCCTGGACCCTTGCTTCATCTGCCAGAGCCGGCCCAAGAACGGATGCATCGTGCACGGGCCCACCATCCACCTCATTTCCTGCTATCAATGCGCTCGCAAGCTGCAGAGGGGCAACAAACAGTGTCCAGTGTGCAGGGAGCCCATGGAGGCTGTGCTGCTCCTGATTGTCTCGTAGTGCCATGTTAGTGTTTGAATAAATATATACATATGTGTGAACCTTCTCCTATGTGTATGTTACTTCTTGTACATCACTTACCTTGTGTATTACTTACCTGCGTTGGCGTTCATAGTTTCAGGACATCCCAACAGGTAACAACGATGACGAGGGCTCCTGGTCCTTTTTTAAAATGTGGTTCCCGTTGATTTTCTTCTGCATTCCAACCTAGAGAACCAAAGATGTGATTAGATTCAACTTTATTGTCATTACACAAGTACAGGTACAAGGCAACCAAATGTAGTTTAGGTCTGGCCAGAAGTAAGTGCAGGTGTTGTGCAATAAAGTATGGACAGAAGCTATCCTTAAAAAAAAAAAAAAAGTGTCAAAGTGCAGTGGAAATTGATTGCATATTACAGTTAAAGGTACGGTGCTGAATGCAAACAGTTGGCACTGCATATGACAGTCGTCAGTGCTAAGGAGCACAATCCAGTTAAGGTGGCGCAGTGCAAGATTCGCAAGTAAACAGCTGTTACTGTAAACAGCTGTGACTGCAATAAACAGACAGTGGTTGCAAATTGACATTCCAGTAGTGCAAGTGACAAAGTGAAGGCAGACGTGTGTCGGCTGGGCGAGGGGAGTCCTGGAGGATGCTGCGAGCTCGATGCAGACAGCGTTTCCTCTGGATGTGCTCGATGGCAGGTAGTGGAGTCCCTACAAGAACGGAAAATTCATCACAAACCCCCACAGTCACACATCAGCTCCGGTTCCGGGCAGTCTCACTTCACAAACCTCCAATGTGGTTTACGTCATCACCTGCACCCTCTGCCACAAACACTACGTTGGAGAAACCGGGGCATCGATAGACACCAGGCTGAAACAACACCAGAACAACAAACCGCCTGGCACAGCTACAAACAACACTGGTCACACACTTCCAGGAGCACCCCCTCACTCACCTACACACTAAAAAACGTTGCAACAACACTTACCTTGATCTCCAAATATGTGGCACCTACCTTTCCCTGCAGACACGTGATTTACACACTCGTCCATCGCCACAGAGCACCTGCAAAAGAAAAGCAAACACACAATTTCACAACGCATCCATTTGCATTCCTGCCTTTTTCACTTGCCTTCCTATTTTTGTTGACCTGGTACGCTGCTGCCACTGCCAAGGACAAGAGCAGGCTGCAGCGTGTCATCCGCACTGCAGAGAAGGTGATTGGCTGCAATCTGCCTTCCCTCGAGAACCTGCACACATATCTCCCGTCTCTCAGTTTCCCGCACATGCACACGCGCACACACACACAAACACTGTCTAGACAGTACCCATTTATCGGTAACTTTGTATACGTTTATGCTGGTGCGCAGCGCGGGAAAGGGGAATCCACTTGTTTCTCACCTAACATATCAAAGGGTTACTGTTTTGAGCATCTCTCTCTGTGTGTGTGTGTGTGTGTGTGTGTGTGTGTGTCTCTGTGTGTCTGTGTGTGTCTGTGTGTGTCTGTGTGTGTGTCTGTGTGTGTCTGTGTGTGTCTGTGTGTGTCTGTGTGTGTGTGTGTGTGTGTGTGTGTGTTTAGCATTGATTTAGCAGCTCAAACAATGGTAACGATGTCCAAAAATGGCACTCACCTACACACTAAAAAACGTTGCAACACCACTTACCTTGATCTCCAAATATTTGGCACCCACCTACCTACCTACCTACCTGCAGACACTGTTAGTGTTTGAATAAATATATATATATATATATATATATATGTGTGTGTGAACCTTTTCCTATGTGTATGTTACTTCTTGTACATCACTTACCTTGTGTATTACTTACCTGCGTTGGCGTTCATAGTTTCAGGACATCCCAACAGGTAACAACGATGACGAGGGCTCCTGGTCCTTTTTTTCAATGTGGTTCCCGTTGATTTTCTCCTGCATTCCACCCTGGAGAACCAAAGATGAGATTAGATTCAACTTTATTGTCATTACACAAGTACAGGTACAAGGCAACCAAATGTAGTTTAGGTCTGGCCAGAAGTAAGTGCAGGTGTTGTGCAATAAAGTATGGACAGAAGCTATCCTTAAAAAAAAAAAAAAAGTGTCAAAGTGCAGTGGAAATTGATTGCATATTACAGTTAGAAGTACGGTGCTGAATGCAAACAGTTGGCACTGTATATGACAGTCGTCAGTGCAAAGGAGCACAACCCAGTTAAGGTGGCGCAGTGCAAGATTCGCAAGAAAACAGCTGTTACCTGCCTTTTTCACTTGCCTTCTTATTTTTGTTGACCTGGTACGCTGCTGCTGCTGCTGCTGCTGCCACTGCCAAGGACAAGAGCAGGCTGCAGCGTGTCATCCGCACTGCAGAGAAGGTGATTGGCTGCAATCTGCCTTCCCTCGAGAACCTGCACACATATCTCCCGTCTCTCAGTTTCCCGCACATGCACACGCGCACACACACACAAACACTGTCTAGACAGTACCCATTTATCGGTAACTTTGTATACGTTTATGCTGGTGCGCAGCGCGGGAAAGGGGAATCCACTTGTTTCTCACCTAACATATCAAAGGGTTACTGTTTTGAGCATCTCTCTGTGTGTGTGTGTGTCTGTGTGTGTCTGTGTGTGTCTGTGTCTGTGTGTGTCTGTGTGTGTGTGTGTGTGTGTGTGTGTGTGTGTGTGTCTGTCTGTCTGTCTGTCTGTCTGTCTGTCTGTCTGTCTGTCTGTCTGCTGTTCAGTAAAATATCTGCATTGCTCTAAACCCTACATAGGCCTACATGCACTAATGATGAGGGATAGTGTTTATACAATCGAGCCTTTATTCTATTGTGGGCCAATGGGCTCGCGATGTGTAAACGAGTGCCATTCAAAGGAGTGCCATGCTCGTGGGCTATCCCTTACCCCAAGCCCCAAGCCCCAAGCCCCAAGCCCCAAGCCCCAAGCCCCAAGCCCCAAGCCCCAAGCCCCAAGCCCCAAGCCCCGTCCTCAAGCTCCCATGAAAGACCGCCATGTATATTCCACTTCAGAGGGGCTTTGGGAGTCTGACAAAGAGTGGCCGTACAGGTGTGCCCCTCGGGTATTATCACGGTGAGATGAACAGTGACCAGTGCAAAAACATCACGCCACGCCTAGCGCCTTGGCCTGTCCGAGGGGGGCCAATCGGGGGACAAACGCCCACACAACGCATGCCCACGGAAAGCTGGAGGCCTGCTGAATGCAGGGAGATCGCCCGCGCGCGCCTCTCAGACTCGTAGCAAGCACGAGGGCTTCACCAGACGCCCGAGGCCACAACCGTTGACCTAGTGCTCGACTTTGACTGTCGCAGTGGCTTTTTTTGTCCACAGGGTGGCGCAAAGTTTCAAAACCCTGTAACGTCCGTGCACTGTCTTGACATTTTCTGGGCGGTGTCAAAGTGCCTCGACCAATGGGCTAGCGGTATGTAAACGAGTGCCATGCAAATGAGTGCCATGCTCGTGGGCTCTCCCTTACCTACCTACCCTACCTACCTACCTACGTATGCCCACTACCCACAGGCTGGCTAGGAGGGCTAGGCTATCCCCCCAAACCCCAATGAAACCCCAATGAAACCCCACAGCTGACCGCACTGACGTCATTTGGAGCAGAAGCTTGGATTGATTGATTGATTGATTGATTGATTGATTGATTGATGAATTTATGGATCGACGATTGCTTCTCTTTATCACTGATCGTTTTCTTTATCATTTTTTCTCACATGTTCACACATTAGGATAAAATGAAACGGGGGTTTTGGTCTGGCTCGCCACTTGCGAACGAAATCAATGACGACCACAGAGAGTGAACGACGCGTTCGTCTTCTTCATTTGAAGCAATGCATTTTGACCAGCCGGCCGGCCGTGCGGCGCCCCCTGCGGGACTGCAGCATATTTGTTGCAATAACACAAATCCGTAACTGGAGCGCTGGCTTTTGACTGGGGGAGACGCGCAGCACGGACTCTGGACTGTGGCGCGCTGTGGGCGCAACACGACAGCGTGCAATAGCCACTCGGCAATATGTGTATATACACTTTGCTCAACAAATCCACACTCTCACGAACAGCTAAACACGACTCACACACAAATGACTGCGGGCATTCTCCACTGTACACATTGTATGTGGGTGCATGAGCTGTGTTGCGCGCACAACGTCTTCCCATGCCGCCCTCGCCCCGCTACGGAGCTATGCACAATACATCGACTTTGCTCAGTAATGACAGCCTTTTATCAACAGCTAAACGCCAACAAAAAGACACACCCGTCACAACGGGGATGAGAAGCGCATTGCCGCAGCACAGCAATAACCCCACATTAATAACAGCAATAACCCCACATTAATAACGGTGGACCCCAAATGAATAGGGATGAACGGAGCAGCTGTCAGAAGCGGGCTGCAAAATTTACTCTGAAAATTTAGCCCGCCCACCCCGCCCATGCGCCCTCTGCTCCATTTATAGAGCTCAATTGGAGGGAGGGGTTTGGCGTTTGGGGGGCTCAAAAACGTCACGACGTCACTCTGCCAAGTCATGTGACTATTTTTACACTCAACCATCGTCGCCACACAGCACCTGCTGTATCAGAACGGACACGTTACTTCAGCCCGACCCATTGTCTACCTCTACGTTCTCACCCCAGGCCAACGCCAACAGCCAAACCCTGAGCCATAACCCCCAGCTCCCCAAACCACCGACCCAATTCTAACACCAACACTGCGGGAAGGTGATGGTGTGTACCACCCCGCCCACGCAAACTCTCTGGGTGACAACTATTTTCAAGGAAGGAAGGGACAAGGGAAAGTGAAAGAGTTTTTAATTTTTTTATTTTATTTTGACTTATGTGGCACAGCACAGTATACGCTCAACCATCAGCAATCACCTATAGGGCCCAAACCCAGCACTAACCCCAAATCCTCTACCTGTCTAACCCTAACCCCCCGCGTGCTCCCCCTCGTCCCCGATCCTGAACGCAACAAACCCCACCCCTGGCCTAACCCCAAGTCCTCTACCTGTCTAACCCTAACCCCCCGCGTACTCCCCCTCGTCCCCGATCCTGAACGCAACAAACCCCACCCCTGGCCTAACCCCAAGTCCTCTACCTGTCTAACCCTGTGTTCTCCCCTCCTCTGGCCTAACCCCAAGTCCTCTTCCCTCTCTAACCCTAAACCCCCGCGTGCTCCCCCTCGTCCGCGATCCTGAACGCAACAAACCCCACCCCTGGCCTAACCCCAAGTCCTCTACCTGTCTAACCCTGTGTCCTCCCCTCCTCTGGCCTAACCCCAAGTCCTCTACCTGTCTAACCCTAACCCCCCGCGTGCTCCCCCTCGTCCCCGATCCTGAACGCAACAAACCCCACCCCTGGCCTAACCCCAAGTCCTCTACCTGTCTAACCCTGTGTTCTCCCCTCCTCTGGCCTAACCCCAAGTCCTCTTCCCTCTCTAACCCTAAACCCCCGCGTGCTCCCCCTCGTCCGCGATCCTGAACGCAACAAACCCCACCCCTGGCCTAACCCCAAGTCCTCTACCTGTCTAACCCTGTGTCCTCCCCTCCTCTGGTTCTGCAGCAATGAAACACAAAGGTGCTTCTGATAGCAAACCTTTGTGGACCGGCAGCTGCGATTTATCAGACCCCGCTTCTCCAATTCCAGCCACAGCAGGATACCTCGGGTCTCACTCTTGCGCTTGGACACAAAGTTCAAGATGGCGAAGTCTTCCTCTGACGTGTTGCCAAAGCGCCGCGCACTCCTGCTCCACCCCGGCTTCTGTCCCGACTGGCCATCCCGTCTACAAGACATTGTCGGGGTTAGACCTGAGGACGCTAGGTTAAAGGATTGGAACAGAACACAAGCCATTAGTTTACAGGGGAATGCAAAATCCTTTTACAACAGTTATGACAACGCCTTGCAACAATATCTGCATTGCCCCAAACCCTATGTAGGCCTACATGCACGCTCATGATGCACCTGCAAAAAAAACACACAATCACCGTCTACACAGTACCCATTTATCTGTAACTTTGTATACGTTTATGCTGGTGCGCAGCGCGGGAAAGGGGAATACACTTGTTTCTCACCTAACATATAGAAAAAGGTTACTGTTTGTACTCTGGGTGGTTCACGACAGGTCTTCCAGCTGGGGCGAGGAAAAAATGGGGGAAGTCCTCTACTCCGGCTTGAGATGGCACTTGAGAACCACTGTGAACACATTAAAAAGGCATTATAAAAAAGGTTTTGTACACATTATACTCCCAAAGATGAAATCTCAATTGTTAGCGAACCTAATTCATGGTCCGGCAGCTACGATTTATCAGACCCTGCTTCTCCAATTACAGCCACACTAGGATAGAGGCTGGCTTTCCGACCTCTGGTTCAGAAGACTGGCCTGGTTCTGCAGCAATGAAACACAGGTACTTAGGGAGTCAGGTGGCTGAGCGGGTAGAGCATCGGCATAGTAATCTGAAGGTTGCCAGTTTAATTCCCGGCCGGTGTGCATGACGTTGTGTCCTTGGGCAAGACACTTCACCCTACTTGCCTCGGGGAGAATGTCCCTGTACTTACTGTAAGTCGCTCTGGATAAGAGCGTCTGCTAAATGACTAAATGTAAATGTACTTCTGATAGCGAACCTTCATGGACCAGCAGCTACGATTGATCAGACCCCGCTTCTCCAATTCCAGCCACAGCAGGATACCTCGGGTCTCACGCTTGCGCTTGCACACAAAGTTCAAGATGGCAGAGTCTTCCTCTGAGCACCGCACAATCCTGCTCCACCCCGGCTTCTGTCCGGACTGGCCATCCCGTCTAGAAGACATTGTCAGAGACCTGAGGACGCTAGGTAAATGGATTGGAACAGAACACAAACCATTAGTTTACAGGTGAATGCAAAATCTTTTTATAATAGTTATGACAACGCGCTGCAAGAATATCTGCATTGCTCTAAACCCTATGTAGGCCTACATGCACTAATGATGAGGGATAGTATTTATATATCAAGCCTTTTTTTCGAACACAACAAGCACTTCAACATGTGGACAGTGTTTCTCAACATGGGGGATAGTAATGGGGCGCCATTAGTTTACTTTACAATACAGAAAATACAGACGCATATTTTCTGTAGGCTACTCAGTGTATTTGTCATTGCATTTAAAGTAGTACAAAAACAAGTACTATTACGATATACGCTTAACATTACGGAGTTTAAACTAAAGGACGACAATTTAGCTAGGCTAGCTCTTTATAACTTTATCTTCCGTTCCCACATTTAGCTAGCTACAGTAACAGTTAAACCAACTGACTTTCATGAAGATTACATTTTATATTACATTTACTCATTTAGCAGACGCTCTTTTCCAGAGCGATATTAACATAAAACCGTCCTATATTTTCATACTGTCGTCAATCCAAAGTGAGGTTCTAATCGTCCACATGGCTACATTCACTTAAAGTATCCAAAGCGCACAATACTCCATGTACTCCGTTCAGTTATTTACACCAAGTGCCTCCACAATGGCCGTGCATCCAGGTTACTGCTCAGAACGTGACGTCGGTGAAAACCTTCTATTTGTAAATACATGCTTTTAGATGTATTCTAGCGGTTTTGTCACCGTGGCCTGGATTACTTACCATAACTAGCCGATATATATATAGAGCCGAAATTAGTAACTAAGATTGGGGCCAGGGGCTTCCTCGGCTAAGTACTATGTACTGCTATTTAATCATGTAAATACAAAAAAATATATATATATCCCCCTGGCCCCCTATTTTTTGTATATATTGAGTCTGGAAACACACAACCTTATTAGGAGGACATTTGATAATGGTTTTAGATCAATATTTATTCTAGTGTCACCGTGACCTGGATTATTTACCGTAATCATCCATACATATAGAGCCGAAAAGTAATCTAAACTATGGGGGGTCAAGGGATAAATACAAATCATTTGTGATATATTCCTTGGCCCTTCACATATTGGAAACACACACAGACAGGCTGGAAACAAACACACACACATACACACACACAATCGACTAAACCTGTTATTAGGATGACATTTTGTAAGGCATATGGTCTCTTGCAGTAATAATGTCCTGTTGCAAATGAAGGCTTTTAGTGCAGCCATCATGCACATCATCATGTCATAAATCATGAATGCATTCACATTCAAATTTTCAGGATATCTCAAAAGGTGACAATAATTACAAGAGGTCCTGATTATTTTTAAATACACTTTATTAAAACGTACTACAGAACTGAAAGCGATAATTTAGGTGGGGCGAGGGAGGGTTGGGGAGGGTTTCTTGCACTGGTGTGACCAACTCTCCTCCTCTCCACCCTCCTCTTTTCCTCTTTAGCGACAGCCACACTTCTTGGCCACCATGTTGTCCTTTATGCTGATGGTGGCTCCGTTGTTGGCATCCAGCTCCACCACTGTCAGGGGGCCGTACTCCAGGGGCACACAGCAGGGGCTTCGTCCCAGCTCCAGCCCTCTCTGCACCTGCACACAAACAGGCTGGTCAGAGCTGCACTTCCACCTTGTTCCTACACTGAGTAGGGTGGAGGGTAAGGTATAATGAACATGGTGTAAGTGTAGTGTACAGTATGCAGGGTGTGCAGGATACCTGGCTGTTGAGCAGCATGACATGGTTGTTGCCGTTGACGCCCTGCAGGATGGGAAAGTGGCAGCTGCCCTCACAGTTTTTGATGTTGGCGTGCGGCGGGTCCCTGAAGAAGCTTTCTAGGGATACGGTCAGACTGTGCAGCTGGCAGACGGAGCTCCGCTCAGGGGATGCTCGCGCCACACGCAGGCCCCGCTTCACCTCCCGCTGCCCCTGAACCATGTGCAGGGCCTTCAGCAGGAGCAGGGCCCGATACTGTCTCTCTCTGGAGCAACCCCCACCTGGGGGTGGGGACACCCCCCGTTACTGACACACACACACTCACCAAAGACAGATCAAAGACAAATACAGATCTTTATGAGCATCTTAATCAAGAATGTGGACCTTTATGCAGTTCCTCTCCTGGCCTGGGGAGGGCGCTGAGCTCCTGCAGCCTCCACAGCCTGTCCATACCGCTGAATCCAAGCTCCTCCCGCCCCAGCCGGCCCACGGCCTCCGCCAGCCGCAGCCTCAGGGTCTCCAGCAAGACGGGGGTCAGGGAAAGCTCCCCACTTTGGCCCCCCAGCAGGGCCCCCCCCTGCCCCCCCAGCACTGGCCTCCTCTGGGGGAAGGAGAACAGTCTGGGGCCAGAGGAGTTGATGAGGCAGAGGAGGAGTGCCTCACTGGAGGAGGGGCCCAGGGGGAGGGGGGGCAGGGAGTTCAGGGATGCCAGGGGGAAGGGGGCGGAGTTCTGGAGGGGCACTTGTGGGAGCACCTCAGACAGGAAGCTCTGGAGCTCACACAGGAAGCCGCATGGCTCCGGTGTCTCTCTGGGGAACACAGATGAACAACTCTGAACTCAGGAGGAATCATCAAGTCATGGTTTGGCAATTCTGCAATTCTGTGACATAATACAATTTGGATGTCGCTTTGGACAACATAATCTGCTATAAAAATGTAAATTTAATGATGAGCTGGCTTAGAAAGTGATTTAATTGTGAAACAATGAAACTTCACCTCTTTCCTGTCGCTCTATCCAATGATAACAGTAGCAGAGGGGTTGATGTTTCTCCACCAATCAGAATACTTTGTAGCTCAGACAACTTTTTCCCTGCAGAGAGAGAAGGGGTTAGAGAGGTTTAACTAGCCAAAAAAGTGGATCTGAACTTCAGATGAAGTATAGCTGAACATTGGTTCATGCCTGATTCTGTTTCCGGTGTCTTCAATGTGACAGAAACTCTCCATTTGTGGCCCCCTGAAGGCTGTCCAGTCAGAACCAGGTACTGGGTCTTCGATGACAGACACAGCGTCTGGGAGACACAGAAACATTTAAAGTCAAGACCACAATTTCCCTGGCCTGGGGGCGGGGCCTAGGAGATGGGTGGAGCCTCACTTGTGTAGGAGGTTGAAGGGCAGGGCTGGTGAAGGAGACCTCCATGTCTGAGGTTGTCATGGGAACACTGAAAGCCAGGGCAAGGACAGGATGCAGCTTCAGGAGCGGAGAGAGGGGGAGGTGAAAGTTCAACACCAGCCGTCCTCGTCCTCCTCCTCCCTTCTCCTCCAACAGCTCTGTGTGAATAAACAAAATTAAAACATGTTATTAAGATGCATGATGTGCTGAATATGAACCGAGTGAGGCCGGGTGTGTCTCCGTGGTGACCTGTTTCAGGGTGCATGACACGCAGTCTGTCTCCAGCACCAACCAGCCGTGCCAGGGCAGCGACAGGGCTCCCCTCCGACCCCGGGCACACTCCAAACCGGACCAGAGCCTCCTGGCCCCCCTGCCCCCCTCGGGGGGGCCAGCCCTCCCTTAAGGCTGAGAGCATGTGTTCCAGGGGGCCTCGTCTGGGGGCTCCAGGGTGGAGTGAGGAGGGGGCTTTATGATGGTCTGAACCTTCAACTGCAAGGGATGTGCTGACCAGAACCAGCTGCAGGGCCAGAACTAGGCAGCGGTTCAGGGTCAGCCCCCTCCAGGGACTGGCAACCTCACTCAGACTCTGGAGAGACAGGAGACGCTTGTACGACACTGGGGGAGAGAGGAGAACGGGGAGGATGGAGAGAAAGAGAGGAATCTCACTGGACTGATATTCCATTGTATGGCTGTGAAATGCAGGAGAGTGTTGTACAAGTGTTTTACTTATATGTCCTTGCCGGCTCCAAGTGTGGGCTGGGTCGTGTCCTGCAAGATAACACAGAAAGAGTCTAATTTAAGGTCTCAGAATCAGTAGCTCTTCCTGCCAATGCTGCAAAACGCGAGCCGTCTGTGTACATTAATGAACATTAACATGTAAATGCACCCAATTATAGCAAAAAAGCTAGTAGCTACTTTAACGCCCAGAATCAGATTTGTACCCAGGTTTTTTTGTGTCAGATACTTTTGTTTGTTTGTTCACACACCTAAATAGCCCTTTAAATAAAATAAAAAAATCCACCCCCACCCCCCTTTATACATCAAAACAACCTTTTGACTGACTATGGAATATATGCAAACCCACTTTGATGACATTAGGAGCACTAAGTCTACCCTATCATTCAAGTGGGGAGGGGAACCATAATATCTTTACATTTTATAACATTTTATAACCCTATAACATTCAAAACAAATGTATGTACATTTAGATATTTCTTGTATGTATCATACAGCTAAAACAGCCTGGGGTGAAAATGACCCCAAAGAACATCAATGTTACAAAATGGGTAGAAGACACTTAAAAACATATAATCATGTTAAGTCAAATCAAAAAGTCATTCAATAAGAAGCAACAATAATTATGTTAAACATGACCCCAAGAAAAGAGTGAACTACCTTTCTGGATCTTGCCTTCTCTTTGCATTGCATGAGCACCATGTAACATGTATGTGAGAATAATGTAGGCTTTAATAGGATTGAAAGATTATAGCCTTTGTTCTGAAGTGGAGTCCACCAGTACACGCCACCAGTTCTTCGAAGAATGTTCCTTGAACACATTTTTTTTAAATTAGAGTTACAACTAGGGATGCATTTGGGAACTAATGTTCTTGAACCGATCCTCAATGTCCTGTCATAAATGATGTGTGTGTGCACTGTGTTTAACTATTGTAATCACATTGTCAATAGGCCTTGGAACGAGTAAGCAGTCTCAATCACGTCAATGTAATAAAGATGAGCAGACCAAATACAATGTTGTGTGTGTTTAACATTATTGCATTATGTAACTATTAAAATAGGATACATGTAAGACAAACAATTGTACATTTTGCCATGGGTATTACATGTTTTATTTCTTGAATAAGGCTAATATGTGTACTGTCCAGCTGTCTTCAACCCTGTGTATTCCTAACTTGTTTTTTTGTAATGTTATTTATTTATTTGTACGCCACCAGGCTCCTGTATGGTCATTGACATAGTCACTGATCTGCATTTTGCACTTTTGTATTGTACTCCACCTAGGTTAGAATGGGTTATAGGGTTGAAATAGGTTTTATGTTGCATTTAGGGCTAGTATAGTGTATTATTTATTGTTATCTGTAATTTAGGACATTTTTGTATTAGGGTTAGTATAGTCGATTATTTATGTAGATAGATGTAGATTATGTTCTGTGTACTTATATGTTATGTTATGCCAGGTGCTTGCGTTGTCTTGTCTTAAGAATTTCAGTGCCCAGTCTGACCTTGTGTTGTTCTGAAAGCTATTGCTACTTATACAATAAAAGACTTGAAACTTGAAACACTATGCAATTTATGCTCATACCCATCACATTGACTAGAGGCTCTGCCCTTACTATTTGTGCTCTTACACTGCTATCTAGTGGGCACTTTACCGAACTGGGCAAAAACACTGGATACATTGTATACATTCATTCATTTAGAAGACGCTTTTATCCAAAGCGACTTCCAAGAGAGAGCGTTACAAAGTGCATAGGTCACTGATAATAACAAAAAGAGAGCCCCAAAACATTGCGAGTAGCCCAAAACATGAAGCACATATTGTAAACAACATTATTACTTAGTGATTTGCAAAACCACTGTGTGTAGTATTTCGCCAATAGTGTGAAGCTGAGAATGTGCTTATAGTTGTGAAGATCTGGTCTGCTGTTTTGCTCATTGAGGATTCGGACACTGTGGCGCGCTATGGCGAGCAGTGGCGCACTGAGGCGCGCGGTCTCTTCCAACACAACCATGCGCAAGAGCAACTCAACAATACTTTGCCAACACATTACGTGACTTAGGTCTTCTTCCTCCAGCCTCGTTGTATGTCTCGTATTGTGGGTGTGAATGTATATATATGTAACCTCTGTAACCCCACTGCACATATCTGATCACTACTTTATCAAATTCTCTGTCTCTCTCCCTCCAACTCCTCCTACCTCCCCTCCCCTCGTAACTTTCCGGCGCAACCTCCGCTCCCTATCCCCCTCCCATTTCTCCTCTGTTGTAACATCCTCCATCCCTCCCATTGACGAGTTCTCGTCCTACCCCACTAACACTGCCACCGACACCCTGTTAACCACGTTAACTGCATCACTTGACTCTCTCTGTCCCCTGTCAACCAGGCCTGCACGATCTTCTCCCTCCTGCCCGTGGCTTACGGATGTTATTCGTGAAAAGCGGTCCACCCTTCGAGCAGCCGAGAGGAGATGGCGCAAGTCCAAAGACGGTCTGGACCTTGATAAGTATCACTCCCTCCTTAAATCCTTCTCTTCTCACATAACTGGTGCTAAAACCCTCTACTTTCTTAACAAAATTAACTCTGCTTCTAACCCCCACAAACTTTTCTCTACCTTCTCCACCCTTCTTAACCCACCTCCCCCACCCGCCCCCTCCACTCTGACAGCAGACGACTTCTCCTCCTTCTTTGAGGAAAAAGTCTCCGACATTAGCAGTCGGTTCCCTAAACCCACCTTTCCTACCCCCTCACCTTTCACGACTGACCCAACTAAATGTCTAAACTCTTTCTCTCCCCTGTCCGAGTCAGAGCTCTCTGACCTCATTCTCTCTCATCGCCCCACCTCCTGCCCCCTTGATCCTGTCCCCTCCCCTCTCTTTCAAACTATCTCCCCCTCTATCATAACTTTTCTGCTCCATGTCCTAAACTCCTCTCTTACCTCTGGCACCTTCCCATCTGCCTTCAAACAGGCCAGAGTTGTTCCTCTACTCAAAAAACCCTCCCTTAACCCTGCCGTCCTCCAGAACTACAGACCGGTATCACTGCTACCCTTCTTTTCTAAAACAATTGAACGTGCTGTATCTAACCAACTGTCTAACTTTCTCTCTCAGAACAACCTGCTTGACCCCAACCAATCGGGCTTCAAGACCGGCCACTCCACAGAGACTGCCCTCCTTTCAGTCACCACTGCCCTCCAGTCTGCCAGAGCGGCTTCGAGGTCATCCGTCATCATTCTGCTGGACCTTTCTGCAGCGTTTGACACGGTTAACCACCAGATCCTGCTCTACAGACTTGGAGAGATGGGCATCACTGGCACTGCACTCCAGTGGATCTCATCCTACCTCTCGGGAAGATCCTACCAGGTCTCCTGGGGAGGCAAACTGTCAGACCCCCGCCAGCTCTCCACCGGTGTCCCACAGGGCTCCGTCCTTGGACCCCTCCTCTTCTCTCTGTACACCACCTCACTTGGACCAATCATCACCTCCCATGGCTTCTCCTACCACTGCTACGCTGACGACACCCAGCTGTACCTGTCGTTCCCCCCGACCGATCCGGGGATCTCTGCTAGGATTGAGGCCTGCCTCGCAGACATCTCCGCCTGGATGACCGAGCACCACCTCCAGCTGAACCTCGCCAAAACAGAACTTCTCATCATCCCGGCTAAACCCTCCATCTCCCACGACCTGTCAATCACCCTGGGATCTGCGACGGTGACCTCCTCATCCTCTGCCAGGAACCTTGGGGTTACAATGGATGACGAGCTCTCCTTCACGGCCCACATCGCCGCAGTCTCCCGGTCTTGTAGATTCACCCTCTACAACATCCGAAAGATCAGGAGATACCTGTCTGAGCACTCCACCCAGCTGCTAGTCCAAGCACTGGTCCTCTCCAAGTTGGACTACTGCAACTCGCTGCTCGCTGGTCTCCCAGCATGTGCAACCCGCCCTCTTCAGAGGATTCAGAATGCAGCGGCCCGCCTGGTCTACAATCTACCCAGACACTCCCATGTTACCCCGCTCCTCATCTCCCTCCACTGGCTACCCATCAACGCCCGTATCAGATTCAAGACCCTGGTACTGACCTTCCGAGCAGTGAACGGGACTGCACCCATCTACATCAAGTCTCTCCTGCAACCTTACACCCCCACCCGTCACCTACGGTCTTCTTCAGACAACCGCCTGGTGGTCCCACCGCTCAAGACTGCCCGGTCCCAACACAAGCTCTTCTCCTGCCTGGCGCCCCAATGGTGGAACCAGCTCCCCACCTCCATCAGGGACACTGACTGTCTCCCCACCTTCAAGAAAAGGCTCAAGACGCACTTGTTCCGGGAGTACAACGGCACTTAAGAATGCTTGGCTGGATTTGTTAGTTTCCTCCAGGATCACTACGACTCTTATTGAGTGACTTGTTGCTATTGTAGGTTAGATATAACGAAGTTAAGTCTTGTACTTGCTGTGTAATATTTTACTGTTGATTGTTCTTTTACAGGTACAGTCCTGCACTTTTATGGTTCATGTTGTTTTATTTGTAACTTGTATAACTACATGCTCTTATGGGTCTTCCCTTTTGGCACTTGTTTAGCTTTTTCACAATGTATGCTTCATGTTTTGGCTGCTTGCAATGTTTGGGACTATCTCGTTGTTATGTTCAGTGACCTATGCTCTTTTGTAAAGCTCTCTCTTGGAAGTCGCTTTGGATAAAAGCGTCTGCTAAATGAATAAATGTAAATGTAAATGTAAAGCCACACGCCATGAAATGAACCCCTATGAATTGACTCCCCTCTGGCCACTTTTATTGGAGGAGGTCATTTGGTCATGGCTGTAAATATGTCCTTGTGTTTGTTATGTTGATATTATTTGTATTGTTTTTGTTGTTATCAAGTATTGTCTATATCTGTTTATGGGTTTTATTCTTGTTGAAACTGAGGCAGGAGATATATTCATTGGTTGGGAAATTACTGCTTAAGTGCCTGAGGGCTATTGCACGAAACCAGGATAAGGGATTAAGTCGGGATATTCAAGTTATCCTGGATGAATTTAGCTTTGAGTTGGTTGCACGAAAGCAGGATGAATTAAACCCAGCCAAGTAACCATGGAGATTTATTCTTTGCAGCTCCTGCTCCCGAGCAGGCTAACAGCCAGGCTAAGATTAATTCTGGAGTCTCGTGTTAAATCAGCTGCCGCTCTGATCCGAAATAAACGTTTTTAACAGGTATTCCGCTGTCGTCTGAATGTGTTCTTATGTATTTTTTATTAACATGCATTACTTAAATGCTTAAACCCTACTATTGCAGTTGTTTAGAAATGGTTGATGAAGTTGCGCTTTTTCAGTTATCCTGGATTTCTTTATTCTACTTTTGTACAATAGCCCCCTGGATTGTTTGTATTTGATCTGAATAAAAAAAAAGGCGAAGTAAACACTAAAGTCACATGTGTTCCGGAGCCCTAGGTGACAGATTCCGATCTCACCAAAATAGGTGTGGCCTATAGCGTAAGATTTAGGAATATGCGTTAATGTAAAAATTACGTTTATCTTGACCACAGATGCAAAAACGTTAACTGGTCAGTAGGCTAAATTTCCGACCATTTGAATTCCTTGCCGTTGCACTCTAGCCTAGTAGGCCTATATTTTTTTACTGAAAAGAAAAAAATGACGGAACAACTTAGGGCACGTATTGAAGAATTAAAAAAACAGGCAGAGATGGAACTTGACACAATATCACGGCGACTTCTTAGACTTCGTGAGCGGTTTGGCTCCGACTTCCAGAGCAATATAATCGATGGGCCTGAAGCAGGTAGGTTAATAAGATTGAGAAATATAAAATATTATACTTGTTATTCGTTTTGATTGGTATGTTCCTGAATTAATAATAACTGGATTGGGGCCTGCAGGGACGTAGGTAATCATTCCTATAATGTTTACAGTTTTTTACAATCGCTATCACAGTTTTTTCAATACCTTTAACAATTTTTCGAAACTCTTAACGCACCAACACACCTACCACACACAATTGGCAAAACGGTTAATTTCATGCTCAAAATCACACATTGTAAACTAAACTCAAAACACTAATTGTCATAACACAAAAATATACTAAAAATGACACCATGTCTACCAAACACTAACACCCGTTCTCTTTTCACAGTAACATTCAGTCAATCATAGCACAATGTCATAAAAAACACTAACATCAGATGGAATACAGAAACTGCATTTCTCTGAGGCCACCACACATTGTAACTCCTCTCCCTCTCCCTTGCCCTTGTCCCACTCCTCTCCCTTGTCCTGGTACTTCATCTCCTTTGTGCAGGTATTACTGTACTGTATTCTTACTTTCTTCTTGTTTCTCTATATTGTTTTTTTTCCACACAAGATCAGCACAAAGAGCTCCACTTTGCAGTATATATACCATATAGTCATACGATTGAAAGAACCTCAACACCATAGTGTTTCCTAGTTGGGAATCAACTGTAATTTATAGCATTTGCATAACTTCAACCAGCTTTTTCTCAGTAGCAATGGATTAAAATACAGGGGATATATTTGTGTTTCAATTCACAATATGAACAGCTGTTTACTTTGACTTTAGCCAATAATTTAGGTTTTGAACATAGTGTTATCTGTTCTGACATACAGTGTTAAAGCATTGGTAAATTGGTCCGTAAAAATCGATTGTGTTGGTCTTGGTGGAGCTTGTGTGTAAAAGAAGTTCAAGCATTTAAAATGTGTGTTTACTCTATGCATTGTGTGTCAAAGCAACAAGAAATGTGTTAATTGTATAGCCAGCACAGGCGGATGTTCTGCTAACTGTGTCAAGAGTTTAGAAAACTTGTTAAAGGTATTGAAAAAACTGTCATAGCGATTGAAAAAAACTGTAAATAGCCTAATTCACATAGCCTACAGATTGACAAGGTTTTCTATTTGACCAACTATACGACTACTGTTTTCGAAAGTAGGCCTACATATAAGCCATAGCCTACTAATAATGTGTAATATCACGTGTGTATTATTAAACATGCCTATACTGTTACTTCCATCCACACAGCAATGCCTACCCATGATGCAGACATGCAGGTAACTAACTAGTTTTTTTTTCTTCTATTGATTGTAGTATTTGATGAGTCGTCAACGCATTTAATTCAATGAAGGAACGTGTTTACTTGCAGGGTGAAAATTCTGTTCTGGCTAGAGTGGATACGGAAAACATGAGGTATTTTTTCAGTCATGTTAACTTGGCTTTGAATTAGTAATTGTTTCCAGTGATCACAATTTAATTTACAAAATTGGAAACTATGTATCGACAAGAATAGATCAGATCTGACATTGAAAGCTATTGCTGCTTGTTGGAGAAATTAACAATGTAATGTTTTGACTACATGACTGTAGGCTTTTTTATCACCCAGGGAATGGTGAGAATGTGTTAAGACTAGAAGATGTTGGGAGTTTGTTTGTTTTAATGAGATGCAGACCATCTGCTTGACATACCTTTGTGAAGTAGCTTTTATGACATCAGGAGATCCTCTTGTTGTGTTTCACTTACGCGCAGGACGACAACGGATGCTGACCATTTGACATACACCACGACAGCTAAAGAAAACACCAGCAACCTTGCGCACCGGCGCAGTCAGTTTAACGGAGTTAAAGAATTTCTCTCTGACGAGGACGTACACATCTCTGTTCATCCAACCCGGCTGACGGCATACGAACAAGATACCTTTCTGGAGTACAGATTTGACATTGATGGTGTGGTGCTAGAGCTCCAGGACATGGCGGCTATCAAAATGCCATTAAACTATGTCTCTTTTGATAAACCGACAAAGTACAACTTGAAGCCAGCATTTCATCTGCTAAAAAAGCACGTCAGCAACAACCATGTCTACTCTGATAAGGGTTTTGCATGTCTCATGCACTGCAAAGGGATTAAACTGGCTGAATCCCAGGTAATTCACAGTAATCATTTAATTATTTGTCTTTCTTGTGCTCAATGGTGCATTCTCTCTCGCCCATTTTTTTTTTTACTTGTATGTTTGTGTGTGGTAGTTTTAAAAGCTATTACGCCCATTAGGAACTGTATGTTATTTAGCAACAGCTGAAATTGCAGGCCGGGTGACTTCATGTTCATGTTTCATGTTCTGAACACCTCACAGGGATGGAGCTTGACCGTCGCTTTGATACCCGCTGAAAGAGATGGACGTGACTGGATGAAGTTTCAGCAGAACATGGACACCGAAACACTGAAGTACTTTGTTGAAGTGCATACACAACTTACCATGTTGTTAGAAAACCTTTCATTAGACGACATGTCGCGACCCACAGTGCGGAAAAACACAATGTACGACCTGTCCAGGGTCAATGTCCTTGAACCGGACCAGGGATTTTACTTGACATTGATAGACAATGCTCTAGCCAACACAGGGAAGAACAATTCATTGAGGACCATTGTGATTTTGACCAAGTTTGGACAGAAACAAAGGTCTGACCTGAATCTTTGCCAGCTGTGTGAAGTCGCCAGGGTGAAAAGTGTTAGCATCCACACTGCTTGTGACATCCTGTCCAAGTGTGGAGATCATCATCATTTTTGGTCAAAGTACGCACTACAAAAGCTTGTAGGATTAAAGGGCAGTGTGTTCGCTGCCCTGTCCATGAGGGAAACTGTGAACTTTCAGAGCAATCTGGATGGTAAAAAAATGGACATCAGCAAGCGCCTCCAACAAATTGTAGTTTCTCCAGAACAACTGACATTCATACAGCTCTACGCAGATACTCCGCACAACAGAACACGTACATACTACTCTCATCCTGTTTCGGGGGAGATTGTTTGCTGCGGGCTTATGCACCACATGACCGCGAGGGCCATGTCAAACCGCAGCAGGGACTATTTACTTCACATGAGAGAGCACACCAGAAAGTTACAAACGCGTGTTGCCGCCAGGGTCGAAGTTGTCACGCTATGTGCAGCAAACCAGATGTGCCGTGCACTCAGTGGGAGAGACTTTTTTGATGTTCCAAAGCTGCGCGCCCTTATTGAACAGGAGCCTATGCTACTGCCTTTTGAGGAGTGTGGAGTGCCAGGAGGCAACACCTTCACCAGTTTACTGCGGGAACTGCCAACTCACCTCTGTGACACGCTACAGGCAGCCCTTGACGCAGGCCGAGGCACTGGCCGATTCACAGAGTCCTGGACTGCTTTCCAGGCCGAGATTGCTTTGGAAGTCTTCTTTTGGGGAAGGCCCTCCAGCAAGTATGACTTGGTTCTTGCTGCTAACCTGGGGCCGGCCACTGACAAGGAAAGAAGCTTAACCTGGGAAAGGGGAATCTTGGGCTTAGCTCCCGTCAACTCTGCCACTTTGGAAGACACTCCCCCTCCACTTTTGTATTGGACCAAAGATGAAAAGCAGAAGGCCCGAATTCAAAGAGTATTTGCGTTCGCGGACTACGTGGAGGCAGCTTTCCCCGTCATAGGCAAACGCCTGTTAAGAGTCGTCCTTTCAGATCTGCTGGAAAACAACAACTTGTCCCTTGAAGCATTCACCAAAAACGAACCACCCAGTTTCGGCCGTTGCACTGGCACACTCAGCACTGGTCAGCTAGTGGAACAGCTGTTAAAAGTCAAAATGTTTGCATTTCCATACACGTATGGAAGGGCGGCCGCTCTCCTGGAGGCAGCTGGTAAGCCAGTAAGAGACATCTTAGATTCCGCTTTGACTTCCCTGGCTATCACTTTTTTCCCTGCCATCAAACTGCACGACGAGACGCGCAATGTAAAGGTGAGTTGGAACAAACGGGACTACTGGAACGTGCTCGCCCCCCTGCAGAACCCGACGCCGCAAGCCAGAGCAGCTCTTTTCGAAGCAGACGTTGTGGTCGAACTGATTTCCAGAGGGCTGACCTTTGAAAAGAATTTGGCCGCCGCCAAAGAGAACGGAATGCCATGGATGCTAGCCGTGCTGGAGCGTCTGGATGGAGAGAGACGGAATCTGAGTAGGCCACAACTGGTTACTGTCTGCACTTTCCTCAGTTGTGTAGCCTTGCTGCAGCAGGGTGTTTACGTGGACTACAACAGCTTGTCCAGGCTCGAAATGGCGCTCCCCGTCACACAAGCCAGGCTCAGACTTTTGCAGATACAAAGCAAAACCATTTTACCGGGTGTAAGTAAACTGAGGATATATCGCCTAGACCACGAAATACCCTTTAAAATAACACCTCTGCAAGTGGGGCTAAGCCAGGTAAAGCCTGATGCCTGGCACGAACAACCACAACAACATCAACAGGAAGAAGACTTTGAAGACCTGCTGCGCGATGACAATCAGCAACAACAGACAGTAACCCACACGCCCAGTCTGGCCTTACCAGCTGGGTATAAAATGCGTTGGTCTTCCCAAGAACTTGACCTTGCACACCAAGCAATTCAGGCACATGGAGGAAGTGCATCAATAGCAGCATACAAGCTCTACGTCGACCTTTGCATCAATGCCAGAACACCCACACGCACTCATGATGCCTTTAAAAAGAAAGCAATCACTTTTCGGACATTCTGATGAGGCAATAGACAATATTTCAAATTGCTTCCTTAAAACTCTTTAAAATGGGTCATGTTGTGTGTACATCCTGTGAATTGTGTTTTTTTTTTTTGTTGAGGTGAATATGGACATGTTATTGTCTTAAAAAGCTTGGGCTGAAAATGTGGACATTTGACCCTACAGTTACAGTCCATTCAGGCTGTTTCAAAACTGTTAAACTAAAGTCTAATCTAATCGAATATACTTGTGTTGTGATCACTGTGTGAAGATTTTGGAAAAAGTGACATAAATGTTGAGAAATGTGTCCTAGCGTGTGTCCTTGTGTTGTTCTGTGTACATGACAAATAAAAGCTCAGCATAGATGTAAATTATGTTCTGTGTACTTATATGTTATGTTATGCCAGGTGCTTGCGTTGTCTTGTCTTAAGAATTTCAGTGCCCAGTCTAACCTTGTGTTGATCTGTGTACCTGACAAAAAGACTGACTAAAATACTTGAACATAGCGACAGTAAAAAAAAAACTGTCATTGTGCATGCTATGTGAGGATCCTATGTGCAGGAGAGGAGGACATGGACAAGGAGCTGGGGTTAGGGCTAGCATGACAGGAGACATATCTCAGGACAGGAGCTGGGGACGGAATCGAGAATAATCTCCATATTAAATGTTTGTATTATTGTTAATTTTTATTAAAAGTTACATACAATGAAATTATTATAAGGGAAAAGCACCACCTCTGCACAGGGTCTATTCATACACGTTGATATAATCCGCAATGCTAGCCGGTTTTGTTTCTAGTGACGGGGTGTTCACGGAAGGGAGTTTATAGGTGCGCTCGACTTTATGCAGTGCCGGCATCGCCTGCAGCCCGGCTGACTTGAAGCAGCCAATGGCATTCTCAGCTTCAAGGCAGTTGGCTGCAGCTGGCTGTCGGCGCCGCCGGTGCTGCATGAAGTCGAACGCGCCTATTGTTTGGGACCGGACGAACCGGAACTTGAAAGATGGCGCGGTCCATTTAGCGCTCTCGCTTGCCTCACTGAGCACTTTTCCGGTATCCACTATAAGTCTATGGGAGGAACTGACCAATCAAAGAGTTCACCTCCAAAAAGTGGTTTATATTATCTTAAAAAATAAAAGCCCACGACGAACAGATACCCCCGCTTTGACATGGAAGTTACTCTGAAATGAACACGCCATTTCGTCCTCGAGCAAATTACATGCACTAATGATGAGGGATAGTGTTTATACAATCGAGCCTTTATTCTATTGAGGGCCAATGGGCTCGCAATGTGTAAACGAGTGCCATTCAAAGGAGTGCCATGCTCGTGGGCTATCCCTTACCCCAAGCCCCAAGCCCCAAGCCCCAAGCCCCAAGCCCCAAGCCCCAAGCCCCAAGCCCCAAGCCCCAAGCCCCAAGCCCCAAGCCCCAAGCCCCGTCCTCAAGCTCCCATGAAAGACCGCCATGTATATTCCACTTCAGAGGGGCTTTGGGAGTCTGACAAAGAGTGGCCGTACAGGTGTGCCCCTCGGGTATTATCACGGTGAGATGAACAGTGACCAGTGCAAAAACATCACGCCACGCCTAGCGCCTTGGCCTGTCCGAGGGGGGCCAATCGGGGGACAAACGCCCACACAACGCATGCCCACGGAAAGCTGGAGGCCTGCTGAATGCAGGGAGATCGCCCGCGCGCGCCTCTCAGACTCGTAGCAAGCACGAGGGCTTCACCAGACGCCCGAGGCCACAACCGTTGACCTAGTGCTCGACTTTGACTGTCGCAGTGGCTTTTTTTGTCCACAGGGTGGCGCAAAGTTTCAAAACCCTGTAACGTCCGTGCACTGTCTTGACATTTTCTGGGCGGTGTCAAAGTGCCTCGACCAATGGGCTAGCGGTATGTAAACGAGTGCCATGCAAATGAGTGCCATGCTCGTGGGCTCTCCCTTACCCTACCTACCCTACCTACCTACCTACGTATGCCCACTACCCACAGGCTGGCTAGGAGGGCTAGGCTATCCCCCCAAACCCCAATGAAACCCCAATGAAACCCCACAGCTGACCGCACTGACGTCATTTGGAGCAGAAGCTTGGATTGATTGATTGATTGATTGATTGATTGATGAATTTATGGATCGACGATTGCTTCTCTTTATCACTGATCGTTTTCTTTATCATTTTTTCTCACATGTTCACACATTAGGATAAAATGAAACGGGGGTTTTGGTCTGGCTCGCCACTTGCGAACGAAATCAATGACGACCACAGAGAGTGAACGACGCGTTCGTCTTCTTCATTTGAAGCAATGCATTTTGACCAGCCGGCCGGCCGTGCGGCGCCCCCTGCGGGACTGCAGCATATTTGTTGCAATAACACAAATCCGTAACTGGAGCGCTGGCTTTTGACTGGGGGAGACGCGCAGCACGGACTCTGGACTGTGGCGCGCTGTGGGCGGAACACGACAGCGTGCAATAGCCACTCGGCAATATGTGTATATACACTTTGCTCAACAAATCCACACTCTCACGAACAGCTAAACACGACTCACACACAAATGACTGCGGGCATTCTCCACTGTACACATTGTATGTGGGTGCATGAGCTGTGTTGCGCGCACAACGTCTTCCCATGCCGCCCTCGCCCCGCTACGGAGCTATGCACAATACATCGACTTTGCTCAGTAATGACAGCCTTTTATCAACAGCTAAACGCCAACAAAAAGACACACCCGTCACAACGGGGATGAGAAGCGCATTGCCGCAGCACAGCAATAACCCCACATTAATAACAGCAATAACCCCACATTAATAACGGTGGACCCCAAATGAATAGGGATGAACGGAGCAGCTGTCAGAAGCGGGCTGCAAAATTTACTCTGAAAACTGCTCCATTTATAGAGCTCAATTGGAGGGAGGGGTTTGGCGTTTGGGGGGCTCAAAAACGTCACGACGTCACTCTGCCAAGTCATGTGACTATTTTTACACTCAACCATCGTCGCCAAACACAGCACCTGCTGTATCAGAACGGACACGTTACTTCAGCCCGACCCATTGTCTACCTCTACGTTCTCACCCCAGGCCAACGCCAACAGCCAAACCCTGAGCCATAACCCCCAGCTCCCCAAACCACCGACCCAATTCTAACACCAACACTGCGGGAAGGTGATGGTGTGTACCACCCCGCCCACGCAAACTCTCTGGGTGACAACTATTTTCAAGGAAGGAAGGGACAAGGGAAAGTGAAAGAGTTTTTAATTTTTTTATTTTATTTTGACTTATGTGGCACAGCACAGTATACGCTCAACCATCAGCAATCACCTATAGGGCCCAAACCCAGCACTAACCCCAAATCCTCTACCTGTCTAACCCTAACCCCCCGCGTGCTCCCCCTCGTCCCCGATCCTGAACGCAACAAACCCCACCCCTGGCCTAACCCCAAGTCCTCTACCTGTCTAACCCTAACCCCCCGCGTGCTCCCCCTCGTCCCCGATCCTGAACGCAACAAACCCCACCCCTGGCCTAACCCCAAGTCCTCTACCTGTCTAACCCTGTGTTCTCCCCTCCTCTGGCCTAACCCCAAGTCCTCTACCTGTCTAACCCTAACCCCCCGCGTGCTCCCCCTCGTCCCCGATCCTGAACGCAACAAACCCCACCCCTGGCCTAACCCCAAGTCCTCTACCTGTCTAACCCTAACCCCCCGCGTGCTCCCCCTCGTCCCCGATCCTGAACGCAACAAACCCCACCCCTGGCCTAACCCCAAGTCCTCTACCTGTCTAACCCTGTGTTCTCCCCTCCTCTGGCCTAACCCCAAGTCCTCTTCCCTCTCTAACCCTAAACCCCCGCGTGCTCCCCCTCGTCCGCGATCCTGAACGCAACAAACCCCACCCCTGGCCTAACCCCAAGTCCTCTACCTGTCTAACCCTGTGTCCTCCCCTCCTCTGGTTCTGCAGCAATGAAACACAAAGGTGCTTCTGATAGCAAACCTTTGTGGACCGGCAGCTGCGATTTATCAGACCCCGCTTCTCCAATTCCAGCCACAGCAGGATACCTCGGGTCTCACTCTTGCGCTTGGACACAAAGTTCAAGATGGCGAAGTCTTCCTCTGACGTGTTGCCAAAGCGCCGCGCACTCCTGCTCCACCCCGGCTTCTGTCCCGACTGGCCATCCCGTCTACAAGACATTGTCGGGGTTAGACCTGAGGACGCTAGGTTAAAGGATTGGAACAGAACACAAGCCATTAGTTTACAGGGGAATGCAAAATCCTTTTACAACAGTTATGACAACGCCTTGCAACAATATCTGCATTGCCCCAAACCCTATGTAGGCCTACATGCACGCTCATGATGCACCTGCAAAAAAAACACACAATCACCGTCTACACAGTACCCATTTATCTGTAACTTTGTATACGTTTATGCTGGTGCGCAGCGCGGGAAAGGGGAATACACTTGTTTCTCACCTAACATATCAAAGGGTTACTGTTTTGAGCATCTCTCTCTGTGTGTGTGTGTCTGTGTGTGTCTGTGTGTGTCTGTGTGTGTGTGTGTGTGTGTGTGTGTGTGTGTTTAGCATTGATTTAGCAGCTCAAACAATGGTAAAGATGTCCAAAAATGGCACTCACCTACACACTAAAAAACGTTGCAACAACACTTACCTTGATCTCCAAATATTTGGCACCCACCTACCTACCTACCTGCAGACACTGTTAGTGTTTGAATAAATATATATATATATATATATATATATATATGTGTGTGTGTGTGTGAACCTTCTCCTATGTGTATGTTACTTCTTGTACATCACTTACCTTGTGTATTACTTACCTGCGTTGGCGTTCATAGTTTCAGGACATCCCAACAGGTAACAACGATGACGAGGGCTCCTGGTCCTTTTTTAAAATGTGGTTCCCGTTGATTTTCTTCTGCATTCCAACCTAGAGAACCAAAGATGTGATTAGATTCAACTTTATTGTCATTACACAAGTACAGGTACAAGGCAACCAAATGTAGTTTAGGTCTGGCCAGAAGTAAGTGCAGGTGTTGTGCAATAAAGTATGGACAGAAGCTATCCTTAAAAAAAAAAAAAAAGTGTCAAAGTGCAGTGGAAATTGATTGCATATTACAGTTAAAGGTACGGTGCTGAATGCAAACAGTTGGCACTGCATATGACAGTCGTCAGTGCTAAGGAGCACAATCCAGTTAAGGTGGCGCAGTGCAAGATTCGCAAGTAAACAGCTGTTACTGTAAACAGCTGTGACTGCAATAAACAGACAGTGGTTGCAAATTGACATTCCAGTAGTGCAAGTGACAAAGTGAAGGCAGACGTGTGTCGGCTGGGCGAGGGGAGTCCTGGAGGATGCTGCGAGCTCGATGCAGACAGCGTTTCCTCTGGATGTGCTCGATGGCAGGTAGTGGAGTCCCTACAAGAACGGAAAATTCATCACAAACCCCCACAGTCACACATCAGCTCCGGTTCCGGGCAGTCTCACTTCACAAACCTCCAATGTGGTTTACGTCATCACCTGCACCCTCTGCCACAAACACTACGTTGGAGAAACCGGGGCATCGATAGACACCAGGCTGAAACAACACCAGAACAACAAACCGCCTGGCACAGCTACAAACAACACTGGTCACACACTTCCAGGAGCACCCCCTCACTCACCTACACACTAAAAAACGTTGCAACAACACTTACCTTGATCTCCAAATATGTGGCACCTACCTTTCCCTGCAGACACGTGATTTACACACTCGTCCATCGCCACAGAGCACCTGCAAAAGAAAAGCAAACACACAATTTCACAACGCATCCATTTGCATTCCTGCCTTTTTCACTTGCCTTCCTATTTTTGTTGACCTGGTACGCTGCTGCCACTGCCAAGGACAAGAGCAGGCTGCAGCGTGTCATCCGCACTGCAGAGAAGGTGATTGGCTGCAATCTGCCTTCCCTCGAGAACCTGCACACATATCTCCCGTCTCTCAGTTTCCCGCACATGCACACGCGCACACACACACAAACACTGTCTAGACAGTACCCATTTATCGGTAACTTTGTATACGTTTATGCTGGTGCGCAGCGCGGGAAAGGGGAATCCACTTGTTTCTCACCTAACATATCAAAGGGTTACTGTTTTGAGCATCTCTCTCTGTGTGTGTGTGTGTGTGTGTGTGTGTGTGTGTCTCTGTGTGTCTGTGTGTGTCTGTGTGTGTCTGTGTGTGTGTCTGTGTGTGTCTGTGTGTGTCTGTGTGTGTCTGTGTGTGTGTGTGTGTGTGTGTGTGTGTTTAGCATTGATTTAGCAGCTCAAACAATGGTAACGATGTCCAAAAATGGCACTCACCTACACACTAAAAAACGTTGCAACACCACTTACCTTGATCTCCAAATATTTGGCACCCACCTACCTACCTACCTACCTGCAGACACTGTTAGTGTTTGAATAAATATATATATATATATATATATATATGTGTGTGTGAACCTTTTCCTATGTGTATGTTACTTCTTGTACATCACTTACCTTGTGTATTACTTACCTGCGTTGGCGTTCATAGTTTCAGGACATCCCAACAGGTAACAACGATGACGAGGGCTCCTGGTCCTTTTTTTCAATGTGGTTCCCGTTGATTTTCTCCTGCATTCCACCCTGGAGAACCAAAGATGAGATTAGATTCAACTTTATTGTCATTACACAAGTACAGGTACAAGGCAACCAAATGTAGTTTAGGTCTGGCCAGAAGTAAGTGCAGGTGTTGTGCAATAAAGTATGGACAGAAGCTATCCTTAAAAAAAAAAAAAAAGTGTCAAAGTGCAGTGGAAATTGATTGCATATTACAGTTAGAAGTACGGTGCTGAATGCAAACAGTTGGCACTGTATATGACAGTCGTCAGTGCAAAGGAGCACAACCCAGTTAAGGTGGCGCAGTGCAAGATTCGCAAGAAAACAGCTGTTACCTGCCTTTTTCACTTGCCTTCTTATTTTTGTTGACCTGGTACGCTGCTGCTGCTGCTGCTGCTGCCACTGCCAAGGACAAGAGCAGGCTGCAGCGTGTCATCCGCACTGCAGAGAAGGTGATTGGCTGCAATCTGCCTTCCCTCGAGAACCTGCACACATATCTCCCGTCTCTCAGTTTCCCGCACATGCACACGCGCACACACACACAAACACTGTCTAGACAGTACCCATTTATCGGTAACTTTGTATACGTTTATGCTGGTGCGCAGCGCGGGAAAGGGGAATCCACTTGTTTCTCACCTAACATATCAAAGGGTTACTGTTTTGAGCATCTCTCTGTGTGTGTGTGTGTCTGTGTGTGTCTGTGTGTGTCTGTGTCTGTGTGTGTCTGTGTGTGTGTGTGTGTGTGTGTGTGTGTGTGTCTGTCTGTCTGTCTGTCTGTCTGTCTGTCTGTCTGTCTGTCTGTCTGTCTGCTGTTCAGTAAAATATCTGCATTGCTCTAAACCCTACATAGGCCTAAATGCACTAATGATGAGGGATAGTGTTTATACAATCGAGCCTTTATTCTATTGTGGGCCAATGGGCTCGCGATGTGTAAACGAGTGCCATTCAAAGGAGTGCCATGCTCGTGGGCTATCCCTTACCCCAAGCCCCAAGCCCCAAGCCCCAAGCCCCAAGCCCCAAGCCCCAAGCCCCAAGCCCCAAGCCCCGTCCTCAAGCTCCCATGAAAGACCGCCATGTATATTCCACTTCAGAGGGGCTTTGGGAGTCTGACAAAGAGTGGCCGTACAGGTGTGCCCCTCGGGTATTATCACGGTGAGATGAACAGTGACCAGTGCAAAAACATCACGCCACGCCTAGCGCCTTGGCCTGTCCGAGGGGGGCCAATCGGGGGACAAACGCCCACACAACGCATGCCCACGGAAAGCTGGAGGCCTGCTGAATGCAGGGAGATCGCCCGCGCGCGCCTCTCAGACTCGTAGCAAGCACGAGGGCTTCACCAGACGCCCGAGGCCACAACCGTTGACCTAGTGCTCGACTTTGACTGTCGCAGTGGCTTTTTTTGTCCACAGGGTGGCGCAAAGTTTCAAAACCCTGTAACGTCCGTGCACTGTCTTGACATTTTCTGGGCGGTGTCAAAGTGCCTCGACCAATGGGCTAGCGGTATGTAAACGAGTGCCATGCAAATGAGTGCCATGCTCGTGGGCTCTCCCTTACCTACCTACCCTACCTACCTACCTACGTATGCCCACTACCCACAGGCTGGCTAGGAGGGCTAGGCTATCCCCCCAAACCCCAATGAAACCCCAATGAAACCCCACAGCTGACCGCACTGACGTCATTTGGAGCAGAAGCTTGGATTGATTGATTGATTGATTGATTGATTGATGAATTTATGGATCGACGATTGCTTCTCTTTATCACTGATCGTTTTCTTTATCATTTTTTCTCACATGTTCACACATTAGGATAAAATGAAACGGGGGTTTTGGTCTGGCTCGCCACTTGCGAACGAAATCAATGACGACCACAGAGAGTGAACGACGCGTTCGTCTTCTTCATTTGAAGCAATGCATTTTGACCAGCCGGCCGGCCGTGCGGCGCCCCCTGCGGGACTGCAGCATATTTGTTGCAATAACACAAATCCGTAACTGGAGCGCTGGCTTTTGACTGGGGGAGACGCGCAGCACGGACTCTGGACTGTGGCGCGCTGTGGGCGCAACACGACAGCGTGCAATAGCCACTCGGCAATATGTGTATATACACTTTGCTCAACAAATCCACACTCTCACGAACAGCTAAACACGACTCACACACAAATGACTGCGGGCATTCTCCACTGTACACATTGTATGTGGGTGCATGAGCTGTGTTGCGCGCACAACGTCTTCCCATGCCGCCCTCGCCCCGCTACGGAGCTATGCACAATACATCGACTTTGCTCAGTAATGACAGCCTTTTATCAACAGCTAAACGCCAACAAAAAGACACACCCGTCACAACGGGGATGAGAAGCGCATTGCCGCAGCACAGCAATAACCCCACATTAATAACAGCAATAACCCCACATTAATAACGGTGGACCCCAAATGAATAGGGATGAACGGAGCAGCTGTCAGAAGCGGGCTGCAAAATTTACTCTGAAAATTTAGCCCGCCCACCCCGCCCATGCGCCCTCTGCTCCATTTATAGAGCTCAATTGGAGGGAGGGGTTTGGCGTTTGGGGGGCTCAAAAACGTCACGACGTCACTCTGCCAAGTCATGTGACTATTTTTACACTCAACCATCGTCGCCACACAGCACCTGCTGTATCAGAACGGACACGTTACTTCAGCCCGACCCATTGTCTACCTCTACGTTCTCACCCCAGGCCAACGCCAACAGCCAAACCCTGAGCCATAACCCCAAGCTCCCCAAACCACCGACCCAATTCTAACACCAACACTGCGGGAAGGTGATGGTGTGTACCACCCCGCCCACGCAAACTCTCTGGGTGACAACTATTTTCAAGGAAGGAAGGGACAAGGGAAAGTGAAAGAGTTTTTAATTTTTTAATTTTATTTTGACTTATGTGGCACAGCACAGTATACGCTCAACCATCAGCAATCACCTATAGGGCCCAAACCCAGCACTAACCCCAAATCCTCTACCTGTCTAACCCTAACCCCCCGCGTGCTCCCCCTCGTCCCCGATCCTGAACGCAACAAACCCCACCCCTGGCCTAACCCCAAGTCCTCTACCTGTCTAACCCTAACCCCCCGCGTACTCCCCCTCGTCCCCGATCCTGAACGCAACAAACCCCACCCCTGGCCTAACCCCAAGTCCTCTACCTGTCTAACCCTGTGTTCTCCCCTCCTCTGGCCTAACCCCAAGTCCTCTTCCCTCTCTAACCCTAAACCCCCGCGTGCTCCCCCTCGTCCGCGATCCTGAACGCAACAAACCCCACCCCTGGCCTAACCCCAAGTCCTCTACCTGTCTAACCCTGTGTCCTCCCCTCCTCTGGCCTAACCCCAAGTCCTCTACCTGTCTAACCCTAAACCCCCGCGTGCTCCCCCTCGTCCCCGATCCTGAACGCAACAAACCCCACCCCTGGCCTAACCCCAAGTCCTCTACCTGTCTAACCCTGTGTTCTCCCCTCCTCTGGCCTAACCCCAAGTCCTCTTCCCTCTCTAACCCTAAACCCCCGCGTGCTCCCCCTCGTCCGCGATCCTGAACGCAACAAACCCCACCCCTGGCCTAACCCCAAGTCCTCTACCTGTCTAACCCTGTGTCCTCCCCTCCTCTGGTTCTGCAGCAATGAAACACAAAGGTGCTTCTGATAGCAAACCTTTGTGGACCGGCAGCTGCGATTTATCAGACCCCGCTTCTCCAATTCCAGCCACAGCAGGATACCTCGGGTCTCACTCTTGCGCTTGGACACAAAGTTCAAGATGGCGAAGTCTTCCTCTGACGTGTTGCCAAAGCGCCGCGCACTCCTGCTCCACCCCGGCTTCTGTCCCGACTGGCCATCCCGTCTACAAGACATTGTCGGGGTTAGACCTGAGGACGCTAGGTTAAAGGATTGGAACAGAACACAAGCCATTAGTTTACAGGGGAATGCAAAATCCTTTTACAACAGTTATGACAACACAATTTATGCTCATACCCATCACATTGACTAGAGGCTCTGCCCTTACTATTTGTGCTCTTACACTGCCATCTAGTGGGCACTTTACCGAACTGGGCAAAAAACACTTGATCCATTGTATACATTCATTCATTTAGAAGACGCCTTTATCCAAAGCGACTTCCAAGAGAGAGCGTTACAAAGTGCATAGGTCACTGATAATAACAACAAGAGAGCCCCAAAACATTGCGAGTAGCCCAAAACATGAAGCACATATTGTAAACAACATTATGACTTAGTGATTTGCAAAACCACTGTGTGTAGTATTTCGCCAATAGTGTGAAGCTGAGAATGTGCTTATAGTTGTGAAGATCTGGTCTGCTGTTTTGCTCATTGAGGATTCGGACGCTGTGGCGCGCTATGGCGAGCAGTGGCGCACTGAGGCGCGCGGTCTCTTCCGACACAACCATGCGCAAGAGCATCTCAACGACACTTTGCCAACACATTACGTGACTTAGGTCTTCCTCCAGCCTCGCCAGTTTTTAAAAGACCACTCATGTCACATATGTCCGTTGTGCTTGAATGCAATCCAATGAGCTCTGACTTTGACTCTGACGTAACAGAGCGCGTGCTTTTACATCGGGGAGTTGTGCCACTGGGTGGCTTTGGCACAATCTAAACATCCAAACACAACCCATGTGTTTATATGTTACAGGAAACACAACCCATGTGTTTATATGTTACAGGAAACACAACGCATGTGTTTGGATGATTCCGGTTTTGTATTCATTCCAATGTCACCGTGACCCGGATAACGTACCATAACCAGCCATATATATCGAGCCCAAACAGTTTGACATTGTGGCCGGGGGGGGGCAGTTGTATGTCTCGTATCGTGGGTGTGAATGTATATATATGTAAAGCCACAATCCATGAAATGAACCCCTATGAATTGACTCCCCCCTGGCCACTTTTATTGGAGGAGGTCATTTGGTCATGGCTGTAAATATGGTAGAGGAGACCCGATATCCAGACACTAATGAATGACGAACGGAGCAGCTGTCAAAAGGCTGCTCCAAAATGTACTCTGAAAAAGAGCGCTGGCTAGTACTTGTGAATGGAATCAATAACGATGTGTTCTTCTCAATCGAGATAGCCCAGATGGAATGACAAACTTGTAACCCATTCAAATTTAAATTGGCCCATCAAGCAGCTTCGTGCAGTCAAGGCTCCAGTATATGGGTGAATTCAGGTGGGCTATATTGGGACATCGGGTCATTTGGGACAGCATAAGGAAAAGGCATTTCACTTTTGCCTTGGACTGCAGCATATTTGTTGCAATAACACGAATCCGTAACACGAGCGCTGGCTATTACGCGCGGGAGAGAAGCGTTGTCATTTGGTTATTGTCTCGCGAACCACTTATCAATGTGCAATCAATATGTTCTTGTCAATCGAGATAGCCCAGATGGAATGACAAACTCGCACCCATCGGCCGTGGGAGGGAATTGTAACCCATTCAAATTTAAATTGGCCCATCAAGCAGCTTCGTGCAGTCAAGGCTCCAGTATATGGGTGAATTCAGGTGGGCTATATTGGGACATCGGGTCATTTGGGACAGCATAAGGAAAAGGCATTTCACTTTTGCCTTGGACTGCAGCATATTTGTTGCAATAACACGAATCCGTAACACGAGCGCTGGCTATTACGCGCGGGAGAGAAGCGTTGTCATTTGGTTATTGTCTCGCGAACCACTTATGAATGCGCAATCAATAACGATGTGTTCTTCTCACTCGTCTAGCAGGGCCTATAACCCATTCAAATTTGAATTGGCCCATCAAGCTTCAGTATAGGCTACATTAATCTACACCCATGAGTCTGTGTCCCAAATGTGTTACCAGACATACTGTCCCAAATTACCAAACAAGTTGCTGAAAATTCGTTTTTTTGTCAGCTCCACTAAAATAGTGAGCCATGCATTTCTAAAATATTATGAAGACTTATTTTTTACACTTAAATAATGTGGATACCTTGAGGAATTCAGAAATGTCTCATTTATTGGGTTATGTTTGGAACTTGAAGAAAATCTTAAACTCAGCAGATTGAATTACAAAAGAAAATCTCCCAATATAGCCTGTATACCTGAATTCACCCTAGAGGATGTGTGAAGTAGAAAAAACACAAAGTGTGTAGAACGATAACTTTTATTTTTCACTGAAACATTCCCAGAGAAGATTAGAAAAATATATTCAGAAAATAAACAACTATAAACAACTTTAAACATATGATTTGAACAAGCCATGGCCCTCTTCTGACTTCCAAACTCAGTTCAAAGCCATTCCAAATCCAGTCCTTCCCCAGAAAAAGATGTTTTCTTTATTCCGTAGTCGTACATCAGTTCCTCGTTGACCTTTATGTCTCTTGCCGCAAAGAACAGGATGGTGTTTGTAGAGGTGCCCCCCGACTCGACCTTAAAATGTCTCGGTTTGAGATTCGCTTGTTTGGCAGAGTGGTTGATCAGCCTACCAAAAATGGTCATGTCAGGGTGACATAGGCAGCTGTTGGCGCGTGCATCGATACACTTTCCAACGCCTTTGTCCTTGAAGAAGAAAAGGTATCCCATTTCACCAGAAGGAGTGCTGCGTTGAATGGACTCGCCCTCGTCTTTTGAAATCACTCTGCCATGATAGTCACAAACAATTTCGTTCTTCAGGAAGCGTCTGGTCGTAAACACCCCCTGTCCTTTTCCTTGAACCGGCAAGGGCACCAGTCCGGTCCACTTCTGTGACCTGGCCAGGATTTGGATGGCCTCGTTGTTCGCCGCGTCGGAAACGCTTTCGAGGGGCTTCCATTGCGCCAGGATGTCTTTGGCGTCTGGACAGTTGGTGTTCCAGCCTTGCGCGCTCATCCAGGCCTGGAGCCTACTCTCTGTGGGCTGGCGCCGGGAGAATGTAGCTGTGAAAAGTCAATAAACAAACAAAAGAATGAGTTTATCTCGAGTACATTGTGCTATTTGGTTAGTCAGAACAAAAAGAGCCAACAAGATGCCAGCATCACTGTTAAACTAGTCTGTGAAACTGCAAACTTTTAAATATGGAATGGATTACTTACACAACACATGTTTTGCGCGCATGTTCATCTGGTCTGCGCGCCACTTGTCGTAGCAGATGCGGTCATGTTGCCCGGTGAGGTGTGCGCGCTGTTGTGTCGGTGGCAGGCTACCGTGCAGGGTCACCGGGAAGGACGCAGTCAGCAAGGCAAATATGGCTTGCTCCTCAGCTTTAGCCGAACTAGTGGACGCAAGTCGAGGCCGTTTTGCAGGCGTTTCTAGCGGGTCAGAGCTATGAAATAAAGAAACAAATATTGACATACAAATATATGAGAATGTGTACATTTTTTTAAGCAATTCTAAACTATGAAGGTTTAAAAGGGATGTTGTAGGAATAAGCTTACTTGGGATCAGACGCCAACTGTTTCAACAGTTTCGCTCCTTCGGCAAAGAAATCAAACTTTGCCGTCTGCCAACTCTGTTGAGCCACTGGGTCGCCGTGTGACAGGTAGCTTGCCAGGTGCGACTGCCTTTGAGTGCCCATGTTCTGGGCGGTGGCCGTCTGAAACGCCCGTCTGGCCATCTTACCGGTGACCTTTGGACAATGATACCTTGAAGACGTCACAAACAAATGATTAGTTGTGTACCACGACAACATTCTAAACTGTTTATGAAAAGGAAAACATGTCATAGTTCATTGTAGGGCCATAAACGTTTCACTCACTGTTTGTGGAATCTGTTCAAGTACTCTGGATGGTTCACGACAGGTCTTCCAGCTGGGGCGATGAAAAAATGGGGGAAGTCCTCTACTCCGACTTGAGAGGGCCTTAAAAAGTCAGGCCTGACTTGCTCAAAGTACATGGAGAACCACTGTGAACACATTAAAAGGGCATTATTAAAAAACGTTTCGTACACATTATGCTCCCAAAGATGAAATCTCAATTGTTATCATTAGAGCTATACATGTATTTCTACGTATTCGGTTTTACTCACAGAATCCTCTTCTTCGTCCAGGCAAAAAAACACATCTGGTGTAGCTGCTGTCTCGTGTTCCCGGATACCAGTCACCGACACTTGGCTACCATCAAAGGAGACTGAACTTCTTTCCAGCCACTCCTTGACCTTAGAACAAATTCGATTTGATTTAGTCGCAGCATTTAGAGTTTACATGGTATATACAGATTACGAATAAATAGCCATGAAATAGACAAGGGCACTTACCGTCATTTTTTCCAGAATGCTCGGCCGCAAAAGATGTTTCAGGAGCAAGACAGCCATGATGTAGTTCAGAAATAGAGCTCCATCTATTTTGGAAATGGCCTTCGCATGCTTGACTTTCGAGACGACGGCCAGAAAGTCCATCTTTGCTGCCCTCAAGAGTAAAAGGCACTCGTGTGGGTGTTGAACCTGGGGGATCTGGGGCCTAAAGAAGGACACACACAGGACAAATTGTTCGTTTAAAAAACTGAAACATTCAACTCGCACCATATAAATATATACACACACGATAGAGTTCACGACGACGACAACAAAAAAAACAAACAAAAAACGTGAATAAGTACATACGGTTGAGAGGGCGCGCTTGAACCGGCGTCTTCCTGGGAGCCCGTGGCCGAGGGGACGTTGGTAACCCAAATGCCTCGGTTCTTCATCTCGCCAATTAGACTGGCAACCCGTGAGTCCTCGCCGACAATTTCTTTCAGGGTAGAGTAGTCCCAAACGCTAGCTTTGGACGCGAGTCTGGAGAAAGTCCTCTTGGCTTCGTCGACCACGTCCTTGATTTCATCTGCAGTGGAATTCTTCATACACCTTCTCCTAAGGTGCACCGAAAGGGATGGCTGGACGGTGAAGCAGAACTTGCACACCAGCACATTTCTGTTCCTGAAAGAAAGACATGAAAATACAAACACGTGTTATAGGTTGCAAACATACCGTTGAATTACTTAGGTTAATGAAACAAAATGTAGAACTTTCACTAGGCCCATAGCTGTTCTGTATTTGTTGTAGGCTATGTTCAAGGGTTATTCGTCATTTTAGTCACACTTTATAACACAGTTTATAACAGCGTTCAAATGGGTCTGTCTCTCGCAACTGTTCCGAAAATATCGGACGCATTCAAACTTACCCAGAAGAAGACATTTTCAATGTTTTGCTTGAATAAAGGCCTAATTCAATGCAGTCAGGGAAGCCGTGCGGGGTCCGATGGATGGGGAGCTGTTCAAAGTGAGCAGCCTTGAATGTTGACGAGGCCCTCATATGGGTCTGATTCTTCGAAGTGGGCGTGGCCTACATGGCCTGGTGAACATACCTGGCAGGTATGTTGATCAGAAGTGTGGACATTATACTTTGCATTGAAAGTTTGCAGGGACGTAGGTATGCGTAATCGTTCCTGTTCTATTGAAATAATTGTTCAATAATACACAAGTAAATAATCTATTCTCGTGCACCATAATAACAACAACGAGTATTGCTCAATTTAGACGTTTTTTTTATATATATATATATATATATATATATATATATATTTTTTTTTTTTTTTAAGTTTTTCGATTTGACCGACTCATGTTTTCGATAGTAGGCTAGATGAGTTATGGAACATTCCTTGGCAGTTACAGAAAATGGAATTTACATCATCAATTCTTAATCATTTCAAATAAGCCCTTCAAAAATGTAGGCTAGTGACAAACCACTAACAAAACACAATTGTAATTAGAGCCGGCAAAATCATTTGGACAAACAAAACAAGGCCAGTCCGACCCGTACAAATTCAAATTTCTTGAACACGAAGCACATCTTGTGAACACCATTGTTACTACTTGGTGATTTGCGGAAACCCTGTGCGTAGCCTCGTATTTTGCAAGTATAGTGTGAAGCTGTGAGTATGTGCCCATTGTGAAGACTTTTCGTTTGTTTTAATGTTGTTATTTCCCAGACTTTGTACAGCCTACTAACTGCGGCCCCATGATCGTCCATTCAGACTGGCCAACATTAAAGACCCCCTATCATTCACGCGGTTGGGTGGAAGACGATGGGGCCCCTTACTAATCGTTACTATAAATAATTCACTCGTGGCGATCAGAGTATTTTACCTTTGGTTGAGTTTTTTTTCTTCTCCCTTTTTCTATCACAATGTGGACCCTCCTGTTGTCCTCAAATTTACTAACATCGATCGTCCTGGGGGTTAATTTAAGCCCAGCTATACTTCGACCCCATGCATCAGATGTGTACCCAGAGTTTTTGTTTTGTTTGTGTTAGGTGCTTTTGTTTGTTTGTGTGGCTAATCGTTACCATGAATTATTCACACATGTGGCGATCAGAGTACCCTATTGGGAGAGCGTTTTTCCTGAAATATGTTTGGAACGTGTGGAATTACATTAGCATGGTCTTGTTTGAAATCTATTCATCTCTTTTTGTCTTGTGCCTCGTCTAATGGCCAGTTGCGTTCTTTGAGGGCTTTCCTAATACGCTGGAAAATAGGTGGAATATCGAATGAGTGATTGGCATTTGCTTGTCACGAATGGCATCTAAACTCTGAATGGTGGCTCAACACTCAAGAAATTAACCCTTTTTGCAACAGCTAAACTTGACCACTGGGAAAACTGATGTCCGAGCATTCCAATCAATGTAAAGAAAACACAGTCTCGTGGCAATAACATTTATATGGCACTCGTGACATTACAACATCGGAACAGGAAAGAAGATAAAACATTGGAATCACACATACACACAATAAAATAGGCCGAACAAGGCAGTGTCACTGTTCTTGTGTCCGATCCGCTAGGTCTGCCGCTTGATCGAGGGACTTGCGTCTTCGAAGAGTGTTTTTTATTTTCTCCATGACGTAGCTCAAGAAGGTGGTGCGGCAATTCTCCGGGGCCCAGGGATGTACAGGCCAAACTTTGTGCCTTTCGCCTCTGTATATAATGGCACTGGCCTTGTTTTCCAAACCGACGGTGTCTGAAAAGCAAGAGGTCACATAATACACATCAGACGTGTGTGTGTGAGTGTGTGTGCATTGGTTGAGTGGGGCTGTTTTCTACGTGTGCCATTATGCCTGGTATAGTACAAAGACAGCAAAGCTTTCTCACCCTTGATGTCTAGCTCCTTCATCGACAACGCAAAGAATGCCAGTTGGACCTCGGAGAGCAACTCTCTGCCACTAATTGTAGCCGGCTTGTGGTCGAGCACACACTTCCCCAAGCCCGCCTCAAAGTCTGCGTAGGTCCGGACCAGATGCACCTCTGCTTCAGTTTCCTCCGGGGCAGATGTCGGAGGTTGGTGGCAGGGCGCACGACGTTTGGGCCTGGAGGCCATCGGCGAACCGGGTGTCTTCGGGGTAGAGCAGGTCGGTTTCCCCGGCCAAAAGTCTGGCGCCCGGTCACCGGAGATTGGTGGTGCCTCTCTGTCGGGGCTGGAGGCGGCAGGTTCCTCTGACTCCGCGCGCTGCGGCTTGCTCCCATTGGCCCGCTCCGCTGCGGACAGTCTTCTTTCTAGTGCGCCCATGTGCCGTAGCATCTTGGCCTCCACCTCTGCGCACCGGGCAGCCGCCTCAGCCATCACCCTCCTCTGCACCTGCTCGAGTTCATGGGCAAGCCTGCCACACTCTGCCTTCAGCTCCTTCACCGTCTGCCCAACTGCACCTTTTAGGGCGTCGACCTTTGTGTCGAGCACTTCCAACTCCGACAGGGCCATTTCTTCGTTGCTCATCCTTGCACACAAAAAAAAAAACAGACAGGTGATGATTGTTGTTGTCATTGACTAGCGTACAGTTACAGTTACTGATGGCCATTCGTAGTCTCTAAGAGTAACACCCTTCAAGCGGCCTGGCCAGAAACGGACCACGGAGTCACACACTGCTAGAAAGGCCTTGAAAAACCCCCACATGACATTTACATTTATGCATTTAGCAGACGCCTTTATCCAAAGCTTTACAAAGGAGCACAGGTCACTGATCATAACAACGAGGTAGTCCCAAACATTACAAGCAGCCAAAACATGAAGCATACATTGTGAAGAAAAAAAACTTACTTTTGTAATTGACAACAGTTTCACCTTGTCGTTGCTGTCGTCGGTCAGTCGGTATGAACAGAAGACAAATACCACCTATGGTTGTTAAGTTTTGGCCTGATTCTATTGGTGTAAAAGCTAACAAGGGTTAATTGGAGTTGACTCCCCTTTTCACGTTGTTGTGCTGTTACCAGGCAAATAAGTTTTGGCCTGCTATCTAACTGGTCTAGGGTCAAATTGGAGTTAACTCCCATTTCCACGTTGTTGTGCTGTTTCCAAGTAGATTCTAACATCGAAACAAGTCTACGTTGGCCCCCTAATGTTTGTGTATGTGAGTCTGGAAACAAACAAAATGTTGTCTGGAGGACATTTAAGAATGGTTTTCGATCAATATTTATTCTAGATTCTCCGTGACCAGGATTACTTAACGTCATCGTCCATACATGTAGAGCCAAATAGTAATCTGCTCTTACACTGCCATCTAGTGGGCACCTTAGCGAACTGGGCAAAAACACTGTTGGAATACATTGCATAAAAACACTGTGTGTAGTATTTGGCATATATTGTTTCAATCCTTTCCTGCAGCCATTATGATGTCTCTCTCTCTCTCAGTGTGTGTGTGTGTGTGTGTGTGTGTGTGTGTGTGTGTGTGTGTGGGGTGGTCTTGCACAATGACATCCTGCACATTGCAATGTTGTATCGTTCTCTTGCACTATCTGTTTATTTGAGGTTATATTGTCAATTATGACTACTTATATTTTATTTTATTCCCCTTGGTATTAGCTAGACCCCCCTTAGTATTAGCTAGACTTTTCTCCTTTTGTATAGTTAGTCCACATATTTAAGTTTTCAATATTCCTATATGTTAAATGTATGCACCTCCCTGCCAAAGTCAATTCCTTACAGACCAAAACCCAGAATGAGTCAAGAAAACACTGTCTCAAAAACAATAGCATCCTTTATATAAACAACTCAAAACAACACCAACAGAACAGAAGATAAAAATAATTTGGATGGAAACCATTGCTATGGACGCGCCAGGTCTTCCATATAGGACTGCCTCAGCTTTTCCAGCAACGCTCGCTTGGCCACTGTCTTCAGGTGTGTCCTGATTTTGTCCATGACGTAGCCCAAAAAGGTTTGGCTGCAATTGGGCGGCGCCCAGGGCTGATCAGGCCAAACTCCGTGGACGGCGCCCAGGCAGATGACTTGCACGGCCTTGTGCTCCAAATCGACGGCATCTGAAAAAACAAGAGTCAGAGAGAACAGAGGTATCAGATGTCTGTGCCTTTGTCGAGTGTTACAAACTATACGCATATTCCCCCGTTACTCACTCACCTGTTATTTTAAAGTGGTCCAGCGACATAAGGAGGTGCGCCAGCTGGAGTTCGGTGAGCAACTCTCCTTTGTCGACCACGGGCGGCCTGTAGTCCAAAACCCGAACCCTGGTGGCTGGGTCCAAGTCCTCGTAGGAGAGGACCACGCGACGCTTCTTGGGCTCGGCGGCACCCTCCGTTAGTCCGTCCTGGGGAGACGAGGGTCGCTTGCGCTGGGGACTTCCGTGCCTGGAGTCTGTCTGCGACGCTGGGGCACCGTGCATTGGTCCGTCCTGGGGAGACGAGGGTCGCTTGGGCTGGGGACTTCCATGCCTGGAGTCTCTCTGCGGCACCGCGGGTGGCGAGTGGCGAGGGCTTGGCGTCCGGTCGACGGGGTCCGCCACCTGGACAGGGCTGGGAGCGCCCCGCTGGGCCATGGCATCCTCTGCCCGCCTGGCCCTTCGAAGGCGCACGGCCGTCACCTCCAGTTCCGCTGCCGACAGTCTGCTTTCCAGGGTGGCCAAATGCTCCAGCATCCTGGCTTCCACCTGGTCACAGCAGGCCTTTGTCTCCGACGCCATTCTGCGCTGTGCCTGCACCAGGCCGTCTTCGAGCCGCGCGCACTCGGCCTTCAGCTCCCCGACCCTCTGGCTCACGGCACTTTGGAGAGCCTCCATTTGCATTTCGATGCTCATCTGCCAAAAACACAGACAGGTGACAAAGGGAGTTATATGCAGAGAAAAGCAGTGTGTGTGGGGGGGGGGGGGGTGCGTGCGTGCGTGCGTGCGTGCGTGCGTGCGTGCGTGCGTGCGTTCGTTCCCTACACGACTAGGCCATGTCCCCAAAGCGGATAGGCCATTTTGAGAGGCCTATAGCCAGATAAAACATTTGTACACGTTTAGCAATGTACACGGTTGGGCCATAAAGTGCCAGATTCGTTTAGTATTCATTAAGTCGGTTTGGTGAAGGAGGCTATGCCCATCCGTGTGTATATAGTTAGCCTATAGTAGATTAAGAATACGTCGACCAAAACTGGCTAAGGCAACATTGGGCGCTTTGCTCGGGACGAACAAACGTTTTATTAAGCCCCTATACACGGCAAAGTTGAAACTCGTCACCACATGAACTAAGCGCATAGCACGATGATAGGAGACCGACACAACACGGACCACCGAGTCACACACTGCTAGAAAGGCATTGAAACACTTACTTTTGTAATCGACAGCAGTTTACACTTCTTCTCCGCAGTTTAACCTCGTCGCTCCTGTCGGTCAATTGGTAAGGAACAGAAGACAAATGCCCATCTATGACTCTTGTGTTATGGCCTGCTTCTTATAGGTCTAAAAGCTAACAAGGGCCTGTCTTACTGACCAATTGGAGTTCGATCCGCTTCTACGTTGTTGTGCTGTTACCAGGTAGATTTTAACATTCATGTTTCAATTGAAACAAGTCTATACGTTGTGTTCAGAAATTGTATTATTAAATTTACATGTATTCATTTAGCCGACGCTTTTATCCACAGCGACTTCCAAGAGAGAGCTTTACAAAGTTCATAGGTCACTGATAATAACAACAAGATCTGAATATATCAACAACAACAAAAAATATATATATATGAAAAATCAACTGAACAGCCGGCAGTGCAGCGGCCCCTGCCGGACTGCAGCATATTTGTTGCAATAGCACGAATCCGTAACAGATCCTCTCATTTAGAAAATACTTTTTTTTTTCTTTTTTTTTGCCGGAAGTGCTTGTCAACCTTTTATTCTTATTGAATTGAACATGTTTCAACATGTTTGCCAATTGACGTCGTGACGTCTTTCCATTTCCATTAGAAGCGCCATTTCGGATGACGGCGAGTGAGGCCGCGCACACTCAGGTAATTTCTCCAGGTTCAATAACAACAGATCTATGTACTTTGTGTCATTTTTGCAAGTTCATTTGTGACATTTGTAAAGTAGGGTTTCATTCTAGCTATATTTCATGTTAACTATTAATATGGTGTTTGCTAAAGGCTAACCACACGACGCGTGTAAGCTTTGCCAAAACTGTACTGCGCATTGCTGTAATTCAGACGCCATTGTTGAACTGTAGTAGCCAATATCAATTTGTAGCTAGTGAACACCAACCCTTACGTAGCCTACCATAACCATACCAATATTCTGGTTATCAGTCGTGCAGAGGTCTTGAAGGCTGGTCCTCAGGGTTGAAGACCTCTGAGTTAATGTATTAATCTGTGTCAGCTCAAAGAATGGTAATGATGTCCAAAAATGGCACTCACCCTACACACTAAAAAACGTTGCAACAACACTTACCTTGATCTCCAAATATTTGGCACCTACCTACCTGCAGACACGTGGAATTACACACTCATCCATCGCCACAGAGCACCTGCAAAAAAACAAACAAACACATGAACCATAACAATATGCTGGTTATCAATCGTGCAGAGGTCTTGAAGGCTGGTCCTCAGGGTTGAAGTTAATGTTAATGTATTAATCTCTGAGTTAATGTATTAATCTGTGTCTTTGCTCCAGATAGGCATACGTACGTCAACATGACCGGTTCGAGACACCAAGCTCCGCTCAAAGTAAGCACACAAACCTCTGCATTTCTACCCTCTCCACAATGAAATACCAAAGCATGATGTAATGTTTTCTCTTTCTTTTCGTTTTTCTTCTCAGGTGAGACCCACAGCCGCACTTGGCTCCCTTCTGAGGCACGCGGGTGCAAATAAGAATGTGTACACCAGGAAGGAGGTAGATTTAGTTTATTTTTCCATTTGGCACAAGTAGAGGTACAGGTGTTAGAATGCTTTAGTTGTCCCTGCTCCTCTTTGATAGTTTCCCAGCAGCGTGTCCAAACAAATGACAAACATTTGGTCCTCACTCCAGCCTCTGCGCTGCAGTCTAGGGCAGTGGTTCTCATCCCTGGTCCTCGGGACCCCCTGCCCTGCATGTTTTAGACGTTTCCCTCCTCAAACACACCTGATTCAAATGAATGGCTCGTTAACAGGCCCATTTATTTGAATCAGGTGTGTTGGAGCAGGGAAACATCTCAAACATGCAGGGCAGGGGGTCCCGAGGACCAGCGTTGAGAACCACTGGTTTAGGGCAACAGGGTTCAGGCCGGCTCTGACCATTTATGTCCCCGCAGGTGATCTTCTACCTTGGCCGGTACATCTTTCAGAACAAGCTGTACGACCAGAAGCAGCAGCACATTGTCAACCTAGGCAGTGATCCTCTGGGGGCCGCGCTGGGGATCGACACGTTCTCTGTGAAGGAGCCACTGTAAGGAACACACATTGCTCTCACACCAACACACAGACGTACACACACACGCGCACGCACACGTCTCAAGGGATTTCCATGGAGAGGAAGCAGCTGCCTAATGCCCCTTGGGAAGTGTGTGTGATTTATTTTGAAATGTGTGTAGACCATGTGCAGACAGCCAGCATCTGTATTGTAACCCCAGGTATGTGTGTGTGTGTGTGTGTGTCCAAGACGTTTCCTCTCCAGGCTGAGCCAAAAACTCATTCCCGTGTTAAACCCAGGTAAGCAGTATAGGATGACATTCACTGGAATGCAGTGCCAGAGATGCCCATCTCAGAAAGTGTATCGAGCAGGATCTGGTGGTTGACCGTGTCGAATGCTGCAGATAGGTACAGCAAAATGGTCACAGATGACCTTGAAGCAGCTCTGGCAGACTGGAGGGAATAGTGACTGACAGGAGGTGGGGCGAGGAGAAAGGATGAGGTCACGAGGTCAGAGATCTCTGCCTCGGACAGAGGAGAGAAAGAGTTTAGACGTGTAGTTGGGTCAGTCCTAGAGGAGGGAGTGTGAGTAGGAAAGAGGGGTTCATGGAACTGACTGCTAACATCAAATACTTTCTTTTCAACAAAGGAGGGGAATCCACCGGCTATTGGGGAGGAAAGAGGCCAGGTTCGGCCAAAGAGGAAGAGGAGGAACGTTGCGTCCACGGCACCACTGTGAGTCCTGCCCTTTTAACCCCAGAGCCTTGCGTCCATGGATACATGTTGACATCTCAGTACACAGTTTGTAAGTCACTTTGGAGAATGTGTGTTCTCTTTCTCTCCTTGATTCACCTGTACTGTCCAGCCATACACAAATGCCATCAAACACACGCATATAATGCGTTGGATGGCATTTATGTATGGCTGGACAGTACAGATATAGCTGCCACCAAAACAGTACTAATTCCACAAATGATGCACATGGGACATGGCACAAAGGTGATAACTCAGTTTGGAGACTATTGTGTGTGTGTGTGTGTGTTTCTGCAGGCCGACCTACCCGCCAGCTTCCTGGACCCTTGCTTCATCTGCCAGAGCCGGCCCAAGAACGGATGCATCGTGCACGGGCCCACCATCCACCTCATTTCCTGCTATCAATGCGCTCGCAAGCTGCAGAGGGGCAACAAACAGTGTCCAGTGTGCAGGGAGCCCATGGAGGCTGTGCTGCTCCTGATTGTCTCGTAGTGCCATGTTAGTGTTTGAATAAATATATACATATGTGTGAACCTTCTCCTATGTGTATGTTACTTCTTGTACATCACTTACCTTGTGTATTACTTACCTGCGTTGGCGTTCATAGTTTCAGGACATCCCAACAGGTAACAACGATGACGAGGGCTCCTGGTCCTTTTTTAAAATGTGGTTCCCGTTGATTTTCTTCTGCATTCCAACCTAGAGAACCAAAGATGTGATTAGATTCAACTTTATTGTCATTACACAAGTACAGGTACAAGGCAACCAAATGTAGTTTAGGTCTGGCCAGAAGTAAGTGCAGGTGTTGTGCAATAAAGTATGGACAGAAGCTATCCTTAAAAAAAAAAAAAAAGTGTCAAAGTGCAGTGGAAATTGATTGCATATTACAGTTAAAGGTACGGTGCTGAATGCAAACAGTTGGCACTGCATATGACAGTCGTCAGTGCTAAGGAGCACAATCCAGTTAAGGTGGCGCAGTGCAAGATTCGCAAGTAAACAGCTGTTACTGTAAACAGCTGTGACTGCAATAAACAGACAGTGGTTGCAAATTGACATTCCAGTAGTGCAAGTGACAAAGTGAAGGCAGACGTGTGTCGGCTGGGCGAGGGGAGTCCTGGAGGATGCTGCGAGCTCGATGCAGACAGCGTTTCCTCTGGATGTGCTCGATGGCAGGTAGTGGAGTCCCTACAAGAACGGAAAATTCATCACAAACCCCCACAGTCACACATCAGCTCCGGTTCCGGGCAGTCTCACTTCACAAACCTCCAATGTGGTTTACGTCATCACCTGCACCCTCTGCCACAAACACTACGTTGGAGAAACCGGGGCATCGATAGACACCAGGCTGAAACAACACCAGAACAACAAACCGCCTGGCACAGCTACAAACAACACTGGTCACACACTTCCAGGAGCACCCCCTCACTCACCTACACACTAAAAAACGTTGCAACAACACTTACCTTGATCTCCAAATATGTGGCACCTACCTTTCCCTGCAGACACGTGATTTACACACTCGTCCATCGCCACAGAGCACCTGCAAAAGAAAAGCAAACACACAATTTCACAACGCATCCATTTGCATTCCTGCCTTTTTCACTTGCCTTCCTATTTTTGTTGACCTGGTACGCTGCTGCCACTGCCAAGGACAAGAGCAGGCTGCAGCGTGTCATCCGCACTGCAGAGAAGGTGATTGGCTGCAATCTGCCTTCCCTCGAGAACCTGCACACATATCTCCCGTCTCTCAGTTTCCCGCACATGCACACGCGCACACACACACAAACACTGTCTAGACAGTACCCATTTATCGGTAACTTTGTATACGTTTATGCTGGTGCGCAGCGCGGGAAAGGGGAATCCACTTGTTTCTCACCTAACATATCAAAGGGTTACTGTTTTGAGCATCTCTCTCTGTGTGTGTGTGTGTGTGATTTAGCAGCTCAAACAATGGTAACGATGTCCAAAAATGGCACTCACCTACACACTAAAAAACGTTGCAACACCACTTACCTTGATCTCCAAATATTTGGCACCCACCTACCTACCTACCTACCTGCAGACACTGTTAGTGTTTGAATAAATATATATATATATATATATATATATATGTGTGTGTGTGTGAACCTTTTCCTATGTGTATGTTACTTCTTGTACATCACTTACCTTGTGTATTACTTACCTGCGTTGGCGTTCATAGTTTCAGGACATCCCAACAGGTAACAACGATGACGAGGGCTCCTGGTCCTTTTTTTCAATGTGGTTCCCGTTGATTTTCTCCTGCATTCCACCCTGGAGAACCAAAGATGAGATTAGATTCAACTTTATTGTCATTACACAAGTACAGGTACAAGGCAACCAAATGTAGTTTAGGTCTGGCCAGAAGTAAGTGCAGGTGTTGTGCAATAAAGTATGGACAGAAGCTATCCTTAAAAAAAAAAAAAAAGTGTCAAAGTGCAGTGGAAATTGATTGCATATTACAGTTAGAAGTACGGTGCTGAATGCAAACAGTTGGCACTGTATATGACAGTCGTCAGTGCAAAGGAGCACAACCCAGTTAAGGTGGCGCAGTGCAAGATTCGCAAGAAAACAGCTGTTACCTGCCTTTTTCACTTGCCTTCTTATTTTTGTTGACCTGGTACGCTGCTGCTGCTGCTGCTGCTGCCACTGCCAAGGACAAGAGCAGGCTGCAGCGTGTCATCCGCACTGCAGAGAAGGTGATTGGCTGCAATCTGCCTTCCCTCGAGAACCTGCACACATATCTCCCGTCTCTCAGTTTCCCGCACATGCACACGCGCACACACACACAAACACTGTCTAGACAGTACCCATTTATCGGTAACTTTGTATACGTTTATGCTGGTGCGCAGCGCGGGAAAGGGGAATCCACTTGTTTCTCACCTAACATATCAAAGGGTTACTGTTTTGAGCATCTCTCTGTGTGTGTGTGTGTCTGTGTGTGTCTGTGTGTGTCTGTGTCTGTGTGTGTCTGTGTGTGTGTGTGTGTGTGTGTGTGTGTGTGTGTGTGTGTCTGTCTGTCTGTCTGTCTGTCTGTCTGTCTGTCTGTCTGCTGTTCAGTAAAATATCTGCATTGCTCTAAACCCTACATAGGCCTAAATGCACTAATGATGAGGGATAGTGTTTATACAATCGAGCCTTTATTCTATTGTGGGCCAATGGGCTCGCGATGTGTAAACGAGTGCCATTCAAAGGAGTGCCATGCTCGTGGGCTATCCCTTACCCCAAGCCCCAAGCCCCAAGCCCCAAGCCCCAAGCCCCAAGCCCCAAGCCCCAAGCCCCAAGCCCCGTCCTCAAGCTCCCATGAAAGACCGCCATGTATATTCCACTTCAGAGGGGCTTTGGGAGTCTGACAAAGAGTGGCCGTACAGGTGTGCCCCTCGGGTATTATCACGGTGAGATGAACAGTGACCAGTGCAAAAACATCACGCCACGCCTAGCGCCTTGGCCTGTCCGAGGGGGGCCAATCGGGGGACAAACGCCCACACAACGCATGCCCACGGAAAGCTGGAGGCCTGCTGAATGCAGGGAGATCGCCCGCGCGCGCCTCTCAGACTCGTAGCAAGCACGAGGGCTTCACCAGACGCCCGAGGCCACAACCGTTGACCTAGTGCTCGACTTTGACTGTCGCAGTGGCTTTTTTTGTCCACAGGGTGGCGCAAAGTTTCAAAACCCTGTAACGTCCGTGCACTGTCTTGACATTTTCTGGGCGGTGTCAAAGTGCCTCGACCAATGGGCTAGCGGTATGTAAACGAGTGCCATGCAAATGAGTGCCATGCTCGTGGGCTCTCCCTTACCTACCTACCCTACCTACCTACCTACGTATGCCCACTACCCACAGGCTGGCTAGGAGGGCTAGGCTATCCCCCCAAACCCCAATGAAACCCCAATGAAACCCCACAGCTGACCGCACTGACGTCATTTGGAGCAGAAGCTTGGATTGATTGATTGATTGATTGATTGATTGATTGATTGATGAATTTATGGATCGACGATTGCTTCTCTTTATCACTGATCGTTTTCTTTATCATTTTTTCTCACATGTTCACACATTAGGATAAAATGAAACGGGGGTTTTGGTCTGGCTCGCCACTTGCGAACGAAATCAATGACGACCACAGAGAGTGAACGACGCGTTCGTCTTCTTCATTTGAAGCAATGCATTTTGACCAGCCGGCCGGCCGTGCGGCGCCCCCTGCGGGACTGCAGCATATTTGTTGCAATAACACAAATCCGTAACTGGAGCGCTGGCTTTTGACTGGGGGAGACGCGCAGCACGGACTCTGGACTGTGGCGCGCTGTGGGCGCAACACGACAGCGTGCAATAGCCACTCGGCAATATGTGTATATACACTTTGCTCAACAAATCCACACTCTCACGAACAGCTAAACACGACTCACACACAAATGACTGCGGGCATTCTCCACTGTACACATTGTATGTGGGTGCATGAGCTGTGTTGCGCGCACAACGTCTTCCCATGCCGCCCTCGCCCCGCTACGGAGCTATGCACAATACATCGACTTTGCTCAGTAATGACAGCCTTTTATCAACAGCTAAACGCCAACAAAAAGACACACCCGTCACAACGGGGATGAGAAGCGCATTGCCGCAGCACAGCAATAACCCCACATTAATAACAGCAATAACCCCACATTAATAACGGTGGACCCCAAATGAATAGGGATGAACGGAGCAGCTGTCAGAAGCGGGCTGCAAAATTTACTCTGAAAATTTAGCCCGCCCACCCCGCCCATGCGCCCTCTGCTCCATTTATAGAGCTCAATTGGAGGGAGGGGTTTGGCGTTTGGGGGGCTCAAAAACGTCACGACGTCACTCTGCCAAGTCATGTGACTATTTTTACACTCAACCATCGTCGCCACACAGCACCTGCTGTATCAGAACGGACACGTTACTTCAGCCCGACCCATTGTCTACCTCTACGTTCTCACCCCAGGCCAACGCCAACAGCCAAACCCTGAGCCATAACCCCCAGCTCCCCAAACCACCGACCCAATTCTAACACCAACACTGCGGGAAGGTGATGGTGTGTACCACCCCGCCCACGCAAACTCTCTGGGTGACAACTATTTTCAAGGAAGGAAGGGACAAGGGAAAGTGAAAGAGTTTTTAATTTTTTTATTTTATTTTGACTTATGTGGCACAGCACAGTATACGCTCAACCATCAGCAATCACCTATAGGGCCCAAACCCAGCACTAACCCCAAATCCTCTACCTGTCTAACCCTAACCCCCCGCGTGCTCCCCCTCGTCCCCGATCCTGAACGCAACAAACCCCACCCCTGGCCTAACCCCAAGTCCTCTACCTGTCTAACCCTAACCCCCCGCGTACTCCCCCTCGTCCCCGATCCTGAACGCAACAAACCCCACCCCTGGCCTAACCCCAAGTCCTCTACCTGTCTAACCCTGTGTTCTCCCCTCCTCTGGCCTAACCCCAAGTCCTCTTCCCTCTCTAACCCTAAACCCCCGCGTGCTCCCCCTCGTCCGCGATCCTGAACGCAACAAACCCCACCCCTGGCCTAACCCCAAGTCCTCTACCTGTCTAACCCTGTGTCCTCCCCTCCTCTGGCCTAACCCCAAGTCCTCTACCTGTCTAACCCTAAACCCCCGCGTGCTCCCCCTCGTCCCCGATCCTGAACGCAACAAACCCCACCCCTGGCCTAACCCCAAGTCCTCTACCTGTCTAACCCTGTGTTCTCCCCTCCTCTGGCCTAACCCCAAGTCCTCTTCCCTCTCTAACCCTAAACCCCCGCGTGCTCCCCCTCGTCCGCGATCCTGAACGCAACAAACCCCACCCCTGGCCTAACCCCAAGTCCTCTACCTGTCTAACCCTGTGTCCTCCCCTCCTCTGGTTCTGCAGCAATGAAACACAAAGGTGCTTCTGATAGCAAACCTTTGTGGACCGGCAGCTGCGATTTATCAGACCCCGCTTCTCCAATTCCAGCCACAGCAGGATACCTCGGGTCTCACTCTTGCGCTTGGACACAAAGTTCAAGATGGCGAAGTCTTCCTCTGACGTGTTGCCAAAGCGCCGCGCACTCCTGCTCCACCCCGGCTTCTGTCCCGACTGGCCATCCCGTCTACAAGACATTGTCGGGGTTAGACCTGAGGACGCTAGGTTAAAGGATTGGAACAGAACACAAGCCATTAGTTTACAGGGGAATGCAAAATCCTTTTACAACAGTTATGACAACACAATTTATGCTCATACCCATCACATTGACTAGAGGCTCTGCCCTTACTATTTGTGCTCTTACACTGCCATCTAGTGGGCACTTTACCGAACTGGGCAAAAAACACTTGATCCATTGTATACATTCATTCATTTAGAAGACGCCTTTATCCAAAGCGACTTCCAAGAGAGAGCGTTACAAAGTGCATAGGTCACTGATAATAACAACAAGAGAGCCCCAAAACATTGCGAGTAGCCCAAAACATGAAGCACATATTGTAAACAACATTATGACTTAGTGATTTGCAAAACCACTGTGTGTAGTATTTCGCCAATAGTGTGAAGCTGAGAATGTGCTTATAGTTGTGAAGATCTGGTCTGCTGTTTTGCTCATTGAGGATTCGGACGCTGTGGCGCGCTATGGCGAGCAGTGGCGCACTGAGGCGCGCGGTCTCTTCCGACACAACCATGCGCAAGAGCATCTCAACGACACTTTGCCAACACATTACGTGACTTAGGTCTTCCTCCAGCCTCGCCAGTTTTTAAAAGACCACTCATGTCACATATGTCCGTTGTGCTTGAATGCAATCCAATGAGCTCTGACTTTGACTCTGACGTAACAGAGCGCGTGCTTTTACATCGGGGAGTTGTGCCACTGGGTGGCTTTGGCACAATCTAAACATCCAAACACAACCCATGTGTTTATATGTTACAGGAAACACAACCCATGTGTTTATATGTTACAGGAAACACAACGCATGTGTTTGGATGATTCCGGTTTTGTATTCATTCCAATGTCACCGTGACCCGGATAACGTACCATAACCAGCCATATATATCGAGCCCAAACAGTTTGACATTGTGGCCGGGGGGGGGCAGTTGTATGTCTCGTATCGTGGGTGTGAATGTATATATATGTAAAGCCACAATCCATGAAATGAACCCCTATGAATTGACTCCCCCCTGGCCACTTTTATTGGAGGAGGTCATTTGGTCATGGCTGTAAATATGGTAGAGGAGACCCGATATCCAGACACTAATGAATGACGAACGGAGCAGCTGTCAAAAGGCTGCTCCAAAATGTACTCTGAAAAAGAGCGCTGGCTAGTACTTGTGAATGGAATCAATAACGATGTGTTCTTCTCAATCGAGATAGCCCAGATGGAATGACAAACTTGTAACCCATTCAAATTTAAATTGGCCCATCAAGCAGCTTCGTGCAGTCAAGGCTCCAGTATATGGGTGAATTCAGGTGGGCTATATTGGGACATCGGGTCATTTGGGACAGCATAAGGAAAAGGCATTTCACTTTTGCCTTGGACTGCAGCATATTTGTTGCAATAACACGAATCCGTAACACGAGCGCTGGCTATTACGCGCGGGAGAGAAGCGTTGTCATTTGGTTATTGTCTCGCGAACCACTTATCAATGTGCAATCAATATGTTCTTGTCAATCGAGATAGCCCAGATGGAATGACAAACTCGCACCCATCGGCCGTGGGAGGGAATTGTAACCCATTCAAATTTAAATTGGCCCATCAAGCAGCTTCGTGCAGTCAAGGCTCCAGTATATGGGTGAATTCAGGTGGGCTATATTGGGACATCGGGTCATTTGGGACAGCATAAGGAAAAGGCATTTCACTTTTGCCTTGGACTGCAGCATATTTGTTGCAATAACACGAATCCGTAACACGAGCGCTGGCTATTACGCGCGGGAGAGAAGCGTTGTCATTTGGTTATTGTCTCGCGAACCACTTATGAATGCGCAATCAATAACGATGTGTTCTTCTCACTCGTCTAGCAGGGCCTATAACCCATTCAAATTTGAATTGGCCCATCAAGCTTCAGTATAGGCTACATTAATCTACACCCATGAGTCTGTGTCCCAAATGTGTTACCAGACATACTGTCCCAAATTACCAAACAAGTTGCTGAAAATTCGTTTTTTTGTCAGCTCCACTAAAATAGTGAGCCATGCATTTCTAAAATATTATGAAGACTTATTTTTTACACTTAAATAATGTGGATACCTTGAGGAATTCAGAAATGTCTCATTTATTGGGTTATGTTTGGAACTTGAAGAAAATCTTAAACTCAGCAGATTGAATTACAAAAGAAAATCTCCCAATATAGCCTGTATACCTGAATTCACCCTAGAGGATGTGTGAAGTAGAAAAAACACAAAGTGTGTAGAACGATAACTTTTATTTTTCACTGAAACATTCCCAGAGAAGATTAGAAAAATATATTCAGAAAATAAACAACTATAAACAACTTTAAACATATGATTTGAACAAGCCATGGCCCTCTTCTGACTTCCAAACTCAGTTCAAAGCCATTCCAAATCCAGTCCTTCCCCAGAAAAAGATGTTTTCTTTATTCCGTAGTCGTACATCAGTTCCTCGTTGACCTTTATGTCTCTTGCCGCAAAGAACAGGATGGTGTTTGTAGAGGTGCCCCCCGACTCGACCTTAAAATGTCTCGGTTTGAGATTCGCTTGTTTGGCAGAGTGGTTGATCAGCCTACCAAAAATGGTCATGTCAGGGTGACATAGGCAGCTGTTGGCGCGTGCATCGATACACTTTCCAACGCCTTTGTCCTTGAAGAAGAAAAGGTATCCCATTTCACCAGAAGGAGTGCTGCGTTGAATGGACTCGCCCTCGTCTTTTGAAATCACTCTGCCATGATAGTCACAAACAATTTCGTTCTTCAGGAAGCGTCTGGTCGTAAACACCCCCTGTCCTTTTCCTTGAACCGGCAAGGGCACCAGTCCGGTCCACTTCTGTGACCTGGCCAGGATTTGGATGGCCTCGTTGTTCGCCGCGTCGGAAACGCTTTCGAGGGGCTTCCATTGCGCCAGGATGTCTTTGGCGTCTGGACAGTTGGTGTTCCAGCCTTGCGCGCTCATCCAGGCCTGGAGCCTACTCTCTGTGGGCTGGCGCCGGGAGAATGTAGCTGTGAAAAGTCAATAAACAAACAAAAGAATGAGTTTATCTCGAGTACATTGTGCTATTTGGTTAGTCAGAACAAAAAGAGCCAACAAGATGCCAGCATCACTGTTAAACTAGTCTGTGAAACTGCAAACTTTTAAATATGGAATGGATTACTTACACAACACATGTTTTGCGCGCATGTTCATCTGGTCTGCGCGCCACTTGTCGTAGCAGATGCGGTCATGTTGCCCGGTGAGGTGTGCGCGCTGTTGTGTCGGTGGCAGGCTACCGTGCAGGGTCACCGGGAAGGACGCAGTCAGCAAGGCAAATATGGCTTGCTCCTCAGCTTTAGCCGAACTAGTGGACGCAAGTCGAGGCCGTTTTGCAGGCGTTTCTAGCGGGTCAGAGCTATGAAATAAAGAAACAAATATTGACATACAAATATATGAGAATGTGTACATTTTTTTAAGCAATTCTAAACTATGAAGGTTTAAAAGGGATGTTGTAGGAATAAGCTTACTTGGGATCAGACGCCAACTGTTTCAACAGTTTCGCTCCTTCGGCAAAGAAATCAAACTTTGCCGTCTGCCAACTCTGTTGAGCCACTGGGTCGCCGTGTGACAGGTAGCTTGCCAGGTGCGACTGCCTTTGAGTGCCCATGTTCTGGGCGGTGGCCGTCTGAAACGCCCGTCTGGCCATCTTACCGGTGACCTTTGGACAATGATACCTTGAAGACGTCACAAACAAATGATTAGTTGTGTACCACGACAACATTCTAAACTGTTTATGAAAAGGAAAACATGTCATAGTTCATTGTAGGGCCATAAACGTTTCACTCACTGTTTGTGGAATCTGTTCAAGTACTCTGGATGGTTCACGACAGGTCTTCCAGCTGGGGCGATGAAAAAATGGGGGAAGTCCTCTACTCCGACTTGAGAGGGCCTTAAAAAGTCAGGCCTGACTTGCTCAAAGTACATGGAGAACCACTGTGAACACATTAAAAGGGCATTATTAAAAAACGTTTCGTACACATTATGCTCCCAAAGATGAAATCTCAATTGTTATCATTAGAGCTATACATGTATTTCTACGTATTCGGTTTTACTCACAGAATCCTCTTCTTCGTCCAGGCAAAAAAACACATCTGGTGTAGCTGCTGTCTCGTGTTCCCGGATACCAGTCACCGACACTTGGCTACCATCAAAGGAGACTGAACTTCTTTCCAGCCACTCCTTGACCTTAGAACAAATTCGATTTGATTTAGTCGCAGCATTTAGAGTTTACATGGTATATACAGATTACGAATAAATAGCCATGAAATAGACAAGGGCACTTACCGTCATTTTTTCCAGAATGCTCGGCCGCAAAAGATGTTTCAGGAGCAAGACAGCCATGATGTAGTTCAGAAATAGAGCTCCATCTATTTTGGAAATGGCCTTCGCATGCTTGACTTTCGAGACGACGGCCAGAAAGTCCATCTTTGCTGCCCTCAAGAGTAAAAGGCACTCGTGTGGGTGTTGAACCTGGGGGATCTGGGGCCTAAAGAAGGACACACACAGGACAAATTGTTCGTTTAAAAAACTGAAACATTCAACTCGCACCATATAAATATATACACACACGATAGAGTTCACGACGACGACAACAAAAAAAACAAACAAAAAACGTGAATAAGTACATACGGTTGAGAGGGCGCGCTTGAACCGGCGTCTTCCTGGGAGCCCGTGGCCGAGGGGACGTTGGTAACCCAAATGCCTCGGTTCTTCATCTCGCCAATTAGACTGGCAACCCGTGAGTCCTCGCCGACAATTTCTTTCAGGGTAGAGTAGTCCCAAACGCTAGCTTTGGACGCGAGTCTGGAGAAAGTCCTCTTGGCTTCGTCGACCACGTCCTTGATTTCATCTGCAGTGGAATTCTTCATACACCTTCTCCTAAGGTGCACCGAAAGGGATGGCTGGACGGTGAAGCAGAACTTGCACACCAGCACATTTCTGTTCCTGAAAGAAAGACATGAAAATACAAACACGTGTTATAGGTTGCAAACATACCGTTGAATTACTTAGGTTAATGAAACAAAATGTAGAACTTTCACTAGGCCCATAGCTGTTCTGTATTTGTTGTAGGCTATGTTCAAGGGTTATTCGTCATTTTAGTCACACTTTATAACACAGTTTATAACAGCGTTCAAATGGGTCTGTCTCTCGCAACTGTTCCGAAAATATCGGACGCATTCAAACTTACCCAGAAGAAGACATTTTCAATGTTTTGCTTGAATAAAGGCCTAATTCAATGCAGTCAGGGAAGCCGTGCGGGGTCCGATGGATGGGGAGCTGTTCAAAGTGAGCAGCCTTGAATGTTGACGAGGCCCTCATATGGGTCTGATTCTTCGAAGTGGGCGTGGCCTACATGGCCTGGTGAACATACCTGGCAGGTATGTTGATCAGAAGTGTGGACATTATACTTTGCATTGAAAGTTTGCAGGGACGTAGGTATGCGTAATCGTTCCTGTTCTATTGAAATAATTGTTCAATAATACACAAGTAAATAATCTATTCTCGTGCACCATAATAACAACAACGAGTATTGCTCAATTTAGACGTTTTTTTTATATATATATATATATATATATATATATATATTTTTTTTGTTTGTTTTAAGTTTTTCGATTTGACCGACTCATGTTTTCGATAGTAGGCTAGATGAGTTATGGAACATTCCTTGGCAGTTACAGAAAATGGAATTTACATCATCAATTCTTAATCATTTCAAATAAGCCCTTCAAAAATGTAGGCTAGTGACAAACCACTAACAAAACACAATTGTAATTAGAGCCGGCAAAATCATTTGGACAAACAAAACAAGGCCAGTCCGACCCGTACAAATTCAAATTTCTTGAACACGAAGCACATCTTGTGAACACCATTGTTACTACTTGGTGATTTGCGGAAACCCTGTGCGTAGCCTCGTATTTTGCAAGTATAGTGTGAAGCTGTGAGTATGTGCCCATTGTGAAGACTTTTCGTTTGTTTTAATGTTGTTATTTCCCAGACTTTGTACAGCCTACTAACTGCGGCCCCATGATCGTCCATTCAGACTGGCCAACATTAAAGACCCCCTATCATTCACGCGGTTGGGTGGAAGACGATGGGGCCCCTTACTAATCGTTACTATAAATAATTCACTCGTGGCGATCAGAGTATTTTACCTTTGGTTGAGTTTTTTTTCTTCTCCCTTTTTCTATCACAATGTGGACCCTCCTGTTGTCCTCAAATTTACTAACATCGATCGTCCTGGGGGTTAATTTAAGCCCAGCTATACTTCGACCCCATGCATCAGATGTGTACCCAGAGTTTTTGTTTTGTTTGTGTTAGGTGCTTTTGTTTGTTTGTGTGGCTAATCGTTACCATGAATTATTCACACATGTGGCGATCAGAGTACCCTATTGGGAGAGCGTTTTTCCTGAAATATGTTTGGAACGTGTGGAATTACATTAGCATGGTCTTGTTTGAAATCTATTCATCTCTTTTTGTCTTGTGCCTCGTCTAATGGCCAGTTGCGTTCTTTGAGGGCTTTCCTAATACGCTGGAAAATAGGTGGAATATCGAATGAGTGATTGGCATTTGCTTGTCACGAATGGCATCTAAACTCTGAATGGTGGCTCAACACTCAAGAAATTAACCCTTTTTGCAACAGCTAAACTTGACCACTGGGAAAACTGATGTCCGAGCATTCCAATCAATGTAAAGAAAACACAGTCTCGTGGCAATAACATTTATATGGCACTCGTGACATTACAACATCGGAACAGGAAAGAAGATAAAACATTGGAATCACACATACACACAATAAAATAGGCCGAACAAGGCAGTGTCACTGTTCTTGTGTCCGATCCGCTAGGTCTGCCGCTTGATCGAGGGACTTGCGTCTTCGAAGAGTGTTTTTTATTTTCTCCATGACGTAGCTCAAGAAGGTGGTGCGGCAATTCTCCGGGGCCCAGGGATGTACAGGCCAAACTTTGTGCCTTTCGCCTCTGTATATAATGGCACTGGCCTTGTTTTCCAAACCGACGGTGTCTGAAAAGCAAGAGGTCACATAATACACATCAGACGTGTGTGTGTGAGTGTGTGTGCATTGGTTGAGTGGGGCTGTTTTCTACGTGTGCCATTATGCCTGGTATAGTACAAAGACAGCAAAGCTTTCTCACCCTTGATGTCTAGCTCCTTCATCGACAACGCAAAGAATGCCAGTTGGACCTCGGAGAGCAACTCTCTGCCACTAATTGTAGCCGGCTTGTGGTCGAGCACACACTTCCCCAAGCCCGCCTCAAAGTCTGCGTAGGTCCGGACCAGATGCACCTCTGCTTCAGTTTCCTCCGGGGCAGATGTCGGAGGTTGGTGGCAGGGCGCACGACGTTTGGGCCTGGAGGCCATCGGCGAACCGGGTGTCTTCGGGGTAGAGCAGGTCGGTTTCCCCGGCCAAAAGTCTGGCGCCCGGTCACCGGAGATTGGTGGTGCCTCTCTGTCGGGGCTGGAGGCGGCAGGTTCCTCTGACTCCGCGCGCTGCGGCTTGCTCCCATTGGCCCGCTCCGCTGCGGACAGTCTTCTTTCTAGTGCGCCCATGTGCCGTAGCATCTTGGCCTCCACCTCTGCGCACCGGGCAGCCGCCTCAGCCATCACCCTCCTCTGCACCTGCTCGAGTTCATGGGCAAGCCTGCCACACTCTGCCTTCAGCTCCTTCACCGTCTGCCCAACTGCACCTTTTAGGGCGTCGACCTTTGTGTCGAGCACTTCCAACTCCGACAGGGCCATTTCTTCGTTGCTCATCCTTGCACACAAAAAAAAAAACAGACAGGTGATGATTGTTGTTGTCATTGACTAGCGTACAGTTACAGTTACTGATGGCCATTCGTAGTCTCTAAGAGTAACACCCTTCAAGCGGCCTGGCCAGAAACGGACCACGGAGTCACACACTGCTAGAAAGGCCTTGAAAAACCCCCACATGACATTTACATTTATGCATTTAGCAGACGCCTTTATCCAAAGCTTTACAAAGGAGCACAGGTCACTGATCATAACAACGAGGTAGTCCCAAACATTACAAGCAGCCAAAACATGAAGCATACATTGTGAAGAAAAAAAACTTACTTTTGTAATTGACAACAGTTTCACCTTGTCGTTGCTGTCGTCGGTCAGTCGGTATGAACAGAAGACAAATACCACCTATGGTTGTTAAGTTTTGGCCTGATTCTATTGGTGTAAAAGCTAACAAGGGTTAATTGGAGTTGACTCCCCTTTTCACGTTGTTGTGCTGTTACCAGGCAAATAAGTTTTGGCCTGCTATCTAACTGGTCTAGGGTCAAATTGGAGTTAACTCCCATTTCCACGTTGTTGTGCTGTTTCCAAGTAGATTCTAACATCGAAACAAGTCTACGTTGGCCCCCTAATGTTTGTGTATGTGAGTCTGGAAACAAACAAAATGTTGTCTGGAGGACATTTAAGAATGGTTTTCGATCAATATTTATTCTAGATTCTCCGTGACCAGGATTACTTAACGTCATCGTCCATACATGTAGAGCCAAATAGTAATCTGCTCTTACACTGCCATCTAGTGGGCACCTTAGCGAACTGGGCAAAAACACTGTTGGAATACATTGCATAAAAACACTGTGTGTAGTATTTGGCATATATTGTTTCAATCCTTTCCTGCAGCCATTATGATGTCTCTCTCTCTCTCAGTGTGTGTGTGTGTGTGTGTGTGTGTGTGTGTGTGTGTGTGTGTGGGGTGGTCTTGCACAATGACATCCTGCACATTGCAATGTTGTATCGTTCTCTTGCACTATCTGTTTATTTGAGGTTATATTGTCAATTATGACTACTTATATTTTATTTTATTCCCCTTGGTATTAGCTAGACCCCCCTTAGTATTAGCTAGACTTTTCTCCTTTTGTATAGTTAGTCCACATATTTAAGTTTTCAATATTCCTATATGTTAAATGTATGCACCTCCCTGCCAAAGTCAATTCCTTACAGACCAAAACCCAGAATGAGTCAAGAAAACACTGTCTCAAAAACAATAGCATCCTTTATATAAACAACTCAAAACAACACCAACAGAACAGAAGATAAAAATAATTTGGATGGAAACCATTGCTATGGACGCGCCAGGTCTTCCATATAGGACTGCCTCAGCTTTTCCAGCAACGCTCGCTTGGCCACTGTCTTCAGGTGTGTCCTGATTTTGTCCATGACGTAGCCCAAAAAGGTTTGGCTGCAATTGGGCGGCGCCCAGGGCTGATCAGGCCAAACTCCGTGGACGGCGCCCAGGCAGATGACTTGCACGGCCTTGTGCTCCAAATCGACGGCATCTGAAAAAACAAGAGTCAGAGAGAACAGAGGTATCAGATGTCTGTGCCTTTGTCGAGTGTTACAAACTATACGCATATTCCCCCGTTACTCACTCACCTGTTATTTTAAAGTGGTCCAGCGACATAAGGAGGTGCGCCAGCTGGAGTTCGGTGAGCAACTCTCCTTTGTCGACCACGGGCGGCCTGTAGTCCAAAACCCGAACCCTGGTGGCTGGGTCCAAGTCCTCGTAGGAGAGGACCACGCGACGCTTCTTGGGCTCGGCGGCACCCTCCGTTAGTCCGTCCTGGGGAGACGAGGGTCGCTTGCGCTGGGGACTTCCGTGCCTGGAGTCTGTCTGCGACGCTGGGGCACCGTGCATTGGTCCGTCCTGGGGAGACGAGGGTCGCTTGGGCTGGGGACTTCCATGCCTGGAGTCTCTCTGCGGCACCGCGGGTGGCGAGTGGCGAGGGCTTGGCGTCCGGTCGACGGGGTCCGCCACCTGGACAGGGCTGGGAGCGCCCCGCTGGGCCATGGCATCCTCTGCCCGCCTGGCCCTTCGAAGGCGCACGGCCGTCACCTCCAGTTCCGCTGCCGACAGTCTGCTTTCCAGGGTGGCCAAATGCTCCAGCATCCTGGCTTCCACCTGGTCACAGCAGGCCTTTGTCTCCGACGCCATTCTGCGCTGTGCCTGCACCAGGCCGTCTTCGAGCCGCGCGCACTCGGCCTTCAGCTCCCCGACCCTCTGGCTCACGGCACTTTGGAGAGCCTCCATTTGCATTTCGATGCTCATCTGCCAAAAACACAGACAGGTGACAAAGGGAGTTATATGCAGAGAAAAGCAGTGTGTGTGGGGGGGGGGGGGTGCGTGCGTGCGTGCGTGCGTGCGTGCGTGCGTGCGTGCGTTCGTTCCCTACACGACTAGGCCATGTCCCCAAAGCGGATAGGCCATTTTGAGAGGCCTATAGCCAGATAAAACATTTGTACACGTTTAGCAATGTACACGGTTGGGCCATAAAGTGCCAGATTCGTTTAGTATTCATTAAGTCGGTTTGGTGAAGGAGGCTATGCCCATCCGTGTGTATATAGTTAGCCTATAGTAGATTAAGAATACGTCGACCAAAACTGGCTAAGGCAACATTGGGCGCTTTGCTCGGGACGAACAAACGTTTTATTAAGCCCCTATACACGGCAAAGTTGAAACTCGTCACCACATGAACTAAGCGCATAGCACGATGATAGGAGACCGACACAACACGGACCACCGAGTCACACACTGCTAGAAAGGCATTGAAACACTTACTTTTGTAATCGACAGCAGTTTACACTTCTTCTCCGCAGTTTAACCTCGTCGCTCCTGTCGGTCAATTGGTAAGGAACAGAAGACAAATGCCCATCTATGACTCTTGTGTTATGGCCTGCTTCTTATAGGTCTAAAAGCTAACAAGGGCCTGTCTTACTGACCAATTGGAGTTCGATCCGCTTCTACGTTGTTGTGCTGTTACCAGGTAGATTTTAACATTCATGTTTCAATTGAAACAAGTCTATACGTTGTGTTCAGAAATTGTATTATTAAATTTACATGTATTCATTTAGCCGACGCTTTTATCCACAGCGACTTCCAAGAGAGAGCTTTACAAAGTTCATAGGTCACTGATAATAACAACAAGATCTGAATATATCAACAACAACAAAAAATATATATATATGAAAAATCAACTGAACAGCCGGCAGTGCAGCGGCCCCTGCCGGACTGCAGCATATTTGTTGCAATAGCACGAATCCGTAACAGATCCTCTCATTTAGAAAATACTTTTTTTTTTCTTTTTTTTTGCCGGAAGTGCTTGTCAACCTTTTATTCTTATTGAATTGAACATGTTTCAACATGTTTGCCAATTGACGTCGTGACGTCTTTCCATTTCCATTAGAAGCGCCATTTCGGATGACGGCGAGTGAGGCCGCGCACACTCAGGTAATTTCTCCAGGTTCAATAACAACAGATCTATGTACTTTGTGTCATTTTTGCAAGTTCATTTGTGACATTTGTAAAGTAGGGTTTCATTCTAGCTATATTTCATGTTAACTATTAATATGGTGTTTGCTAAAGGCTAACCACACGACGCGTGTAAGCTTTGCCAAAACTGTACTGCGCATTGCTGTAATTCAGACGCCATTGTTGAACTGTAGTAGCCAATATCAATTTGTAGCTAGTGAACACCAACCCTTACGTAGCCTACCATAACCATACCAATATTCTGGTTATCAGTCGTGCAGAGGTCTTGAAGGCTGGTCCTCAGGGTTGAAGACCTCTGAGTTAATGTATTAATCTGTGTCAGCTCAAAGAATGGTAATGATGTCCAAAAATGGCACTCACCCTACACACTAAAAAACGTTGCAACAACACTTACCTTGATCTCCAAATATTTGGCACCTACCTACCTGCAGACACGTGGAATTACACACTCATCCATCGCCACAGAGCACCTGCAAAAAAACAAACAAACACATGAACCATAACAATATGCTGGTTATCAATCGTGCAGAGGTCTTGAAGGCTGGTCCTCAGGGTTGAAGTTAATGTTAATGTATTAATCTCTGAGTTAATGTATTAATCTGTGTCTTTGCTCCAGATAGGCATACGTACGTCAACATGACCGGTTCGAGACACCAAGCTCCGCTCAAAGTAAGCACACAAACCTCTGCATTTCTACCCTCTCCACAATGAAATACCAAAGCATGATGTAATGTTTTCTCTTTCTTTTCGTTTTTCTTCTCAGGTGAGACCCACAGCCGCACTTGGCTCCCTTCTGAGGCACGCGGGTGCAAATAAGAATGTGTACACCAGGAAGGAGGTAGATTTAGTTTATTTTTCCATTTGGCACAAGTAGAGGTACAGGTGTTAGAATGCTTTAGTTGTCCCTGCTCCTCTTTGATAGTTTCCCAGCAGCGTGTCCAAACAAATGACAAACATTTGGTCCTCACTCCAGCCTCTGCGCTGCAGTCTAGGGCAGTGGTTCTCATCCCTGGTCCTCGGGACCCCCTGCCCTGCATGTTTTAGACGTTTCCCTCCTCAAACACACCTGATTCAAATGAATGGCTCGTTAACAGGCCCATTTATTTGAATCAGGTGTGTTGGAGCAGGGAAACATCTCAAACATGCAGGGCAGGGGGTCCCGAGGACCAGCGTTGAGAACCACTGGTTTAGGGCAACAGGGTTCAGGCCGGCTCTGACCATTTATGTCCCCGCAGGTGATCTTCTACCTTGGCCGGTACATCTTTCAGAACAAGCTGTACGACCAGAAGCAGCAGCACATTGTCAACCTAGGCAGTGATCCTCTGGGGGCCGCGCTGGGGATCGACACGTTCTCTGTGAAGGAGCCACTGTAAGGAACACACATTGCTCTCACACCAACACACAGACGTACACACACACGCGCACGCACACGTCTCAAGGGATTTCCATGGAGAGGAAGCAGCTGCCTAATGCCCCTTGGGAAGTGTGTGTGATTTATTTTGAAATGTGTGTAGACCATGTGCAGACAGCCAGCATCTGTATTGTAACCCCAGGTATGTGTGTGTGTGTGTGTGTGTCCAAGACGTTTCCTCTCCAGGCTGAGCCAAAAACTCATTCCCGTGTTAAACCCAGGTAAGCAGTATAGGATGACATTCACTGGAATGCAGTGCCAGAGATGCCCATCTCAGAAAGTGTATCGAGCAGGATCTGGTGGTTGACCGTGTCGAATGCTGCAGATAGGTACAGCAAAATGGTCACAGATGACCTTGAAGCAGCTCTGGCAGACTGGAGGGAATAGTGACTGACAGGAGGTGGGGCGAGGAGAAAGGATGAGGTCACGAGGTCAGAGATCTCTGCCTCGGACAGAGGAGAGAAAGAGTTTAGACGTGTAGTTGGGTCAGTCCTAGAGGAGGGAGTGTGAGTAGGAAAGAGGGGTTCATGGAACTGACTGCTAACATCAAATACTTTCTTTTCAACAAAGGAGGGGAATCCACCGGCTATTGGGGAGGAAAGAGGCCAGGTTCGGCCAAAGAGGAAGAGGAGGAACGTTGCGTCCACGGCACCACTGTGAGTCCTGCCCTTTTAACCCCAGAGCCTTGCGTCCATGGATACATGTTGACATCTCAGTACACAGTTTGTAAGTCACTTTGGAGAATGTGTGTTCTCTTTCTCTCCTTGATTCACCTGTACTGTCCAGCCATACACAAATGCCATCAAACACACGCATATAATGCGTTGGATGGCATTTATGTATGGCTGGACAGTACAGATATAGCTGCCACCAAAACAGTACTAATTCCACAAATGATGCACATGGGACATGGCACAAAGGTGATAACTCAGTTTGGAGACTATTGTGTGTGTGTGTGTGTGTTTCTGCAGGCCGACCTACCCGCCAGCTTCCTGGACCCTTGCTTCATCTGCCAGAGCCGGCCCAAGAACGGATGCATCGTGCACGGGCCCACCATCCACCTCATTTCCTGCTATCAATGCGCTCGCAAGCTGCAGAGGGGCAACAAACAGTGTCCAGTGTGCAGGGAGCCCATGGAGGCTGTGCTGCTCCTGATTGTCTCGTAGTGCCATGTTAGTGTTTGAATAAATATATACATATGTGTGAACCTTCTCCTATGTGTATGTTACTTCTTGTACATCACTTACCTTGTGTATTACTTACCTGCGTTGGCGTTCATAGTTTCAGGACATCCCAACAGGTAACAACGATGACGAGGGCTCCTGGTCCTTTTTTAAAATGTGGTTCCCGTTGATTTTCTTCTGCATTCCAACCTAGAGAACCAAAGATGTGATTAGATTCAACTTTATTGTCATTACACAAGTACAGGTACAAGGCAACCAAATGTAGTTTAGGTCTGGCCAGAAGTAAGTGCAGGTGTTGTGCAATAAAGTATGGACAGAAGCTATCCTTAAAAAAAAAAAAAAAGTGTCAAAGTGCAGTGGAAATTGATTGCATATTACAGTTAAAGGTACGGTGCTGAATGCAAACAGTTGGCACTGCATATGACAGTCGTCAGTGCTAAGGAGCACAATCCAGTTAAGGTGGCGCAGTGCAAGATTCGCAAGTAAACAGCTGTTACTGTAAACAGCTGTGACTGCAATAAACAGACAGTGGTTGCAAATTGACATTCCAGTAGTGCAAGTGACAAAGTGAAGGCAGACGTGTGTCGGCTGGGCGAGGGGAGTCCTGGAGGATGCTGCGAGCTCGATGCAGACAGCGTTTCCTCTGGATGTGCTCGATGGCAGGTAGTGGAGTCCCTACAAGAACGGAAAATTCATCACAAACCCCCACAGTCACACATCAGCTCCGGTTCCGGGCAGTCTCACTTCACAAACCTCCAATGTGGTTTACGTCATCACCTGCACCCTCTGCCACAAACACTACGTTGGAGAAACCGGGGCATCGATAGACACCAGGCTGAAACAACACCAGAACAACAAACCGCCTGGCACAGCTACAAACAACACTGGTCACACACTTCCAGGAGCACCCCCTCACTCACCTACACACTAAAAAACGTTGCAACAACACTTACCTTGATCTCCAAATATGTGGCACCTACCTTTCCCTGCAGACACGTGATTTACACACTCGTCCATCGCCACAGAGCACCTGCAAAAGAAAAGCAAACACACAATTTCACAACGCATCCATTTGCATTCCTGCCTTTTTCACTTGCCTTCCTATTTTTGTTGACCTGGTACGCTGCTGCCACTGCCAAGGACAAGAGCAGGCTGCAGCGTGTCATCCGCACTGCAGAGAAGGTGATTGGCTGCAATCTGCCTTCCCTCGAGAACCTGCACACATATCTCCCGTCTCTCAGTTTCCCGCACATGCACACGCGCACACACACACAAACACTGTCTAGACAGTACCCATTTATCGGTAACTTTGTATACGTTTATGCTGGTGCGCAGCGCGGGAAAGGGGAATCCACTTGTTTCTCACCTAACATATCAAAGGGTTACTGTTTTGAGCATCTCTCTCTGTGTGTGTGTGTGTGTGATTTAGCAGCTCAAACAATGGTAACGATGTCCAAAAATGGCACTCACCTACACACTAAAAAACGTTGCAACACCACTTACCTTGATCTCCAAATATTTGGCACCCACCTACCTACCTACCTACCTGCAGACACTGTTAGTGTTTGAATAAATATATATATATATATATATATATATATGTGTGTGTGTGTGAACCTTTTCCTATGTGTATGTTACTTCTTGTACATCACTTACCTTGTGTATTACTTACCTGCGTTGGCGTTCATAGTTTCAGGACATCCCAACAGGTAACAACGATGACGAGGGCTCCTGGTCCTTTTTTTCAATGTGGTTCCCGTTGATTTTCTCCTGCATTCCACCCTGGAGAACCAAAGATGAGATTAGATTCAACTTTATTGTCATTACACAAGTACAGGTACAAGGCAACCAAATGTAGTTTAGGTCTGGCCAGAAGTAAGTGCAGGTGTTGTGCAATAAAGTATGGACAGAAGCTATCCTTAAAAAAAAAAAAAAGTGTCAAAGTGCAGTGGAAATTGATTGCATATTACAGTTAGAAGTACGGTGCTGAATGCAAACAGTTGGCACTGTATATGACAGTCGTCAGTGCAAAGGAGCACAACCCAGTTAAGGTGGCGCAGTGCAAGATTCGCAAGAAAACAGCTGTTACCTGCCTTTTTCACTTGCCTTCTTATTTTTGTTGACCTGGTACGCTGCTGCTGCTGCTGCTGCTGCCACTGCCAAGGACAAGAGCAGGCTGCAGCGTGTCATCCGCACTGCAGAGAAGGTGATTGGCTGCAATCTGCCTTCCCTCGAGAACCTGCACACATATCTCCCGTCTCTCAGTTTCCCGCACATGCACACGCGCACACACACACAAACACTGTCTAGACAGTACCCATTTATCGGTAACTTTGTATACGTTTATGCTGGTGCGCAGCGCGGGAAAGGGGAATCCACTTGTTTCTCACCTAACATATCAAAGGGTTACTGTTTTGAGCATCTCTCTGTGTGTGTGTGTGTCTGTGTGTGTCTGTGTGTGTCTGTGTCTGTGTGTGTCTGTGTGTGTGTGTGTGTGTGTGTGTGTGTGTGTGTGTGTGTGTGTCTGTCTGTCTGTCTGTCTGTCTGTCTGTCTGTCTGTCTGTCTGCTGTTCAGTAAAATATCTGCATTGCTCTAAACCCTACATAGGCCTAAATGCACTAATGATGAGGGATAGTGTTTATACAATCGAGCCTTTATTCTATTGTGGGCCAATGGGCTCGCGATGTGTAAACGAGTGCCATTCAAAGGAGTGCCATGCTCGTGGGCTATCCCTTACCCCAAGCCCCAAGCCCCAAGCCCCAAGCCCCAAGCCCCAAGCCCCAAGCCCCAAGCCCCAAGCCCCGTCCTCAAGCTCCCATGAAAGACCGCCATGTATATTCCACTTCAGAGGGGCTTTGGGAGTCTGACAAAGAGTGGCCGTACAGGTGTGCCCCTCGGGTATTATCACGGTGAGATGAACAGTGACCAGTGCAAAAACATCACGCCACGCCTAGCGCCTTGGCCTGTCCGAGGGGGGCCAATCGGGGGACAAACGCCCACACAACGCATGCCCACGGAAAGCTGGAGGCCTGCTGAATGCAGGGAGATCGCCCGCGCGCGCCTCTCAGACTCGTAGCAAGCACGAGGGCTTCACCAGACGCCCGAGGCCACAACCGTTGACCTAGTGCTCGACTTTGACTGTCGCAGTGGCTTTTTTTGTCCACAGGGTGGCGCAAAGTTTCAAAACCCTGTAACGTCCGTGCACTGTCTTGACATTTTCTGGGCGGTGTCAAAGTGCCTCGACCAATGGGCTAGCGGTATGTAAACGAGTGCCATGCAAATGAGTGCCATGCTCGTGGGCTCTCCCTTACCTACCTACCCTACCTACCTACCTACGTATGCCCACTACCCACAGGCTGGCTAGGAGGGCTAGGCTATCCCCCCAAACCCCAATGAAACCCCAATGAAACCCCACAGCTGACCGCACTGACGTCATTTGGAGCAGAAGCTTGGATTGATTGATTGATTGATTGATTGATTGATTGATTGATGAATTTATGGATCGACGATTGCTTCTCTTTATCACTGATCGTTTTCTTTATCATTTTTTCTCACATGTTCACACATTAGGATAAAATGAAACGGGGGTTTTGGTCTGGCTCGCCACTTGCGAACGAAATCAATGACGACCACAGAGAGTGAACGACGCGTTCGTCTTCTTCATTTGAAGCAATGCATTTTGACCAGCCGGCCGGCCGTGCGGCGCCCCCTGCGGGACTGCAGCATATTTGTTGCAATAACACAAATCCGTAACTGGAGCGCTGGCTTTTGACTGGGGGAGACGCGCAGCACGGACTCTGGACTGTGGCGCGCTGTGGGCGCAACACGACAGCGTGCAATAGCCACTCGGCAATATGTGTATATACACTTTGCTCAACAAATCCACACTCTCACGAACAGCTAAACACGACTCACACACAAATGACTGCGGGCATTCTCCACTGTACACATTGTATGTGGGTGCATGAGCTGTGTTGCGCGCACAACGTCTTCCCATGCCGCCCTCGCCCCGCTACGGAGCTATGCACAATACATCGACTTTGCTCAGTAATGACAGCCTTTTATCAACAGCTAAACGCCAACAAAAAGACACACCCGTCACAACGGGGATGAGAAGCGCATTGCCGCAGCACAGCAATAACCCCACATTAATAACAGCAATAACCCCACATTAATAACGGTGGACCCCAAATGAATAGGGATGAACGGAGCAGCTGTCAGAAGCGGGCTGCAAAATTTACTCTGAAAACTGCTCCATTTATAGAGCTCAATTGGAGGGAGGGGTTTGGCGTTTGGGGGGCTCAAAAACGTCACGACGTCACTCTGCCAAGTCATGTGACTATTTTTACACTCAACCATCGTCGCCAAACACAGCACCTGCTGTATCAGAACGGACACGTTACTTCAGCCCGACCCATTGTCTACCTCTACGTTCTCACCCCAGGCCAACGCCAACAGCCAAACCCTGAGCCATAACCCCCAGCTCCCCAAACCACCGACCCAATTCTAACACCAACACTGCGGGAAGGTGATGGTGTGTACCACCCCGCCCACGCAAACTCTCTGGGTGACAACTATTTTCAAGGAAGGAAGGGACAAGGGAAAGTGAAAGAGTTTTTAATTTTTTTATTTTATTTTGACTTATGTGGCACAGCACAGTATACGCTCAACCATCAGCAATCACCTATAGGGCCCAAACCCAGCACTAACCCCAAATCCTCTACCTGTCTAACCCTAACCCCCCGCGTGCTCCCCCTCGTCCCCGATCCTGAACGCAACAAACCCCACCCCTGGCCTAACCCCAAGTCCTCTACCTGTCTAACCCTAACCCCCCGCGTACTCCCCCTCGTCCCCGATCCTGAACGCAACAAACCCCACCCCTGGCCTAACCCCAAGTCCTCTACCTGTCTAACCCTGTGTTCTCCCCTCCTCTGGCCTAACCCCAAGTCCTCTTCCCTCTCTAACCCTAAACCCCCGCGTGCTCCCCCTCGTCCGCGATCCTGAACGCAACAAACCCCACCCCTGGCCTAACCCCAAGTCCTCTACCTGTCTAACCCTGTGTCCTCCCCTCCTCTGGCCTAACCCCAAGTCCTCTACCTGTCTAACCCTAAACCCCCGCGTGCTCCCCCTCGTCCCCGATCCTGAACGCAACAAACCCCACCCCTGGCCTAACCCCAAGTCCTCTACCTGTCTAACCCTGTGTTCTCCCCTCCTCTGGCCTAACCCCAAGTCCTCTTCCCTCTCTAACCCTAAACCCCCGCGTGCTCCCCCTCGTCCGCGATCCTGAACGCAACAAACCCCACCCCTGGCCTAACCCCAAGTCCTCTACCTGTCTAACCCTGTGTCCTCCCCTCCTCTGGTTCTGCAGCAATGAAACACAAAGGTGCTTCTGATAGCAAACCTTTGTGGACCGGCAGCTGCGATTTATCAGACCCCGCTTCTCCAATTCCAGCCACAGCAGGATACCTCGGGTCTCACTCTTGCGCTTGGACACAAAGTTCAAGATGGCGAAGTCTTCCTCTGACGTGTTGCCAAAGCGCCGCGCACTCCTGCTCCACCCCGGCTTCTGTCCCGACTGGCCATCCCGTCTACAAGACATTGTCGGGGTTAGACCTGAGGACGCTAGGTTAAAGGATTGGAACAGAACACAAGCCATTAGTTTACAGGGGAATGCAAAATCCTTTTACAACAGTTATGACAACACAATTTATGCTCATACCCATCACATTGACTAGAGGCTCTGCCCTTACTATTTGTGCTCTTACACTGCCATCTAGTGGGCACTTTACCGAACTGGGCAAAAAACACTTGATCCATTGTATACATTCATTCATTTAGAAGACGCCTTTATCCAAAGCGACTTCCAAGAGAGAGCGTTACAAAGTGCATAGGTCACTGATAATAACAACAAGAGAGCCCCAAAACATTGCGAGTAGCCCAAAACATGAAGCACATATTGTAAACAACATTATGACTTAGTGATTTGCAAAACCACTGTGTGTAGTATTTCGCCAATAGTGTGAAGCTGAGAATGTGCTTATAGTTGTGAAGATCTGGTCTGCTGTTTTGCTCATTGAGGATTCGGACGCTGTGGCGCGCTATGGCGAGCAGTGGCGCACTGAGGCGCGCGGTCTCTTCCGACACAACCATGCGCAAGAGCATCTCAACGACACTTTGCCAACACATTACGTGACTTAGGTCTTCCTCCAGCCTCGCCAGTTTTTAAAAGACCACTCATGTCACATATGTCCGTTGTGCTTGAATGCAATCCAATGAGCTCTGACTTTGACTCTGACGTAACAGAGCGCGTGCTTTTACATCGGGGAGTTGTGCCACTGGGTGGCTTTGGCACAATCTAAACATCCAAACACAACCCATGTGTTTATATGTTACAGGAAACACAACCCATGTGTTTATATGTTACAGGAAACACAACGCATGTGTTTGGATGATTCCGGTTTTGTATTCATTCCAATGTCACCGTGACCCGGATAACGTACCATAACCAGCCATATATATCGAGCCCAAACAGTTTGACATTGTGGCCGGGGGGGGGCAGTTGTATGTCTCGTATCGTGGGTGTGAATGTATATATATGTAAAGCCACAATCCATGAAATGAACCCCTATGAATTGACTCCCCCCTGGCCACTTTTATTGGAGGAGGTCATTTGGTCATGGCTGTAAATATGGTAGAGGAGACCCGATATCCAGACACTAATGAATGACGAACGGAGCAGCTGTCAAAAGGCTGCTCCAAAATGTACTCTGAAAAAGAGCGCTGGCTAGTACTTGTGAATGGAATCAATAACGATGTGTTCTTCTCAATCGAGATAGCCCAGATGGAATGACAAACTTGTAACCCATTCAAATTTAAATTGGCCCATCAAGCAGCTTCGTGCAGTCAAGGCTCCAGTATATGGGTGAATTCAGGTGGGCTATATTGGGACATCGGGTCATTTGGGACAGCATAAGGAAAAGGCATTTCACTTTTGCCTTGGACTGCAGCATATTTGTTGCAATAACACGAATCCGTAACACGAGCGCTGGCTATTACGCGCGGGAGAGAAGCGTTGTCATTTGGTTATTGTCTCGCGAACCACTTATCAATGTGCAATCAATATGTTCTTGTCAATCGAGATAGCCCAGATGGAATGACAAACTCGCACCCATCGGCCGTGGGAGGGAATTGTAACCCATTCAAATTTAAATTGGCCCATCAAGCAGCTTCGTGCAGTCAAGGCTCCAGTATATGGGTGAATTCAGGTGGGCTATATTGGGACATCGGGTCATTTGGGACAGCATAAGGAAAAGGCATTTCACTTTTGCCTTGGACTGCAGCATATTTGTTGCAATAACACGAATCCGTAACACGAGCGCTGGCTATTACGCGCGGGAGAGAAGCGTTGTCATTTGGTTATTGTCTCGCGAACCACTTATGAATGCGCAATCAATAACGATGTGTTCTTCTCACTCGTCTAGCAGGGCCTATAACCCATTCAAATTTGAATTGGCCCATCAAGCTTCAGTATAGGCTACATTAATCTACACCCATGAGTCTGTGTCCCAAATGTGTTACCAGACATACTGTCCCAAATTACCAAACAAGTTGCTGAAAATTCGTTTTTTTGTCAGCTCCACTAAAATAGTGAGCCATGCATTTCTAAAATATTATGAAGACTTATTTTTTACACTTAAATAATGTGGATACCTTGAGGAATTCAGAAATGTCTCATTTATTGGGTTATGTTTGGAACTTGAAGAAAATCTTAAACTCAGCAGATTGAATTACAAAAGAAAATCTCCCAATATAGCCTGTATACCTGAATTCACCCTAGAGGATGTGTGAAGTAGAAAAAACACAAAGTGTGTAGAACGATAACTTTTATTTTTCACTGAAACATTCCCAGAGAAGATTAGAAAAATATATTCAGAAAATAAACAACTATAAACAACTTTAAACATATGATTTGAACAAGCCATGGCCCTCTTCTGACTTCCAAACTCAGTTCAAAGCCATTCCAAATCCAGTCCTTCCCCAGAAAAAGATGTTTTCTTTATTCCGTAGTCGTACATCAGTTCCTCGTTGACCTTTATGTCTCTTGCCGCAAAGAACAGGATGGTGTTTGTAGAGGTGCCCCCCGACTCGACCTTAAAATGTCTCGGTTTGAGATTCGCTTGTTTGGCAGAGTGGTTGATCAGCCTACCAAAAATGGTCATGTCAGGGTGACATAGGCAGCTGTTGGCGCGTGCATCGATACACTTTCCAACGCCTTTGTCCTTGAAGAAGAAAAGGTATCCCATTTCACCAGAAGGAGTGCTGCGTTGAATGGACTCGCCCTCGTCTTTTGAAATCACTCTGCCATGATAGTCACAAACAATTTCGTTCTTCAGGAAGCGTCTGGTCGTAAACACCCCCTGTCCTTTTCCTTGAACCGGCAAGGGCACCAGTCCGGTCCACTTCTGTGACCTGGCCAGGATTTGGATGGCCTCGTTGTTCGCCGCGTCGGAAACGCTTTCGAGGGGCTTCCATTGCGCCAGGATGTCTTTGGCGTCTGGACAGTTGGTGTTCCAGCCTTGCGCGCTCATCCAGGCCTGGAGCCTACTCTCTGTGGGCTGGCGCCGGGAGAATGTAGCTGTGAAAAGTCAATAAACAAACAAAAGAATGAGTTTATCTCGAGTACATTGTGCTATTTGGTTAGTCAGAACAAAAAGAGCCAACAAGATGCCAGCATCACTGTTAAACTAGTCTGTGAAACTGCAAACTTTTAAATATGGAATGGATTACTTACACAACACATGTTTTGCGCGCATGTTCATCTGGTCTGCGCGCCACTTGTCGTAGCAGATGCGGTCATGTTGCCCGGTGAGGTGTGCGCGCTGTTGTGTCGGTGGCAGGCTACCGTGCAGGGTCACCGGGAAGGACGCAGTCAGCAAGGCAAATATGGCTTGCTCCTCAGCTTTAGCCGAACTAGTGGACGCAAGTCGAGGCCGTTTTGCAGGCGTTTCTAGCGGGTCAGAGCTATGAAATAAAGAAACAAATATTGACATACAAATATATGAGAATGTGTACATTTTTTTAAGCAATTCTAAACTATGAAGGTTTAAAAGGGATGTTGTAGGAATAAGCTTACTTGGGATCAGACGCCAACTGTTTCAACAGTTTCGCTCCTTCGGCAAAGAAATCAAACTTTGCCGTCTGCCAACTCTGTTGAGCCACTGGGTCGCCGTGTGACAGGTAGCTTGCCAGGTGCGACTGCCTTTGAGTGCCCATGTTCTGGGCGGTGGCCGTCTGAAACGCCCGTCTGGCCATCTTACCGGTGACCTTTGGACAATGATACCTTGAAGACGTCACAAACAAATGATTAGTTGTGTACCACGACAACATTCTAAACTGTTTATGAAAAGGAAAACATGTCATAGTTCATTGTAGGGCCATAAACGTTTCACTCACTGTTTGTGGAATCTGTTCAAGTACTCTGGATGGTTCACGACAGGTCTTCCAGCTGGGGCGATGAAAAAATGGGGGAAGTCCTCTACTCCGACTTGAGAGGGCCTTAAAAAGTCAGGCCTGACTTGCTCAAAGTACATGGAGAACCACTGTGAACACATTAAAAGGGCATTATTAAAAAACGTTTCGTACACATTATGCTCCCAAAGATGAAATCTCAATTGTTATCATTAGAGCTATACATGTATTTCTACGTATTCGGTTTTACTCACAGAATCCTCTTCTTCGTCCAGGCAAAAAAACACATCTGGTGTAGCTGCTGTCTCGTGTTCCCGGATACCAGTCACCGACACTTGGCTACCATCAAAGGAGACTGAACTTCTTTCCAGCCACTCCTTGACCTTAGAACAAATTCGATTTGATTTAGTCGCAGCATTTAGAGTTTACATGGTATATACAGATTACGAATAAATAGCCATGAAATAGACAAGGGCACTTACCGTCATTTTTTCCAGAATGCTCGGCCGCAAAAGATGTTTCAGGAGCAAGACAGCCATGATGTAGTTCAGAAATAGAGCTCCATCTATTTTGGAAATGGCCTTCGCATGCTTGACTTTCGAGACGACGGCCAGAAAGTCCATCTTTGCTGCCCTCAAGAGTAAAAGGCACTCGTGTGGGTGTTGAACCTGGGGGATCTGGGGCCTAAAGAAGGACACACACAGGACAAATTGTTCGTTTAAAAAACTGAAACATTCAACTCGCACCATATAAATATATACACACACGATAGAGTTCACGACGACGACAACAAAAAAAACAAACAAAAAACGTGAATAAGTACATACGGTTGAGAGGGCGCGCTTGAACCGGCGTCTTCCTGGGAGCCCGTGGCCGAGGGGACGTTGGTAACCCAAATGCCTCGGTTCTTCATCTCGCCAATTAGACTGGCAACCCGTGAGTCCTCGCCGACAATTTCTTTCAGGGTAGAGTAGTCCCAAACGCTAGCTTTGGACGCGAGTCTGGAGAAAGTCCTCTTGGCTTCGTCGACCACGTCCTTGATTTCATCTGCAGTGGAATTCTTCATACACCTTCTCCTAAGGTGCACCGAAAGGGATGGCTGGACGGTGAAGCAGAACTTGCACACCAGCACATTTCTGTTCCTGAAAGAAAGACATGAAAATACAAACACGTGTTATAGGTTGCAAACATACCGTTGAATTACTTAGGTTAATGAAACAAAATGTAGAACTTTCACTAGGCCCATAGCTGTTCTGTATTTGTTGTAGGCTATGTTCAAGGGTTATTCGTCATTTTAGTCACACTTTATAACACAGTTTATAACAGCGTTCAAATGGGTCTGTCTCTCGCAACTGTTCCGAAAATATCGGACGCATTCAAACTTACCCAGAAGAAGACATTTTCAATGTTTTGCTTGAATAAAGGCCTAATTCAATGCAGTCAGGGAAGCCGTGCGGGGTCCGATGGATGGGGAGCTGTTCAAAGTGAGCAGCCTTGAATGTTGACGAGGCCCTCATATGGGTCTGATTCTTCGAAGTGGGCGTGGCCTACATGGCCTGGTGAACATACCTGGCAGGTATGTTGATCAGAAGTGTGGACATTATACTTTGCATTGAAAGTTTGCAGGGACGTAGGTATGCGTAATCGTTCCTGTTCTATTGAAATAATTGTTCAATAATACACAAGTAAATAATCTATTCTCGTGCACCATAATAACAACAACGAGTATTGCTCAATTTAGACGTTTTTTTTATATATATATATATATATATATATATATATATATTTTTTTTTTTTTAAGTTTTTCGATTTGACCGACTCATGTTTTCGATAGTAGGCTAGATGAGTTATGGAACATTCCTTGGCAGTTACAGAAAATGGAATTTACATCATCAATTCTTAATCATTTCAAATAAGCCCTTCAAAAATGTAGGCTAGTGACAAACCACTAACAAAACACAATTGTAATTAGAGCCGGCAAAATCATTTGGACAAACAAAACAAGGCCAGTCCGACCCGTACAAATTCAAATTTCTTGAACACGAAGCACATCTTGTGAACACCATTGTTACTACTTGGTGATTTGCGGAAACCCTGTGCGTAGCCTCGTATTTTGCAAGTATAGTGTGAAGCTGTGAGTATGTGCCCATTGTGAAGACTTTTCGTTTGTTTTAATGTTGTTATTTCCCAGACTTTGTACAGCCTACTAACTGCGGCCCCATGATCGTCCATTCAGACTGGCCAACATTAAAGACCCCCTATCATTCACGCGGTTGGGTGGAAGACGATGGGGCCCCTTACTAATCGTTACTATAAATAATTCACTCGTGGCGATCAGAGTATTTTACCTTTGGTTGAGTTTTTTTTCTTCTCCCTTTTTCTATCACAATGTGGACCCTCCTGTTGTCCTCAAATTTACTAACATCGATCGTCCTGGGGGTTAATTTAAGCCCAGCTATACTTCGACCCCATGCATCAGATGTGTACCCAGAGTTTTTGTTTTGTTTGTGTTAGGTGCTTTTGTTTGTTTGTGTGGCTAATCGTTACCATGAATTATTCACACATGTGGCGATCAGAGTACCCTATTGGGAGAGCGTTTTTCCTGAAATATGTTTGGAACGTGTGGAATTACATTAGCATGGTCTTGTTTGAAATCTATTCATCTCTTTTTGTCTTGTGCCTCGTCTAATGGCCAGTTGCGTTCTTTGAGGGCTTTCCTAATACGCTGGAAAATAGGTGGAATATCGAATGAGTGATTGGCATTTGCTTGTCACGAATGGCATCTAAACTCTGAATGGTGGCTCAACACTCAAGAAATTAACCCTTTTTGCAACAGCTAAACTTGACCACTGGGAAAACTGATGTCCGAGCATTCCAATCAATGTAAAGAAAACACAGTCTCGTGGCAATAACATTTATATGGCACTCGTGACATTACAACATCGGAACAGGAAAGAAGATAAAACATTGGAATCACACATACACACAATAAAATAGGCCGAACAAGGCAGTGTCACTGTTCTTGTGTCCGATCCGCTAGGTCTGCCGCTTGATCGAGGGACTTGCGTCTTCGAAGAGTGTTTTTTATTTTCTCCATGACGTAGCTCAAGAAGGTGGTGCGGCAATTCTCCGGGGCCCAGGGATGTACAGGCCAAACTTTGTGCCTTTCGCCTCTGTATATAATGGCACTGGCCTTGTTTTCCAAACCGACGGTGTCTGAAAAGCAAGAGGTCACATAATACACATCAGACGTGTGTGTGTGAGTGTGTGTGCATTGGTTGAGTGGGGCTGTTTTCTACGTGTGCCATTATGCCTGGTATAGTACAAAGACAGCAAAGCTTTCTCACCCTTGATGTCTAGCTCCTTCATCGACAACGCAAAGAATGCCAGTTGGACCTCGGAGAGCAACTCTCTGCCACTAATTGTAGCCGGCTTGTGGTCGAGCACACACTTCCCCAAGCCCGCCTCAAAGTCTGCGTAGGTCCGGACCAGATGCACCTCTGCTTCAGTTTCCTCCGGGGCAGATGTCGGAGGTTGGTGGCAGGGCGCACGACGTTTGGGCCTGGAGGCCATCGGCGAACCGGGTGTCTTCGGGGTAGAGCAGGTCGGTTTCCCCGGCCAAAAGTCTGGCGCCCGGTCACCGGAGATTGGTGGTGCCTCTCTGTCGGGGCTGGAGGCGGCAGGTTCCTCTGACTCCGCGCGCTGCGGCTTGCTCCCATTGGCCCGCTCCGCTGCGGACAGTCTTCTTTCTAGTGCGCCCATGTGCCGTAGCATCTTGGCCTCCACCTCTGCGCACCGGGCAGCCGCCTCAGCCATCACCCTCCTCTGCACCTGCTCGAGTTCATGGGCAAGCCTGCCACACTCTGCCTTCAGCTCCTTCACCGTCTGCCCAACTGCACCTTTTAGGGCGTCGACCTTTGTGTCGAGCACTTCCAACTCCGACAGGGCCATTTCTTCGTTGCTCATCCTTGCACACAAAAAAAAAAACAGACAGGTGATGATTGTTGTTGTCATTGACTAGCGTACAGTTACAGTTACTGATGGCCATTCGTAGTCTCTAAGAGTAACACCCTTCAAGCGGCCTGGCCAGAAACGGACCACGGAGTCACACACTGCTAGAAAGGCCTTGAAAAACCCCCACATGACATTTACATTTATGCATTTAGCAGACGCCTTTATCCAAAGCTTTACAAAGGAGCACAGGTCACTGATCATAACAACGAGGTAGTCCCAAACATTACAAGCAGCCAAAACATGAAGCATACATTGTGAAGAAAAAAAACTTACTTTTGTAATTGACAACAGTTTCACCTTGTCGTTGCTGTCGTCGGTCAGTCGGTATGAACAGAAGACAAATACCACCTATGGTTGTTAAGTTTTGGCCTGATTCTATTGGTGTAAAAGCTAACAAGGGTTAATTGGAGTTGACTCCCCTTTTCACGTTGTTGTGCTGTTACCAGGCAAATAAGTTTTGGCCTGCTATCTAACTGGTCTAGGGTCAAATTGGAGTTAACTCCCATTTCCACGTTGTTGTGCTGTTTCCAAGTAGATTCTAACATCGAAACAAGTCTACGTTGGCCCCCTAATGTTTGTGTATGTGAGTCTGGAAACAAACAAAATGTTGTCTGGAGGACATTTAAGAATGGTTTTCGATCAATATTTATTCTAGATTCTCCGTGACCAGGATTACTTAACGTCATCGTCCATACATGTAGAGCCAAATAGTAATCTGCTCTTACACTGCCATCTAGTGGGCACCTTAGCGAACTGGGCAAAAACACTGTTGGAATACATTGCATAAAAACACTGTGTGTAGTATTTGGCATATATTGTTTCAATCCTTTCCTGCAGCCATTATGATGTCTCTCTCTCTCTCAGTGTGTGTGTGTGTGTGTGTGTGTGTGTGTGTGTGTGTGTGTGTGGGGTGGTCTTGCACAATGACATCCTGCACATTGCAATGTTGTATCGTTCTCTTGCACTATCTGTTTATTTGAGGTTATATTGTCAATTATGACTACTTATATTTTATTTTATTCCCCTTGGTATTAGCTAGACCCCCCTTAGTATTAGCTAGACTTTTCTCCTTTTGTATAGTTAGTCCACATATTTAAGTTTTCAATATTCCTATATGTTAAATGTATGCACCTCCCTGCCAAAGTCAATTCCTTACAGACCAAAACCCAGAATGAGTCAAGAAAACACTGTCTCAAAAACAATAGCATCCTTTATATAAACAACTCAAAACAACACCAACAGAACAGAAGATAAAAATAATTTGGATGGAAACCATTGCTATGGACGCGCCAGGTCTTCCATATAGGACTGCCTCAGCTTTTCCAGCAACGCTCGCTTGGCCACTGTCTTCAGGTGTGTCCTGATTTTGTCCATGACGTAGCCCAAAAAGGTTTGGCTGCAATTGGGCGGCGCCCAGGGCTGATCAGGCCAAACTCCGTGGACGGCGCCCAGGCAGATGACTTGCACGGCCTTGTGCTCCAAATCGACGGCATCTGAAAAAACAAGAGTCAGAGAGAACAGAGGTATCAGATGTCTGTGCCTTTGTCGAGTGTTACAAACTATACGCATATTCCCCCGTTACTCACTCACCTGTTATTTTAAAGTGGTCCAGCGACATAAGGAGGTGCGCCAGCTGGAGTTCGGTGAGCAACTCTCCTTTGTCGACCACGGGCGGCCTGTAGTCCAAAACCCGAACCCTGGTGGCTGGGTCCAAGTCCTCGTAGGAGAGGACCACGCGACGCTTCTTGGGCTCGGCGGCACCCTCCGTTAGTCCGTCCTGGGGAGACGAGGGTCGCTTGCGCTGGGGACTTCCGTGCCTGGAGTCTGTCTGCGACGCTGGGGCACCGTGCATTGGTCCGTCCTGGGGAGACGAGGGTCGCTTGGGCTGGGGACTTCCATGCCTGGAGTCTCTCTGCGGCACCGCGGGTGGCGAGTGGCGAGGGCTTGGCGTCCGGTCGACGGGGTCCGCCACCTGGACAGGGCTGGGAGCGCCCCGCTGGGCCATGGCATCCTCTGCCCGCCTGGCCCTTCGAAGGCGCACGGCCGTCACCTCCAGTTCCGCTGCCGACAGTCTGCTTTCCAGGGTGGCCAAATGCTCCAGCATCCTGGCTTCCACCTGGTCACAGCAGGCCTTTGTCTCCGACGCCATTCTGCGCTGTGCCTGCACCAGGCCGTCTTCGAGCCGCGCGCACTCGGCCTTCAGCTCCCCGACCCTCTGGCTCACGGCACTTTGGAGAGCCTCCATTTGCATTTCGATGCTCATCTGCCAAAAACACAGACAGGTGACAAAGGGAGTTATATGCAGAGAAAAGCAGTGTGTGTGGGGGGGGGGGGGGTGCGTGCGTGCGTGCGTGCGTGCGTGCGTGCGTGCGTGCGTTCGTTCCCTACACGACTAGGCCATGTCCCCAAAGCGGATAGGCCATTTTGAGAGGCCTATAGCCAGATAAAACATTTGTACACGTTTAGCAATGTACACGGTTGGGCCATAAAGTGCCAGATTCGTTTAGTATTCATTAAGTCGGTTTGGTGAAGGAGGCTATGCCCATCCGTGTGTATATAGTTAGCCTATAGTAGATTAAGAATACGTCGACCAAAACTGGCTAAGGCAACATTGGGCGCTTTGCTCGGGACGAACAAACGTTTTATTAAGCCCCTATACACGGCAAAGTTGAAACTCGTCACCACATGAACTAAGCGCATAGCACGATGATAGGAGACCGACACAACACGGACCACCGAGTCACACACTGCTAGAAAGGCATTGAAACACTTACTTTTGTAATCGACAGCAGTTTACACTTCTTCTCCGCAGTTTAACCTCGTCGCTCCTGTCGGTCAATTGGTAAGGAACAGAAGACAAATGCCCATCTATGACTCTTGTGTTATGGCCTGCTTCTTATAGGTCTAAAAGCTAACAAGGGCCTGTCTTACTGACCAATTGGAGTTCGATCCGCTTCTACGTTGTTGTGCTGTTACCAGGTAGATTTTAACATTCATGTTTCAATTGAAACAAGTCTATACGTTGTGTTCAGAAATTGTATTATTAAATTTACATGTATTCATTTAGCCGACGCTTTTATCCACAGCGACTTCCAAGAGAGAGCTTTACAAAGTTCATAGGTCACTGATAATAACAACAAGATCTGAATATATCAACAACAACAAAAAATATATATATATGAAAAATCAACTGAACAGCCGGCAGTGCAGCGGCCCCTGCCGGACTGCAGCATATTTGTTGCAATAGCACGAATCCGTAACAGATCCTCTCATTTAGAAAATACTTTTTTTTTTCTTTTTTTTTGCCGGAAGTGCTTGTCAACCTTTTATTCTTATTGAATTGAACATGTTTCAACATGTTTGCCAATTGACGTCGTGACGTCTTTCCATTTCCATTAGAAGCGCCATTTCGGATGACGGCGAGTGAGGCCGCGCACACTCAGGTAATTTCTCCAGGTTCAATAACAACAGATCTATGTACTTTGTGTCATTTTTGCAAGTTCATTTGTGACATTTGTAAAGTAGGGTTTCATTCTAGCTATATTTCATGTTAACTATTAATATGGTGTTTGCTAAAGGCTAACCACACGACGCGTGTAAGCTTTGCCAAAACTGTACTGCGCATTGCTGTAATTCAGACGCCATTGTTGAACTGTAGTAGCCAATATCAATTTGTAGCTAGTGAACACCAACCCTTACGTAGCCTACCATAACCATACCAATATTCTGGTTATCAGTCGTGCAGAGGTCTTGAAGGCTGGTCCTCAGGGTTGAAGACCTCTGAGTTAATGTATTAATCTGTGTCAGCTCAAAGAATGGTAATGATGTCCAAAAATGGCACTCACCCTACACACTAAAAAACGTTGCAACAACACTTACCTTGATCTCCAAATATTTGGCACCTACCTACCTGCAGACACGTGGAATTACACACTCATCCATCGCCACAGAGCACCTGCAAAAAAACAAACAAACACATGAACCATAACAATATGCTGGTTATCAATCGTGCAGAGGTCTTGAAGGCTGGTCCTCAGGGTTGAAGTTAATGTTAATGTATTAATCTCTGAGTTAATGTATTAATCTGTGTCTTTGCTCCAGATAGGCATACGTACGTCAACATGACCGGTTCGAGACACCAAGCTCCGCTCAAAGTAAGCACACAAACCTCTGCATTTCTACCCTCTCCACAATGAAATACCAAAGCATGATGTAATGTTTTCTCTTTCTTTTCGTTTTTCTTCTCAGGTGAGACCCACAGCCGCACTTGGCTCCCTTCTGAGGCACGCGGGTGCAAATAAGAATGTGTACACCAGGAAGGAGGTAGATTTAGTTTATTTTTCCATTTGGCACAAGTAGAGGTACAGGTGTTAGAATGCTTTAGTTGTCCCTGCTCCTCTTTGATAGTTTCCCAGCAGCGTGTCCAAACAAATGACAAACATTTGGTCCTCACTCCAGCCTCTGCGCTGCAGTCTAGGGCAGTGGTTCTCATCCCTGGTCCTCGGGACCCCCTGCCCTGCATGTTTTAGACGTTTCCCTCCTCAAACACACCTGATTCAAATGAATGGCTCGTTAACAGGCCCATTTATTTGAATCAGGTGTGTTGGAGCAGGGAAACATCTCAAACATGCAGGGCAGGGGGTCCCGAGGACCAGCGTTGAGAACCACTGGTTTAGGGCAACAGGGTTCAGGCCGGCTCTGACCATTTATGTCCCCGCAGGTGATCTTCTACCTTGGCCGGTACATCTTTCAGAACAAGCTGTACGACCAGAAGCAGCAGCACATTGTCAACCTAGGCAGTGATCCTCTGGGGGCCGCGCTGGGGATCGACACGTTCTCTGTGAAGGAGCCACTGTAAGGAACACACATTGCTCTCACACCAACACACAGACGTACACACACACGCGCACGCACACGTCTCAAGGGATTTCCATGGAGAGGAAGCAGCTGCCTAATGCCCCTTGGGAAGTGTGTGTGATTTATTTTGAAATGTGTGTAGACCATGTGCAGACAGCCAGCATCTGTATTGTAACCCCAGGTATGTGTGTGTGTGTGTGTGTGTCCAAGACGTTTCCTCTCCAGGCTGAGCCAAAAACTCATTCCCGTGTTAAACCCAGGTAAGCAGTATAGGATGACATTCACTGGAATGCAGTGCCAGAGATGCCCATCTCAGAAAGTGTATCGAGCAGGATCTGGTGGTTGACCGTGTCGAATGCTGCAGATAGGTACAGCAAAATGGTCACAGATGACCTTGAAGCAGCTCTGGCAGACTGGAGGGAATAGTGACTGACAGGAGGTGGGGCGAGGAGAAAGGATGAGGTCACGAGGTCAGAGATCTCTGCCTCGGACAGAGGAGAGAAAGAGTTTAGACGTGTAGTTGGGTCAGTCCTAGAGGAGGGAGTGTGAGTAGGAAAGAGGGGTTCATGGAACTGACTGCTAACATCAAATACTTTCTTTTCAACAAAGGAGGGGAATCCACCGGCTATTGGGGAGGAAAGAGGCCAGGTTCGGCCAAAGAGGAAGAGGAGGAACGTTGCGTCCACGGCACCACTGTGAGTCCTGCCCTTTTAACCCCAGAGCCTTGCGTCCATGGATACATGTTGACATCTCAGTACACAGTTTGTAAGTCACTTTGGAGAATGTGTGTTCTCTTTCTCTCCTTGATTCACCTGTACTGTCCAGCCATACACAAATGCCATCAAACACACGCATATAATGCGTTGGATGGCATTTATGTATGGCTGGACAGTACAGATATAGCTGCCACCAAAACAGTACTAATTCCACAAATGATGCACATGGGACATGGCACAAAGGTGATAACTCAGTTTGGAGACTATTGTGTGTGTGTGTGTGTGTTTCTGCAGGCCGACCTACCCGCCAGCTTCCTGGACCCTTGCTTCATCTGCCAGAGCCGGCCCAAGAACGGATGCATCGTGCACGGGCCCACCATCCACCTCATTTCCTGCTATCAATGCGCTCGCAAGCTGCAGAGGGGCAACAAACAGTGTCCAGTGTGCAGGGAGCCCATGGAGGCTGTGCTGCTCCTGATTGTCTCGTAGTGCCATGTTAGTGTTTGAATAAATATATACATATGTGTGAACCTTCTCCTATGTGTATGTTACTTCTTGTACATCACTTACCTTGTGTATTACTTACCTGCGTTGGCGTTCATAGTTTCAGGACATCCCAACAGGTAACAACGATGACGAGGGCTCCTGGTCCTTTTTTAAAATGTGGTTCCCGTTGATTTTCTTCTGCATTCCAACCTAGAGAACCAAAGATGTGATTAGATTCAACTTTATTGTCATTACACAAGTACAGGTACAAGGCAACCAAATGTAGTTTAGGTCTGGCCAGAAGTAAGTGCAGGTGTTGTGCAATAAAGTATGGACAGAAGCTATCCTTAAAAAAAAAAAAAAGTGTCAAAGTGCAGTGGAAATTGATTGCATATTACAGTTAAAGGTACGGTGCTGAATGCAAACAGTTGGCACTGCATATGACAGTCGTCAGTGCTAAGGAGCACAATCCAGTTAAGGTGGCGCAGTGCAAGATTCGCAAGTAAACAGCTGTTACTGTAAACAGCTGTGACTGCAATAAACAGACAGTGGTTGCAAATTGACATTCCAGTAGTGCAAGTGACAAAGTGAAGGCAGACGTGTGTCGGCTGGGCGAGGGGAGTCCTGGAGGATGCTGCGAGCTCGATGCAGACAGCGTTTCCTCTGGATGTGCTCGATGGCAGGTAGTGGAGTCCCTACAAGAACGGAAAATTCATCACAAACCCCCACAGTCACACATCAGCTCCGGTTCCGGGCAGTCTCACTTCACAAACCTCCAATGTGGTTTACGTCATCACCTGCACCCTCTGCCACAAACACTACGTTGGAGAAACCGGGGCATCGATAGACACCAGGCTGAAACAACACCAGAACAACAAACCGCCTGGCACAGCTACAAACAACACTGGTCACACACTTCCAGGAGCACCCCCTCACTCACCTACACACTAAAAAACGTTGCAACAACACTTACCTTGATCTCCAAATATGTGGCACCTACCTTTCCCTGCAGACACGTGATTTACACACTCGTCCATCGCCACAGAGCACCTGCAAAAGAAAAGCAAACACACAATTTCACAACGCATCCATTTGCATTCCTGCCTTTTTCACTTGCCTTCCTATTTTTGTTGACCTGGTACGCTGCTGCCACTGCCAAGGACAAGAGCAGGCTGCAGCGTGTCATCCGCACTGCAGAGAAGGTGATTGGCTGCAATCTGCCTTCCCTCGAGAACCTGCACACATATCTCCCGTCTCTCAGTTTCCCGCACATGCACACGCGCACACACACACAAACACTGTCTAGACAGTACCCATTTATCGGTAACTTTGTATACGTTTATGCTGGTGCGCAGCGCGGGAAAGGGGAATCCACTTGTTTCTCACCTAACATATCAAAGGGTTACTGTTTTGAGCATCTCTCTCTGTGTGTGTGTGTGTGTGATTTAGCAGCTCAAACAATGGTAACGATGTCCAAAAATGGCACTCACCTACACACTAAAAAACGTTGCAACACCACTTACCTTGATCTCCAAATATTTGGCACCCACCTACCTACCTACCTACCTGCAGACACTGTTAGTGTTTGAATAAATATATATATATATATATATATATATATGTGTGTGTGTGTGAACCTTTTCCTATGTGTATGTTACTTCTTGTACATCACTTACCTTGTGTATTACTTACCTGCGTTGGCGTTCATAGTTTCAGGACATCCCAACAGGTAACAACGATGACGAGGGCTCCTGGTCCTTTTTTTCAATGTGGTTCCCGTTGATTTTCTCCTGCATTCCACCCTGGAGAACCAAAGATGAGATTAGATTCAACTTTATTGTCATTACACAAGTACAGGTACAAGGCAACCAAATGTAGTTTAGGTCTGGCCAGAAGTAAGTGCAGGTGTTGTGCAATAAAGTATGGACAGAAGCTATCCTTAAAAAAAAAAAAAAAGTGTCAAAGTGCAGTGGAAATTGATTGCATATTACAGTTAGAAGTACGGTGCTGAATGCAAACAGTTGGCACTGTATATGACAGTCGTCAGTGCAAAGGAGCACAACCCAGTTAAGGTGGCGCAGTGCAAGATTCGCAAGAAAACAGCTGTTACCTGCCTTTTTCACTTGCCTTCTTATTTTTGTTGACCTGGTACGCTGCTGCTGCTGCTGCTGCTGCCACTGCCAAGGACAAGAGCAGGCTGCAGCGTGTCATCCGCACTGCAGAGAAGGTGATTGGCTGCAATCTGCCTTCCCTCGAGAACCTGCACACATATCTCCCGTCTCTCAGTTTCCCGCACATGCACACGCGCACACACACACAAACACTGTCTAGACAGTACCCATTTATCGGTAACTTTGTATACGTTTATGCTGGTGCGCAGCGCGGGAAAGGGGAATCCACTTGTTTCTCACCTAACATATCAAAGGGTTACTGTTTTGAGCATCTCTCTGTGTGTGTGTGTGTCTGTGTGTGTCTGTGTGTGTCTGTGTCTGTGTGTGTCTGTGTGTGTGTGTGTGTGTGTGTGTGTGTGTGTGTGTGTGTGTGTCTGTCTGTCTGTCTGTCTGTCTGTCTGTCTGTCTGTCTGTCTGCTGTTCAGTAAAATATCTGCATTGCTCTAAACCCTACATAGGCCTAAATGCACTAATGATGAGGGATAGTGTTTATACAATCGAGCCTTTATTCTATTGTGGGCCAATGGGCTCGCGATGTGTAAACGAGTGCCATTCAAAGGAGTGCCATGCTCGTGGGCTATCCCTTACCCCAAGCCCCAAGCCCCAAGCCCCAAGCCCCAAGCCCCAAGCCCCAAGCCCCAAGCCCCAAGCCCCGTCCTCAAGCTCCCATGAAAGACCGCCATGTATATTCCACTTCAGAGGGGCTTTGGGAGTCTGACAAAGAGTGGCCGTACAGGTGTGCCCCTCGGGTATTATCACGGTGAGATGAACAGTGACCAGTGCAAAAACATCACGCCACGCCTAGCGCCTTGGCCTGTCCGAGGGGGGCCAATCGGGGGACAAACGCCCACACAACGCATGCCCACGGAAAGCTGGAGGCCTGCTGAATGCAGGGAGATCGCCCGCGCGCGCCTCTCAGACTCGTAGCAAGCACGAGGGCTTCACCAGACGCCCGAGGCCACAACCGTTGACCTAGTGCTCGACTTTGACTGTCGCAGTGGCTTTTTTTGTCCACAGGGTGGCGCAAAGTTTCAAAACCCTGTAACGTCCGTGCACTGTCTTGACATTTTCTGGGCGGTGTCAAAGTGCCTCGACCAATGGGCTAGCGGTATGTAAACGAGTGCCATGCAAATGAGTGCCATGCTCGTGGGCTCTCCCTTACCTACCTACCCTACCTACCTACCTACGTATGCCCACTACCCACAGGCTGGCTAGGAGGGCTAGGCTATCCCCCCAAACCCCAATGAAACCCCAATGAAACCCCACAGCTGACCGCACTGACGTCATTTGGAGCAGAAGCTTGGATTGATTGATTGATTGATTGATTGATTGATTGATTGATGAATTTATGGATCGACGATTGCTTCTCTTTATCACTGATCGTTTTCTTTATCATTTTTTCTCACATGTTCACACATTAGGATAAAATGAAACGGGGGTTTTGGTCTGGCTCGCCACTTGCGAACGAAATCAATGACGACCACAGAGAGTGAACGACGCGTTCGTCTTCTTCATTTGAAGCAATGCATTTTGACCAGCCGGCCGGCCGTGCGGCGCCCCCTGCGGGACTGCAGCATATTTGTTGCAATAACACAAATCCGTAACTGGAGCGCTGGCTTTTGACTGGGGGAGACGCGCAGCACGGACTCTGGACTGTGGCGCGCTGTGGGCGCAACACGACAGCGTGCAATAGCCACTCGGCAATATGTGTATATACACTTTGCTCAACAAATCCACACTCTCACGAACAGCTAAACACGACTCACACACAAATGACTGCGGGCATTCTCCACTGTACACATTGTATGTGGGTGCATGAGCTGTGTTGCGCGCACAACGTCTTCCCATGCCGCCCTCGCCCCGCTACGGAGCTATGCACAATACATCGACTTTGCTCAGTAATGACAGCCTTTTATCAACAGCTAAACGCCAACAAAAAGACACACCCGTCACAACGGGGATGAGAAGCGCATTGCCGCAGCACAGCAATAACCCCACATTAATAACAGCAATAACCCCACATTAATAACGGTGGACCCCAAATGAATAGGGATGAACGGAGCAGCTGTCAGAAGCGGGCTGCAAAATTTACTCTGAAAATTTAGCCCGCCCACCCGCCCATGCGCCCTCTGCTCCATTTATAGAGCTCAATTGGAGGGAGGGGTTTGGCGTTTGGGGGGCTCAAAAACGTCACGACGTCACTCTGCCAAGTCATGTGACTATTTTTACACTCAACCATCGTCGCCACACAGCACCTGCTGTATCAGAACGGACACGTTACTTCAGCCCGACCCATTGTCTACCTCTACGTTCTCACCCCAGGCCAACGCCAACAGCCAAACCCTGAGCCATAACCCCAAGCTCCCCAAACCACCGACCCAATTCTAACACCAACACTGCGGGAAGGTGATGGTGTGTACCACCCCGCCCACGCAAACTCTCTGGGTGACAACTATTTTCAAGGAAGGAAGGGACAAGGGAAAGTGAAAGAGTTTTTAATTTTTTTATTTTATTTTGACTTATGTGGCACAGCACAGTATACGCTCAACCATCAGCAATCACCTATAGGGCCCAAACCCAGCACTAACCCCAAGTCCTCTACCTGTCTAACCCTAACCCCCCGCGTGCTCCCCCTCGTCCCCGATCCTGAACGCAACAAACCCCACCCCTGGCCTAACCCCAAGTCCTCTACCTGTCTAACCCTAACCCCCCGCGTGCTCCCCCTCGTCCCCGATCCTGAACGCAACAAACCCCACCCCTGGCCTAACCCCAAGTCCTCTACCTGTCTAACCCTGTGTTCTCCCCTCCTCTGGCCTAACCCCAAGTCCTCTACCTGTCTAACCCTAACCCCCCGCGTGCTCCCCCTCGTCCCCGATCCTGAACGCAACAAACCCCACCCCTGGCCTAACCCCAAGTCCTCTACCTGTCTAACCCTAACCCCCCGCGTGCTCCCCCTCGTCCCCGATCCTGAACGCAACAAACCCCACCCCTGGCCTAACCCCAAGTCCTCTACCTGTCTAACCCTGTGTTCTCCCCTCCTCTGGCCTAACCCCAAGTCCTCTTCCCTCTCTAACCCTAAACCCCCGCGTGCTCCCCCTCGTCCGCGATCCTGAACGCAACAAACCCCACCCCTGGCCTAACCCCAAGTCCTCTACCTGTCTAACCCTGTGTCCTCCCCTCCTCTGGTTCTGCAGCAATGAAACACAAAGGTGCTTCTGATAGCAAACCTTTGTGGACCGGCAGCTGCGATTTATCAGACCCCGCTTCTCCAATTCCAGCCACAGCAGGATACCTCGGGTCTCACTCTTGCGCTTGGACACAAAGTTCAAGATGGCGAAGTCTTCCTCTGACGTGTTGCCAAAGCGCCGCGCACTCCTGCTCCACCCCGGCTTCTGTCCCGACTGGCCATCCCGTCTACAAGACATTGTCGGGGTTAGACCTGAGGACGCTAGGTTAAAGGATTGGAACAGAACACAAGCCATTAGTTTACAGGGGAATGCAAAATCCTTTTACAACAGTTATGACAACGCCTTGCAACAATATCTGCATTGCCCCAAACCCTATGTAGGCCTACATGCACGCTCATGATGCACCTGCAAAAAAAACACACAATCACCGTCTACACAGTACCCATTTATCTGTAACTTTGTATACGTTTATGCTGGTGCGCAGCGCGGGAAAGGGGAATACACTTGTTTCTCACCTAACATATCAAAGGGTTACTGTTTTGAGCATCTCTCTCTGTGTGTGTGTGTCTGTGTGTGTCTGTGTGTGTCTGTGTGTGTGTGTGTGTGTGTGTGTGTGTTTAGCATTGATTTAGCAGCTCAAACAATGGTAAAGATGTCCAAAAATGGCACTCACCTACACACTAAAAAACGTTGCAACAACACTTACCTTGATCTCCAAATATTTGGCACCCACCTACCTACCTACCTGCAGACACTGTTAGTGTTTGAATAAATATATATATATATATATATATATATATATATGTGTGTGTGTGTGTGAACCTTCTCCTATGTGTATGTTACTTCTTGTACATCACTTACCTTGTGTATTACTTACCTGCGTTGGCGTTCATAGTTTCAGGACATCCCAACAGGTAACAACGATGACGAGGGCTCCTGGTCCTTTTTTAAAATGTGGTTCCCGTTGATTTTCTTCTGCATTCCAACCTAGAGAACCAAAGATGTGATTAGATTCAACTTTATTGTCATTACACAAGTACAGGTACAAGGCAACCAAATGTAGTTTAGGTCTGGCCAGAAGTAAGTGCAGGTGTTGTGCAATAAAGTATGGACAGAAGCTATCCTTAAAAAAAAAAAAAAAGTGTCAAAGTGCAGTGGAAATTGATTGCATATTACAGTTAAAGGTACGGTGCTGAATGCAAACAGTTGGCACTGCATATGACAGTCGTCAGTGCTAAGGAGCACAATCCAGTTAAGGTGGCGCAGTGCAAGATTCGCAAGTAAACAGCTGTTACTGTAAACAGCTGTGACTGCAATAAACAGACAGTGGTTGCAAATTGACATTCCAGTAGTGCAAGTGACAAAGTGAAGGCAGACGTGTGTCGGCTGGGCGAGGGGAGTCCTGGAGGATGCTGCGAGCTCGATGCAGACAGCGTTTCCTCTGGATGTGCTCGATGGCAGGTAGTGGAGTCCCTACAAGAACGGAAAATTCATCACAAACCCCCACAGTCACACATCAGCTCCGGTTCCGGGCAGTCTCACTTCACAAACCTCCAATGTGGTTTACGTCATCACCTGCACCCTCTGCCACAAACACTACGTTGGAGAAACCGGGGCATCGATAGACACCAGGCTGAAACAACACCAGAACAACAAACCGCCTGGCACAGCTACAAACAACACTGGTCACACACTTCCAGGAGCACCCCCTCACTCACCTACACACTAAAAAACGTTGCAACAACACTTACCTTGATCTCCAAATATGTGGCACCTACCTTTCCCTGCAGACACGTGATTTACACACTCGTCCATCGCCACAGAGCACCTGCAAAAGAAAAGCAAACACACAATTTCACAACGCATCCATTTGCATTCCTGCCTTTTTCACTTGCCTTCCTATTTTTGTTGACCTGGTACGCTGCTGCCACTGCCAAGGACAAGAGCAGGCTGCAGCGTGTCATCCGCACTGCAGAGAAGGTGATTGGCTGCAATCTGCCTTCCCTCGAGAACCTGCACACATATCTCCCGTCTCTCAGTTTCCCGCACATGCACACGCGCACACACACACAAACACTGTCTAGACAGTACCCATTTATCGGTAACTTTGTATACGTTTATGCTGGTGCGCAGCGCGGGAAAGGGGAATCCACTTGTTTCTCACCTAACATATCAAAGGGTTACTGTTTTGAGCATCTCTCTCTGTGTGTGTGTGTGTGTGTGTGTGTGTGTGTGTCTCTGTGTGTCTGTGTGTGTCTGTGTGTGTCTGTGTGTGTGTCTGTGTGTGTCTGTGTGTGTCTGTGTGTGTCTGTGTGTGTGTGTGTGTGTGTGTGTGTGTTTAGCATTGATTTAGCAGCTCAAACAATGGTAACGATGTCCAAAAATGGCACTCACCTACACACTAAAAAACGTTGCAACACCACTTACCTTGATCTCCAAATATTTGGCACCCACCTACCTACCTACCTACCTGCAGACACTGTTAGTGTTTGAATAAATATATATATATATATATATATATATGTGTGTGTGAACCTTTTCCTATGTGTATGTTACTTCTTGTACATCACTTACCTTGTGTATTACTTACCTGCGTTGGCGTTCATAGTTTCAGGACATCCCAACAGGTAACAACGATGACGAGGGCTCCTGGTCCTTTTTTTCAATGTGGTTCCCGTTGATTTTCTCCTGCATTCCACCCTGGAGAACCAAAGATGAGATTAGATTCAACTTTATTGTCATTACACAAGTACAGGTACAAGGCAACCAAATGTAGTTTAGGTCTGGCCAGAAGTAAGTGCAGGTGTTGTGCAATAAAGTATGGACAGAAGCTATCCTTAAAAAAAAAAAAAAAGTGTCAAAGTGCAGTGGAAATTGATTGCATATTACAGTTAGAAGTACGGTGCTGAATGCAAACAGTTGGCACTGTATATGACAGTCGTCAGTGCAAAGGAGCACAACCCAGTTAAGGTGGCGCAGTGCAAGATTCGCAAGAAAACAGCTGTTACCTGCCTTTTTCACTTGCCTTCTTATTTTTGTTGACCTGGTACGCTGCTGCTGCTGCTGCTGCTGCCACTGCCAAGGACAAGAGCAGGCTGCAGCGTGTCATCCGCACTGCAGAGAAGGTGATTGGCTGCAATCTGCCTTCCCTCGAGAACCTGCACACATATCTCCCGTCTCTCAGTTTCCCGCACATGCACACGCGCACACACACACAAACACTGTCTAGACAGTACCCATTTATCGGTAACTTTGTATACGTTTATGCTGGTGCGCAGCGCGGGAAAGGGGAATCCACTTGTTTCTCACCTAACATATCAAAGGGTTACTGTTTTGAGCATCTCTCTGTGTGTGTGTGTGTCTGTGTGTGTCTGTGTGTGTCTGTGTCTGTGTGTGTCTGTGTGTGTGTGTGTGTGTGTGTGTGTGTGTGTCTGTCTGTCTGTCTGTCTGTCTGTCTGTCTGTCTGTCTGTCTGTCTGCTGTTCAGTAAAATATCTGCATTGCTCTAAACCCTACATAGGCCTACATGCACTAATGATGAGGGATAGTGTTTATACAATCGAGCCTTTATTCTATTGTGGGCCAATGGGCTCGCGATGTGTAAACGAGTGCCATTCAAAGGAGTGCCATGCTCGTGGGCTATCCCTTACCCCAAGCCCCAAGCCCCAAGCCCCAAGCCCCAAGCCCCAAGCCCCAAGCCCCAAGCCCCAAGCCCCAAGCCCCGTCCTCAAGCTCCCATGAAAGACCGCCATGTATATTCCACTTCAGAGGGGCTTTGGGAGTCTGACAAAGAGTGGCCGTACAGGTGTGCCCCTCGGGTATTATCACGGTGAGATGAACAGTGACCAGTGCAAAAACATCACGCCACGCCTAGCGCCTTGGCCTGTCCGAGGGGGGCCAATCGGGGGACAAACGCCCACACAACGCATGCCCACGGAAAGCTGGAGGCCTGCTGAATGCAGGGAGATCGCCCGCGCGCGCCTCTCAGACTCGTAGCAAGCACGAGGGCTTCACCAGACGCCCGAGGCCACAACCGTTGACCTAGTGCTCGACTTTGACTGTCGCAGTGGCTTTTTTTGTCCACAGGGTGGCGCAAAGTTTCAAAACCCTGTAACGTCCGTGCACTGTCTTGACATTTTCTGGGCGGTGTCAAAGTGCCTCGACCAATGGGCTAGCGGTATGTAAACGAGTGCCATGCAAATGAGTGCCATGCTCGTGGGCTCTCCCTTACCTACCTACCCTACCTACCTACCTACGTATGCCCACTACCCACAGGCTGGCTAGGAGGGCTAGGCTATCCCCCCAAACCCCAATGAAACCCCAATGAAACCCCACAGCTGACCGCACTGACGTCATTTGGAGCAGAAGCTTGGATTGATTGATTGATTGATTGATTGATTGATGAATTTATGGATCGACGATTGCTTCTCTTTATCACTGATCGTTTTCTTTATCATTTTTTCTCACATGTTCACACATTAGGATAAAATGAAACGGGGGTTTTGGTCTGGCTCGCCACTTGCGAACGAAATCAATGACGACCACAGAGAGTGAACGACGCGTTCGTCTTCTTCATTTGAAGCAATGCATTTTGACCAGCCGGCCGGCCGTGCGGCGCCCCCTGCGGGACTGCAGCATATTTGTTGCAATAACACAAATCCGTAACTGGAGCGCTGGCTTTTGACTGGGGGAGACGCGCAGCACGGACTCTGGACTGTGGCGCGCTGTGGGCGGAACACGACAGCGTGCAATAGCCACTCGGCAATATGTGTATATACACTTTGCTCAACAAATCCACACTCTCACGAACAGCTAAACACGACTCACACACAAATGACTGCGGGCATTCTCCACTGTACACATTGTATGTGGGTGCATGAGCTGTGTTGCGCGCACAACGTCTTCCCATGCCGCCCTCACCCCGCTACGGAGCTATGCACAATACATCGACTTTGCTCAGTAATGACAGCCTTTTATCAACAGCTAAACGCCAACAAAAAGACACACCCGTCACAACGGGGATGAGAAGCGCATTGCCGCAGCACAGCAATAACCCCACATTAATAACAGCAATAACCCCACATTAATAACGGTGGACCCCAAATGAATAGGGATGAACGGAGCAGCTGTCAGAAGCGGGCTGCAAAATTTACTCTGAAAATTTAGCCCGCCCACCCGCCCATGCGCCCTCTGCTCCATTTATAGAGCTCAATTGGAGGGAGGGGTTTGGCGTTTGGGGGGCTCAAAAACGTCACGACGTCACTCTGCCAAGTCATGTGACTATTTTTACACTCAACCATCGTCGCCACACAGCACCTGCTGTATCAGAACGGACACGTTACTTCAGCCCGACCCATTGTCTACCTCTACGTTCTCACCCCAGGCCAACGCCAACAGCCAAACCCTGAGCCATAACCCCAAGCTCCCCAAACCACCGACCCAATTCTAACACCAACACTGCGGGAAGGTGATGGTGTGTACCACCCCGCCCACGCAAACTCTCTGGGTGACAACTATTTTCAAGGAAGGAAGGGACAAGGGAAAGTGAAAGAGTTTTTAATTTTTTTATTTTATTTTGACTTATGTGGCACAGCACAGTATACGCTCAACCATCAGCAATCACCTATAGGGCCCAAACCCAGCACTAACCCCAAGTCCTCTACCTGTCTAACCCTAACCCCCCGCGTGCTCCCCCTCGTCCCCGATCCTGAACGCAACAAACCCCACCCCTGGCCTAACCCCAAGTCCTCTACCTGTCTAACCCTAACCCCCCGCGTGCTCCCCCTCGTCCCCGATCCTGAACGCAACAAACCCCACCCCTGGCCTAACCCCAAGTCCTCTACCTGTCTAACCCTGTGTTCTCCCCTCCTCTGGCCTAACCCCAAGTCCTCTACCTGTCTAACCCTAACCCCCCGCGTGCTCCCCCTCGTCCCCGATCCTGAACGCAACAAACCCCACCCCTGGCCTAACCCCAAGTCCTCTACCTGTCTAACCCTAACCCCCCGCGTGCTCCCCCTCGTCCCCGATCCTGAACGCAACAAACCCCACCCCTGGCCTAACCCCAAGTCCTCTACCTGTCTAACCCTGTGTTCTCCCCTCCTCTGGCCTAACCCCAAGTCCTCTTCCCTCTCTAACCCTAAACCCCCGCGTGCTCCCCCTCGTCCGCGATCCTGAACGCAACAAACCCCACCCCTGGCCTAACCCCAAGTCCTCTACCTGTCTAACCCTGTGTCCTCCCCTCCTCTGGTTCTGCAGCAATGAAACACAAAGGTGCTTCTGATAGCAAACCTTTGTGGACCGGCAGCTGCGATTTATCAGACCCCGCTTCTCCAATTCCAGCCACAGCAGGATACCTCGGGTCTCACTCTTGCGCTTGGACACAAAGTTCAAGATGGCGAAGTCTTCCTCTGACGTGTTGCCAAAGCGCCGCGCACTCCTGCTCCACCCCGGCTTCTGTCCCGACTGGCCATCCCGTCTACAAGACATTGTCGGGGTTAGACCTGAGGACGCTAGGTTAAAGGATTGGAACAGAACACAAGCCATTAGTTTACAGGGGAATGCAAAATCCTTTTACAACAGTTATGACAACGCCTTGCAACAATATCTGCATTGCCCCAAACCCTATGTAGGCCTACATGCACGCTCATGATGCACCTGCAAAAAAAACACACAATCACCGTCTACACAGTACCCATTTATCTGTAACTTTGTATACGTTTATGCTGGTGCGCAGCGCGGGAAAGGGGAATACACTTGTTTCTCACCTAACATATCAAAGGGTTACTGTTTTGAGCATCTCTCTCTGTGTGTGTGTGTCTGTGTGTGTCTGTGTGTGTCTGTGTGTGTGTGTGTGTGTGTGTGTGTGTGTGTTTAGCATTGATTTAGCAGCTCAAACAATGGTAAAGATGTCCAAAAATGGCACTCACCTACACACTAAAAAACGTTGCAACAACACTTACCTTGATCTCCAAATATTTGGCACCCACCTACCTACCTACCTGCAGACACTGTTAGTGTTTGAATAAATATATATATATATATATATATATATATATGTGTGTGTGTGTGTGAACCTTCTCCTATGTGTATGTTACTTCTTGTACATCACTTACCTTGTGTATTACTTACCTGCGTTGGCGTTCATAGTTTCAGGACATCCCAACAGGTAACAACGATGACGAGGGCTCCTGGTCCTTTTTTAAAATGTGGTTCCCGTTGATTTTCTTCTGCATTCCAACCTAGAGAACCAAAGATGTGATTAGATTCAACTTTATTGTCATTACACAAGTACAGGTACAAGGCAACCAAATGTAGTTTAGGTCTGGCCAGAAGTAAGTGCAGGTGTTGTGCAATAAAGTATGGACAGAAGCTATCCTTAAAAAAAAAAAAAAGTGTCAAAGTGCAGTGGAAATTGATTGCATATTACAGTTAAAGGTACGGTGCTGAATGCAAACAGTTGGCACTGCATATGACAGTCGTCAGTGCTAAGGAGCACAATCCAGTTAAGGTGGCGCAGTGCAAGATTCGCAAGTAAACAGCTGTTACTGTAAACAGCTGTGACTGCAATAAACAGACAGTGGTTGCAAATTGACATTCCAGTAGTGCAAGTGACAAAGTGAAGGCAGACGTGTGTCGGCTGGGCGAGGGGAGTCCTGGAGGATGCTGCGAGCTCGATGCAGACAGCGTTTCCTCTGGATGTGCTCGATGGCAGGTAGTGGAGTCCCTACAAGAACGGAAAATTCATCACAAACCCCCACAGTCACACATCAGCTCCGGTTCCGGGCAGTCTCACTTCACAAACCTCCAATGTGGTTTACGTCATCACCTGCACCCTCTGCCACAAACACTACGTTGGAGAAACCGGGGCATCGATAGACACCAGGCTGAAACAACACCAGAACAACAAACCGCCTGGCACAGCTACAAACAACACTGGTCACACACTTCCAGGAGCACCCCCTCACTCACCTACACACTAAAAAACGTTGCAACAACACTTACCTTGATCTCCAAATATGTGGCACCTACCTTTCCCTGCAGACACGTGATTTACACACTCGTCCATCGCCACAGAGCACCTGCAAAAGAAAAGCAAACACACAATTTCACAACGCATCCATTTGCATTCCTGCCTTTTTCACTTGCCTTCCTATTTTTGTTGACCTGGTACGCTGCTGCCACTGCCAAGGACAAGAGCAGGCTGCAGCGTGTCATCCGCACTGCAGAGAAGGTGATTGGCTGCAATCTGCCTTCCCTCGAGAACCTGCACACATATCTCCCGTCTCTCAGTTTCCCGCACATGCACACGCGCACACACACACAAACACTGTCTAGACAGTACCCATTTATCGGTAACTTTGTATACGTTTATGCTGGTGCGCAGCGCGGGAAAGGGGAATCCACTTGTTTCTCACCTAACATATCAAAGGGTTACTGTTTTGAGCATCTCTCTCTGTGTGTGTGTGTGTGTGTGTGTGTGTGTGTGTCTCTGTGTGTCTGTGTGTGTCTGTGTGTGTCTGTGTGTGTGTCTGTGTGTGTCTGTGTGTGTCTGTGTGTGTCTGTGTGTGTGTGTGTGTGTGTGTGTGTGTTTAGCATTGATTTAGCAGCTCAAACAATGGTAACGATGTCCAAAAATGGCACTCACCTACACACTAAAAAACGTTGCAACACCACTTACCTTGATCTCCAAATATTTGGCACCCACCTACCTACCTACCTACCTGCAGACACTGTTAGTGTTTGAATAAATATATATATATATATATATATATATGTGTGTGTGAACCTTTTCCTATGTGTATGTTACTTCTTGTACATCACTTACCTTGTGTATTACTTACCTGCGTTGGCGTTCATAGTTTCAGGACATCCCAACAGGTAACAACGATGACGAGGGCTCCTGGTCCTTTTTTTCAATGTGGTTCCCGTTGATTTTCTCCTGCATTCCACCCTGGAGAACCAAAGATGAGATTAGATTCAACTTTATTGTCATTACACAAGTACAGGTACAAGGCAACCAAATGTAGTTTAGGTCTGGCCAGAAGTAAGTGCAGGTGTTGTGCAATAAAGTATGGACAGAAGCTATCCTTAAAAAAAAAAAAAAAGTGTCAAAGTGCAGTGGAAATTGATTGCATATTACAGTTAGAAGTACGGTGCTGAATGCAAACAGTTGGCACTGTATATGACAGTCGTCAGTGCAAAGGAGCACAACCCAGTTAAGGTGGCGCAGTGCAAGATTCGCAAGAAAACAGCTGTTACCTGCCTTTTTCACTTGCCTTCTTATTTTTGTTGACCTGGTACGCTGCTGCTGCTGCTGCTGCTGCCACTGCCAAGGACAAGAGCAGGCTGCAGCGTGTCATCCGCACTGCAGAGAAGGTGATTGGCTGCAATCTGCCTTCCCTCGAGAACCTGCACACATATCTCCCGTCTCTCAGTTTCCCGCACATGCACACGCGCACACACACACAAACACTGTCTAGACAGTACCCATTTATCGGTAACTTTGTATACGTTTATGCTGGTGCGCAGCGCGGGAAAGGGGAATCCACTTGTTTCTCACCTAACATATCAAAGGGTTACTGTTTTGAGCATCTCTCTGTGTGTGTGTGTGTCTGTGTGTGTCTGTGTGTGTCTGTGTCTGTGTGTGTCTGTGTGTGTGTGTGTGTGTGTGTGTGTGTGTGTCTGTCTGTCTGTCTGTCTGTCTGTCTGTCTGTCTGTCTGTCTGTCTGTCTGCTGTTCAGTAAAATATCTGCATTGCTCTAAACCCTACATAGGCCTACATGCACTAATGATGAGGGATAGTGTTTATACAATCGAGCCTTTATTCTATTGTGGGCCAATGGGCTCGCGATGTGTAAACGAGTGCCATTCAAAGGAGTGCCATGCTCGTGGGCTATCCCTTACCCCAAGCCCCAAGCCCCAAGCCCCAAGCCCCAAGCCCCAAGCCCCAAGCCCCAAGCCCCAAGCCCCAAGCCCCGTCCTCAAGCTCCCATGAAAGACCGCCATGTATATTCCACTTCAGAGGGGCTTTGGGAGTCTGACAAAGAGTGGCCGTACAGGTGTGCCCCTCGGGTATTATCACGGTGAGATGAACAGTGACCAGTGCAAAAACATCACGCCACGCCTAGCGCCTTGGCCTGTCCGAGGGGGGCCAATCGGGGGACAAACGCCCACACAACGCATGCCCACGGAAAGCTGGAGGCCTGCTGAATGCAGGGAGATCGCCCGCGCGCGCCTCTCAGACTCGTAGCAAGCACGAGGGCTTCACCAGACGCCCGAGGCCACAACCGTTGACCTAGTGCTCGACTTTGACTGTCGCAGTGGCTTTTTTTGTCCACAGGGTGGCGCAAAGTTTCAAAACCCTGTAACGTCCGTGCACTGTCTTGACATTTTCTGGGCGGTGTCAAAGTGCCTCGACCAATGGGCTAGCGGTATGTAAACGAGTGCCATGCAAATGAGTGCCATGCTCGTGGGCTCTCCCTTACCTACCTACCCTACCTACCTACCTACGTATGCCCACTACCCACAGGCTGGCTAGGAGGGCTAGGCTATCCCCCCAAACCCCAATGAAACCCCAATGAAACCCCACAGCTGACCGCACTGACGTCATTTGGAGCAGAAGCTTGGATTGATTGATTGATTGATTGATTGATTGATGAATTTATGGATCGACGATTGCTTCTCTTTATCACTGATCGTTTTCTTTATCATTTTTTCTCACATGTTCACACATTAGGATAAAATGAAACGGGGGTTTTGGTCTGGCTCGCCACTTGCGAACGAAATCAATGACGACCACAGAGAGTGAACGACGCGTTCGTCTTCTTCATTTGAAGCAATGCATTTTGACCAGCCGGCCGGCCGTGCGGCGCCCCCTGCGGGACTGCAGCATATTTGTTGCAATAACACAAATCCGTAACTGGAGCGCTGGCTTTTGACTGGGGGAGACGCGCAGCACGGACTCTGGACTGTGGCGCGCTGTGGGCGCAACACGACAGCGTGCAATAGCCACTCGGCAATATGTGTATATACACTTTGCTCAACAAATCCACACTCTCACGAACAGCTAAACACGACTCACACACAAATGACTGCGGGCATTCTCCACTGTACACATTGTATGTGGGTGCATGAGCTGTGTTGCGCGCACAACGTCTTCCCATGCCGCCCTCGCCCCGCTACGGAGCTATGCACAATACATCGACTTTGCTCAGTAATGACAGCCTTTTATCAACAGCTAAACGCCAACAAAAAGACACACCCGTCACAACGGGGATGAGAAGCGCATTGCCGCAGCACAGCAATAACCCCACATTAATAACAGCAATAACCCCACATTAATAACGGTGGACCCCAAATGAATAGGGATGAACGGAGCAGCTGTCAGAAGCGGGCTGCAAAATTTACTCTGAAAATTTAGCCCGCCCACCCCGCCCATGCGCCCTCTGCTCCATTTATAGAGCTCAATTGGAGGGAGGGGTTTGGCGTTTGGGGGGCTCAAAAACGTCACGACGTCACTCTGCCAAGTCATGTGACTATTTTTACACTCAACCATCGTCGCCAAACACAGCACCTGCTGTATCAGAACGGACACGTTACTTCAGCCCGACCCATTGTCTACCTCTACGTTCTCACCCCAGGCCAACGCCAACAGCCAAACCCTGAGCCATAACCCCCAGCTCCCCAAACCACCGACCCAATTCTAACACCAACACTGCGGGAAGGTGATGGTGTGTACCACCCCGCCCACGCAAACTCTCTGGGTGACAACTATTTTCAAGGAAGGAAGGGACAAGGGAAAGTGAAAGAGTTTTTAATTTTTTTATTTTATTTTGACTTATGTGGCACAGCACAGTATACGCTCAACCATCAGCAATCACCTATAGGGCCCAAACCCAGCACTAACCCCAAATCCTCTACCTGTCTAACCCTAACCCCCCGCGTGCTCCCCCTCGTCCCCGATCCTGAACGCAACAAACCCCACCCCTGGCCTAACCCCAAGTCCTCTACCTGTCTAACCCTAACCCCCCGCGTACTCCCCCTCGTCCCCGATCCTGAACGCAACAAACCCCACCCCTGGCCTAACCCCAAGTCCTCTACCTGTCTAACCCTGTGTTCTCCCCTCCTCTGGCCTAACCCCAAGTCCTCTTCCCTCTCTAACCCTAAACCCCCGCGTGCTCCCCCTCGTCCGCGATCCTGAACGCAACAAACCCCACCCCTGGCCTAACCCCAAGTCCTCTACCTGTCTAACCCTGTGTCCTCCCCTCCTCTGGCCTAACCCCAAGTCCTCTACCTGTCTAACCCTAAACCCCCGCGTGCTCCCCCTCGTCCCCGATCCTGAACGCAACAAACCCCACCCCTGGCCTAACCCCAAGTCCTCTACCTGTCTAACCCTGTGTTCTCCCCTCCTCTGGCCTAACCCCAAGTCCTCTTCCCTCTCTAACCCTAAACCCCCGCGTGCTCCCCCTCGTCCGCGATCCTGAACGCAACAAACCCCACCCCTGGCCTAACCCCAAGTCCTCTACCTGTCTAACCCTGTGTCCTCCCCTCCTCTGGTTCTGCAGCAATGAAACACAAAGGTGCTTCTGATAGCAAACCTTTGTGGACCGGCAGCTGCGATTTATCAGACCCCGCTTCTCCAATTCCAGCCACAGCAGGATACCTCGGGTCTCACTCTTGCGCTTGGACACAAAGTTCAAGATGGCGAAGTCTTCCTCTGACGTGTTGCCAAAGCGCCGCGCACTCCTGCTCCACCCCGGCTTCTGTCCCGACTGGCCATCCCGTCTACAAGACATTGTCGGGGTTAGACCTGAGGACGCTAGGTTAAAGGATTGGAACAGAACACAAGCCATTAGTTTACAGGGGAATGCAAAATCCTTTTACAACAGTTATGACAACGCCTTGCAACAATATCTGCATTGCCCCAAACCCTATGTAGGCCTACATGCACGCTCATGATGCACCTGCAAAAAAAACACACAATCACCGTCTACACAGTACCCATTTATCTGTAACTTTGTATACGTTTATGCTGGTGCGCAGCGCGGGAAAGGGGAATACACTTGTTTCTCACCTAACATATCAAAGGGTTACTGTTTTGAGCATCTCTCTCTGTGTGTGTGTGTCTGTGTGTGTCTGTGTGTGTCTGTGTGTGTGTGTGTGTGTTTAGCATTGATTTAGCAGCTCAAACAATGGTAAAGATGTCCAAAAATGGCACTCACCTACACACTAAAAAACGTTGCAACAACACTTACCTTGATCTCCAAATATTTGGCACCCACCTACCTACCTACCTGCAGACACTGTTAGTGTTTGAATAAATATATATATATATATATATATATATATATGTGTGTGTGTGTGTGAACCTTCTCCTATGTGTATGTTACTTCTTGTACATCACTTACCTTGTGTATTACTTACCTGCGTTGGCGTTCATAGTTTCAGGACATCCCAACAGGTAACAACGATGACGAGGGCTCCTGGTCCTTTTTTAAAATGTGGTTCCCGTTGATTTTCTTCTGCATTCCAACCTAGAGAACCAAAGATGTGATTAGATTCAACTTTATTGTCATTACACAAGTACAGGTACAAGGCAACCAAATGTAGTTTAGGTCTGGCCAGAAGTAAGTGCAGGTGTTGTGCAATAAAGTATGGACAGAAGCTATCCTTAAAAAAAAAAAAAAAGTGTCAAAGTGCAGTGGAAATTGATTGCATATTACAGTTAAAGGTACGGTGCTGAATGCAAACAGTTGGCACTGCATATGACAGTCGTCAGTGCTAAGGAGCACAATCCAGTTAAGGTGGCGCAGTGCAAGATTCGCAAGTAAACAGCTGTTACTGTAAACAGCTGTGACTGCAATAAACAGACAGTGGTTGCAAATTGACATTCCAGTAGTGCAAGTGACAAAGTGAAGGCAGACGTGTGTCGGCTGGGCGAGGGGAGTCCTGGAGGATGCTGCGAGCTCGATGCAGACAGCGTTTCCTCTGGATGTGCTCGATGGCAGGTAGTGGAGTCCCTACAAGAACGGAAAATTCATCACAAACCCCCACAGTCACACATCAGCTCCGGTTCCGGGCAGTCTCACTTCACAAACCTCCAATGTGGTTTACGTCATCACCTGCACCCTCTGCCACAAACACTACGTTGGAGAAACCGGGGCATCGATAGACACCAGGCTGAAACAACACCAGAACAACAAACCGCCTGGCACAGCTACAAACAACACTGGTCACACACTTCCAGGAGCACCCCCTCACTCACCTACACACTAAAAAACGTTGCAACAACACTTACCTTGATCTCCAAATATGTGGCACCTACCTTTCCCTGCAGACACGTGATTTACACACTCGTCCATCGCCACAGAGCACCTGCAAAAGAAAAGCAAACACACAATTTCACAACGCATCCATTTGCATTCCTGCCTTTTTCACTTGCCTTCCTATTTTTGTTGACCTGGTACGCTGCTGCCACTGCCAAGGACAAGAGCAGGCTGCAGCGTGTCATCCGCACTGCAGAGAAGGTGATTGGCTGCAATCTGCCTTCCCTCGAGAACCTGCACACATATCTCCCGTCTCTCAGTTTCCCGCACATGCACACGCGCACACACACACAAACACTGTCTAGACAGTACCCATTTATCGGTAACTTTGTATACGTTTATGCTGGTGCGCAGCGCGGGAAAGGGGAATCCACTTGTTTCTCACCTAACATATCAAAGGGTTACTGTTTTGAGCATCTCTCTCTGTGTGTGTGTGTGTGTGATTTAGCAGCTCAAACAATGGTAACGATGTCCAAAAATGGCACTCACCTACACACTAAAAAACGTTGCAACACCACTTACCTTGATCTCCAAATATTTGGCACCCACCTACCTACCTACCTACCTGCAGACACTGTTAGTGTTTGAATAAATATATATATATATATATATATATATATGTGTGTGTGTGTGAACCTTTTCCTATGTGTATGTTACTTCTTGTACATCACTTACCTTGTGTATTACTTACCTGCGTTGGCGTTCATAGTTTCAGGACATCCCAACAGGTAACAACGATGACGAGGGCTCCTGGTCCTTTTTTTCAATGTGGTTCCCGTTGATTTTCTCCTGCATTCCACCCTGGAGAACCAAAGATGAGATTAGATTCAACTTTATTGTCATTACACAAGTACAGGTACAAGGCAACCAAATGTAGTTTAGGTCTGGCCAGAAGTAAGTGCAGGTGTTGTGCAATAAAGTATGGACAGAAGCTATCCTTAAAAAAAAAAAAAAAGTGTCAAAGTGCAGTGGAAATTGATTGCATATTACAGTTAGAAGTACGGTGCTGAATGCAAACAGTTGGCACTGTATATGACAGTCGTCAGTGCAAAGGAGCACAACCCAGTTAAGGTGGCGCAGTGCAAGATTCGCAAGAAAACAGCTGTTACCTGCCTTTTTCACTTGCCTTCTTATTTTTGTTGACCTGGTACGCTGCTGCTGCTGCTGCTGCTGCCACTGCCAAGGACAAGAGCAGGCTGCAGCGTGTCATCCGCACTGCAGAGAAGGTGATTGGCTGCAATCTGCCTTCCCTCGAGAACCTGCACACATATCTCCCGTCTCTCAGTTTCCCGCACATGCACACGCGCACACACACACAAACACTGTCTAGACAGTACCCATTTATCGGTAACTTTGTATACGTTTATGCTGGTGCGCAGCGCGGGAAAGGGGAATCCACTTGTTTCTCACCTAACATATCAAAGGGTTACTGTTTTGAGCATCTCTCTGTGTGTGTGTGTGTCTGTGTGTGTCTGTGTGTGTCTGTGTCTGTGTGTGTCTGTGTGTGTGTGTGTGTGTGTGTGTGTGTGTGTGTGTCTGTCTGTCTGTCTGTCTGTCTGTCTGTCTGTCTGTCTGCTGTTCAGTAAAATATCTGCATTGCTCTAAACCCTACATAGGCCTAAATGCACTAATGATGAGGGATAGTGTTTATACAATCGAGCCTTTATTCTATTGTGGGCCAATGGGCTCGCGATGTGTAAACGAGTGCCATTCAAAGGAGTGCCATGCTCGTGGGCTATCCCTTACCCCAAGCCCCAAGCCCCAAACCCCAAGCCCCAAGCCCCAAGCCCCAAGCCCCAAGCCCCAAGCCCCGTCCTCAAGCTCCCATGAAAGACCGCCATGTATATTCCACTTCAGAGGGGCTTTGGGAGTCTGACAAAGAGTGGCCGTACAGGTGTGCCCCTCGGGTATTATCACGGTGAGATGAACAGTGACCAGTGCAAAAACATCACGCCACGCCTAGCGCCTTGGCCTGTCCGAGGGGGGCCAATCGGGGGACAAACGCCCACACAACGCATGCCCACGGAAAGCTGGAGGCCTGCTGAATGCAGGGAGATCGCCCGCGCGCGCCTCTCAGACTCGTAGCAAGCACGAGGGCTTCACCAGACGCCCGAGGCCACAACCGTTGACCTAGTGCTCGACTTTGACTGTCGCAGTGGCTTTTTTTGTCCACAGGGTGGCGCAAAGTTTCAAAACCCTGTAACGTCCGTGCACTGTCTTGACATTTTCTGGGCGGTGTCAAAGTGCCTCGACCAATGGGCTAGCGGTATGTAAACGAGTGCCATGCAAATGAGTGCCATGCTCGTGGGCTCTCCCTTACCTACCTACCCTACCTACCTACCTACGTATGCCCACTACCCACAGGCTGGCTAGGAGGGCTAGGCTATCCCCCCAAACCCCAATGAAACCCCAATGAAACCCCACAGCTGACCGCACTGACGTCATTTGGAGCAGAAGCTTGGATTGATTGATTGATTGATTGATTGATTGATTGATGAATTTATGGATCGACGATTGCTTCTCTTTATCACTGATCGTTTTCTTTATCATTTTTTCTCACATGTTCACACATTAGGATAAAATGAAACGGGGGTTTTGGTCTGGCTCGCCACTTGCGAACGAAATCAATGACGACCACAGAGAGTGAACGACGCGTTCGTCTTCTTCATTTGAAGCAATGCATTTTGACCAGCCGGCCGGCCGTGCGGCGCCCCCTGCGGGACTGCAGCATATTTGTTGCAATAACACAAATCCGTAACTGGAGCGCTGGCTTTTGACTGGGGGAGACGCGCAGCACGGACTCTGGACTGTGGCGCGCTGTGGGCGCAACACGACAGCGTGCAATAGCCACTCGGCAATATGTGTATATACACTTTGCTCAACAAATCCACACTCTCACGAACAGCTAAACACGACTCACACACAAATGACTGCGGGCATTCTCCACTGTACACATTGTATGTGGGTGCATGAGCTGTGTTGCGCGCACAACGTCTTCCCATGCCGCCCTCGCCCCGCTACGGAGCTATGCACAATACATCGACTTTGCTCAGTAATGACAGCCTTTTATCAACAGCTAAACGCCAACAAAAAGACACACCCGTCACAACGGGGATGAGAAGCGCATTGCCGCAGCACAGCAATAACCCCACATTAATAACAGCAATAACCCCACATTAATAACGGTGGACCCCAAATGAATAGGGATGAACGGAGCAGCTGTCAGAAGCGGGCTGCAAAATTTACTCTGAAAATTTAGCCCGCCCACCCGCCCATGCGCCCTCTGCTCCATTTATAGAGCTCAATTGGAGGGAGGGGTTTGGCGTTTGGGGGGCTCAAAAACGTCACGACGTCACTCTGCCAAGTCATGTGACTATTTTTACACTCAACCATCGTCGCCACACAGCACCTGCTGTATCAGAACGGACACGTTACTTCAGCCCGACCCATTGTCTACCTCTACGTTCTCACCCCAGGCCAACGCCAACAGCCAAACCCTGAGCCATAACCCCAAGCTCCCCAAACCACCGACCCAATTCTAACACCAACACTGCGGGAAGGTGATGGTGTGTACCACCCCGCCCACGCAAACTCTCTGGGTGACAACTATTTTCAAGGAAGGAAGGGACAAGGGAAAGTGAAAGAGTTTTTAATTTTTTTATTTTATTTTGACTTATGTGGCACAGCACAGTATACGCTCAACCATCAGCAATCACCTATAGGGCCCAAACCCAGCACTAACCCCAAGTCCTCTACCTGTCTAACCCTAACCCCCCGCGTGCTCCCCCTCGTCCCCGATCCTGAACGCAACAAACCCCACCCCTGGCCTAACCCCAAGTCCTCTACCTGTCTAACCCTAACCCCCCGCGTGCTCCCCCTCGTCCCCGATCCTGAACGCAACAAACCCCACCCCTGGCCTAACCCCAAGTCCTCTACCTGTCTAACCCTGTGTTCTCCCCTCCTCTGGCCTAACCCCAAGTCCTCTACCTGTCTAACCCTAACCCCCCGCGTGCTCCCCCTCGTCCCCGATCCTGAACGCAACAAACCCCACCCCTGGCCTAACCCCAAGTCCTCTACCTGTCTAACCCTAACCCCCCGCGTGCTCCCCCTCGTCCCCGATCCTGAACGCAACAAACCCCACCCCTGGCCTAACCCCAAGTCCTCTACCTGTCTAACCCTGTGTTCTCCCCTCCTCTGGCCTAACCCCAAGTCCTCTTCCCTCTCTAACCCTAAACCCCCGCGTGCTCCCCCTCGTCCGCGATCCTGAACGCAACAAACCCCACCCCTGGCCTAACCCCAAGTCCTCTACCTGTCTAACCCTGTGTCCTCCCCTCCTCTGGTTCTGCAGCAATGAAACACAAAGGTGCTTCTGATAGCAAACCTTTGTGGACCGGCAGCTGCGATTTATCAGACCCCGCTTCTCCAATTCCAGCCACAGCAGGATACCTCGGGTCTCACTCTTGCGCTTGGACACAAAGTTCAAGATGGCGAAGTCTTCCTCTGACGTGTTGCCAAAGCGCCGCGCACTCCTGCTCCACCCCGGCTTCTGTCCCGACTGGCCATCCCGTCTACAAGACATTGTCGGGGTTAGACCTGAGGACGCTAGGTTAAAGGATTGGAACAGAACACAAGCCATTAGTTTACAGGGGAATGCAAAATCCTTTTACAACAGTTATGACAACGCCTTGCAACAATATCTGCATTGCCCCAAACCCTATGTAGGCCTACATGCACGCTCATGATGCACCTGCAAAAAAAACACACAATCACCGTCTACACAGTACCCATTTATCTGTAACTTTGTATACGTTTATGCTGGTGCGCAGCGCGGGAAAGGGGAATACACTTGTTTCTCACCTAACATATCAAAGGGTTACTGTTTTGAGCATCTCTCTCTGTGTGTGTGTGTCTGTGTGTGTCTGTGTGTGTCTGTGTGTGTGTGTGTGTGTGTGTGTGTGTTTAGCATTGATTTAGCAGCTCAAACAATGGTAAAGATGTCCAAAAATGGCACTCACCTACACACTAAAAAACGTTGCAACAACACTTACCTTGATCTCCAAATATTTGGCACCCACCTACCTACCTACCTGCAGACACTGTTAGTGTTTGAATAAATATATATATATATATATATATATATATATGTGTGTGTGTGTGTGAACCTTCTCCTATGTGTATGTTACTTCTTGTACATCACTTACCTTGTGTATTACTTACCTGCGTTGGCGTTCATAGTTTCAGGACATCCCAACAGGTAACAACGATGACGAGGGCTCCTGGTCCTTTTTTAAAATGTGGTTCCCGTTGATTTTCTTCTGCATTCCAACCTAGAGAACCAAAGATGTGATTAGATTCAACTTTATTGTCATTACACAAGTACAGGTACAAGGCAACCAAATGTAGTTTAGGTCTGGCCAGAAGTAAGTGCAGGTGTTGTGCAATAAAGTATGGACAGAAGCTATCCTTAAAAAAAAAAAAAAGTGTCAAAGTGCAGTGGAAATTGATTGCATATTACAGTTAAAGGTACGGTGCTGAATGCAAACAGTTGGCACTGCATATGACAGTCGTCAGTGCTAAGGAGCACAATCCAGTTAAGGTGGCGCAGTGCAAGATTCGCAAGTAAACAGCTGTTACTGTAAACAGCTGTGACTGCAATAAACAGACAGTGGTTGCAAATTGACATTCCAGTAGTGCAAGTGACAAAGTGAAGGCAGACGTGTGTCGGCTGGGCGAGGGGAGTCCTGGAGGATGCTGCGAGCTCGATGCAGACAGCGTTTCCTCTGGATGTGCTCGATGGCAGGTAGTGGAGTCCCTACAAGAACGGAAAATTCATCACAAACCCCCACAGTCACACATCAGCTCCGGTTCCGGGCAGTCTCACTTCACAAACCTCCAATGTGGTTTACGTCATCACCTGCACCCTCTGCCACAAACACTACGTTGGAGAAACCGGGGCATCGATAGACACCAGGCTGAAACAACACCAGAACAACAAACCGCCTGGCACAGCTACAAACAACACTGGTCACACACTTCCAGGAGCACCCCCTCACTCACCTACACACTAAAAAACGTTGCAACAACACTTACCTTGATCTCCAAATATGTGGCACCTACCTTTCCCTGCAGACACGTGATTTACACACTCGTCCATCGCCACAGAGCACCTGCAAAAGAAAAGCAAACACACAATTTCACAACGCATCCATTTGCATTCCTGCCTTTTTCACTTGCCTTCCTATTTTTGTTGACCTGGTACGCTGCTGCCACTGCCAAGGACAAGAGCAGGCTGCAGCGTGTCATCCGCACTGCAGAGAAGGTGATTGGCTGCAATCTGCCTTCCCTCGAGAACCTGCACACATATCTCCCGTCTCTCAGTTTCCCGCACATGCACACGCGCACACACACACAAACACTGTCTAGACAGTACCCATTTATCGGTAACTTTGTATACGTTTATGCTGGTGCGCAGCGCGGGAAAGGGGAATCCACTTGTTTCTCACCTAACATATCAAAGGGTTACTGTTTTGAGCATCTCTCTCTGTGTGTGTGTGTGTGTGTGATTTAGCAGCTCAAACAATGGTAACGATGTCCAAAAATGGCACTCACCTACACACTAAAAAACGTTGCAACACCACTTACCTTGATCTCCAAATATTTGGCACCCACCTACCTACCTACCTACCTGCAGACACTGTTAGTGTTTGAATAAATATATATATATATATATATATATATATGTGTGTGTGTGTGAACCTTTTCCTATGTGTATGTTACTTCTTGTACATCACTTACCTTGTGTATTACTTACCTGCGTTGGCGTTCATAGTTTCAGGACATCCCAACAGGTAACAACGATGACGAGGGCTCCTGGTCCTTTTTTTCAATGTGGTTCCCGTTGATTTTCTCCTGCATTCCACCCTGGAGAACCAAAGATGAGATTAGATTCAACTTTATTGTCATTACACAAGTACAGGTACAAGGCAACCAAATGTAGTTTAGGTCTGGCCAGAAGTAAGTGCAGGTGTTGTGCAATAAAGTATGGACAGAAGCTATCCTTAAAAAAAAAAAAAAAGTGTCAAAGTGCAGTGGAAATTGATTGCATATTACAGTTAGAAGTACGGTGCTGAATGCAAACAGTTGGCACTGTATATGACAGTCGTCAGTGCAAAGGAGCACAACCCAGTTAAGGTGGCGCAGTGCAAGATTCGCAAGAAAACAGCTGTTACCTGCCTTTTTCACTTGCCTTCTTATTTTTGTTGACCTGGTACGCTGCTGCTGCTGCTGCTGCTGCCACTGCCAAGGACAAGAGCAGGCTGCAGCGTGTCATCCGCACTGCAGAGAAGGTGATTGGCTGCAATCTGCCTTCCCTCGAGAACCTGCACACATATCTCCCGTCTCTCAGTTTCCCGCACATGCACACGCGCACACACACACAAACACTGTCTAGACAGTACCCATTTATCGGTAACTTTGTATACGTTTATGCTGGTGCGCAGCGCGGGAAAGGGGAATCCACTTGTTTCTCACCTAACATATCAAAGGGTTACTGTTTTGAGCATCTCTCTGTGTGTGTGTGTGTCTGTGTGTGTCTGTGTGTGTCTGTGTCTGTGTGTGTCTGTGTGTGTGTGTGTGTGTGTGTGTGTGTGTGTGTGTCTGTCTGTCTGTCTGTCTGTCTGTCTGTCTGTCTGTCTGTCTGTCTGCTGTTCAGTAAAATATCTGCATTGCTCTAAACCCTACATAGGCCTACATGCACTAATGATGAGGGATAGTGTTTATACAATCGAGCCTTTATTCTATTGTGGGCCAATGGGCTCGCGATGTGTAAACGAGTGCCATTCAAAGGAGTGCCATGCTCGTGGGCTATCCCTTACCCCAAGCCCCAAGCCCCAAGCCCCAAGCCCCAAGCCCCAAGCCCCAAGCCCCAAGCCCCAAGCCCCAAGCCCCAAGCCCCGTCCTCAAGCTCCCATGAAAGACCGCCATGTATATTCCACTTCAGAGGGGCTTTGGGAGTCTGACAAAGAGTGGCCGTACAGGTGTGCCCCTCGGGTATTATCACGGTGAGATGAACAGTGACCAGTGCAAAAACATCACGCCACGCCTAGCGCCTTGGCCTGTCCGAGGGGGGCCAATCGGGGGACAAACGCCCACACAACGCATGCCCACGGAAAGCTGGAGGCCTGCTGAATGCAGGGAGATCGCCCGCGCGCGCCTCTCAGACTCGTAGCAAGCACGAGGGCTTCACCAGACGCCCGAGGCCACAACCGTTGACCTAGTGCTCGACTTTGACTGTCGCAGTGGCTTTTTTTGTCCACAGGGTGGCGCAAAGTTTCAAAACCCTGTAACGTCCGTGCACTGTCTTGACATTTTCTGGGCGGTGTCAAAGTGCCTCGACCAATGGGCTAGCGGTATGTAAACGAGTGCCATGCAAATGAGTGCCATGCTCGTGGGCTCTCCCTTACCTACCTACCCTACCTACCTACCTACGTATGCCCACTACCCACAGGCTGGCTAGGAGGGCTAGGCTATCCCCCCAAACCCCAATGAAACCCCAATGAAACCCCACAGCTGACCGCACTGACGTCATTTGGAGCAGAAGCTTGGATTGATTGATTGATTGATTGATTGATTGATGAATTTATGGATCGACGATTGCTTCTCTTTATCACTGATCGTTTTCTTTATCATTTTTTCTCACATGTTCACACATTAGGATAAAATGAAACGGGGGTTTTGGTCTGGCTCGCCACTTGCGAACGAAATCAATGACGACCACAGAGAGTGAACGACGCGTTCGTCTTCTTCATTTGAAGCAATGCATTTTGACCAGCCGGCCGGCCGTGCGGCGCCCCCTGCGGGACTGCAGCATATTTGTTGCAATAACACAAATCCGTAACTGGAGCGCTGGCTTTTGACTGGGGGAGACGCGCAGCACGGACTCTGGACTGTGGCGCGCTGTGGGCGCAACACGACAGCGTGCAATAGCCACTCGGCAATATGTGTATATACACTTTGCTCAACAAATCCACACTCTCACGAACAGCTAAACACGACTCACACACAAATGACTGCGGGCATTCTCCACTGTACACATTGTATGTGGGTGCATGAGCTGTGTTGCGCGCACAACGTCTTCCCATGCCGCCCTCGCCCCGCTACGGAGCTATGCACAATACATCGACTTTGCTCAGTAATGACAGCCTTTTATCAACAGCTAAACGCCAACAAAAAGACACACCCGTCACAACGGGGATGAGAAGCGCATTGCCGCAGCACAGCAATAACCCCACATTAATAACAGCAATAACCCCACATTAATAACGGTGGACCCCAAATGAATAGGGATGAACGGAGCAGCTGTCAGAAGCGGGCTGCAAAATTTACTCTGAAAATTTAGCCCGCCCACCCCGCCCATGCGCCCTCTGCTCCATTTATAGAGCTCAATTGGAGGGAGGGGTTTGGCGTTTGGGGGGCTCAAAAACGTCACGACGTCACTCTGCCAAGTCATGTGACTATTTTTACACTCAACCATCGTCGCCACACAGCACCTGCTGTATCAGAACGGACACGTTACTTCAGCCCGACCCATTGTCTACCTCTACGTTCTCACCCCAGGCCAACGCCAACAGCCAAACCCTGAGCCATAACCCCAAGCTCCCCAAACCACCGACCCAATTCTAACACCAACACTGCGGGAAGGTGATGGTGTGTACCACCCCGCCCACGCAAACTCTCTGGGTGACAACTATTTTCAAGGAAGGAAGGGACAAGGGAAAGTGAAAGAGTTTTTAATTTTTTAATTTTATTTTGACTTATGTGGCACAGCACAGTATACGCTCAACCATCAGCAATCACCTATAGGGCCCAAACCCAGCACTAACCCCAAATCCTCTACCTGTCTAACCCTAACCCCCCGCGTGCTCCCCCTCGTCCCCGATCCTGAACGCAACAAACCCCACCCCTGGCCTAACCCCAAGTCCTCTACCTGTCTAACCCTAACCCCCCGCGTACTCCCCCTCGTCCCCGATCCTGAACGCAACAAACCCCACCCCTGGCCTAACCCCAAGTCCTCTACCTGTCTAACCCTGTGTTCTCCCCTCCTCTGGCCTAACCCCAAGTCCTCTTCCCTCTCTAACCCTAAACCCCCGCGTGCTCCCCCTCGTCCGCGATCCTGAACGCAACAAACCCCACCCCTGGCCTAACCCCAAGTCCTCTACCTGTCTAACCCTGTGTCCTCCCCTCCTCTGGCCTAACCCCAAGTCCTCTACCTGTCTAACCCTAAACCCCCGCGTGCTCCCCCTCGTCCCCGATCCTGAACGCAACAAACCCCACCCCTGGCCTAACCCCAAGTCCTCTACCTGTCTAACCCTGTGTTCTCCCCTCCTCTGGCCTAACCCCAAGTCCTCTTCCCTCTCTAACCCTAAACCCCCGCGTGCTCCCCCTCGTCCGCGATCCTGAACGCAACAAACCCCACCCCTGGCCTAACCCCAAGTCCTCTACCTGTCTAACCCTGTGTCCTCCCCTCCTCTGGTTCTGCAGCAATGAAACACAAAGGTGCTTCTGATAGCAAACCTTTGTGGACCGGCAGCTGCGATTTATCAGACCCCGCTTCTCCAATTCCAGCCACAGCAGGATACCTCGGGTCTCACTCTTGCGCTTGGACACAAAGTTCAAGATGGCGAAGTCTTCCTCTGACGTGTTGCCAAAGCGCCGCGCACTCCTGCTCCACCCCGGCTTCTGTCCCGACTGGCCATCCCGTCTACAAGACATTGTCGGGGTTAGACCTGAGGACGCTAGGTTAAAGGATTGGAACAGAACACAAGCCATTAGTTTACAGGGGAATGCAAAATCCTTTTACAACAGTTATGACAACACAATTTATGCTCATACCCATCACATTGACTAGAGGCTCTGCCCTTACTATTTGTGCTCTTACACTGCCATCTAGTGGGCACTTTACCGAACTGGGCAAAAAACACTTGATCCATTGTATACATTCATTCATTTAGAAGACGCCTTTATCCAAAGCGACTTCCAAGAGAGAGCGTTACAAAGTGCATAGGTCACTGATAATAACAACAAGAGAGCCCCAAAACATTGCGAGTAGCCCAAAACATGAAGCACATATTGTAAACAACATTATGACTTAGTGATTTGCAAAACCACTGTGTGTAGTATTTCGCCAATAGTGTGAAGCTGAGAATGTGCTTATAGTTGTGAAGATCTGGTCTGCTGTTTTGCTCATTGAGGATTCGGACGCTGTGGCGCGCTATGGCGAGCAGTGGCGCACTGAGGCGCGCGGTCTCTTCCGACACAACCATGCGCAAGAGCATCTCAACGACACTTTGCCAACACATTACGTGACTTAGGTCTTCCTCCAGCCTCGCCAGTTTTTAAAAGACCACTCATGTCACATATGTCCGTTGTGCTTGAATGCAATCCAATGAGCTCTGACTTTGACTCTGACGTAACAGAGCGCGTGCTTTTACATCGGGGAGTTGTGCCACTGGGTGGCTTTGGCACAATCTAAACATCCAAACACAACCCATGTGTTTATATGTTACAGGAAACACAACCCATGTGTTTATATGTTACAGGAAACACAACGCATGTGTTTGGATGATTCCGGTTTTGTATTCATTCCAATGTCACCGTGACCCGGATAACGTACCATAACCAGCCATATATATCGAGCCCAAACAGTTTGACATTGTGGCCGGGGGGGGGCAGTTGTATGTCTCGTATCGTGGGTGTGAATGTATATATATGTAAAGCCACAATCCATGAAATGAACCCCTATGAATTGACTCCCCCCTGGCCACTTTTATTGGAGGAGGTCATTTGGTCATGGCTGTAAATATGGTAGAGGAGACCCGATATCCAGACACTAATGAATGACGAACGGAGCAGCTGTCAAAAGGCTGCTCCAAAATGTACTCTGAAAAAGAGCGCTGGCTAGTACTTGTGAATGGAATCAATAACGATGTGTTCTTCTCAATCGAGATAGCCCAGATGGAATGACAAACTTGTAACCCATTCAAATTTAAATTGGCCCATCAAGCAGCTTCGTGCAGTCAAGGCTCCAGTATATGGGTGAATTCAGGTGGGCTATATTGGGACATCGGGTCATTTGGGACAGCATAAGGAAAAGGCATTTCACTTTTGCCTTGGACTGCAGCATATTTGTTGCAATAACACGAATCCGTAACACGAGCGCTGGCTATTACGCGCGGGAGAGAAGCGTTGTCATTTGGTTATTGTCTCGCGAACCACTTATCAATGTGCAATCAATATGTTCTTGTCAATCGAGATAGCCCAGATGGAATGACAAACTCGCACCCATCGGCCGTGGGAGGGAATTGTAACCCATTCAAATTTAAATTGGCCCATCAAGCAGCTTCGTGCAGTCAAGGCTCCAGTATATGGGTGAATTCAGGTGGGCTATATTGGGACATCGGGTCATTTGGGACAGCATAAGGAAAAGGCATTTCACTTTTGCCTTGGACTGCAGCATATTTGTTGCAATAACACGAATCCGTAACACGAGCGCTGGCTATTACGCGCGGGAGAGAAGCGTTGTCATTTGGTTATTGTCTCGCGAACCACTTATGAATGCGCAATCAATAACGATGTGTTCTTCTCACTCGTCTAGCAGGGCCTATAACCCATTCAAATTTGAATTGGCCCATCAAGCTTCAGTATAGGCTACATTAATCTACACCCATGAGTCTGTGTCCCAAATGTGTTACCAGACATACTGTCCCAAATTACCAAACAAGTTGCTGAAAATTCGTTTTTTTGTCAGCTCCACTAAAATAGTGAGCCATGCATTTCTAAAATATTATGAAGACTTATTTTTTACACTTAAATAATGTGGATACCTTGAGGAATTCAGAAATGTCTCATTTATTGGGTTATGTTTGGAACTTGAAGAAAATCTTAAACTCAGCAGATTGAATTACAAAAGAAAATCTCCCAATATAGCCTGTATACCTGAATTCACCCTAGAGGATGTGTGAAGTAGAAAAAACACAAAGTGTGTAGAACGATAACTTTTATTTTTCACTGAAACATTCCCAGAGAAGATTAGAAAAATATATTCAGAAAATAAACAACTATAAACAACTTTAAACATATGATTTGAACAAGCCATGGCCCTCTTCTGACTTCCAAACTCAGTTCAAAGCCATTCCAAATCCAGTCCTTCCCCAGAAAAAGATGTTTTCTTTATTCCGTAGTCGTACATCAGTTCCTCGTTGACCTTTATGTCTCTTGCCGCAAAGAACAGGATGGTGTTTGTAGAGGTGCCCCCCGACTCGACCTTAAAATGTCTCGGTTTGAGATTCGCTTGTTTGGCAGAGTGGTTGATCAGCCTACCAAAAATGGTCATGTCAGGGTGACATAGGCAGCTGTTGGCGCGTGCATCGATACACTTTCCAACGCCTTTGTCCTTGAAGAAGAAAAGGTATCCCATTTCACCAGAAGGAGTGCTGCGTTGAATGGACTCGCCCTCGTCTTTTGAAATCACTCTGCCATGATAGTCACAAACAATTTCGTTCTTCAGGAAGCGTCTGGTCGTAAACACCCCCTGTCCTTTTCCTTGAACCGGCAAGGGCACCAGTCCGGTCCACTTCTGTGACCTGGCCAGGATTTGGATGGCCTCGTTGTTCGCCGCGTCGGAAACGCTTTCGAGGGGCTTCCATTGCGCCAGGATGTCTTTGGCGTCTGGACAGTTGGTGTTCCAGCCTTGCGCGCTCATCCAGGCCTGGAGCCTACTCTCTGTGGGCTGGCGCCGGGAGAATGTAGCTGTGAAAAGTCAATAAACAAACAAAAGAATGAGTTTATCTCGAGTACATTGTGCTATTTGGTTAGTCAGAACAAAAAGAGCCAACAAGATGCCAGCATCACTGTTAAACTAGTCTGTGAAACTGCAAACTTTTAAATATGGAATGGATTACTTACACAACACATGTTTTGCGCGCATGTTCATCTGGTCTGCGCGCCACTTGTCGTAGCAGATGCGGTCATGTTGCCCGGTGAGGTGTGCGCGCTGTTGTGTCGGTGGCAGGCTACCGTGCAGGGTCACCGGGAAGGACGCAGTCAGCAAGGCAAATATGGCTTGCTCCTCAGCTTTAGCCGAACTAGTGGACGCAAGTCGAGGCCGTTTTGCAGGCGTTTCTAGCGGGTCAGAGCTATGAAATAAAGAAACAAATATTGACATACAAATATATGAGAATGTGTACATTTTTTTAAGCAATTCTAAACTATGAAGGTTTAAAAGGGATGTTGTAGGAATAAGCTTACTTGGGATCAGACGCCAACTGTTTCAACAGTTTCGCTCCTTCGGCAAAGAAATCAAACTTTGCCGTCTGCCAACTCTGTTGAGCCACTGGGTCGCCGTGTGACAGGTAGCTTGCCAGGTGCGACTGCCTTTGAGTGCCCATGTTCTGGGCGGTGGCCGTCTGAAACGCCCGTCTGGCCATCTTACCGGTGACCTTTGGACAATGATACCTTGAAGACGTCACAAACAAATGATTAGTTGTGTACCACGACAACATTCTAAACTGTTTATGAAAAGGAAAACATGTCATAGTTCATTGTAGGGCCATAAACGTTTCACTCACTGTTTGTGGAATCTGTTCAAGTACTCTGGATGGTTCACGACAGGTCTTCCAGCTGGGGCGATGAAAAAATGGGGGAAGTCCTCTACTCCGACTTGAGAGGGCCTTAAAAAGTCAGGCCTGACTTGCTCAAAGTACATGGAGAACCACTGTGAACACATTAAAAGGGCATTATTAAAAAACGTTTCGTACACATTATGCTCCCAAAGATGAAATCTCAATTGTTATCATTAGAGCTATACATGTATTTCTACGTATTCGGTTTTACTCACAGAATCCTCTTCTTCGTCCAGGCAAAAAAACACATCTGGTGTAGCTGCTGTCTCGTGTTCCCGGATACCAGTCACCGACACTTGGCTACCATCAAAGGAGACTGAACTTCTTTCCAGCCACTCCTTGACCTTAGAACAAATTCGATTTGATTTAGTCGCAGCATTTAGAGTTTACATGGTATATACAGATTACGAATAAATAGCCATGAAATAGACAAGGGCACTTACCGTCATTTTTTCCAGAATGCTCGGCCGCAAAAGATGTTTCAGGAGCAAGACAGCCATGATGTAGTTCAGAAATAGAGCTCCATCTATTTTGGAAATGGCCTTCGCATGCTTGACTTTCGAGACGACGGCCAGAAAGTCCATCTTTGCTGCCCTCAAGAGTAAAAGGCACTCGTGTGGGTGTTGAACCTGGGGGATCTGGGGCCTAAAGAAGGACACACACAGGACAAATTGTTCGTTTAAAAAACTGAAACATTCAACTCGCACCATATAAATATATACACACACGATAGAGTTCACGACGACGACAACAAAAAAAACAAACAAAAAACGTGAATAAGTACATACGGTTGAGAGGGCGCGCTTGAACCGGCGTCTTCCTGGGAGCCCGTGGCCGAGGGGACGTTGGTAACCCAAATGCCTCGGTTCTTCATCTCGCCAATTAGACTGGCAACCCGTGAGTCCTCGCCGACAATTTCTTTCAGGGTAGAGTAGTCCCAAACGCTAGCTTTGGACGCGAGTCTGGAGAAAGTCCTCTTGGCTTCGTCGACCACGTCCTTGATTTCATCTGCAGTGGAATTCTTCATACACCTTCTCCTAAGGTGCACCGAAAGGGATGGCTGGACGGTGAAGCAGAACTTGCACACCAGCACATTTCTGTTCCTGAAAGAAAGACATGAAAATACAAACACGTGTTATAGGTTGCAAACATACCGTTGAATTACTTAGGTTAATGAAACAAAATGTAGAACTTTCACTAGGCCCATAGCTGTTCTGTATTTGTTGTAGGCTATGTTCAAGGGTTATTCGTCATTTTAGTCACACTTTATAACACAGTTTATAACAGCGTTCAAATGGGTCTGTCTCTCGCAACTGTTCCGAAAATATCGGACGCATTCAAACTTACCCAGAAGAAGACATTTTCAATGTTTTGCTTGAATAAAGGCCTAATTCAATGCAGTCAGGGAAGCCGTGCGGGGTCCGATGGATGGGGAGCTGTTCAAAGTGAGCAGCCTTGAATGTTGACGAGGCCCTCATATGGGTCTGATTCTTCGAAGTGGGCGTGGCCTACATGGCCTGGTGAACATACCTGGCAGGTATGTTGATCAGAAGTGTGGACATTATACTTTGCATTGAAAGTTTGCAGGGACGTAGGTATGCGTAATCGTTCCTGTTCTATTGAAATAATTGTTCAATAATACACAAGTAAATAATCTATTCTCGTGCACCATAATAACAACAACGAGTATTGCTCAATTTAGACGTTTTTTTTATATATATATATATATATATATATATATATATATTTTTTTTTTTTTTTAAGTTTTTCGATTTGACCGACTCATGTTTTCGATAGTAGGCTAGATGAGTTATGGAACATTCCTTGGCAGTTACAGAAAATGGAATTTACATCATCAATTCTTAATCATTTCAAATAAGCCCTTCAAAAATGTAGGCTAGTGACAAACCACTAACAAAACACAATTGTAATTAGAGCCGGCAAAATCATTTGGACAAACAAAACAAGGCCAGTCCGACCCGTACAAATTCAAATTTCTTGAACACGAAGCACATCTTGTGAACACCATTGTTACTACTTGGTGATTTGCGGAAACCCTGTGCGTAGCCTCGTATTTTGCAAGTATAGTGTGAAGCTGTGAGTATGTGCCCATTGTGAAGACTTTTCGTTTGTTTTAATGTTGTTATTTCCCAGACTTTGTACAGCCTACTAACTGCGGCCCCATGATCGTCCATTCAGACTGGCCAACATTAAAGACCCCCTATCATTCACGCGGTTGGGTGGAAGACGATGGGGCCCCTTACTAATCGTTACTATAAATAATTCACTCGTGGCGATCAGAGTATTTTACCTTTGGTTGAGTTTTTTTTCTTCTCCCTTTTTCTATCACAATGTGGACCCTCCTGTTGTCCTCAAATTTACTAACATCGATCGTCCTGGGGGTTAATTTAAGCCCAGCTATACTTCGACCCCATGCATCAGATGTGTACCCAGAGTTTTTGTTTTGTTTGTGTTAGGTGCTTTTGTTTGTTTGTGTGGCTAATCGTTACCATGAATTATTCACACATGTGGCGATCAGAGTACCCTATTGGGAGAGCGTTTTTCCTGAAATATGTTTGGAACGTGTGGAATTACATTAGCATGGTCTTGTTTGAAATCTATTCATCTCTTTTTGTCTTGTGCCTCGTCTAATGGCCAGTTGCGTTCTTTGAGGGCTTTCCTAATACGCTGGAAAATAGGTGGAATATCGAATGAGTGATTGGCATTTGCTTGTCACGAATGGCATCTAAACTCTGAATGGTGGCTCAACACTCAAGAAATTAACCCTTTTTGCAACAGCTAAACTTGACCACTGGGAAAACTGATGTCCGAGCATTCCAATCAATGTAAAGAAAACACAGTCTCGTGGCAATAACATTTATATGGCACTCGTGACATTACAACATCGGAACAGGAAAGAAGATAAAACATTGGAATCACACATACACACAATAAAATAGGCCGAACAAGGCAGTGTCACTGTTCTTGTGTCCGATCCGCTAGGTCTGCCGCTTGATCGAGGGACTTGCGTCTTCGAAGAGTGTTTTTTATTTTCTCCATGACGTAGCTCAAGAAGGTGGTGCGGCAATTCTCCGGGGCCCAGGGATGTACAGGCCAAACTTTGTGCCTTTCGCCTCTGTATATAATGGCACTGGCCTTGTTTTCCAAACCGACGGTGTCTGAAAAGCAAGAGGTCACATAATACACATCAGACGTGTGTGTGTGAGTGTGTGTGCATTGGTTGAGTGGGGCTGTTTTCTACGTGTGCCATTATGCCTGGTATAGTACAAAGACAGCAAAGCTTTCTCACCCTTGATGTCTAGCTCCTTCATCGACAACGCAAAGAATGCCAGTTGGACCTCGGAGAGCAACTCTCTGCCACTAATTGTAGCCGGCTTGTGGTCGAGCACACACTTCCCCAAGCCCGCCTCAAAGTCTGCGTAGGTCCGGACCAGATGCACCTCTGCTTCAGTTTCCTCCGGGGCAGATGTCGGAGGTTGGTGGCAGGGCGCACGACGTTTGGGCCTGGAGGCCATCGGCGAACCGGGTGTCTTCGGGGTAGAGCAGGTCGGTTTCCCCGGCCAAAAGTCTGGCGCCCGGTCACCGGAGATTGGTGGTGCCTCTCTGTCGGGGCTGGAGGCGGCAGGTTCCTCTGACTCCGCGCGCTGCGGCTTGCTCCCATTGGCCCGCTCCGCTGCGGACAGTCTTCTTTCTAGTGCGCCCATGTGCCGTAGCATCTTGGCCTCCACCTCTGCGCACCGGGCAGCCGCCTCAGCCATCACCCTCCTCTGCACCTGCTCGAGTTCATGGGCAAGCCTGCCACACTCTGCCTTCAGCTCCTTCACCGTCTGCCCAACTGCACCTTTTAGGGCGTCGACCTTTGTGTCGAGCACTTCCAACTCCGACAGGGCCATTTCTTCGTTGCTCATCCTTGCACACAAAAAAAAAAACAGACAGGTGATGATTGTTGTTGTCATTGACTAGCGTACAGTTACAGTTACTGATGGCCATTCGTAGTCTCTAAGAGTAACACCCTTCAAGCGGCCTGGCCAGAAACGGACCACGGAGTCACACACTGCTAGAAAGGCCTTGAAAAACCCCCACATGACATTTACATTTATGCATTTAGCAGACGCCTTTATCCAAAGCTTTACAAAGGAGCACAGGTCACTGATCATAACAACGAGGTAGTCCCAAACATTACAAGCAGCCAAAACATGAAGCATACATTGTGAAGAAAAAAAACTTACTTTTGTAATTGACAACAGTTTCACCTTGTCGTTGCTGTCGTCGGTCAGTCGGTATGAACAGAAGACAAATACCACCTATGGTTGTTAAGTTTTGGCCTGATTCTATTGGTGTAAAAGCTAACAAGGGTTAATTGGAGTTGACTCCCCTTTTCACGTTGTTGTGCTGTTACCAGGCAAATAAGTTTTGGCCTGCTATCTAACTGGTCTAGGGTCAAATTGGAGTTAACTCCCATTTCCACGTTGTTGTGCTGTTTCCAAGTAGATTCTAACATCGAAACAAGTCTACGTTGGCCCCCTAATGTTTGTGTATGTGAGTCTGGAAACAAACAAAATGTTGTCTGGAGGACATTTAAGAATGGTTTTCGATCAATATTTATTCTAGATTCTCCGTGACCAGGATTACTTAACGTCATCGTCCATACATGTAGAGCCAAATAGTAATCTGCTCTTACACTGCCATCTAGTGGGCACCTTAGCGAACTGGGCAAAAACACTGTTGGAATACATTGCATAAAAACACTGTGTGTAGTATTTGGCATATATTGTTTCAATCCTTTCCTGCAGCCATTATGATGTCTCTCTCTCTCTCAGTGTGTGTGTGTGTGTGTGTGTGTGTGTGTGTGTGTGTGTGTGTGGGGTGGTCTTGCACAATGACATCCTGCACATTGCAATGTTGTATCGTTCTCTTGCACTATCTGTTTATTTGAGGTTATATTGTCAATTATGACTACTTATATTTTATTTTATTCCCCTTGGTATTAGCTAGACCCCCCTTAGTATTAGCTAGACTTTTCTCCTTTTGTATAGTTAGTCCACATATTTAAGTTTTCAATATTCCTATATGTTAAATGTATGCACCTCCCTGCCAAAGTCAATTCCTTACAGACCAAAACCCAGAATGAGTCAAGAAAACACTGTCTCAAAAACAATAGCATCCTTTATATAAACAACTCAAAACAACACCAACAGAACAGAAGATAAAAATAATTTGGATGGAAACCATTGCTATGGACGCGCCAGGTCTTCCATATAGGACTGCCTCAGCTTTTCCAGCAACGCTCGCTTGGCCACTGTCTTCAGGTGTGTCCTGATTTTGTCCATGACGTAGCCCAAAAAGGTTTGGCTGCAATTGGGCGGCGCCCAGGGCTGATCAGGCCAAACTCCGTGGACGGCGCCCAGGCAGATGACTTGCACGGCCTTGTGCTCCAAATCGACGGCATCTGAAAAAACAAGAGTCAGAGAGAACAGAGGTATCAGATGTCTGTGCCTTTGTCGAGTGTTACAAACTATACGCATATTCCCCCGTTACTCACTCACCTGTTATTTTAAAGTGGTCCAGCGACATAAGGAGGTGCGCCAGCTGGAGTTCGGTGAGCAACTCTCCTTTGTCGACCACGGGCGGCCTGTAGTCCAAAACCCGAACCCTGGTGGCTGGGTCCAAGTCCTCGTAGGAGAGGACCACGCGACGCTTCTTGGGCTCGGCGGCACCCTCCGTTAGTCCGTCCTGGGGAGACGAGGGTCGCTTGCGCTGGGGACTTCCGTGCCTGGAGTCTGTCTGCGACGCTGGGGCACCGTGCATTGGTCCGTCCTGGGGAGACGAGGGTCGCTTGGGCTGGGGACTTCCATGCCTGGAGTCTCTCTGCGGCACCGCGGGTGGCGAGTGGCGAGGGCTTGGCGTCCGGTCGACGGGGTCCGCCACCTGGACAGGGCTGGGAGCGCCCCGCTGGGCCATGGCATCCTCTGCCCGCCTGGCCCTTCGAAGGCGCACGGCCGTCACCTCCAGTTCCGCTGCCGACAGTCTGCTTTCCAGGGTGGCCAAATGCTCCAGCATCCTGGCTTCCACCTGGTCACAGCAGGCCTTTGTCTCCGACGCCATTCTGCGCTGTGCCTGCACCAGGCCGTCTTCGAGCCGCGCGCACTCGGCCTTCAGCTCCCCGACCCTCTGGCTCACGGCACTTTGGAGAGCCTCCATTTGCATTTCGATGCTCATCTGCCAAAAACACAGACAGGTGACAAAGGGAGTTATATGCAGAGAAAAGCAGTGTGTGTGGGGGGGGGGGGGGTGCGTGCGTGCGTGCGTGCGTGCGTGCGTGCGTGCGTGCGTGCGTTCGTTCCCTACACGACTAGGCCATGTCCCCAAAGCGGATAGGCCATTTTGAGAGGCCTATAGCCAGATAAAACATTTGTACACGTTTAGCAATGTACACGGTTGGGCCATAAAGTGCCAGATTCGTTTAGTATTCATTAAGTCGGTTTGGTGAAGGAGGCTATGCCCATCCGTGTGTATATAGTTAGCCTATAGTAGATTAAGAATACGTCGACCAAAACTGGCTAAGGCAACATTGGGCGCTTTGCTCGGGACGAACAAACGTTTTATTAAGCCCCTATACACGGCAAAGTTGAAACTCGTCACCACATGAACTAAGCGCATAGCACGATGATAGGAGACCGACACAACACGGACCACCGAGTCACACACTGCTAGAAAGGCATTGAAACACTTACTTTTGTAATCGACAGCAGTTTACACTTCTTCTCCGCAGTTTAACCTCGTCGCTCCTGTCGGTCAATTGGTAAGGAACAGAAGACAAATGCCCATCTATGACTCTTGTGTTATGGCCTGCTTCTTATAGGTCTAAAAGCTAACAAGGGCCTGTCTTACTGACCAATTGGAGTTCGATCCGCTTCTACGTTGTTGTGCTGTTACCAGGTAGATTTTAACATTCATGTTTCAATTGAAACAAGTCTATACGTTGTGTTCAGAAATTGTATTATTAAATTTACATGTATTCATTTAGCCGACGCTTTTATCCACAGCGACTTCCAAGAGAGAGCTTTACAAAGTTCATAGGTCACTGATAATAACAACAAGATCTGAATATATCAACAACAACAAAAAATATATATATATGAAAAATCAACTGAACAGCCGGCAGTGCAGCGGCCCCTGCCGGACTGCAGCATATTTGTTGCAATAGCACGAATCCGTAACAGATCCTCTCATTTAGAAAATACTTTTTTTTTTCTTTTTTTTTGCCGGAAGTGCTTGTCAACCTTTTATTCTTATTGAATTGAACATGTTTCAACATGTTTGCCAATTGACGTCGTGACGTCTTTCCATTTCCATTAGAAGCGCCATTTCGGATGACGGCGAGTGAGGCCGCGCACACTCAGGTAATTTCTCCAGGTTCAATAACAACAGATCTATGTACTTTGTGTCATTTTTGCAAGTTCATTTGTGACATTTGTAAAGTAGGGTTTCATTCTAGCTATATTTCATGTTAACTATTAATATGGTGTTTGCTAAAGGCTAACCACACGACGCGTGTAAGCTTTGCCAAAACTGTACTGCGCATTGCTGTAATTCAGACGCCATTGTTGAACTGTAGTAGCCAATATCAATTTGTAGCTAGTGAACACCAACCCTTACGTAGCCTACCATAACCATACCAATATTCTGGTTATCAGTCGTGCAGAGGTCTTGAAGGCTGGTCCTCAGGGTTGAAGACCTCTGAGTTAATGTATTAATCTGTGTCAGCTCAAAGAATGGTAATGATGTCCAAAAATGGCACTCACCCTACACACTAAAAAACGTTGCAACAACACTTACCTTGATCTCCAAATATTTGGCACCTACCTACCTGCAGACACGTGGAATTACACACTCATCCATCGCCACAGAGCACCTGCAAAAAAACAAACAAACACATGAACCATAACAATATGCTGGTTATCAATCGTGCAGAGGTCTTGAAGGCTGGTCCTCAGGGTTGAAGTTAATGTTAATGTATTAATCTCTGAGTTAATGTATTAATCTGTGTCTTTGCTCCAGATAGGCATACGTACGTCAACATGACCGGTTCGAGACACCAAGCTCCGCTCAAAGTAAGCACACAAACCTCTGCATTTCTACCCTCTCCACAATGAAATACCAAAGCATGATGTAATGTTTTCTCTTTCTTTTCGTTTTTCTTCTCAGGTGAGACCCACAGCCGCACTTGGCTCCCTTCTGAGGCACGCGGGTGCAAATAAGAATGTGTACACCAGGAAGGAGGTAGATTTAGTTTATTTTTCCATTTGGCACAAGTAGAGGTACAGGTGTTAGAATGCTTTAGTTGTCCCTGCTCCTCTTTGATAGTTTCCCAGCAGCGTGTCCAAACAAATGACAAACATTTGGTCCTCACTCCAGCCTCTGCGCTGCAGTCTAGGGCAGTGGTTCTCATCCCTGGTCCTCGGGACCCCCTGCCCTGCATGTTTTAGACGTTTCCCTCCTCAAACACACCTGATTCAAATGAATGGCTCGTTAACAGGCCCATTTATTTGAATCAGGTGTGTTGGAGCAGGGAAACATCTCAAACATGCAGGGCAGGGGGTCCCGAGGACCAGCGTTGAGAACCACTGGTTTAGGGCAACAGGGTTCAGGCCGGCTCTGACCATTTATGTCCCCGCAGGTGATCTTCTACCTTGGCCGGTACATCTTTCAGAACAAGCTGTACGACCAGAAGCAGCAGCACATTGTCAACCTAGGCAGTGATCCTCTGGGGGCCGCGCTGGGGATCGACACGTTCTCTGTGAAGGAGCCACTGTAAGGAACACACATTGCTCTCACACCAACACACAGACGTACACACACACGCGCACGCACACGTCTCAAGGGATTTCCATGGAGAGGAAGCAGCTGCCTAATGCCCCTTGGGAAGTGTGTGTGATTTATTTTGAAATGTGTGTAGACCATGTGCAGACAGCCAGCATCTGTATTGTAACCCCAGGTATGTGTGTGTGTGTGTGTGTGTCCAAGACGTTTCCTCTCCAGGCTGAGCCAAAAACTCATTCCCGTGTTAAACCCAGGTAAGCAGTATAGGATGACATTCACTGGAATGCAGTGCCAGAGATGCCCATCTCAGAAAGTGTATCGAGCAGGATCTGGTGGTTGACCGTGTCGAATGCTGCAGATAGGTACAGCAAAATGGTCACAGATGACCTTGAAGCAGCTCTGGCAGACTGGAGGGAATAGTGACTGACAGGAGGTGGGGCGAGGAGAAAGGATGAGGTCACGAGGTCAGAGATCTCTGCCTCGGACAGAGGAGAGAAAGAGTTTAGACGTGTAGTTGGGTCAGTCCTAGAGGAGGGAGTGTGAGTAGGAAAGAGGGGTTCATGGAACTGACTGCTAACATCAAATACTTTCTTTTCAACAAAGGAGGGGAATCCACCGGCTATTGGGGAGGAAAGAGGCCAGGTTCGGCCAAAGAGGAAGAGGAGGAACGTTGCGTCCACGGCACCACTGTGAGTCCTGCCCTTTTAACCCCAGAGCCTTGCGTCCATGGATACATGTTGACATCTCAGTACACAGTTTGTAAGTCACTTTGGAGAATGTGTGTTCTCTTTCTCTCCTTGATTCACCTGTACTGTCCAGCCATACACAAATGCCATCAAACACACGCATATAATGCGTTGGATGGCATTTATGTATGGCTGGACAGTACAGATATAGCTGCCACCAAAACAGTACTAATTCCACAAATGATGCACATGGGACATGGCACAAAGGTGATAACTCAGTTTGGAGACTATTGTGTGTGTGTGTGTGTGTTTCTGCAGGCCGACCTACCCGCCAGCTTCCTGGACCCTTGCTTCATCTGCCAGAGCCGGCCCAAGAACGGATGCATCGTGCACGGGCCCACCATCCACCTCATTTCCTGCTATCAATGCGCTCGCAAGCTGCAGAGGGGCAACAAACAGTGTCCAGTGTGCAGGGAGCCCATGGAGGCTGTGCTGCTCCTGATTGTCTCGTAGTGCCATGTTAGTGTTTGAATAAATATATACATATGTGTGAACCTTCTCCTATGTGTATGTTACTTCTTGTACATCACTTACCTTGTGTATTACTTACCTGCGTTGGCGTTCATAGTTTCAGGACATCCCAACAGGTAACAACGATGACGAGGGCTCCTGGTCCTTTTTTAAAATGTGGTTCCCGTTGATTTTCTTCTGCATTCCAACCTAGAGAACCAAAGATGTGATTAGATTCAACTTTATTGTCATTACACAAGTACAGGTACAAGGCAACCAAATGTAGTTTAGGTCTGGCCAGAAGTAAGTGCAGGTGTTGTGCAATAAAGTATGGACAGAAGCTATCCTTAAAAAAAAAAAAAAGTGTCAAAGTGCAGTGGAAATTGATTGCATATTACAGTTAAAGGTACGGTGCTGAATGCAAACAGTTGGCACTGCATATGACAGTCGTCAGTGCTAAGGAGCACAATCCAGTTAAGGTGGCGCAGTGCAAGATTCGCAAGTAAACAGCTGTTACTGTAAACAGCTGTGACTGCAATAAACAGACAGTGGTTGCAAATTGACATTCCAGTAGTGCAAGTGACAAAGTGAAGGCAGACGTGTGTCGGCTGGGCGAGGGGAGTCCTGGAGGATGCTGCGAGCTCGATGCAGACAGCGTTTCCTCTGGATGTGCTCGATGGCAGGTAGTGGAGTCCCTACAAGAACGGAAAATTCATCACAAACCCCCACAGTCACACATCAGCTCCGGTTCCGGGCAGTCTCACTTCACAAACCTCCAATGTGGTTTACGTCATCACCTGCACCCTCTGCCACAAACACTACGTTGGAGAAACCGGGGCATCGATAGACACCAGGCTGAAACAACACCAGAACAACAAACCGCCTGGCACAGCTACAAACAACACTGGTCACACACTTCCAGGAGCACCCCCTCACTCACCTACACACTAAAAAACGTTGCAACAACACTTACCTTGATCTCCAAATATGTGGCACCTACCTTTCCCTGCAGACACGTGATTTACACACTCGTCCATCGCCACAGAGCACCTGCAAAAGAAAAGCAAACACACAATTTCACAACGCATCCATTTGCATTCCTGCCTTTTTCACTTGCCTTCCTATTTTTGTTGACCTGGTACGCTGCTGCCACTGCCAAGGACAAGAGCAGGCTGCAGCGTGTCATCCGCACTGCAGAGAAGGTGATTGGCTGCAATCTGCCTTCCCTCGAGAACCTGCACACATATCTCCCGTCTCTCAGTTTCCCGCACATGCACACGCGCACACACACACAAACACTGTCTAGACAGTACCCATTTATCGGTAACTTTGTATACGTTTATGCTGGTGCGCAGCGCGGGAAAGGGGAATCCACTTGTTTCTCACCTAACATATCAAAGGGTTACTGTTTTGAGCATCTCTCTCTGTGTGTGTGTGTGTGTGATTTAGCAGCTCAAACAATGGTAACGATGTCCAAAAATGGCACTCACCTACACACTAAAAAACGTTGCAACACCACTTACCTTGATCTCCAAATATTTGGCACCCACCTACCTACCTACCTACCTGCAGACACTGTTAGTGTTTGAATAAATATATATATATATATATATATATATATGTGTGTGTGTGTGAACCTTTTCCTATGTGTATGTTACTTCTTGTACATCACTTACCTTGTGTATTACTTACCTGCGTTGGCGTTCATAGTTTCAGGACATCCCAACAGGTAACAACGATGACGAGGGCTCCTGGTCCTTTTTTTCAATGTGGTTCCCGTTGATTTTCTCCTGCATTCCACCCTGGAGAACCAAAGATGAGATTAGATTCAACTTTATTGTCATTACACAAGTACAGGTACAAGGCAACCAAATGTAGTTTAGGTCTGGCCAGAAGTAAGTGCAGGTGTTGTGCAATAAAGTATGGACAGAAGCTATCCTTAAAAAAAAAAAAAAAGTGTCAAAGTGCAGTGGAAATTGATTGCATATTACAGTTAGAAGTACGGTGCTGAATGCAAACAGTTGGCACTGTATATGACAGTCGTCAGTGCAAAGGAGCACAACCCAGTTAAGGTGGCGCAGTGCAAGATTCGCAAGAAAACAGCTGTTACCTGCCTTTTTCACTTGCCTTCTTATTTTTGTTGACCTGGTACGCTGCTGCTGCTGCTGCTGCTGCCACTGCCAAGGACAAGAGCAGGCTGCAGCGTGTCATCCGCACTGCAGAGAAGGTGATTGGCTGCAATCTGCCTTCCCTCGAGAACCTGCACACATATCTCCCGTCTCTCAGTTTCCCGCACATGCACACGCGCACACACACACAAACACTGTCTAGACAGTACCCATTTATCGGTAACTTTGTATACGTTTATGCTGGTGCGCAGCGCGGGAAAGGGGAATCCACTTGTTTCTCACCTAACATATCAAAGGGTTACTGTTTTGAGCATCTCTCTGTGTGTGTGTGTGTCTGTGTGTGTCTGTGTGTGTCTGTGTCTGTGTGTGTCTGTGTGTGTGTGTGTGTGTGTGTGTGTGTGTGTGTGTGTGTCTGTCTGTCTGTCTGTCTGTCTGTCTGTCTGTCTGTCTGCTGTTCAGTAAAATATCTGCATTGCTCTAAACCCTACATAGGCCTAAATGCACTAATGATGAGGGATAGTGTTTATACAATCGAGCCTTTATTCTATTGTGGGCCAATGGGCTCGCGATGTGTAAACGAGTGCCATTCAAAGGAGTGCCATGCTCGTGGGCTATCCCTTACCCCAAGCCCCAAGCCCCAAGCCCCAAGCCCCAAGCCCCAAGCCCCAAGCCCCAAGCCCCAAGCCCCGTCCTCAAGCTCCCATGAAAGACCGCCATGTATATTCCACTTCAGAGGGGCTTTGGGAGTCTGACAAAGAGTGGCCGTACAGGTGTGCCCCTCGGGTATTATCACGGTGAGATGAACAGTGACCAGTGCAAAAACATCACGCCACGCCTAGCGCCTTGGCCTGTCCGAGGGGGGCCAATCGGGGGACAAACGCCCACACAACGCATGCCCACGGAAAGCTGGAGGCCTGCTGAATGCAGGGAGATCGCCCGCGCGCGCCTCTCAGACTCGTAGCAAGCACGAGGGCTTCACCAGACGCCCGAGGCCACAACCGTTGACCTAGTGCTCGACTTTGACTGTCGCAGTGGCTTTTTTTGTCCACAGGGTGGCGCAAAGTTTCAAAACCCTGTAACGTCCGTGCACTGTCTTGACATTTTCTGGGCGGTGTCAAAGTGCCTCGACCAATGGGCTAGCGGTATGTAAACGAGTGCCATGCAAATGAGTGCCATGCTCGTGGGCTCTCCCTTACCTACCTACCCTACCTACCTACCTACGTATGCCCACTACCCACAGGCTGGCTAGGAGGGCTAGGCTATCCCCCCAAACCCCAATGAAACCCCAATGAAACCCCACAGCTGACCGCACTGACGTCATTTGGAGCAGAAGCTTGGATTGATTGATTGATTGATTGATTGATTGATTGATTGATGAATTTATGGATCGACGATTGCTTCTCTTTATCACTGATCGTTTTCTTTATCATTTTTTCTCACATGTTCACACATTAGGATAAAATGAAACGGGGGTTTTGGTCTGGCTCGCCACTTGCGAACGAAATCAATGACGACCACAGAGAGTGAACGACGCGTTCGTCTTCTTCATTTGAAGCAATGCATTTTGACCAGCCGGCCGGCCGTGCGGCGCCCCCTGCGGGACTGCAGCATATTTGTTGCAATAACACAAATCCGTAACTGGAGCGCTGGCTTTTGACTGGGGGAGACGCGCAGCACGGACTCTGGACTGTGGCGCGCTGTGGGCGCAACACGACAGCGTGCAATAGCCACTCGGCAATATGTGTATATACACTTTGCTCAACAAATCCACACTCTCACGAACAGCTAAACACGACTCACACACAAATGACTGCGGGCATTCTCCACTGTACACATTGTATGTGGGTGCATGAGCTGTGTTGCGCGCACAACGTCTTCCCATGCCGCCCTCGCCCCGCTACGGAGCTATGCACAATACATCGACTTTGCTCAGTAATGACAGCCTTTTATCAACAGCTAAACGCCAACAAAAAGACACACCCGTCACAACGGGGATGAGAAGCGCATTGCCGCAGCACAGCAATAACCCCACATTAATAACAGCAATAACCCCACATTAATAACGGTGGACCCCAAATGAATAGGGATGAACGGAGCAGCTGTCAGAAGCGGGCTGCAAAATTTACTCTGAAAATTTAGCCCGCCCACCCCGCCCATGCGCCCTCTGCTCCATTTATAGAGCTCAATTGGAGGGAGGGGTTTGGCGTTTGGGGGGCTCAAAAACGTCACGACGTCACTCTGCCAAGTCATGTGACTATTTTTACACTCAACCATCGTCGCCACACAGCACCTGCTGTATCAGAACGGACACGTTACTTCAGCCCGACCCATTGTCTACCTCTACGTTCTCACCCCAGGCCAACGCCAACAGCCAAACCCTGAGCCATAACCCCCAGCTCCCCAAACCACCGACCCAATTCTAACACCAACACTGCGGGAAGGTGATGGTGTGTACCACCCCGCCCACGCAAACTCTCTGGGTGACAACTATTTTCAAGGAAGGAAGGGACAAGGGAAAGTGAAAGAGTTTTTAATTTTTTTATTTTATTTTGACTTATGTGGCACAGCACAGTATACGCTCAACCATCAGCAATCACCTATAGGGCCCAAACCCAGCACTAACCCCAAGTCCTCTACCTGTCTAACCCTAACCCCCCGCGTGCTCCCCCTCGTCCCCGATCCTGAACGCAACAAACCCCACCCCTGGCCTAACCCCAAGTCCTCTACCTGTCTAACCCTAACCCCCCGCGTGCTCCCCCTCGTCCCCGATCCTGAACGCAACAAACCCCACCCCTGGCCTAACCCCAAGTCCTCTACCTGTCTAACCCTGTGTTCTCCCCTCCTCTGGCCTAACCCCAAGTCCTCTACCTGTCTAACCCTAACCCCCCGCGTGCTCCCCCTCGTCCCCGATCCTGAACGCAACAAACCCCACCCCTGGCCTAACCCCAAGTCCTCTACCTGTCTAACCCTAACCCCCCGCGTGCTCCCCCTCGTCCCCGATCCTGAACGCAACAAACCCCACCCCTGGCCTAACCCCAAGTCCTCTACCTGTCTAACCCTGTGTTCTCCCCTCCTCTGGCCTAACCCCAAGTCCTCTTCCCTCTCTAACCCTAAACCCCCGCGTGCTCCCCCTCGTCCGCGATCCTGAACGCAACAAACCCCACCCCTGGCCTAACCCCAAGTCCTCTACCTGTCTAACCCTGTGTCCTCCCCTCCTCTGGTTCTGCAGCAATGAAACACAAAGGTGCTTCTGATAGCAAACCTTTGTGGACCGGCAGCTGCGATTTATCAGACCCCGCTTCTCCAATTCCAGCCACAGCAGGATACCTCGGGTCTCACTCTTGCGCTTGGACACAAAGTTCAAGATGGCGAAGTCTTCCTCTGACGTGTTGCCAAAGCGCCGCGCACTCCTGCTCCACCCCGGCTTCTGTCCCGACTGGCCATCCCGTCTACAAGACATTGTCGGGGTTAGACCTGAGGACGCTAGGTTAAAGGATTGGAACAGAACACAAGCCATTAGTTTACAGGGGAATGCAAAATCCTTTTACAACAGTTATGACAACGCCTTGCAACAATATCTGCATTGCCCCAAACCCTATGTAGGCCTACATGCACGCTCATGATGCACCTGCAAAAAAAACACACAATCACCGTCTACACAGTACCCATTTATCTGTAACTTTGTATACGTTTATGCTGGTGCGCAGCGCGGGAAAGGGGAATACACTTGTTTCTCACCTAACATATCAAAGGGTTACTGTTTTGAGCATCTCTCTCTGTGTGTGTGTGTCTGTGTGTGTCTGTGTGTGTCTGTGTGTGTGTGTGTGTGTGTGTGTGTGTTTAGCATTGATTTAGCAGCTCAAACAATGGTAAAGATGTCCAAAAATGGCACTCACCTACACACTAAAAAACGTTGCAACAACACTTACCTTGATCTCCAAATATTTGGCACCCACCTACCTACCTACCTGCAGACACTGTTAGTGTTTGAATAAATATATATATATATATATATATATATATATATGTGTGTGTGTGTGTGAACCTTCTCCTATGTGTATGTTACTTCTTGTACATCACTTACCTTGTGTATTACTTACCTGCGTTGGCGTTCATAGTTTCAGGACATCCCAACAGGTAACAACGATGACGAGGGCTCCTGGTCCTTTTTTAAAATGTGGTTCCCGTTGATTTTCTTCTGCATTCCAACCTAGAGAACCAAAGATGTGATTAGATTCAACTTTATTGTCATTACACAAGTACAGGTACAAGGCAACCAAATGTAGTTTAGGTCTGGCCAGAAGTAAGTGCAGGTGTTGTGCAATAAAGTATGGACAGAAGCTATCCTTAAAAAAAAAAAAAAAGTGTCAAAGTGCAGTGGAAATTGATTGCATATTACAGTTAAAGGTACGGTGCTGAATGCAAACAGTTGGCACTGCATATGACAGTCGTCAGTGCTAAGGAGCACAATCCAGTTAAGGTGGCGCAGTGCAAGATTCGCAAGTAAACAGCTGTTACTGTAAACAGCTGTGACTGCAATAAACAGACAGTGGTTGCAAATTGACATTCCAGTAGTGCAAGTGACAAAGTGAAGGCAGACGTGTGTCGGCTGGGCGAGGGGAGTCCTGGAGGATGCTGCGAGCTCGATGCAGACAGCGTTTCCTCTGGATGTGCTCGATGGCAGGTAGTGGAGTCCCTACAAGAACGGAAAATTCATCACAAACCCCCACAGTCACACATCAGCTCCGGTTCCGGGCAGTCTCACTTCACAAACCTCCAATGTGGTTTACGTCATCACCTGCACCCTCTGCCACAAACACTACGTTGGAGAAACCGGGGCATCGATAGACACCAGGCTGAAACAACACCAGAACAACAAACCGCCTGGCACAGCTACAAACAACACTGGTCACACACTTCCAGGAGCACCCCCTCACTCACCTACACACTAAAAAACGTTGCAACAACACTTACCTTGATCTCCAAATATGTGGCACCTACCTTTCCCTGCAGACACGTGATTTACACACTCGTCCATCGCCACAGAGCACCTGCAAAAGAAAAGCAAACACACAATTTCACAACGCATCCATTTGCATTCCTGCCTTTTTCACTTGCCTTCCTATTTTTGTTGACCTGGTACGCTGCTGCCACTGCCAAGGACAAGAGCAGGCTGCAGCGTGTCATCCGCACTGCAGAGAAGGTGATTGGCTGCAATCTGCCTTCCCTCGAGAACCTGCACACATATCTCCCGTCTCTCAGTTTCCCGCACATGCACACGCGCACACACACACAAACACTGTCTAGACAGTACCCATTTATCGGTAACTTTGTATACGTTTATGCTGGTGCGCAGCGCGGGAAAGGGGAATCCACTTGTTTCTCACCTAACATATCAAAGGGTTACTGTTTTGAGCATCTCTCTCTGTGTGTGTGTGTGTGTGTGTGTGTGTGTGTGTCTCTGTGTGTCTGTGTGTGTCTGTGTGTGTCTGTGTGTGTGTCTGTGTGTGTCTGTGTGTGTCTGTGTGTGTCTGTGTGTGTGTGTGTGTGTGTGTGTGTGTTTAGCATTGATTTAGCAGCTCAAACAATGGTAACGATGTCCAAAAATGGCACTCACCTACACACTAAAAAACGTTGCAACACCACTTACCTTGATCTCCAAATATTTGGCACCCACCTACCTACCTACCTACCTGCAGACACTGTTAGTGTTTGAATAAATATATATATATATATATATATATATGTGTGTGTGAACCTTTTCCTATGTGTATGTTACTTCTTGTACATCACTTACCTTGTGTATTACTTACCTGCGTTGGCGTTCATAGTTTCAGGACATCCCAACAGGTAACAACGATGACGAGGGCTCCTGGTCCTTTTTTTCAATGTGGTTCCCGTTGATTTTCTCCTGCATTCCACCCTGGAGAACCAAAGATGAGATTAGATTCAACTTTATTGTCATTACACAAGTACAGGTACAAGGCAACCAAATGTAGTTTAGGTCTGGCCAGAAGTAAGTGCAGGTGTTGTGCAATAAAGTATGGACAGAAGCTATCCTTAAAAAAAAAAAAAAAGTGTCAAAGTGCAGTGGAAATTGATTGCATATTACAGTTAGAAGTACGGTGCTGAATGCAAACAGTTGGCACTGTATATGACAGTCGTCAGTGCAAAGGAGCACAACCCAGTTAAGGTGGCGCAGTGCAAGATTCGCAAGAAAACAGCTGTTACCTGCCTTTTTCACTTGCCTTCTTATTTTTGTTGACCTGGTACGCTGCTGCTGCTGCTGCTGCTGCCACTGCCAAGGACAAGAGCAGGCTGCAGCGTGTCATCCGCACTGCAGAGAAGGTGATTGGCTGCAATCTGCCTTCCCTCGAGAACCTGCACACATATCTCCCGTCTCTCAGTTTCCCGCACATGCACACGCGCACACACACACAAACACTGTCTAGACAGTACCCATTTATCGGTAACTTTGTATACGTTTATGCTGGTGCGCAGCGCGGGAAAGGGGAATCCACTTGTTTCTCACCTAACATATCAAAGGGTTACTGTTTTGAGCATCTCTCTGTGTGTGTGTGTGTCTGTGTGTGTCTGTGTGTGTCTGTGTCTGTGTGTGTCTGTGTGTGTGTGTGTGTGTGTGTGTGTGTGTGTCTGTCTGTCTGTCTGTCTGTCTGTCTGTCTGTCTGTCTGTCTGTCTGCTGTTCAGTAAAATATCTGCATTGCTCTAAACCCTACATAGGCCTACATGCACTAATGATGAGGGATAGTGTTTATACAATCGAGCCTTTATTCTATTGTGGGCCAATGGGCTCGCGATGTGTAAACGAGTGCCATTCAAAGGAGTGCCATGCTCGTGGGCTATCCCTTACCCCAAGCCCCAAGCCCCAAGCCCCAAGCCCCAAGCCCCAAGCCCCAAGCCCCAAGCCCCAAGCCCCAAGCCCCGTCCTCAAGCTCCCATGAAAGACCGCCATGTATATTCCACTTCAGAGGGGCTTTGGGAGTCTGACAAAGAGTGGCCGTACAGGTGTGCCCCTCGGGTATTATCACGGTGAGATGAACAGTGACCAGTGCAAAAACATCACGCCACGCCTAGCGCCTTGGCCTGTCCGAGGGGGGCCAATCGGGGGACAAACGCCCACACAACGCATGCCCACGGAAAGCTGGAGGCCTGCTGAATGCAGGGAGATCGCCCGCGCGCGCCTCTCAGACTCGTAGCAAGCACGAGGGCTTCACCAGACGCCCGAGGCCACAACCGTTGACCTAGTGCTCGACTTTGACTGTCGCAGTGGCTTTTTTTGTCCACAGGGTGGCGCAAAGTTTCAAAACCCTGTAACGTCCGTGCACTGTCTTGACATTTTCTGGGCGGTGTCAAAGTGCCTCGACCAATGGGCTAGCGGTATGTAAACGAGTGCCATGCAAATGAGTGCCATGCTCGTGGGCTCTCCCTTACCTACCTACCCTACCTACCTACCTACGTATGCCCACTACCCACAGGCTGGCTAGGAGGGCTAGGCTATCCCCCCAAACCCCAATGAAACCCCAATGAAACCCCACAGCTGACCGCACTGACGTCATTTGGAGCAGAAGCTTGGATTGATTGATTGATTGATTGATTGATTGATGAATTTATGGATCGACGATTGCTTCTCTTTATCACTGATCGTTTTCTTTATCATTTTTTCTCACATGTTCACACATTAGGATAAAATGAAACGGGGGTTTTGGTCTGGCTCGCCACTTGCGAACGAAATCAATGACGACCACAGAGAGTGAACGACGCGTTCGTCTTCTTCATTTGAAGCAATGCATTTTGACCAGCCGGCCGGCCGTGCGGCGCCCCCTGCGGGACTGCAGCATATTTGTTGCAATAACACAAATCCGTAACTGGAGCGCTGGCTTTTGACTGGGGGAGACGCGCAGCACGGACTCTGGACTGTGGCGCGCTGTGGGCGGAACACGACAGCGTGCAATAGCCACTCGGCAATATGTGTATATACACTTTGCTCAACAAATCCACACTCTCACGAACAGCTAAACACGACTCACACACAAATGACTGCGGGCATTCTCCACTGTACACATTGTATGTGGGTGCATGAGCTGTGTTGCGCGCACAACGTCTTCCCATGCCGCCCTCACCCCGCTACGGAGCTATGCACAATACATCGACTTTGCTCAGTAATGACAGCCTTTTATCAACAGCTAAACGCCAACAAAAAGACACACCCGTCACAACGGGGATGAGAAGCGCATTGCCGCAGCACAGCAATAACCCCACATTAATAACAGCAATAACCCCACATTAATAACGGTGGACCCCAAATGAATAGGGATGAACGGAGCAGCTGTCAGAAGCGGGCTGCAAAATTTACTCTGAAAATTTAGCCCGCCCACCCGCCCATGCGCCCTCTGCTCCATTTATAGAGCTCAATTGGAGGGAGGGGTTTGGCGTTTGGGGGGCTCAAAAACGTCACGACGTCACTCTGCCAAGTCATGTGACTATTTTTACACTCAACCATCGTCGCCACACAGCACCTGCTGTATCAGAACGGACACGTTACTTCAGCCCGACCCATTGTCTACCTCTACGTTCTCACCCCAGGCCAACGCCAACAGCCAAACCCTGAGCCATAACCCCAAGCTCCCCAAACCACCGACCCAATTCTAACACCAACACTGCGGGAAGGTGATGGTGTGTACCACCCCGCCCACGCAAACTCTCTGGGTGACAACTATTTTCAAGGAAGGAAGGGACAAGGGAAAGTGAAAGAGTTTTTAATTTTTTTATTTTATTTTGACTTATGTGGCACAGCACAGTATACGCTCAACCATCAGCAATCACCTATAGGGCCCAAACCCAGCACTAACCCCAAGTCCTCTACCTGTCTAACCCTAACCCCCCGCGTGCTCCCCCTCGTCCCCGATCCTGAACGCAACAAACCCCACCCCTGGCCTAACCCCAAGTCCTCTACCTGTCTAACCCTAACCCCCCGCGTGCTCCCCCTCGTCCCCGATCCTGAACGCAACAAACCCCACCCCTGGCCTAACCCCAAGTCCTCTACCTGTCTAACCCTGTGTTCTCCCCTCCTCTGGCCTAACCCCAAGTCCTCTACCTGTCTAACCCTAACCCCCCGCGTGCTCCCCCTCGTCCCCGATCCTGAACGCAACAAACCCCACCCCTGGCCTAACCCCAAGTCCTCTACCTGTCTAACCCTAACCCCCCGCGTGCTCCCCCTCGTCCCCGATCCTGAACGCAACAAACCCCACCCCTGGCCTAACCCCAAGTCCTCTACCTGTCTAACCCTGTGTTCTCCCCTCCTCTGGCCTAACCCCAAGTCCTCTTCCCTCTCTAACCCTAAACCCCCGCGTGCTCCCCCTCGTCCGCGATCCTGAACGCAACAAACCCCACCCCTGGCCTAACCCCAAGTCCTCTACCTGTCTAACCCTGTGTCCTCCCCTCCTCTGGTTCTGCAGCAATGAAACACAAAGGTGCTTCTGATAGCAAACCTTTGTGGACCGGCAGCTGCGATTTATCAGACCCCGCTTCTCCAATTCCAGCCACAGCAGGATACCTCGGGTCTCACTCTTGCGCTTGGACACAAAGTTCAAGATGGCGAAGTCTTCCTCTGACGTGTTGCCAAAGCGCCGCGCACTCCTGCTCCACCCCGGCTTCTGTCCCGACTGGCCATCCCGTCTACAAGACATTGTCGGGGTTAGACCTGAGGACGCTAGGTTAAAGGATTGGAACAGAACACAAGCCATTAGTTTACAGGGGAATGCAAAATCCTTTTACAACAGTTATGACAACGCCTTGCAACAATATCTGCATTGCCCCAAACCCTATGTAGGCCTACATGCACGCTCATGATGCACCTGCAAAAAAAACACACAATCACCGTCTACACAGTACCCATTTATCTGTAACTTTGTATACGTTTATGCTGGTGCGCAGCGCGGGAAAGGGGAATACACTTGTTTCTCACCTAACATATCAAAGGGTTACTGTTTTGAGCATCTCTCTCTGTGTGTGTGTGTCTGTGTGTGTCTGTGTGTGTCTGTGTGTGTGTGTGTGTGTGTGTGTGTGTGTGTTTAGCATTGATTTAGCAGCTCAAACAATGGTAAAGATGTCCAAAAATGGCACTCACCTACACACTAAAAAACGTTGCAACAACACTTACCTTGATCTCCAAATATTTGGCACCCACCTACCTACCTACCTGCAGACACTGTTAGTGTTTGAATAAATATATATATATATATATATATATATATATGTGTGTGTGTGTGTGAACCTTCTCCTATGTGTATGTTACTTCTTGTACATCACTTACCTTGTGTATTACTTACCTGCGTTGGCGTTCATAGTTTCAGGACATCCCAACAGGTAACAACGATGACGAGGGCTCCTGGTCCTTTTTTAAAATGTGGTTCCCGTTGATTTTCTTCTGCATTCCAACCTAGAGAACCAAAGATGTGATTAGATTCAACTTTATTGTCATTACACAAGTACAGGTACAAGGCAACCAAATGTAGTTTAGGTCTGGCCAGAAGTAAGTGCAGGTGTTGTGCAATAAAGTATGGACAGAAGCTATCCTTAAAAAAAAAAAAAAAGTGTCAAAGTGCAGTGGAAATTGATTGCATATTACAGTTAAAGGTACGGTGCTGAATGCAAACAGTTGGCACTGCATATGACAGTCGTCAGTGCTAAGGAGCACAATCCAGTTAAGGTGGCGCAGTGCAAGATTCGCAAGTAAACAGCTGTTACTGTAAACAGCTGTGACTGCAATAAACAGACAGTGGTTGCAAATTGACATTCCAGTAGTGCAAGTGACAAAGTGAAGGCAGACGTGTGTCGGCTGGGCGAGGGGAGTCCTGGAGGATGCTGCGAGCTCGATGCAGACAGCGTTTCCTCTGGATGTGCTCGATGGCAGGTAGTGGAGTCCCTACAAGAACGGAAAATTCATCACAAACCCCCACAGTCACACATCAGCTCCGGTTCCGGGCAGTCTCACTTCACAAACCTCCAATGTGGTTTACGTCATCACCTGCACCCTCTGCCACAAACACTACGTTGGAGAAACCGGGGCATCGATAGACACCAGGCTGAAACAACACCAGAACAACAAACCGCCTGGCACAGCTACAAACAACACTGGTCACACACTTCCAGGAGCACCCCCTCACTCACCTACACACTAAAAAACGTTGCAACAACACTTACCTTGATCTCCAAATATGTGGCACCTACCTTTCCCTGCAGACACGTGATTTACACACTCGTCCATCGCCACAGAGCACCTGCAAAAGAAAAGCAAACACACAATTTCACAACGCATCCATTTGCATTCCTGCCTTTTTCACTTGCCTTCCTATTTTTGTTGACCTGGTACGCTGCTGCCACTGCCAAGGACAAGAGCAGGCTGCAGCGTGTCATCCGCACTGCAGAGAAGGTGATTGGCTGCAATCTGCCTTCCCTCGAGAACCTGCACACATATCTCCCGTCTCTCAGTTTCCCGCACATGCACACGCGCACACACACACAAACACTGTCTAGACAGTACCCATTTATCGGTAACTTTGTATACGTTTATGCTGGTGCGCAGCGCGGGAAAGGGGAATCCACTTGTTTCTCACCTAACATATCAAAGGGTTACTGTTTTGAGCATCTCTCTCTGTGTGTGTGTGTGTGTGTGTGTGTGTGTGTGTCTCTGTGTGTCTGTGTGTGTCTGTGTGTGTCTGTGTGTGTGTCTGTGTGTGTCTGTGTGTGTCTGTGTGTGTCTGTGTGTGTGTGTGTGTGTGTGTGTGTGTTTAGCATTGATTTAGCAGCTCAAACAATGGTAACGATGTCCAAAAATGGCACTCACCTACACACTAAAAAACGTTGCAACACCACTTACCTTGATCTCCAAATATTTGGCACCCACCTACCTACCTACCTACCTGCAGACACTGTTAGTGTTTGAATAAATATATATATATATATATATATATATGTGTGTGTGAACCTTTTCCTATGTGTATGTTACTTCTTGTACATCACTTACCTTGTGTATTACTTACCTGCGTTGGCGTTCATAGTTTCAGGACATCCCAACAGGTAACAACGATGACGAGGGCTCCTGGTCCTTTTTTTCAATGTGGTTCCCGTTGATTTTCTCCTGCATTCCACCCTGGAGAACCAAAGATGAGATTAGATTCAACTTTATTGTCATTACACAAGTACAGGTACAAGGCAACCAAATGTAGTTTAGGTCTGGCCAGAAGTAAGTGCAGGTGTTGTGCAATAAAGTATGGACAGAAGCTATCCTTAAAAAAAAAAAAAAAGTGTCAAAGTGCAGTGGAAATTGATTGCATATTACAGTTAGAAGTACGGTGCTGAATGCAAACAGTTGGCACTGTATATGACAGTCGTCAGTGCAAAGGAGCACAACCCAGTTAAGGTGGCGCAGTGCAAGATTCGCAAGAAAACAGCTGTTACCTGCCTTTTTCACTTGCCTTCTTATTTTTGTTGACCTGGTACGCTGCTGCTGCTGCTGCTGCTGCCACTGCCAAGGACAAGAGCAGGCTGCAGCGTGTCATCCGCACTGCAGAGAAGGTGATTGGCTGCAATCTGCCTTCCCTCGAGAACCTGCACACATATCTCCCGTCTCTCAGTTTCCCGCACATGCACACGCGCACACACACACAAACACTGTCTAGACAGTACCCATTTATCGGTAACTTTGTATACGTTTATGCTGGTGCGCAGCGCGGGAAAGGGGAATCCACTTGTTTCTCACCTAACATATCAAAGGGTTACTGTTTTGAGCATCTCTCTGTGTGTGTGTGTGTCTGTGTGTGTCTGTGTGTGTCTGTGTCTGTGTGTGTCTGTGTGTGTGTGTGTGTGTGTGTGTGTGTGTGTCTGTCTGTCTGTCTGTCTGTCTGTCTGTCTGTCTGTCTGTCTGTCTGTCTGCTGTTCAGTAAAATATCTGCATTGCTCTAAACCCTACATAGGCCTACATGCACTAATGATGAGGGATAGTGTTTATACAATCGAGCCTTTATTCTATTGTGGGCCAATGGGCTCGCGATGTGTAAACGAGTGCCATTCAAAGGAGTGCCATGCTCGTGGGCTATCCCTTACCCCAAGCCCCAAGCCCCAAGCCCCAAGCCCCAAGCCCCAAGCCCCAAGCCCCAAGCCCCAAGCCCCAAGCCCCGTCCTCAAGCTCCCATGAAAGACCGCCATGTATATTCCACTTCAGAGGGGCTTTGGGAGTCTGACAAAGAGTGGCCGTACAGGTGTGCCCCTCGGGTATTATCACGGTGAGATGAACAGTGACCAGTGCAAAAACATCACGCCACGCCTAGCGCCTTGGCCTGTCCGAGGGGGGCCAATCGGGGGACAAACGCCCACACAACGCATGCCCACGGAAAGCTGGAGGCCTGCTGAATGCAGGGAGATCGCCCGCGCGCGCCTCTCAGACTCGTAGCAAGCACGAGGGCTTCACCAGACGCCCGAGGCCACAACCGTTGACCTAGTGCTCGACTTTGACTGTCGCAGTGGCTTTTTTTGTCCACAGGGTGGCGCAAAGTTTCAAAACCCTGTAACGTCCGTGCACTGTCTTGACATTTTCTGGGCGGTGTCAAAGTGCCTCGACCAATGGGCTAGCGGTATGTAAACGAGTGCCATGCAAATGAGTGCCATGCTCGTGGGCTCTCCCTTACCTACCTACCCTACCTACCTACCTACGTATGCCCACTACCCACAGGCTGGCTAGGAGGGCTAGGCTATCCCCCCAAACCCCAATGAAACCCCAATGAAACCCCACAGCTGACCGCACTGACGTCATTTGGAGCAGAAGCTTGGATTGATTGATTGATTGATTGATTGATTGATGAATTTATGGATCGACGATTGCTTCTCTTTATCACTGATCGTTTTCTTTATCATTTTTTCTCACATGTTCACACATTAGGATAAAATGAAACGGGGGTTTTGGTCTGGCTCGCCACTTGCGAACGAAATCAATGACGACCACAGAGAGTGAACGACGCGTTCGTCTTCTTCATTTGAAGCAATGCATTTTGACCAGCCGGCCGGCCGTGCGGCGCCCCCTGCGGGACTGCAGCATATTTGTTGCAATAACACAAATCCGTAACTGGAGCGCTGGCTTTTGACTGGGGGAGACGCGCAGCACGGACTCTGGACTGTGGCGCGCTGTGGGCGCAACACGACAGCGTGCAATAGCCACTCGGCAATATGTGTATATACACTTTGCTCAACAAATCCACACTCTCACGAACAGCTAAACACGACTCACACACAAATGACTGCGGGCATTCTCCACTGTACACATTGTATGTGGGTGCATGAGCTGTGTTGCGCGCACAACGTCTTCCCATGCCGCCCTCGCCCCGCTACGGAGCTATGCACAATACATCGACTTTGCTCAGTAATGACAGCCTTTTATCAACAGCTAAACGCCAACAAAAAGACACACCCGTCACAACGGGGATGAGAAGCGCATTGCCGCAGCACAGCAATAACCCCACATTAATAACAGCAATAACCCCACATTAATAACGGTGGACCCCAAATGAATAGGGATGAACGGAGCAGCTGTCAGAAGCGGGCTGCAAAATTTACTCTGAAAATTTAGCCCGCCCACCCCGCCCATGCGCCCTCTGCTCCATTTATAGAGCTCAATTGGAGGGAGGGGTTTGGCGTTTGGGGGGCTCAAAAACGTCACGACGTCACTCTGCCAAGTCATGTGACTATTTTTACACTCAACCATCGTCGCCAAACACAGCACCTGCTGTATCAGAACGGACACGTTACTTCAGCCCGACCCATTGTCTACCTCTACGTTCTCACCCCAGGCCAACGCCAACAGCCAAACCCTGAGCCATAACCCCCAGCTCCCCAAACCACCGACCCAATTCTAACACCAACACTGCGGGAAGGTGATGGTGTGTACCACCCCGCCCACGCAAACTCTCTGGGTGACAACTATTTTCAAGGAAGGAAGGGACAAGGGAAAGTGAAAGAGTTTTTAATTTTTTTATTTTATTTTGACTTATGTGGCACAGCACAGTATACGCTCAACCATCAGCAATCACCTATAGGGCCCAAACCCAGCACTAACCCCAAATCCTCTACCTGTCTAACCCTAACCCCCCGCGTGCTCCCCCTCGTCCCCGATCCTGAACGCAACAAACCCCACCCCTGGCCTAACCCCAAGTCCTCTACCTGTCTAACCCTAACCCCCCGCGTACTCCCCCTCGTCCCCGATCCTGAACGCAACAAACCCCACCCCTGGCCTAACCCCAAGTCCTCTACCTGTCTAACCCTGTGTTCTCCCCTCCTCTGGCCTAACCCCAAGTCCTCTTCCCTCTCTAACCCTAAACCCCCGCGTGCTCCCCCTCGTCCGCGATCCTGAACGCAACAAACCCCACCCCTGGCCTAACCCCAAGTCCTCTACCTGTCTAACCCTGTGTCCTCCCCTCCTCTGGCCTAACCCCAAGTCCTCTACCTGTCTAACCCTAAACCCCCGCGTGCTCCCCCTCGTCCCCGATCCTGAACGCAACAAACCCCACCCCTGGCCTAACCCCAAGTCCTCTACCTGTCTAACCCTGTGTTCTCCCCTCCTCTGGCCTAACCCCAAGTCCTCTTCCCTCTCTAACCCTAAACCCCCGCGTGCTCCCCCTCGTCCGCGATCCTGAACGCAACAAACCCCACCCCTGGCCTAACCCCAAGTCCTCTACCTGTCTAACCCTGTGTCCTCCCCTCCTCTGGTTCTGCAGCAATGAAACACAAAGGTGCTTCTGATAGCAAACCTTTGTGGACCGGCAGCTGCGATTTATCAGACCCCGCTTCTCCAATTCCAGCCACAGCAGGATACCTCGGGTCTCACTCTTGCGCTTGGACACAAAGTTCAAGATGGCGAAGTCTTCCTCTGACGTGTTGCCAAAGCGCCGCGCACTCCTGCTCCACCCCGGCTTCTGTCCCGACTGGCCATCCCGTCTACAAGACATTGTCGGGGTTAGACCTGAGGACGCTAGGTTAAAGGATTGGAACAGAACACAAGCCATTAGTTTACAGGGGAATGCAAAATCCTTTTACAACAGTTATGACAACGCCTTGCAACAATATCTGCATTGCCCCAAACCCTATGTAGGCCTACATGCACGCTCATGATGCACCTGCAAAAAAAACACACAATCACCGTCTACACAGTACCCATTTATCTGTAACTTTGTATACGTTTATGCTGGTGCGCAGCGCGGGAAAGGGGAATACACTTGTTTCTCACCTAACATATCAAAGGGTTACTGTTTTGAGCATCTCTCTCTGTGTGTGTGTGTCTGTGTGTGTCTGTGTGTGTCTGTGTGTGTGTGTGTGTGTTTAGCATTGATTTAGCAGCTCAAACAATGGTAAAGATGTCCAAAAATGGCACTCACCTACACACTAAAAAACGTTGCAACAACACTTACCTTGATCTCCAAATATTTGGCACCCACCTACCTACCTACCTGCAGACACTGTTAGTGTTTGAATAAATATATATATATATATATATATATATATATGTGTGTGTGTGTGTGAACCTTCTCCTATGTGTATGTTACTTCTTGTACATCACTTACCTTGTGTATTACTTACCTGCGTTGGCGTTCATAGTTTCAGGACATCCCAACAGGTAACAACGATGACGAGGGCTCCTGGTCCTTTTTTAAAATGTGGTTCCCGTTGATTTTCTTCTGCATTCCAACCTAGAGAACCAAAGATGTGATTAGATTCAACTTTATTGTCATTACACAAGTACAGGTACAAGGCAACCAAATGTAGTTTAGGTCTGGCCAGAAGTAAGTGCAGGTGTTGTGCAATAAAGTATGGACAGAAGCTATCCTTAAAAAAAAAAAAAAGTGTCAAAGTGCAGTGGAAATTGATTGCATATTACAGTTAAAGGTACGGTGCTGAATGCAAACAGTTGGCACTGCATATGACAGTCGTCAGTGCTAAGGAGCACAATCCAGTTAAGGTGGCGCAGTGCAAGATTCGCAAGTAAACAGCTGTTACTGTAAACAGCTGTGACTGCAATAAACAGACAGTGGTTGCAAATTGACATTCCAGTAGTGCAAGTGACAAAGTGAAGGCAGACGTGTGTCGGCTGGGCGAGGGGAGTCCTGGAGGATGCTGCGAGCTCGATGCAGACAGCGTTTCCTCTGGATGTGCTCGATGGCAGGTAGTGGAGTCCCTACAAGAACGGAAAATTCATCACAAACCCCCACAGTCACACATCAGCTCCGGTTCCGGGCAGTCTCACTTCACAAACCTCCAATGTGGTTTACGTCATCACCTGCACCCTCTGCCACAAACACTACGTTGGAGAAACCGGGGCATCGATAGACACCAGGCTGAAACAACACCAGAACAACAAACCGCCTGGCACAGCTACAAACAACACTGGTCACACACTTCCAGGAGCACCCCCTCACTCACCTACACACTAAAAAACGTTGCAACAACACTTACCTTGATCTCCAAATATGTGGCACCTACCTTTCCCTGCAGACACGTGATTTACACACTCGTCCATCGCCACAGAGCACCTGCAAAAGAAAAGCAAACACACAATTTCACAACGCATCCATTTGCATTCCTGCCTTTTTCACTTGCCTTCCTATTTTTGTTGACCTGGTACGCTGCTGCCACTGCCAAGGACAAGAGCAGGCTGCAGCGTGTCATCCGCACTGCAGAGAAGGTGATTGGCTGCAATCTGCCTTCCCTCGAGAACCTGCACACATATCTCCCGTCTCTCAGTTTCCCGCACATGCACACGCGCACACACACACAAACACTGTCTAGACAGTACCCATTTATCGGTAACTTTGTATACGTTTATGCTGGTGCGCAGCGCGGGAAAGGGGAATCCACTTGTTTCTCACCTAACATATCAAAGGGTTACTGTTTTGAGCATCTCTCTCTGTGTGTGTGTGTGTGTGATTTAGCAGCTCAAACAATGGTAACGATGTCCAAAAATGGCACTCACCTACACACTAAAAAACGTTGCAACACCACTTACCTTGATCTCCAAATATTTGGCACCCACCTACCTACCTACCTACCTGCAGACACTGTTAGTGTTTGAATAAATATATATATATATATATATATATATATGTGTGTGTGTGTGAACCTTTTCCTATGTGTATGTTACTTCTTGTACATCACTTACCTTGTGTATTACTTACCTGCGTTGGCGTTCATAGTTTCAGGACATCCCAACAGGTAACAACGATGACGAGGGCTCCTGGTCCTTTTTTTCAATGTGGTTCCCGTTGATTTTCTCCTGCATTCCACCCTGGAGAACCAAAGATGAGATTAGATTCAACTTTATTGTCATTACACAAGTACAGGTACAAGGCAACCAAATGTAGTTTAGGTCTGGCCAGAAGTAAGTGCAGGTGTTGTGCAATAAAGTATGGACAGAAGCTATCCTTAAAAAAAAAAAAAAAGTGTCAAAGTGCAGTGGAAATTGATTGCATATTACAGTTAGAAGTACGGTGCTGAATGCAAACAGTTGGCACTGTATATGACAGTCGTCAGTGCAAAGGAGCACAACCCAGTTAAGGTGGCGCAGTGCAAGATTCGCAAGAAAACAGCTGTTACCTGCCTTTTTCACTTGCCTTCTTATTTTTGTTGACCTGGTACGCTGCTGCTGCTGCTGCTGCTGCCACTGCCAAGGACAAGAGCAGGCTGCAGCGTGTCATCCGCACTGCAGAGAAGGTGATTGGCTGCAATCTGCCTTCCCTCGAGAACCTGCACACATATCTCCCGTCTCTCAGTTTCCCGCACATGCACACGCGCACACACACACAAACACTGTCTAGACAGTACCCATTTATCGGTAACTTTGTATACGTTTATGCTGGTGCGCAGCGCGGGAAAGGGGAATCCACTTGTTTCTCACCTAACATATCAAAGGGTTACTGTTTTGAGCATCTCTCTGTGTGTGTGTGTGTCTGTGTGTGTCTGTGTGTGTCTGTGTCTGTGTGTGTCTGTGTGTGTGTGTGTGTGTGTGTGTGTGTGTGTGTGTCTGTCTGTCTGTCTGTCTGTCTGTCTGTCTGTCTGTCTGCTGTTCAGTAAAATATCTGCATTGCTCTAAACCCTACATAGGCCTAAATGCACTAATGATGAGGGATAGTGTTTATACAATCGAGCCTTTATTCTATTGTGGGCCAATGGGCTCGCGATGTGTAAACGAGTGCCATTCAAAGGAGTGCCATGCTCGTGGGCTATCCCTTACCCCAAGCCCCAAGCCCCAAACCCCAAGCCCCAAGCCCCAAGCCCCAAGCCCCAAGCCCCAAGCCCCGTCCTCAAGCTCCCATGAAAGACCGCCATGTATATTCCACTTCAGAGGGGCTTTGGGAGTCTGACAAAGAGTGGCCGTACAGGTGTGCCCCTCGGGTATTATCACGGTGAGATGAACAGTGACCAGTGCAAAAACATCACGCCACGCCTAGCGCCTTGGCCTGTCCGAGGGGGGCCAATCGGGGGACAAACGCCCACACAACGCATGCCCACGGAAAGCTGGAGGCCTGCTGAATGCAGGGAGATCGCCCGCGCGCGCCTCTCAGACTCGTAGCAAGCACGAGGGCTTCACCAGACGCCCGAGGCCACAACCGTTGACCTAGTGCTCGACTTTGACTGTCGCAGTGGCTTTTTTTGTCCACAGGGTGGCGCAAAGTTTCAAAACCCTGTAACGTCCGTGCACTGTCTTGACATTTTCTGGGCGGTGTCAAAGTGCCTCGACCAATGGGCTAGCGGTATGTAAACGAGTGCCATGCAAATGAGTGCCATGCTCGTGGGCTCTCCCTTACCTACCTACCCTACCTACCTACCTACGTATGCCCACTACCCACAGGCTGGCTAGGAGGGCTAGGCTATCCCCCCAAACCCCAATGAAACCCCAATGAAACCCCACAGCTGACCGCACTGACGTCATTTGGAGCAGAAGCTTGGATTGATTGATTGATTGATTGATTGATTGATTGATGAATTTATGGATCGACGATTGCTTCTCTTTATCACTGATCGTTTTCTTTATCATTTTTTCTCACATGTTCACACATTAGGATAAAATGAAACGGGGGTTTTGGTCTGGCTCGCCACTTGCGAACGAAATCAATGACGACCACAGAGAGTGAACGACGCGTTCGTCTTCTTCATTTGAAGCAATGCATTTTGACCAGCCGGCCGGCCGTGCGGCGCCCCCTGCGGGACTGCAGCATATTTGTTGCAATAACACAAATCCGTAACTGGAGCGCTGGCTTTTGACTGGGGGAGACGCGCAGCACGGACTCTGGACTGTGGCGCGCTGTGGGCGCAACACGACAGCGTGCAATAGCCACTCGGCAATATGTGTATATACACTTTGCTCAACAAATCCACACTCTCACGAACAGCTAAACACGACTCACACACAAATGACTGCGGGCATTCTCCACTGTACACATTGTATGTGGGTGCATGAGCTGTGTTGCGCGCACAACGTCTTCCCATGCCGCCCTCGCCCCGCTACGGAGCTATGCACAATACATCGACTTTGCTCAGTAATGACAGCCTTTTATCAACAGCTAAACGCCAACAAAAAGACACACCCGTCACAACGGGGATGAGAAGCGCATTGCCGCAGCACAGCAATAACCCCACATTAATAACAGCAATAACCCCACATTAATAACGGTGGACCCCAAATGAATAGGGATGAACGGAGCAGCTGTCAGAAGCGGGCTGCAAAATTTACTCTGAAAATTTAGCCCGCCCACCCGCCCATGCGCCCTCTGCTCCATTTATAGAGCTCAATTGGAGGGAGGGGTTTGGCGTTTGGGGGGCTCAAAAACGTCACGACGTCACTCTGCCAAGTCATGTGACTATTTTTACACTCAACCATCGTCGCCACACAGCACCTGCTGTATCAGAACGGACACGTTACTTCAGCCCGACCCATTGTCTACCTCTACGTTCTCACCCCAGGCCAACGCCAACAGCCAAACCCTGAGCCATAACCCCAAGCTCCCCAAACCACCGACCCAATTCTAACACCAACACTGCGGGAAGGTGATGGTGTGTACCACCCCGCCCACGCAAACTCTCTGGGTGACAACTATTTTCAAGGAAGGAAGGGACAAGGGAAAGTGAAAGAGTTTTTAATTTTTTTATTTTATTTTGACTTATGTGGCACAGCACAGTATACGCTCAACCATCAGCAATCACCTATAGGGCCCAAACCCAGCACTAACCCCAAGTCCTCTACCTGTCTAACCCTAACCCCCCGCGTGCTCCCCCTCGTCCCCGATCCTGAACGCAACAAACCCCACCCCTGGCCTAACCCCAAGTCCTCTACCTGTCTAACCCTAACCCCCCGCGTGCTCCCCCTCGTCCCCGATCCTGAACGCAACAAACCCCACCCCTGGCCTAACCCCAAGTCCTCTACCTGTCTAACCCTGTGTTCTCCCCTCCTCTGGCCTAACCCCAAGTCCTCTACCTGTCTAACCCTAACCCCCCGCGTGCTCCCCCTCGTCCCCGATCCTGAACGCAACAAACCCCACCCCTGGCCTAACCCCAAGTCCTCTACCTGTCTAACCCTAACCCCCCGCGTGCTCCCCCTCGTCCCCGATCCTGAACGCAACAAACCCCACCCCTGGCCTAACCCCAAGTCCTCTACCTGTCTAACCCTGTGTTCTCCCCTCCTCTGGCCTAACCCCAAGTCCTCTTCCCTCTCTAACCCTAAACCCCCGCGTGCTCCCCCTCGTCCGCGATCCTGAACGCAACAAACCCCACCCCTGGCCTAACCCCAAGTCCTCTACCTGTCTAACCCTGTGTCCTCCCCTCCTCTGGTTCTGCAGCAATGAAACACAAAGGTGCTTCTGATAGCAAACCTTTGTGGACCGGCAGCTGCGATTTATCAGACCCCGCTTCTCCAATTCCAGCCACAGCAGGATACCTCGGGTCTCACTCTTGCGCTTGGACACAAAGTTCAAGATGGCGAAGTCTTCCTCTGACGTGTTGCCAAAGCGCCGCGCACTCCTGCTCCACCCCGGCTTCTGTCCCGACTGGCCATCCCGTCTACAAGACATTGTCGGGGTTAGACCTGAGGACGCTAGGTTAAAGGATTGGAACAGAACACAAGCCATTAGTTTACAGGGGAATGCAAAATCCTTTTACAACAGTTATGACAACGCCTTGCAACAATATCTGCATTGCCCCAAACCCTATGTAGGCCTACATGCACGCTCATGATGCACCTGCAAAAAAAACACACAATCACCGTCTACACAGTACCCATTTATCTGTAACTTTGTATACGTTTATGCTGGTGCGCAGCGCGGGAAAGGGGAATACACTTGTTTCTCACCTAACATATCAAAGGGTTACTGTTTTGAGCATCTCTCTCTGTGTGTGTGTGTCTGTGTGTGTCTGTGTGTGTCTGTGTGTGTGTGTGTGTGTGTGTGTGTGTTTAGCATTGATTTAGCAGCTCAAACAATGGTAAAGATGTCCAAAAATGGCACTCACCTACACACTAAAAAACGTTGCAACAACACTTACCTTGATCTCCAAATATTTGGCACCCACCTACCTACCTACCTGCAGACACTGTTAGTGTTTGAATAAATATATATATATATATATATATATATATATGTGTGTGTGTGTGTGAACCTTCTCCTATGTGTATGTTACTTCTTGTACATCACTTACCTTGTGTATTACTTACCTGCGTTGGCGTTCATAGTTTCAGGACATCCCAACAGGTAACAACGATGACGAGGGCTCCTGGTCCTTTTTTAAAATGTGGTTCCCGTTGATTTTCTTCTGCATTCCAACCTAGAGAACCAAAGATGTGATTAGATTCAACTTTATTGTCATTACACAAGTACAGGTACAAGGCAACCAAATGTAGTTTAGGTCTGGCCAGAAGTAAGTGCAGGTGTTGTGCAATAAAGTATGGACAGAAGCTATCCTTAAAAAAAAAAAAAAGTGTCAAAGTGCAGTGGAAATTGATTGCATATTACAGTTAAAGGTACGGTGCTGAATGCAAACAGTTGGCACTGCATATGACAGTCGTCAGTGCTAAGGAGCACAATCCAGTTAAGGTGGCGCAGTGCAAGATTCGCAAGTAAACAGCTGTTACTGTAAACAGCTGTGACTGCAATAAACAGACAGTGGTTGCAAATTGACATTCCAGTAGTGCAAGTGACAAAGTGAAGGCAGACGTGTGTCGGCTGGGCGAGGGGAGTCCTGGAGGATGCTGCGAGCTCGATGCAGACAGCGTTTCCTCTGGATGTGCTCGATGGCAGGTAGTGGAGTCCCTACAAGAACGGAAAATTCATCACAAACCCCCACAGTCACACATCAGCTCCGGTTCCGGGCAGTCTCACTTCACAAACCTCCAATGTGGTTTACGTCATCACCTGCACCCTCTGCCACAAACACTACGTTGGAGAAACCGGGGCATCGATAGACACCAGGCTGAAACAACACCAGAACAACAAACCGCCTGGCACAGCTACAAACAACACTGGTCACACACTTCCAGGAGCACCCCCTCACTCACCTACACACTAAAAAACGTTGCAACAACACTTACCTTGATCTCCAAATATGTGGCACCTACCTTTCCCTGCAGACACGTGATTTACACACTCGTCCATCGCCACAGAGCACCTGCAAAAGAAAAGCAAACACACAATTTCACAACGCATCCATTTGCATTCCTGCCTTTTTCACTTGCCTTCCTATTTTTGTTGACCTGGTACGCTGCTGCCACTGCCAAGGACAAGAGCAGGCTGCAGCGTGTCATCCGCACTGCAGAGAAGGTGATTGGCTGCAATCTGCCTTCCCTCGAGAACCTGCACACATATCTCCCGTCTCTCAGTTTCCCGCACATGCACACGCGCACACACACACAAACACTGTCTAGACAGTACCCATTTATCGGTAACTTTGTATACGTTTATGCTGGTGCGCAGCGCGGGAAAGGGGAATCCACTTGTTTCTCACCTAACATATCAAAGGGTTACTGTTTTGAGCATCTCTCTCTGTGTGTGTGTGTGTGTGTGATTTAGCAGCTCAAACAATGGTAACGATGTCCAAAAATGGCACTCACCTACACACTAAAAAACGTTGCAACACCACTTACCTTGATCTCCAAATATTTGGCACCCACCTACCTACCTACCTACCTGCAGACACTGTTAGTGTTTGAATAAATATATATATATATATATATATATATATGTGTGTGTGTGTGAACCTTTTCCTATGTGTATGTTACTTCTTGTACATCACTTACCTTGTGTATTACTTACCTGCGTTGGCGTTCATAGTTTCAGGACATCCCAACAGGTAACAACGATGACGAGGGCTCCTGGTCCTTTTTTTCAATGTGGTTCCCGTTGATTTTCTCCTGCATTCCACCCTGGAGAACCAAAGATGAGATTAGATTCAACTTTATTGTCATTACACAAGTACAGGTACAAGGCAACCAAATGTAGTTTAGGTCTGGCCAGAAGTAAGTGCAGGTGTTGTGCAATAAAGTATGGACAGAAGCTATCCTTAAAAAAAAAAAAAAAGTGTCAAAGTGCAGTGGAAATTGATTGCATATTACAGTTAGAAGTACGGTGCTGAATGCAAACAGTTGGCACTGTATATGACAGTCGTCAGTGCAAAGGAGCACAACCCAGTTAAGGTGGCGCAGTGCAAGATTCGCAAGAAAACAGCTGTTACCTGCCTTTTTCACTTGCCTTCTTATTTTTGTTGACCTGGTACGCTGCTGCTGCTGCTGCTGCTGCCACTGCCAAGGACAAGAGCAGGCTGCAGCGTGTCATCCGCACTGCAGAGAAGGTGATTGGCTGCAATCTGCCTTCCCTCGAGAACCTGCACACATATCTCCCGTCTCTCAGTTTCCCGCACATGCACACGCGCACACACACACAAACACTGTCTAGACAGTACCCATTTATCGGTAACTTTGTATACGTTTATGCTGGTGCGCAGCGCGGGAAAGGGGAATCCACTTGTTTCTCACCTAACATATCAAAGGGTTACTGTTTTGAGCATCTCTCTGTGTGTGTGTGTGTCTGTGTGTGTCTGTGTGTGTCTGTGTCTGTGTGTGTCTGTGTGTGTGTGTGTGTGTGTGTGTGTGTGTGTGTGTCTGTCTGTCTGTCTGTCTGTCTGTCTGTCTGTCTGTCTGTCTGTCTGCTGTTCAGTAAAATATCTGCATTGCTCTAAACCCTACATAGGCCTACATGCACTAATGATGAGGGATAGTGTTTATACAATCGAGCCTTTATTCTATTGTGGGCCAATGGGCTCGCGATGTGTAAACGAGTGCCATTCAAAGGAGTGCCATGCTCGTGGGCTATCCCTTACCCCAAGCCCCAAGCCCCAAGCCCCAAGCCCCAAGCCCCAAGCCCCAAGCCCCAAGCCCCAAGCCCCAAGCCCCAAGCCCCGTCCTCAAGCTCCCATGAAAGACCGCCATGTATATTCCACTTCAGAGGGGCTTTGGGAGTCTGACAAAGAGTGGCCGTACAGGTGTGCCCCTCGGGTATTATCACGGTGAGATGAACAGTGACCAGTGCAAAAACATCACGCCACGCCTAGCGCCTTGGCCTGTCCGAGGGGGGCCAATCGGGGGACAAACGCCCACACAACGCATGCCCACGGAAAGCTGGAGGCCTGCTGAATGCAGGGAGATCGCCCGCGCGCGCCTCTCAGACTCGTAGCAAGCACGAGGGCTTCACCAGACGCCCGAGGCCACAACCGTTGACCTAGTGCTCGACTTTGACTGTCGCAGTGGCTTTTTTTGTCCACAGGGTGGCGCAAAGTTTCAAAACCCTGTAACGTCCGTGCACTGTCTTGACATTTTCTGGGCGGTGTCAAAGTGCCTCGACCAATGGGCTAGCGGTATGTAAACGAGTGCCATGCAAATGAGTGCCATGCTCGTGGGCTCTCCCTTACCTACCTACCCTACCTACCTACCTACGTATGCCCACTACCCACAGGCTGGCTAGGAGGGCTAGGCTATCCCCCCAAACCCCAATGAAACCCCAATGAAACCCCACAGCTGACCGCACTGACGTCATTTGGAGCAGAAGCTTGGATTGATTGATTGATTGATTGATTGATTGATGAATTTATGGATCGACGATTGCTTCTCTTTATCACTGATCGTTTTCTTTATCATTTTTTCTCACATGTTCACACATTAGGATAAAATGAAACGGGGGTTTTGGTCTGGCTCGCCACTTGCGAACGAAATCAATGACGACCACAGAGAGTGAACGACGCGTTCGTCTTCTTCATTTGAAGCAATGCATTTTGACCAGCCGGCCGGCCGTGCGGCGCCCCCTGCGGGACTGCAGCATATTTGTTGCAATAACACAAATCCGTAACTGGAGCGCTGGCTTTTGACTGGGGGAGACGCGCAGCACGGACTCTGGACTGTGGCGCGCTGTGGGCGCAACACGACAGCGTGCAATAGCCACTCGGCAATATGTGTATATACACTTTGCTCAACAAATCCACACTCTCACGAACAGCTAAACACGACTCACACACAAATGACTGCGGGCATTCTCCACTGTACACATTGTATGTGGGTGCATGAGCTGTGTTGCGCGCACAACGTCTTCCCATGCCGCCCTCGCCCCGCTACGGAGCTATGCACAATACATCGACTTTGCTCAGTAATGACAGCCTTTTATCAACAGCTAAACGCCAACAAAAAGACACACCCGTCACAACGGGGATGAGAAGCGCATTGCCGCAGCACAGCAATAACCCCACATTAATAACAGCAATAACCCCACATTAATAACGGTGGACCCCAAATGAATAGGGATGAACGGAGCAGCTGTCAGAAGCGGGCTGCAAAATTTACTCTGAAAATTTAGCCCGCCCACCCCGCCCATGCGCCCTCTGCTCCATTTATAGAGCTCAATTGGAGGGAGGGGTTTGGCGTTTGGGGGGCTCAAAAACGTCACGACGTCACTCTGCCAAGTCATGTGACTATTTTTACACTCAACCATCGTCGCCACACAGCACCTGCTGTATCAGAACGGACACGTTACTTCAGCCCGACCCATTGTCTACCTCTACGTTCTCACCCCAGGCCAACGCCAACAGCCAAACCCTGAGCCATAACCCCAAGCTCCCCAAACCACCGACCCAATTCTAACACCAACACTGCGGGAAGGTGATGGTGTGTACCACCCCGCCCACGCAAACTCTCTGGGTGACAACTATTTTCAAGGAAGGAAGGGACAAGGGAAAGTGAAAGAGTTTTTAATTTTTTAATTTTATTTTGACTTATGTGGCACAGCACAGTATACGCTCAACCATCAGCAATCACCTATAGGGCCCAAACCCAGCACTAACCCCAAATCCTCTACCTGTCTAACCCTAACCCCCCGCGTGCTCCCCCTCGTCCCCGATCCTGAACGCAACAAACCCCACCCCTGGCCTAACCCCAAGTCCTCTACCTGTCTAACCCTAACCCCCCGCGTACTCCCCCTCGTCCCCGATCCTGAACGCAACAAACCCCACCCCTGGCCTAACCCCAAGTCCTCTACCTGTCTAACCCTGTGTTCTCCCCTCCTCTGGCCTAACCCCAAGTCCTCTTCCCTCTCTAACCCTAAACCCCCGCGTGCTCCCCCTCGTCCGCGATCCTGAACGCAACAAACCCCACCCCTGGCCTAACCCCAAGTCCTCTACCTGTCTAACCCTGTGTCCTCCCCTCCTCTGGCCTAACCCCAAGTCCTCTACCTGTCTAACCCTAAACCCCCGCGTGCTCCCCCTCGTCCCCGATCCTGAACGCAACAAACCCCACCCCTGGCCTAACCCCAAGTCCTCTACCTGTCTAACCCTGTGTTCTCCCCTCCTCTGGCCTAACCCCAAGTCCTCTTCCCTCTCTAACCCTAAACCCCCGCGTGCTCCCCCTCGTCCGCGATCCTGAACGCAACAAACCCCACCCCTGGCCTAACCCCAAGTCCTCTACCTGTCTAACCCTGTGTCCTCCCCTCCTCTGGTTCTGCAGCAATGAAACACAAAGGTGCTTCTGATAGCAAACCTTTGTGGACCGGCAGCTGCGATTTATCAGACCCCGCTTCTCCAATTCCAGCCACAGCAGGATACCTCGGGTCTCACTCTTGCGCTTGGACACAAAGTTCAAGATGGCGAAGTCTTCCTCTGACGTGTTGCCAAAGCGCCGCGCACTCCTGCTCCACCCCGGCTTCTGTCCCGACTGGCCATCCCGTCTACAAGACATTGTCGGGGTTAGACCTGAGGACGCTAGGTTAAAGGATTGGAACAGAACACAAGCCATTAGTTTACAGGGGAATGCAAAATCCTTTTACAACAGTTATGACAACACAATTTATGCTCATACCCATCACATTGACTAGAGGCTCTGCCCTTACTATTTGTGCTCTTACACTGCCATCTAGTGGGCACTTTACCGAACTGGGCAAAAAACACTTGATCCATTGTATACATTCATTCATTTAGAAGACGCCTTTATCCAAAGCGACTTCCAAGAGAGAGCGTTACAAAGTGCATAGGTCACTGATAATAACAACAAGAGAGCCCCAAAACATTGCGAGTAGCCCAAAACATGAAGCACATATTGTAAACAACATTATGACTTAGTGATTTGCAAAACCACTGTGTGTAGTATTTCGCCAATAGTGTGAAGCTGAGAATGTGCTTATAGTTGTGAAGATCTGGTCTGCTGTTTTGCTCATTGAGGATTCGGACGCTGTGGCGCGCTATGGCGAGCAGTGGCGCACTGAGGCGCGCGGTCTCTTCCGACACAACCATGCGCAAGAGCATCTCAACGACACTTTGCCAACACATTACGTGACTTAGGTCTTCCTCCAGCCTCGCCAGTTTTTAAAAGACCACTCATGTCACATATGTCCGTTGTGCTTGAATGCAATCCAATGAGCTCTGACTTTGACTCTGACGTAACAGAGCGCGTGCTTTTACATCGGGGAGTTGTGCCACTGGGTGGCTTTGGCACAATCTAAACATCCAAACACAACCCATGTGTTTATATGTTACAGGAAACACAACCCATGTGTTTATATGTTACAGGAAACACAACGCATGTGTTTGGATGATTCCGGTTTTGTATTCATTCCAATGTCACCGTGACCCGGATAACGTACCATAACCAGCCATATATATCGAGCCCAAACAGTTTGACATTGTGGCCGGGGGGGGGCAGTTGTATGTCTCGTATCGTGGGTGTGAATGTATATATATGTAAAGCCACAATCCATGAAATGAACCCCTATGAATTGACTCCCCCCTGGCCACTTTTATTGGAGGAGGTCATTTGGTCATGGCTGTAAATATGGTAGAGGAGACCCGATATCCAGACACTAATGAATGACGAACGGAGCAGCTGTCAAAAGGCTGCTCCAAAATGTACTCTGAAAAAGAGCGCTGGCTAGTACTTGTGAATGGAATCAATAACGATGTGTTCTTCTCAATCGAGATAGCCCAGATGGAATGACAAACTTGTAACCCATTCAAATTTAAATTGGCCCATCAAGCAGCTTCGTGCAGTCAAGGCTCCAGTATATGGGTGAATTCAGGTGGGCTATATTGGGACATCGGGTCATTTGGGACAGCATAAGGAAAAGGCATTTCACTTTTGCCTTGGACTGCAGCATATTTGTTGCAATAACACGAATCCGTAACACGAGCGCTGGCTATTACGCGCGGGAGAGAAGCGTTGTCATTTGGTTATTGTCTCGCGAACCACTTATCAATGTGCAATCAATATGTTCTTGTCAATCGAGATAGCCCAGATGGAATGACAAACTCGCACCCATCGGCCGTGGGAGGGAATTGTAACCCATTCAAATTTAAATTGGCCCATCAAGCAGCTTCGTGCAGTCAAGGCTCCAGTATATGGGTGAATTCAGGTGGGCTATATTGGGACATCGGGTCATTTGGGACAGCATAAGGAAAAGGCATTTCACTTTTGCCTTGGACTGCAGCATATTTGTTGCAATAACACGAATCCGTAACACGAGCGCTGGCTATTACGCGCGGGAGAGAAGCGTTGTCATTTGGTTATTGTCTCGCGAACCACTTATGAATGCGCAATCAATAACGATGTGTTCTTCTCACTCGTCTAGCAGGGCCTATAACCCATTCAAATTTGAATTGGCCCATCAAGCTTCAGTATAGGCTACATTAATCTACACCCATGAGTCTGTGTCCCAAATGTGTTACCAGACATACTGTCCCAAATTACCAAACAAGTTGCTGAAAATTCGTTTTTTTGTCAGCTCCACTAAAATAGTGAGCCATGCATTTCTAAAATATTATGAAGACTTATTTTTTACACTTAAATAATGTGGATACCTTGAGGAATTCAGAAATGTCTCATTTATTGGGTTATGTTTGGAACTTGAAGAAAATCTTAAACTCAGCAGATTGAATTACAAAAGAAAATCTCCCAATATAGCCTGTATACCTGAATTCACCCTAGAGGATGTGTGAAGTAGAAAAAACACAAAGTGTGTAGAACGATAACTTTTATTTTTCACTGAAACATTCCCAGAGAAGATTAGAAAAATATATTCAGAAAATAAACAACTATAAACAACTTTAAACATATGATTTGAACAAGCCATGGCCCTCTTCTGACTTCCAAACTCAGTTCAAAGCCATTCCAAATCCAGTCCTTCCCCAGAAAAAGATGTTTTCTTTATTCCGTAGTCGTACATCAGTTCCTCGTTGACCTTTATGTCTCTTGCCGCAAAGAACAGGATGGTGTTTGTAGAGGTGCCCCCCGACTCGACCTTAAAATGTCTCGGTTTGAGATTCGCTTGTTTGGCAGAGTGGTTGATCAGCCTACCAAAAATGGTCATGTCAGGGTGACATAGGCAGCTGTTGGCGCGTGCATCGATACACTTTCCAACGCCTTTGTCCTTGAAGAAGAAAAGGTATCCCATTTCACCAGAAGGAGTGCTGCGTTGAATGGACTCGCCCTCGTCTTTTGAAATCACTCTGCCATGATAGTCACAAACAATTTCGTTCTTCAGGAAGCGTCTGGTCGTAAACACCCCCTGTCCTTTTCCTTGAACCGGCAAGGGCACCAGTCCGGTCCACTTCTGTGACCTGGCCAGGATTTGGATGGCCTCGTTGTTCGCCGCGTCGGAAACGCTTTCGAGGGGCTTCCATTGCGCCAGGATGTCTTTGGCGTCTGGACAGTTGGTGTTCCAGCCTTGCGCGCTCATCCAGGCCTGGAGCCTACTCTCTGTGGGCTGGCGCCGGGAGAATGTAGCTGTGAAAAGTCAATAAACAAACAAAAGAATGAGTTTATCTCGAGTACATTGTGCTATTTGGTTAGTCAGAACAAAAAGAGCCAACAAGATGCCAGCATCACTGTTAAACTAGTCTGTGAAACTGCAAACTTTTAAATATGGAATGGATTACTTACACAACACATGTTTTGCGCGCATGTTCATCTGGTCTGCGCGCCACTTGTCGTAGCAGATGCGGTCATGTTGCCCGGTGAGGTGTGCGCGCTGTTGTGTCGGTGGCAGGCTACCGTGCAGGGTCACCGGGAAGGACGCAGTCAGCAAGGCAAATATGGCTTGCTCCTCAGCTTTAGCCGAACTAGTGGACGCAAGTCGAGGCCGTTTTGCAGGCGTTTCTAGCGGGTCAGAGCTATGAAATAAAGAAACAAATATTGACATACAAATATATGAGAATGTGTACATTTTTTTAAGCAATTCTAAACTATGAAGGTTTAAAAGGGATGTTGTAGGAATAAGCTTACTTGGGATCAGACGCCAACTGTTTCAACAGTTTCGCTCCTTCGGCAAAGAAATCAAACTTTGCCGTCTGCCAACTCTGTTGAGCCACTGGGTCGCCGTGTGACAGGTAGCTTGCCAGGTGCGACTGCCTTTGAGTGCCCATGTTCTGGGCGGTGGCCGTCTGAAACGCCCGTCTGGCCATCTTACCGGTGACCTTTGGACAATGATACCTTGAAGACGTCACAAACAAATGATTAGTTGTGTACCACGACAACATTCTAAACTGTTTATGAAAAGGAAAACATGTCATAGTTCATTGTAGGGCCATAAACGTTTCACTCACTGTTTGTGGAATCTGTTCAAGTACTCTGGATGGTTCACGACAGGTCTTCCAGCTGGGGCGATGAAAAAATGGGGGAAGTCCTCTACTCCGACTTGAGAGGGCCTTAAAAAGTCAGGCCTGACTTGCTCAAAGTACATGGAGAACCACTGTGAACACATTAAAAGGGCATTATTAAAAAACGTTTCGTACACATTATGCTCCCAAAGATGAAATCTCAATTGTTATCATTAGAGCTATACATGTATTTCTACGTATTCGGTTTTACTCACAGAATCCTCTTCTTCGTCCAGGCAAAAAAACACATCTGGTGTAGCTGCTGTCTCGTGTTCCCGGATACCAGTCACCGACACTTGGCTACCATCAAAGGAGACTGAACTTCTTTCCAGCCACTCCTTGACCTTAGAACAAATTCGATTTGATTTAGTCGCAGCATTTAGAGTTTACATGGTATATACAGATTACGAATAAATAGCCATGAAATAGACAAGGGCACTTACCGTCATTTTTTCCAGAATGCTCGGCCGCAAAAGATGTTTCAGGAGCAAGACAGCCATGATGTAGTTCAGAAATAGAGCTCCATCTATTTTGGAAATGGCCTTCGCATGCTTGACTTTCGAGACGACGGCCAGAAAGTCCATCTTTGCTGCCCTCAAGAGTAAAAGGCACTCGTGTGGGTGTTGAACCTGGGGGATCTGGGGCCTAAAGAAGGACACACACAGGACAAATTGTTCGTTTAAAAAACTGAAACATTCAACTCGCACCATATAAATATATACACACACGATAGAGTTCACGACGACGACAACAAAAAAAACAAACAAAAAACGTGAATAAGTACATACGGTTGAGAGGGCGCGCTTGAACCGGCGTCTTCCTGGGAGCCCGTGGCCGAGGGGACGTTGGTAACCCAAATGCCTCGGTTCTTCATCTCGCCAATTAGACTGGCAACCCGTGAGTCCTCGCCGACAATTTCTTTCAGGGTAGAGTAGTCCCAAACGCTAGCTTTGGACGCGAGTCTGGAGAAAGTCCTCTTGGCTTCGTCGACCACGTCCTTGATTTCATCTGCAGTGGAATTCTTCATACACCTTCTCCTAAGGTGCACCGAAAGGGATGGCTGGACGGTGAAGCAGAACTTGCACACCAGCACATTTCTGTTCCTGAAAGAAAGACATGAAAATACAAACACGTGTTATAGGTTGCAAACATACCGTTGAATTACTTAGGTTAATGAAACAAAATGTAGAACTTTCACTAGGCCCATAGCTGTTCTGTATTTGTTGTAGGCTATGTTCAAGGGTTATTCGTCATTTTAGTCACACTTTATAACACAGTTTATAACAGCGTTCAAATGGGTCTGTCTCTCGCAACTGTTCCGAAAATATCGGACGCATTCAAACTTACCCAGAAGAAGACATTTTCAATGTTTTGCTTGAATAAAGGCCTAATTCAATGCAGTCAGGGAAGCCGTGCGGGGTCCGATGGATGGGGAGCTGTTCAAAGTGAGCAGCCTTGAATGTTGACGAGGCCCTCATATGGGTCTGATTCTTCGAAGTGGGCGTGGCCTACATGGCCTGGTGAACATACCTGGCAGGTATGTTGATCAGAAGTGTGGACATTATACTTTGCATTGAAAGTTTGCAGGGACGTAGGTATGCGTAATCGTTCCTGTTCTATTGAAATAATTGTTCAATAATACACAAGTAAATAATCTATTCTCGTGCACCATAATAACAACAACGAGTATTGCTCAATTTAGACGTTTTTTTTATATATATATATATATATATATATATATATATATTTTTTTTTTTTTTTAAGTTTTTCGATTTGACCGACTCATGTTTTCGATAGTAGGCTAGATGAGTTATGGAACATTCCTTGGCAGTTACAGAAAATGGAATTTACATCATCAATTCTTAATCATTTCAAATAAGCCCTTCAAAAATGTAGGCTAGTGACAAACCACTAACAAAACACAATTGTAATTAGAGCCGGCAAAATCATTTGGACAAACAAAACAAGGCCAGTCCGACCCGTACAAATTCAAATTTCTTGAACACGAAGCACATCTTGTGAACACCATTGTTACTACTTGGTGATTTGCGGAAACCCTGTGCGTAGCCTCGTATTTTGCAAGTATAGTGTGAAGCTGTGAGTATGTGCCCATTGTGAAGACTTTTCGTTTGTTTTAATGTTGTTATTTCCCAGACTTTGTACAGCCTACTAACTGCGGCCCCATGATCGTCCATTCAGACTGGCCAACATTAAAGACCCCCTATCATTCACGCGGTTGGGTGGAAGACGATGGGGCCCCTTACTAATCGTTACTATAAATAATTCACTCGTGGCGATCAGAGTATTTTACCTTTGGTTGAGTTTTTTTTCTTCTCCCTTTTTCTATCACAATGTGGACCCTCCTGTTGTCCTCAAATTTACTAACATCGATCGTCCTGGGGGTTAATTTAAGCCCAGCTATACTTCGACCCCATGCATCAGATGTGTACCCAGAGTTTTTGTTTTGTTTGTGTTAGGTGCTTTTGTTTGTTTGTGTGGCTAATCGTTACCATGAATTATTCACACATGTGGCGATCAGAGTACCCTATTGGGAGAGCGTTTTTCCTGAAATATGTTTGGAACGTGTGGAATTACATTAGCATGGTCTTGTTTGAAATCTATTCATCTCTTTTTGTCTTGTGCCTCGTCTAATGGCCAGTTGCGTTCTTTGAGGGCTTTCCTAATACGCTGGAAAATAGGTGGAATATCGAATGAGTGATTGGCATTTGCTTGTCACGAATGGCATCTAAACTCTGAATGGTGGCTCAACACTCAAGAAATTAACCCTTTTTGCAACAGCTAAACTTGACCACTGGGAAAACTGATGTCCGAGCATTCCAATCAATGTAAAGAAAACACAGTCTCGTGGCAATAACATTTATATGGCACTCGTGACATTACAACATCGGAACAGGAAAGAAGATAAAACATTGGAATCACACATACACACAATAAAATAGGCCGAACAAGGCAGTGTCACTGTTCTTGTGTCCGATCCGCTAGGTCTGCCGCTTGATCGAGGGACTTGCGTCTTCGAAGAGTGTTTTTTATTTTCTCCATGACGTAGCTCAAGAAGGTGGTGCGGCAATTCTCCGGGGCCCAGGGATGTACAGGCCAAACTTTGTGCCTTTCGCCTCTGTATATAATGGCACTGGCCTTGTTTTCCAAACCGACGGTGTCTGAAAAGCAAGAGGTCACATAATACACATCAGACGTGTGTGTGTGAGTGTGTGTGCATTGGTTGAGTGGGGCTGTTTTCTACGTGTGCCATTATGCCTGGTATAGTACAAAGACAGCAAAGCTTTCTCACCCTTGATGTCTAGCTCCTTCATCGACAACGCAAAGAATGCCAGTTGGACCTCGGAGAGCAACTCTCTGCCACTAATTGTAGCCGGCTTGTGGTCGAGCACACACTTCCCCAAGCCCGCCTCAAAGTCTGCGTAGGTCCGGACCAGATGCACCTCTGCTTCAGTTTCCTCCGGGGCAGATGTCGGAGGTTGGTGGCAGGGCGCACGACGTTTGGGCCTGGAGGCCATCGGCGAACCGGGTGTCTTCGGGGTAGAGCAGGTCGGTTTCCCCGGCCAAAAGTCTGGCGCCCGGTCACCGGAGATTGGTGGTGCCTCTCTGTCGGGGCTGGAGGCGGCAGGTTCCTCTGACTCCGCGCGCTGCGGCTTGCTCCCATTGGCCCGCTCCGCTGCGGACAGTCTTCTTTCTAGTGCGCCCATGTGCCGTAGCATCTTGGCCTCCACCTCTGCGCACCGGGCAGCCGCCTCAGCCATCACCCTCCTCTGCACCTGCTCGAGTTCATGGGCAAGCCTGCCACACTCTGCCTTCAGCTCCTTCACCGTCTGCCCAACTGCACCTTTTAGGGCGTCGACCTTTGTGTCGAGCACTTCCAACTCCGACAGGGCCATTTCTTCGTTGCTCATCCTTGCACACAAAAAAAAAAACAGACAGGTGATGATTGTTGTTGTCATTGACTAGCGTACAGTTACAGTTACTGATGGCCATTCGTAGTCTCTAAGAGTAACACCCTTCAAGCGGCCTGGCCAGAAACGGACCACGGAGTCACACACTGCTAGAAAGGCCTTGAAAAACCCCCACATGACATTTACATTTATGCATTTAGCAGACGCCTTTATCCAAAGCTTTACAAAGGAGCACAGGTCACTGATCATAACAACGAGGTAGTCCCAAACATTACAAGCAGCCAAAACATGAAGCATACATTGTGAAGAAAAAAAACTTACTTTTGTAATTGACAACAGTTTCACCTTGTCGTTGCTGTCGTCGGTCAGTCGGTATGAACAGAAGACAAATACCACCTATGGTTGTTAAGTTTTGGCCTGATTCTATTGGTGTAAAAGCTAACAAGGGTTAATTGGAGTTGACTCCCCTTTTCACGTTGTTGTGCTGTTACCAGGCAAATAAGTTTTGGCCTGCTATCTAACTGGTCTAGGGTCAAATTGGAGTTAACTCCCATTTCCACGTTGTTGTGCTGTTTCCAAGTAGATTCTAACATCGAAACAAGTCTACGTTGGCCCCCTAATGTTTGTGTATGTGAGTCTGGAAACAAACAAAATGTTGTCTGGAGGACATTTAAGAATGGTTTTCGATCAATATTTATTCTAGATTCTCCGTGACCAGGATTACTTAACGTCATCGTCCATACATGTAGAGCCAAATAGTAATCTGCTCTTACACTGCCATCTAGTGGGCACCTTAGCGAACTGGGCAAAAACACTGTTGGAATACATTGCATAAAAACACTGTGTGTAGTATTTGGCATATATTGTTTCAATCCTTTCCTGCAGCCATTATGATGTCTCTCTCTCTCTCAGTGTGTGTGTGTGTGTGTGTGTGTGTGTGTGTGTGTGTGTGTGTGGGGTGGTCTTGCACAATGACATCCTGCACATTGCAATGTTGTATCGTTCTCTTGCACTATCTGTTTATTTGAGGTTATATTGTCAATTATGACTACTTATATTTTATTTTATTCCCCTTGGTATTAGCTAGACCCCCCTTAGTATTAGCTAGACTTTTCTCCTTTTGTATAGTTAGTCCACATATTTAAGTTTTCAATATTCCTATATGTTAAATGTATGCACCTCCCTGCCAAAGTCAATTCCTTACAGACCAAAACCCAGAATGAGTCAAGAAAACACTGTCTCAAAAACAATAGCATCCTTTATATAAACAACTCAAAACAACACCAACAGAACAGAAGATAAAAATAATTTGGATGGAAACCATTGCTATGGACGCGCCAGGTCTTCCATATAGGACTGCCTCAGCTTTTCCAGCAACGCTCGCTTGGCCACTGTCTTCAGGTGTGTCCTGATTTTGTCCATGACGTAGCCCAAAAAGGTTTGGCTGCAATTGGGCGGCGCCCAGGGCTGATCAGGCCAAACTCCGTGGACGGCGCCCAGGCAGATGACTTGCACGGCCTTGTGCTCCAAATCGACGGCATCTGAAAAAACAAGAGTCAGAGAGAACAGAGGTATCAGATGTCTGTGCCTTTGTCGAGTGTTACAAACTATACGCATATTCCCCCGTTACTCACTCACCTGTTATTTTAAAGTGGTCCAGCGACATAAGGAGGTGCGCCAGCTGGAGTTCGGTGAGCAACTCTCCTTTGTCGACCACGGGCGGCCTGTAGTCCAAAACCCGAACCCTGGTGGCTGGGTCCAAGTCCTCGTAGGAGAGGACCACGCGACGCTTCTTGGGCTCGGCGGCACCCTCCGTTAGTCCGTCCTGGGGAGACGAGGGTCGCTTGCGCTGGGGACTTCCGTGCCTGGAGTCTGTCTGCGACGCTGGGGCACCGTGCATTGGTCCGTCCTGGGGAGACGAGGGTCGCTTGGGCTGGGGACTTCCATGCCTGGAGTCTCTCTGCGGCACCGCGGGTGGCGAGTGGCGAGGGCTTGGCGTCCGGTCGACGGGGTCCGCCACCTGGACAGGGCTGGGAGCGCCCCGCTGGGCCATGGCATCCTCTGCCCGCCTGGCCCTTCGAAGGCGCACGGCCGTCACCTCCAGTTCCGCTGCCGACAGTCTGCTTTCCAGGGTGGCCAAATGCTCCAGCATCCTGGCTTCCACCTGGTCACAGCAGGCCTTTGTCTCCGACGCCATTCTGCGCTGTGCCTGCACCAGGCCGTCTTCGAGCCGCGCGCACTCGGCCTTCAGCTCCCCGACCCTCTGGCTCACGGCACTTTGGAGAGCCTCCATTTGCATTTCGATGCTCATCTGCCAAAAACACAGACAGGTGACAAAGGGAGTTATATGCAGAGAAAAGCAGTGTGTGTGGGGGGGGGGGGGTGCGTGCGTGCGTGCGTGCGTGCGTGCGTGCGTGCGTGCGTGCGTTCGTTCCCTACACGACTAGGCCATGTCCCCAAAGCGGATAGGCCATTTTGAGAGGCCTATAGCCAGATAAAACATTTGTACACGTTTAGCAATGTACACGGTTGGGCCATAAAGTGCCAGATTCGTTTAGTATTCATTAAGTCGGTTTGGTGAAGGAGGCTATGCCCATCCGTGTGTATATAGTTAGCCTATAGTAGATTAAGAATACGTCGACCAAAACTGGCTAAGGCAACATTGGGCGCTTTGCTCGGGACGAACAAACGTTTTATTAAGCCCCTATACACGGCAAAGTTGAAACTCGTCACCACATGAACTAAGCGCATAGCACGATGATAGGAGACCGACACAACACGGACCACCGAGTCACACACTGCTAGAAAGGCATTGAAACACTTACTTTTGTAATCGACAGCAGTTTACACTTCTTCTCCGCAGTTTAACCTCGTCGCTCCTGTCGGTCAATTGGTAAGGAACAGAAGACAAATGCCCATCTATGACTCTTGTGTTATGGCCTGCTTCTTATAGGTCTAAAAGCTAACAAGGGCCTGTCTTACTGACCAATTGGAGTTCGATCCGCTTCTACGTTGTTGTGCTGTTACCAGGTAGATTTTAACATTCATGTTTCAATTGAAACAAGTCTATACGTTGTGTTCAGAAATTGTATTATTAAATTTACATGTATTCATTTAGCCGACGCTTTTATCCACAGCGACTTCCAAGAGAGAGCTTTACAAAGTTCATAGGTCACTGATAATAACAACAAGATCTGAATATATCAACAACAACAAAAAATATATATATATGAAAAATCAACTGAACAGCCGGCAGTGCAGCGGCCCCTGCCGGACTGCAGCATATTTGTTGCAATAGCACGAATCCGTAACAGATCCTCTCATTTAGAAAATACTTTTTTTTTTCTTTTTTTTTGCCGGAAGTGCTTGTCAACCTTTTATTCTTATTGAATTGAACATGTTTCAACATGTTTGCCAATTGACGTCGTGACGTCTTTCCATTTCCATTAGAAGCGCCATTTCGGATGACGGCGAGTGAGGCCGCGCACACTCAGGTAATTTCTCCAGGTTCAATAACAACAGATCTATGTACTTTGTGTCATTTTTGCAAGTTCATTTGTGACATTTGTAAAGTAGGGTTTCATTCTAGCTATATTTCATGTTAACTATTAATATGGTGTTTGCTAAAGGCTAACCACACGACGCGTGTAAGCTTTGCCAAAACTGTACTGCGCATTGCTGTAATTCAGACGCCATTGTTGAACTGTAGTAGCCAATATCAATTTGTAGCTAGTGAACACCAACCCTTACGTAGCCTACCATAACCATACCAATATTCTGGTTATCAGTCGTGCAGAGGTCTTGAAGGCTGGTCCTCAGGGTTGAAGACCTCTGAGTTAATGTATTAATCTGTGTCAGCTCAAAGAATGGTAATGATGTCCAAAAATGGCACTCACCCTACACACTAAAAAACGTTGCAACAACACTTACCTTGATCTCCAAATATTTGGCACCTACCTACCTGCAGACACGTGGAATTACACACTCATCCATCGCCACAGAGCACCTGCAAAAAAACAAACAAACACATGAACCATAACAATATGCTGGTTATCAATCGTGCAGAGGTCTTGAAGGCTGGTCCTCAGGGTTGAAGTTAATGTTAATGTATTAATCTCTGAGTTAATGTATTAATCTGTGTCTTTGCTCCAGATAGGCATACGTACGTCAACATGACCGGTTCGAGACACCAAGCTCCGCTCAAAGTAAGCACACAAACCTCTGCATTTCTACCCTCTCCACAATGAAATACCAAAGCATGATGTAATGTTTTCTCTTTCTTTTCGTTTTTCTTCTCAGGTGAGACCCACAGCCGCACTTGGCTCCCTTCTGAGGCACGCGGGTGCAAATAAGAATGTGTACACCAGGAAGGAGGTAGATTTAGTTTATTTTTCCATTTGGCACAAGTAGAGGTACAGGTGTTAGAATGCTTTAGTTGTCCCTGCTCCTCTTTGATAGTTTCCCAGCAGCGTGTCCAAACAAATGACAAACATTTGGTCCTCACTCCAGCCTCTGCGCTGCAGTCTAGGGCAGTGGTTCTCATCCCTGGTCCTCGGGACCCCCTGCCCTGCATGTTTTAGACGTTTCCCTCCTCAAACACACCTGATTCAAATGAATGGCTCGTTAACAGGCCCATTTATTTGAATCAGGTGTGTTGGAGCAGGGAAACATCTCAAACATGCAGGGCAGGGGGTCCCGAGGACCAGCGTTGAGAACCACTGGTTTAGGGCAACAGGGTTCAGGCCGGCTCTGACCATTTATGTCCCCGCAGGTGATCTTCTACCTTGGCCGGTACATCTTTCAGAACAAGCTGTACGACCAGAAGCAGCAGCACATTGTCAACCTAGGCAGTGATCCTCTGGGGGCCGCGCTGGGGATCGACACGTTCTCTGTGAAGGAGCCACTGTAAGGAACACACATTGCTCTCACACCAACACACAGACGTACACACACACGCGCACGCACACGTCTCAAGGGATTTCCATGGAGAGGAAGCAGCTGCCTAATGCCCCTTGGGAAGTGTGTGTGATTTATTTTGAAATGTGTGTAGACCATGTGCAGACAGCCAGCATCTGTATTGTAACCCCAGGTATGTGTGTGTGTGTGTGTGTGTCCAAGACGTTTCCTCTCCAGGCTGAGCCAAAAACTCATTCCCGTGTTAAACCCAGGTAAGCAGTATAGGATGACATTCACTGGAATGCAGTGCCAGAGATGCCCATCTCAGAAAGTGTATCGAGCAGGATCTGGTGGTTGACCGTGTCGAATGCTGCAGATAGGTACAGCAAAATGGTCACAGATGACCTTGAAGCAGCTCTGGCAGACTGGAGGGAATAGTGACTGACAGGAGGTGGGGCGAGGAGAAAGGATGAGGTCACGAGGTCAGAGATCTCTGCCTCGGACAGAGGAGAGAAAGAGTTTAGACGTGTAGTTGGGTCAGTCCTAGAGGAGGGAGTGTGAGTAGGAAAGAGGGGTTCATGGAACTGACTGCTAACATCAAATACTTTCTTTTCAACAAAGGAGGGGAATCCACCGGCTATTGGGGAGGAAAGAGGCCAGGTTCGGCCAAAGAGGAAGAGGAGGAACGTTGCGTCCACGGCACCACTGTGAGTCCTGCCCTTTTAACCCCAGAGCCTTGCGTCCATGGATACATGTTGACATCTCAGTACACAGTTTGTAAGTCACTTTGGAGAATGTGTGTTCTCTTTCTCTCCTTGATTCACCTGTACTGTCCAGCCATACACAAATGCCATCAAACACACGCATATAATGCGTTGGATGGCATTTATGTATGGCTGGACAGTACAGATATAGCTGCCACCAAAACAGTACTAATTCCACAAATGATGCACATGGGACATGGCACAAAGGTGATAACTCAGTTTGGAGACTATTGTGTGTGTGTGTGTGTGTTTCTGCAGGCCGACCTACCCGCCAGCTTCCTGGACCCTTGCTTCATCTGCCAGAGCCGGCCCAAGAACGGATGCATCGTGCACGGGCCCACCATCCACCTCATTTCCTGCTATCAATGCGCTCGCAAGCTGCAGAGGGGCAACAAACAGTGTCCAGTGTGCAGGGAGCCCATGGAGGCTGTGCTGCTCCTGATTGTCTCGTAGTGCCATGTTAGTGTTTGAATAAATATATACATATGTGTGAACCTTCTCCTATGTGTATGTTACTTCTTGTACATCACTTACCTTGTGTATTACTTACCTGCGTTGGCGTTCATAGTTTCAGGACATCCCAACAGGTAACAACGATGACGAGGGCTCCTGGTCCTTTTTTAAAATGTGGTTCCCGTTGATTTTCTTCTGCATTCCAACCTAGAGAACCAAAGATGTGATTAGATTCAACTTTATTGTCATTACACAAGTACAGGTACAAGGCAACCAAATGTAGTTTAGGTCTGGCCAGAAGTAAGTGCAGGTGTTGTGCAATAAAGTATGGACAGAAGCTATCCTTAAAAAAAAAAAAAAAGTGTCAAAGTGCAGTGGAAATTGATTGCATATTACAGTTAAAGGTACGGTGCTGAATGCAAACAGTTGGCACTGCATATGACAGTCGTCAGTGCTAAGGAGCACAATCCAGTTAAGGTGGCGCAGTGCAAGATTCGCAAGTAAACAGCTGTTACTGTAAACAGCTGTGACTGCAATAAACAGACAGTGGTTGCAAATTGACATTCCAGTAGTGCAAGTGACAAAGTGAAGGCAGACGTGTGTCGGCTGGGCGAGGGGAGTCCTGGAGGATGCTGCGAGCTCGATGCAGACAGCGTTTCCTCTGGATGTGCTCGATGGCAGGTAGTGGAGTCCCTACAAGAACGGAAAATTCATCACAAACCCCCACAGTCACACATCAGCTCCGGTTCCGGGCAGTCTCACTTCACAAACCTCCAATGTGGTTTACGTCATCACCTGCACCCTCTGCCACAAACACTACGTTGGAGAAACCGGGGCATCGATAGACACCAGGCTGAAACAACACCAGAACAACAAACCGCCTGGCACAGCTACAAACAACACTGGTCACACACTTCCAGGAGCACCCCCTCACTCACCTACACACTAAAAAACGTTGCAACAACACTTACCTTGATCTCCAAATATGTGGCACCTACCTTTCCCTGCAGACACGTGATTTACACACTCGTCCATCGCCACAGAGCACCTGCAAAAGAAAAGCAAACACACAATTTCACAACGCATCCATTTGCATTCCTGCCTTTTTCACTTGCCTTCCTATTTTTGTTGACCTGGTACGCTGCTGCCACTGCCAAGGACAAGAGCAGGCTGCAGCGTGTCATCCGCACTGCAGAGAAGGTGATTGGCTGCAATCTGCCTTCCCTCGAGAACCTGCACACATATCTCCCGTCTCTCAGTTTCCCGCACATGCACACGCGCACACACACACAAACACTGTCTAGACAGTACCCATTTATCGGTAACTTTGTATACGTTTATGCTGGTGCGCAGCGCGGGAAAGGGGAATCCACTTGTTTCTCACCTAACATATCAAAGGGTTACTGTTTTGAGCATCTCTCTCTGTGTGTGTGTGTGTGTGATTTAGCAGCTCAAACAATGGTAACGATGTCCAAAAATGGCACTCACCTACACACTAAAAAACGTTGCAACACCACTTACCTTGATCTCCAAATATTTGGCACCCACCTACCTACCTACCTACCTGCAGACACTGTTAGTGTTTGAATAAATATATATATATATATATATATATATATGTGTGTGTGTGTGAACCTTTTCCTATGTGTATGTTACTTCTTGTACATCACTTACCTTGTGTATTACTTACCTGCGTTGGCGTTCATAGTTTCAGGACATCCCAACAGGTAACAACGATGACGAGGGCTCCTGGTCCTTTTTTTCAATGTGGTTCCCGTTGATTTTCTCCTGCATTCCACCCTGGAGAACCAAAGATGAGATTAGATTCAACTTTATTGTCATTACACAAGTACAGGTACAAGGCAACCAAATGTAGTTTAGGTCTGGCCAGAAGTAAGTGCAGGTGTTGTGCAATAAAGTATGGACAGAAGCTATCCTTAAAAAAAAAAAAAAGTGTCAAAGTGCAGTGGAAATTGATTGCATATTACAGTTAGAAGTACGGTGCTGAATGCAAACAGTTGGCACTGTATATGACAGTCGTCAGTGCAAAGGAGCACAACCCAGTTAAGGTGGCGCAGTGCAAGATTCGCAAGAAAACAGCTGTTACCTGCCTTTTTCACTTGCCTTCTTATTTTTGTTGACCTGGTACGCTGCTGCTGCTGCTGCTGCTGCCACTGCCAAGGACAAGAGCAGGCTGCAGCGTGTCATCCGCACTGCAGAGAAGGTGATTGGCTGCAATCTGCCTTCCCTCGAGAACCTGCACACATATCTCCCGTCTCTCAGTTTCCCGCACATGCACACGCGCACACACACACAAACACTGTCTAGACAGTACCCATTTATCGGTAACTTTGTATACGTTTATGCTGGTGCGCAGCGCGGGAAAGGGGAATCCACTTGTTTCTCACCTAACATATCAAAGGGTTACTGTTTTGAGCATCTCTCTGTGTGTGTGTGTGTCTGTGTGTGTCTGTGTGTGTCTGTGTCTGTGTGTGTCTGTGTGTGTGTGTGTGTGTGTGTGTGTGTGTGTGTGTGTGTCTGTCTGTCTGTCTGTCTGTCTGTCTGTCTGTCTGTCTGCTGTTCAGTAAAATATCTGCATTGCTCTAAACCCTACATAGGCCTAAATGCACTAATGATGAGGGATAGTGTTTATACAATCGAGCCTTTATTCTATTGTGGGCCAATGGGCTCGCGATGTGTAAACGAGTGCCATTCAAAGGAGTGCCATGCTCGTGGGCTATCCCTTACCCCAAGCCCCAAGCCCCAAGCCCCAAGCCCCAAGCCCCAAGCCCCAAGCCCCAAGCCCCAAGCCCCGTCCTCAAGCTCCCATGAAAGACCGCCATGTATATTCCACTTCAGAGGGGCTTTGGGAGTCTGACAAAGAGTGGCCGTACAGGTGTGCCCCTCGGGTATTATCACGGTGAGATGAACAGTGACCAGTGCAAAAACATCACGCCACGCCTAGCGCCTTGGCCTGTCCGAGGGGGGCCAATCGGGGGACAAACGCCCACACAACGCATGCCCACGGAAAGCTGGAGGCCTGCTGAATGCAGGGAGATCGCCCGCGCGCGCCTCTCAGACTCGTAGCAAGCACGAGGGCTTCACCAGACGCCCGAGGCCACAACCGTTGACCTAGTGCTCGACTTTGACTGTCGCAGTGGCTTTTTTTGTCCACAGGGTGGCGCAAAGTTTCAAAACCCTGTAACGTCCGTGCACTGTCTTGACATTTTCTGGGCGGTGTCAAAGTGCCTCGACCAATGGGCTAGCGGTATGTAAACGAGTGCCATGCAAATGAGTGCCATGCTCGTGGGCTCTCCCTTACCTACCTACCCTACCTACCTACCTACGTATGCCCACTACCCACAGGCTGGCTAGGAGGGCTAGGCTATCCCCCCAAACCCCAATGAAACCCCAATGAAACCCCACAGCTGACCGCACTGACGTCATTTGGAGCAGAAGCTTGGATTGATTGATTGATTGATTGATTGATTGATTGATTGATGAATTTATGGATCGACGATTGCTTCTCTTTATCACTGATCGTTTTCTTTATCATTTTTTCTCACATGTTCACACATTAGGATAAAATGAAACGGGGGTTTTGGTCTGGCTCGCCACTTGCGAACGAAATCAATGACGACCACAGAGAGTGAACGACGCGTTCGTCTTCTTCATTTGAAGCAATGCATTTTGACCAGCCGGCCGGCCGTGCGGCGCCCCCTGCGGGACTGCAGCATATTTGTTGCAATAACACAAATCCGTAACTGGAGCGCTGGCTTTTGACTGGGGGAGACGCGCAGCACGGACTCTGGACTGTGGCGCGCTGTGGGCGCAACACGACAGCGTGCAATAGCCACTCGGCAATATGTGTATATACACTTTGCTCAACAAATCCACACTCTCACGAACAGCTAAACACGACTCACACACAAATGACTGCGGGCATTCTCCACTGTACACATTGTATGTGGGTGCATGAGCTGTGTTGCGCGCACAACGTCTTCCCATGCCGCCCTCGCCCCGCTACGGAGCTATGCACAATACATCGACTTTGCTCAGTAATGACAGCCTTTTATCAACAGCTAAACGCCAACAAAAAGACACACCCGTCACAACGGGGATGAGAAGCGCATTGCCGCAGCACAGCAATAACCCCACATTAATAACAGCAATAACCCCACATTAATAACGGTGGACCCCAAATGAATAGGGATGAACGGAGCAGCTGTCAGAAGCGGGCTGCAAAATTTACTCTGAAAATTTAGCCCGCCCACCCCGCCCATGCGCCCTCTGCTCCATTTATAGAGCTCAATTGGAGGGAGGGGTTTGGCGTTTGGGGGGCTCAAAAACGTCACGACGTCACTCTGCCAAGTCATGTGACTATTTTTACACTCAACCATCGTCGCCACACAGCACCTGCTGTATCAGAACGGACACGTTACTTCAGCCCGACCCATTGTCTACCTCTACGTTCTCACCCCAGGCCAACGCCAACAGCCAAACCCTGAGCCATAACCCCCAGCTCCCCAAACCACCGACCCAATTCTAACACCAACACTGCGGGAAGGTGATGGTGTGTACCACCCCGCCCACGCAAACTCTCTGGGTGACAACTATTTTCAAGGAAGGAAGGGACAAGGGAAAGTGAAAGAGTTTTTAATTTTTTTATTTTATTTTGACTTATGTGGCACAGCACAGTATACGCTCAACCATCAGCAATCACCTATAGGGCCCAAACCCAGCACTAACCCCAAATCCTCTACCTGTCTAACCCTAACCCCCCGCGTGCTCCCCCTCGTCCCCGATCCTGAACGCAACAAACCCCACCCCTGGCCTAACCCCAAGTCCTCTACCTGTCTAACCCTAACCCCCCGCGTACTCCCCCTCGTCCCCGATCCTGAACGCAACAAACCCCACCCCTGGCCTAACCCCAAGTCCTCTACCTGTCTAACCCTGTGTTCTCCCCTCCTCTGGCCTAACCCCAAGTCCTCTTCCCTCTCTAACCCTAAACCCCCGCGTGCTCCCCCTCGTCCGCGATCCTGAACGCAACAAACCCCACCCCTGGCCTAACCCCAAGTCCTCTACCTGTCTAACCCTGTGTCCTCCCCTCCTCTGGCCTAACCCCAAGTCCTCTACCTGTCTAACCCTAAACCCCCGCGTGCTCCCCCTCGTCCCCGATCCTGAACGCAACAAACCCCACCCCTGGCCTAACCCCAAGTCCTCTACCTGTCTAACCCTGTGTTCTCCCCTCCTCTGGCCTAACCCCAAGTCCTCTTCCCTCTCTAACCCTAAACCCCCGCGTGCTCCCCCTCGTCCGCGATCCTGAACGCAACAAACCCCACCCCTGGCCTAACCCCAAGTCCTCTACCTGTCTAACCCTGTGTCCTCCCCTCCTCTGGTTCTGCAGCAATGAAACACAAAGGTGCTTCTGATAGCAAACCTTTGTGGACCGGCAGCTGCGATTTATCAGACCCCGCTTCTCCAATTCCAGCCACAGCAGGATACCTCGGGTCTCACTCTTGCGCTTGGACACAAAGTTCAAGATGGCGAAGTCTTCCTCTGACGTGTTGCCAAAGCGCCGCGCACTCCTGCTCCACCCCGGCTTCTGTCCCGACTGGCCATCCCGTCTACAAGACATTGTCGGGGTTAGACCTGAGGACGCTAGGTTAAAGGATTGGAACAGAACACAAGCCATTAGTTTACAGGGGAATGCAAAATCCTTTTACAACAGTTATGACAACACAATTTATGCTCATACCCATCACATTGACTAGAGGCTCTGCCCTTACTATTTGTGCTCTTACACTGCCATCTAGTGGGCACTTTACCGAACTGGGCAAAAAACACTTGATCCATTGTATACATTCATTCATTTAGAAGACGCCTTTATCCAAAGCGACTTCCAAGAGAGAGCGTTACAAAGTGCATAGGTCACTGATAATAACAACAAGAGAGCCCCAAAACATTGCGAGTAGCCCAAAACATGAAGCACATATTGTAAACAACATTATGACTTAGTGATTTGCAAAACCACTGTGTGTAGTATTTCGCCAATAGTGTGAAGCTGAGAATGTGCTTATAGTTGTGAAGATCTGGTCTGCTGTTTTGCTCATTGAGGATTCGGACGCTGTGGCGCGCTATGGCGAGCAGTGGCGCACTGAGGCGCGCGGTCTCTTCCGACACAACCATGCGCAAGAGCATCTCAACGACACTTTGCCAACACATTACGTGACTTAGGTCTTCCTCCAGCCTCGCCAGTTTTTAAAAGACCACTCATGTCACATATGTCCGTTGTGCTTGAATGCAATCCAATGAGCTCTGACTTTGACTCTGACGTAACAGAGCGCGTGCTTTTACATCGGGGAGTTGTGCCACTGGGTGGCTTTGGCACAATCTAAACATCCAAACACAACCCATGTGTTTATATGTTACAGGAAACACAACCCATGTGTTTATATGTTACAGGAAACACAACGCATGTGTTTGGATGATTCCGGTTTTGTATTCATTCCAATGTCACCGTGACCCGGATAACGTACCATAACCAGCCATATATATCGAGCCCAAACAGTTTGACATTGTGGCCGGGGGGGGGCAGTTGTATGTCTCGTATCGTGGGTGTGAATGTATATATATGTAAAGCCACAATCCATGAAATGAACCCCTATGAATTGACTCCCCCCTGGCCACTTTTATTGGAGGAGGTCATTTGGTCATGGCTGTAAATATGGTAGAGGAGACCCGATATCCAGACACTAATGAATGACGAACGGAGCAGCTGTCAAAAGGCTGCTCCAAAATGTACTCTGAAAAAGAGCGCTGGCTAGTACTTGTGAATGGAATCAATAACGATGTGTTCTTCTCAATCGAGATAGCCCAGATGGAATGACAAACTTGTAACCCATTCAAATTTAAATTGGCCCATCAAGCAGCTTCGTGCAGTCAAGGCTCCAGTATATGGGTGAATTCAGGTGGGCTATATTGGGACATCGGGTCATTTGGGACAGCATAAGGAAAAGGCATTTCACTTTTGCCTTGGACTGCAGCATATTTGTTGCAATAACACGAATCCGTAACACGAGCGCTGGCTATTACGCGCGGGAGAGAAGCGTTGTCATTTGGTTATTGTCTCGCGAACCACTTATCAATGTGCAATCAATATGTTCTTGTCAATCGAGATAGCCCAGATGGAATGACAAACTCGCACCCATCGGCCGTGGGAGGGAATTGTAACCCATTCAAATTTAAATTGGCCCATCAAGCAGCTTCGTGCAGTCAAGGCTCCAGTATATGGGTGAATTCAGGTGGGCTATATTGGGACA